>NC_053389.1:442999501-443600126 GCF_905171765.1 Bufo bufo | reverse complement strand
GGAATTACACGTCAGTTTTTTTTACATGGGAACAGCCATCTGAATCAGGCCCATGAAAGGTTGTTCAAAGTGTTTTCAAATGCTTTACCAGGGTATATTGACAGGGGGCATCATCCCGGAATAAACAACTTGTGATTCATGACAATGAAGTGTAAGCAGTTATAAAAATGACATGGACTGATGACTTTTCATTAGTCTTTTCATCAATTCACAAAGGCAAAGAACAGAAGAACACTATAGGGTAGATTTATCAAAACTGGTATAAAGAAATATTTGCTTAGCTGCCCATAGCAACCAATCAGATTCGACCTTTCATTTTTCAGAGCTCCCTTGGAAAATGAAAGCTGGAATCTGATTGGTTGCTATGGGCAGCTAAGCAAATTTTCCTTTATACCAGTTTTGATAAATCTCCCCTATAATCTCTATCAACACAGGCAAATCGTAACTGTGCACACTGGTGAAAAATAGGAATGAAGCAGCCGCCCATAGGCACCATTTTCAGAGGCCCTAGTTTTAATGCAGCAGGAACCTTTTTGTTTCTATGTACAAATGCTTCACATTTCATTTGCACCGTCATTTAGGGTAGTGTCACACACAGCTTTTTGTGGCAGTTTTGATGTAGGTTTTTGAGTCAAAGCCAGAAGGGGGTTGGATGGAAATGAGAAATATAAAGAAAGCCTTAAAGGGGTTATCCAAGATACGTTTGGGTACTGTGGATATTTTTTAACATTTATAAATGTTTACAATTCTTCAATAGCATTTATTCATTCACTCATTCATTTATGTCCCAAGAGAATTAAGTAATGTCATAGCCAGACCCTTATTTCTGATATTTGCGGACTCTATACTGACAGGGAGTGTTCCACAGGATTGGCGCATGGCAAATGTGGTGCCAATATTCAAAAAGGGTCCCGGAAACTATAGGCCAGTAAGTTTAACATCTGTAGTGGGCAAACAGTTTGAAGGTTTTCTAAGAGATGCTATCTTGGAGTACCTCAATAAATATAAGCAAATAACGCCATATCATGAGGGATAACGCTTCATGGGGGACCTTTCATCTCAAACTAATTTAATCAGTTTCTATGAGGAGGTAAGTTCTAGACTTGACAGCGGCGAATCAATGGATGTCGTATATCTGGACTTCTCCAAAGCATTTGACACTGTACCACATAAAAGGTTAGTATATAAAGTGAGAATGCTCGGACTGGGAGAAAACGTCTGTATGTGGGTAACTAACTGGCTCAATGATAGAAAACAGAGGGTGGTTATTAACGGTACACACTCAGATTGGGTCACTGTCACTAGTGGAGTACCTCAGGGGTCAGTATTAGGCCCTATTCTCTTCAATATATTTATTAATGATCTTGTAGAAGGCTTGCATAGTAAAGTATACATTTTCGCAGATGACACTAAACTGTGTAAAGTAATTTACACTGAAGAGGACAGTATACTACTACAGAGGGATCTGGATAGATTGCAGGCTTGGGCAGATAAGTGGCAGATGAGGTTTAACACTGACAAATGTAAAGTTATGCACATGGGAAGGAATAATGCAAGTCACCCGTACATACTAAATGGTAAAACACTGGGTAACACTGACATGGAAAAGGATCTAGGAATTTTAATAAACAGCAAACTAAGCTGCAAAAAACAGTGCCAGGCAGCTGCTGCCAAGGCCAATAAGATAATGGGTTGCATCAAAAGGGGCATAGATGCCCATGATGAGAACCTAGTCCTGCCACTTTACAAATCATTAGTCAGACCACACATGGAGTACTGTGTACAGTTCTGGGCTCCTGTGAACAAGGCACACATAGCAGAGTTGGAGAGGGTCCAGAGGAGGGCAACTAAAGTAATAACTGGAATGGGGCAACTACAGTACCCTAAAAGATTATCAAAATTAGGGTTATTCACTTTAGAAAAAAGACGACTGAGGGGAGATCTAATTACTATGTATAAATATATCAGGGGTCAGTACAGAGATCTATCCCATCATCTATTTATCCCTAGGACTGTGACTGTGACGAGGGGACATCCTCTGCGTTTGGAGGAAAGAAGGTTTGTACACAAACATAGAAAAGGATTCTTTACGGTAAGAGCAGTGAGACTATGGAACTCTCTGTCTGAGGAGGTGGTGATGGTGAGTACAATAAAGGAATTCACGAGGGGCCTGGATGTATTTCTGGAGTGTAATAATATTACAGGCTATAGTTACTACAGATGGGTCGTTGATCCAGGGAGTTATTCTGTTTTCCTTATTGGAGTCGGGAAGGAATTCTTTCCCCTAAGGGCTCTTTCACACTCCCCTAAGGGCTCCATTTGCCGGAATTACACGCCGGATCCGGAAAAACGCAAGTGAACTGAAAGCATTTGAAGACGGATCCGTCTTCAAAATGCGTTCAGTGTTACTATGGCACCCAGGACGCTATTAAAGTCCTGGCTGCCATAGTAGTAGTGGGGAGCGGGGGAGCAGTATACTTACAGTCCGTGCGGCTCCCGGGGCGCTCCAGAATGACGTCAGAGCGCCCCATGCGCATGGATGACGTGATCCATGCGACACGTCATCCATGCACGTGGGGCGCCCTGACGGTAAGTATACTGCTCCCCCGCTCCCCACTACACTTTACCATGGCTGACAGGACTTTAGCGTCTTGGCAGCCATGGTAACCATTCAGAAAAAGCTAAACGTCGGATCCGGCAATGCGCCGAAACGACGTTTAGCTTAAGGCCGGATCCGGATTAATGCCTTTCAATGGGCATTAATTCCGGATCCGGCCTTGCGGCAAGTGTTCAGGATTTTTGGCCGGAGCAAAAAGCGCAGCATGCTGCGGTATTTTCTCCGGCCAAAAAACGTTCCGTTCCGGAACTGAAGGCATCCTGATGCATCCTGATGCATCCTGAACGGATTTCTCTCCAATCAGAATGCATGGGGATAATCCTGATCAGGATTCTTCCGGCATAGAGCCCCGACGACGGAACTCTATGCCGGAAGAAAAGAACGCAGGTGTGAAAGAGCCCTAAAGTGAGGAAAATTGTGTATTTAGCACATTGAAGGGGTTGTCCAATGTTCATTTTTTTTTTTTTTAATAAATTGCACCCCAAACCCTACACCTGTTAAGGAGGTATACTTACCTGTTCTCCACTGCTTGGTTTAGGCTCCCTTGGTCTCGACCTGTCCCCAAGCAGCACGTGACCCAGACAGTAATGTGCTGCTTAGGACTTTTGAAGAGTTGCACGTGTTCCCGTTTACATGCAGAGACCAGAAGTGCAATGAACACAGATAGGGACCTATAAAGACGGAACCGAGCAGGAGGGAGCAGGCAACTATACCTTCTTCACAGACTCAGTGGGGATAGGGTGCAATTTAAGAAAAAAAAGGTTTACGTTGAACAACAACTTTGTGAATCAAGTTAACCACTGCTACATCTGTATGCCAGTTTCTAAAGTAATTTATTTCTGAGGCTGGGTTTACATATTGAGTGAGCAGCAGACTACTGCAGTTTTAAAAACCATACAAACAGTAGCAAACATATGCGGTTCTGCGCGGTACAATGCTGCAAGGTGAAAACCAACCCAGCCATACAACTGTTGCTAGTACATTCAGATGTAAGTTGTAAAAACATGATTTTTCTTTGCACATATCTTTACTGATACAGTATATAGTGCTACAGAATTTCTGCTAAATTTGATATGATGGGCTACAGAAAAAGTGCTGCTACACTGGATATAATAAAAGCTCTGTCTGACATGATTGCAGAATAGGGCCTCTTGCACACGACCGTATGCCCTCCGTGACATACGGTCTGTGAGCGGGCCATATGTCCCGGAGCGCCATTGACCCTGCGCACGGGAGCACATAGCATCATAGATTACAATTTTGCTGTGCATGTCGGGCCGCCCGCGGTGCTATTGTCCTGCACTCATATGATCTTATGAGTGCAGGACACAAGTTCCGCGGGCGGCCCGACGTGCACAGCAAAATTGTAATCTATGATGCTGTGTGTTCCCGTGCGCACGATCAATGCCGCTCCGGGACTAGTCTCCGACATATGGCCCGCTCACTGACCGTATGCCCTCCGTGACATACGGTCGTGTGCAAGAGGCCTAGCTCTGAGGGTTGAACAGAAGGGTTCACATCTGTAGCGTAAGTTCCGTCAGGAGCCTCCATTGCCGATTCTGGCAAAAAAAGGGCAAAATATCTTGCAGTGGTATATTGTCCAGCAAAATTCTGGTATCCATGCTGCAGACCTGACAGACCACATTTTAGTCAATGGGATCCACTGGGAACTGGCAGTGTCCAGTATATGGTGGATAAGGCAATTCTAGTTTTCTGTACCTACGCCAGGACAGTAAACCGAAATTTTGCCACCGATTTGGCAACAAGCCTTAGTAATATACTGTAGCAATGTACTAATAGCAGATTCAGAAATTAAAATTATAAATAAAAGTTATGTACACCATGTATAAATATAATTATATTTTATGTTCTATATTGTATATATATTTTATAATAAGTACTGTAGAAAATAAGTGCAATCTTCAATACAACCTATCCCATCTCTTGCATTTTTCCTAAAAGCAGAAGCTCTACATACTGAGTGAACTGCCCTCACAATACATCTCTAAGTAACCACACGTAAACTAAAATCCTCATACCTAAAGCAATAGCATAGATCAAGATATCTCATGACCAATTATTTCTTACCTGGAGTGTCTGGGACCCCGAGCAAATGCTGAAAATACTGAAAAGAGCGGAGATAATTAACATTGCCGTCTTTTTCTTCATTGTGATAAAAGTTTTGGTGTGTCTCTATTGTGTGAATTTATGATAGTTTCCAGGGGTTTTCCATTTCACTGTGTGCACTTTGTGTCAGCTGTGGCTTTAAATATATATATTTTTTTTACTTCTGTCCCACCTCTCTTTCCTGTACGGGGTTAAAGAGCTGAGCATGTGAAATCTGCCAATCACAGGAAAACATGGAGCTAAGAGCTGCATACTGCCAAATAGCAGGATATCCTAAATGGTGAAGAGCCTGAGTAGCTGCTGACATCAGACTCCCATTGTTGTCATCTGCTAAAGAAAAGATCATTGTCAGATCTGTGAGCAAAATCCTGACCTTAGTAAATTCAGGATTATTTATTCCTTTATAGCTACAGCATTCTCTGCAGCACTGTACATACAGTAGCCCGCCTCCAGCGATTGTATGACAAGATGAACGAGCAAGTGGATTGTTTTCTTTTAATTACCCACAACTCATACGAAGAAGAAGCTGAAAGTGGTCCCCGTTCACATTTATGCATATTTGGGCACGTGGGATTATGTTGGCTGATCTTGCTTGTGATGCTGCGGATCATAGCGTCATGCTCGAGTCTTCTTCCCGCACGTTTCGCGGCTGCTATGCAGCCATGTTGGCTACTGGCATTACAGTGATTGGCTGACCGGAACACGTCATCGGGTGCTATATAGCACCCAATGACGCATGTTTGGCTCATTTGTAGTCAGGGAGAGCTGCGCTTCGCAAGGGACAGAGTGTAGGGATTCTGATCACAATCAATTCAGTAGAAAAACTTTTCAAAGACCCAAAAGTCCTTTTAAGGACTATTGTGTGGTGGCAGGCTGGCAGTATTTTATAGCTACAGTGCAATCCCCCCCCCCCCCCCCCCTAATTTTCAATACTTTTTCTATAGAGGGTCTCGGCAGTGACTTGTGACATATGTCTAATACCTTCTGTGTGTCAGGGTCAGAAATTGGAGAAATATAACTTAAATCTATTTTCCTTTTTACATACTTTTACATACTTTTCTCATATACTGTGCTTGCTGTGAACTGTGACATCCGTGCTACATCTTGTGTGTCAAGCGAGCATATAACATTTAATATGCGCAAGGCGAGCAGTTAGGGACGTGGAAGTGGCTGTGATGCTGATGGTTCACACAGAGGCCGTGTTAAAACTGTGTCTGCTGCCAGAGCACAAGAAAAACAATCATCCATGATACCTAGCTTCATGTCCCAGTTTTCAGGGCATCACAGGACAAAACTCTTTAAGTCAGACCAGCGCGACCAGGTGGTCGGTTGGATTGCACCAGATAATGCTTCCAGTCGGTTAAGCACCACCCTGTCTTCCATCAAGTCCAGTCTCCGTAACCAAGAGTCTGGTCAACAGAATCCTCTCCCTGCTCCTCCTTCCTCCCACCATGGAGAATCTGGATAAACAAGTGATCCCACACTCGGAAATTCTGAGGATCTCTTTTCATCGCTATTACTTGATTTGGCCCTCTCGCCAAGCACGCTTGAAGAGGGACATGAGATCTTGTGCCCTGATTCCCTACCTCTTGAGCATCCACAGTCACAGGAACATTATGGTGGGGAACGGCAATTAGTGTTTAATGAGGTAGATAATGAGACACAGTTGCCAATGAGTCAACCTCTCAAGAGGTTGATGAAGAGGATGAGACACAGTTGTTAATCACTGAGGTTGTGGTTAGGTTAACAAATCAAGAGTATGATCAGAGTGAGGAAGTGGAAGAGGAGGTGGTGGACGATGTGGTCACTGAACCAACCTGGGAAGGTGGAAAGCCGAGCAAGGACAGCAGTATAGAGGGGGAAGGATCTGCAGCACGGCAACAGGCTGGAAGAGGCAGTGGGTTGGCAAAAGGGACAGGCCCGCAACTGTTCCACGGAGCACCCCCTTGCGGAAATCTCCCTTGCCAAGGTGTAGGTGTTCCACAGTATGCCGCTTTTTTGAGGAAAGTGAGGACTACAAAAGAATAGTAGTTTGCAACCTGTGCCACACCAAAATGAGTCTGGGCGTGAACACTAGCAACCTCACCACCACCAGCATGATCCTCCACATGGCATCCAAGCACTGTAATAAGTGGGATGAACACCTGGGTCCACAATCGGTGTCTGCGAGTCACACTACTGCCTCCTCTTCCCCTATGGTACATGCTGGCCAATCGCCTGTTGAAGGCGCAGGTGAGGATGCCTCCTGCCCTGCACTTGGACCTTCGCAAGCACCATCAGCGACCACATCCACTTCCCTGTCCCAGCGCAGCGTCCAAATGTCATTACCCCAGGCATTTGAACGCAAGCCACCCACCCACAGGACATAGCACTAAATGCGTACCTTTCAAAATTACTGGCCCTGGAAATGTTGCCATTTAGGCTTGTGGACACTGAGACCTTCTGCAGCCTGATGTCGGAGGCCGTCCCGCGGTACACTGTCCCAAGCCACCACTATTTTTCGAGGTGTGCCTTCCCCGCCTTATACCAACATGTGTCCTGAAACATCACACGTGCCGTGAGCAACGCAGCTACTGGGAAGGTCCACTTAACCACAGACACATGGACAAGTGCATTTGGCCAGGGACGCTACATTTACCTGGGTGAACATTGTGGAGGCCGGGAGCGAGTCGTAACCTGGGATGGCACAGGTGCTACCGACGCCGAGGATTGCGGGCCCTAATTCCATCAGGGTTTCCGCCAGCACCTACGTTAGTGGCTCCAACCCCCACTTCTCCTCCTCCGCCTCCTCCTCCACTTCCACCTACGAATTATCCGCGTACAGCACCAGTCAGCCATCAGCCGGAAGCTGGAAGCAGTGTAGCACTGCAGAGGGGAAGCGTCAACATGCCATGCTGAAGCTGAGATGCTTAGGGGACAAACAGCACACTGCTGCAGTGCTGTTGCAGGGGATAAGAGACCAGACTGAGCTGTGGCTCTCGCCACTTAGCCTACAACCAGGCATAGTTGTGTGTGATAATGGCCGTAACTTGGAGGCGGCTTTGGAGCTCGGCAAGCTCCGGCACATCCCATGCCTAGCCCACGTCTTAAACGTAGTGGTTCAGCGGTTTCTCAAAACCTACCCCAATTTGCCTGAGCTACTGATGAAGGTGTGCCGCGTGTGTGCACATTTCCGCAAGTCATCGACAGCTTCAGCCGGTCTGTCAACACTGCAGCAGCGCTTTAACTTGCCAGCTCACCAGCTGTTGTGCGTCGTGAGCACGTGCTGAAACTCCTTGTTCCACATGTTGGCCAGGCTTTGTGAGAAGCAGAGGGCAGTGGTGGAATACCAGCTGCAACACGGTCGTCGCCTTTCTAGTCAGCTTCCGCTAATCAGAAGCGAGGAGTGGGCATGGATGTCCATGTTGAATCAGGTATATGAAAACCCACAACTAACAACTGATTGAGGCCTGCCATATATCAGCTTCCACAAAATAGTAATAGAGGTTTTCCATATACCTGCATCCACAAAATTACTGCTTGAGGGTGATCTACATGCTTCAACTAACAACTGATTGAGGCCTGCCATATACAGTCCTGATCAAATGTTTAAGACCACTTGAAAAATTGCGAAAAATCATATTTAGCATGGCTGGATCTTAACAAGGTTCCAAGTAGAGCTTCAACATGCAACAAGAAGAAATGGGAGTGAGACAAAACATTTTTTGAGCATTCAATTTAATGAAAACAACAATTAAACTGAAACAGGCTGTTTTTCAGCTGATCAAAAGTTTAGGACCACACCTCCAAAAAAAATAATAAACCCCCCAAAACAGAAATCCAACTTTTAAACATGAACTCAGTAATGAGTAGCTCCGCCGTTATTGTTTATCACTTCAAAAATTAGTTTCGGCATGCTTGATGCAAGCGTTTCCATGAGGTGAGTGGGAACATTTCTCCAAGTGGTGAAGACGGCCGCACGAAGGCCATCTACTGTCTGGAACTCTTGTCCATTTTTGTAAACTTCCCTTGCCATCCATCCCCAAAGGTTCTCAATTGGATTTAGATCAGGGGAACACGCAGGATGGGCCATAAGAGTGATGTTATTCTCCTGGAAGAAGTCCCTTGTCCTGCGGGCATTGTGTACTGTAGCGTTGTCCTGTTGAAAAACACAGTCGTTACCACACAGACGAGGGCCCTCAGTCATGAGGAATGCTCTCTGCAACATCTGGACATAGCCAGCGGCCGTTTGACGTCCCTGCACTTCCTGAAGCTCCTTTGTTCCACTGAAGGAAAAAGCACCCCAGACCATTATGGCGCCCCCTCCACTGTGGCGCGTAGAAAACATCTCAAGGGGGATCTGCTTGTCATGCCAGTAACGTTGGAAACCATCGGGACCATCAAGGTTACATTTTTTCTCATCAGAGAATAAAACTTTCTTCCACCTTTGAATGTCCCATGTTTGGTGCTCTCTTGCAAAGTCCAAAGTTCTGTGGCGTTCAAGGAGACAAGGTCTTTGAAGACGTTTTTTGTTTTTTAAGCCCTTCAGTCTCAGATGCCATCTGATGGTTATGGGGCTGCAGTCAGCACCAGTAAGGGCCTTAACTTGGGTCGAGGATCGTCCAGTGTCTTGACGGACAGCCGATTGCATCCTCCGGCTCAGTGCTGATGAAAAATTTTTGGGTCTTCCACTTGACTTTTTTGTTCCATAACCCTCAGGATCATTTAAGAAATTCCAAATGACTGTCTTACTGCGTCCCACCTCAGCAGCGATGGTGCGCTGTGAGAGACCCTGCTTATGCAGTTCAACAACCCGACCACGTTCAAAAAGGGAGAGTTTTTTTTTGCCTTTACCATCACAACGTGTGACTACCTGACCAAAAATTACAATGAATCCACATCTTTGCACAGATTTGGCCTTTTAAAGGCATGTGGTCCTAAAATTTTGATTACTGATTGAGGGGTTTGATATACCTGATTCCACAAAATACTAATTGAGTTGTGCGATATACCTGCTTCCACCAAATATTGATGAAAGGGTTCTATATACCTGTTTCCACAAAATACTGATTCAGGGGTTCTATATACCTGCTTCCACAAAATACTGATTGAGGGGTGCGATATACCGGCTTCCACCAAATACTGCTCTTCTCTAGGGACTTTGGCACTAGGTCATTTTAAAAATGACAGACAGAGGAAGAGGCAGGCTGCTCCGCATGGGTGGTAGGGGTAGGGCAGGTGGGGAGTTGGAGAAGGTGCGTGCGATTATGTCAAAGGACGCACCGGAGTTGGTTGAGTGGTTCACTCAGCCTTCCGCTTATGCACCCTCCTCATCCTCTATATCTGCACCCTCCTCACTATCTGCTATGTGCACCCCCAAAGATACCACCACCACCATAGCCCCTCCACTCGAGTCAGAGTAATTATTTTCCCATCCATTCCCAGACCATACCGATGCACAGCCATTCTTGGCATCGGATGAAGAAGAGGAGGTAGCAATGGCCGCCAACCAGCGGTGTGACGACAGTACCCAGATCAGCCCAAGGAGGGTGGTCCGCCCTGTTTCTTCCTACCCCGAGATCTCTAATGTCAGTGGTAGTGAAGGCGATGATGATGACGAGTTGATGGACATCACGTTGGTGCCCACAAGAGAGGAAGAGGAGGGGAGTTCAGAGAGAGAGAGAGAGCAATAGATAGGGAGGAGAAGGAGGAGAAGCAGGCAGAACTTGCAGTGTACAGGAGGCAAAAAGCAGACTGCAAATGTATCTGGAGCGAGCCATCCACCATGCGCGGTCACATCTTTCGCTCCCAGGATGCCGACACATGGCTCCACAGTGTGGGCTTTTTTTAACGTGTCAGCTGCTGACAATAGTGTTGCCATCTGCAGACTGTGCTGTCAACGCATAAGTCACGGTAAGCCCAACACTCACCTAGGGACGACCGCCTTAAGAAGTCACCTGGCCTCCCATCACCGAGCCCAGTGGGAGCAACGCCGTCAGAACCCACAGAGCCATACTCCCGACGCTCCACGTCCTGCCTCTTCTCCTTCTCCTCTCTACTCCCATTTGTCCTCCACTCCACCTTCCACCGTGCTGTCGTCGTGTTCATTTGGCACAAGGCAGGCTTCCGTGGCCCAAATGTTCGAGCGTAAAAAAATGATGACGCTGCATAATCCTCTTGCCCAACGGCTGACTGCTGGCTTGTCGGAACTGCTAGCCCATCAACTACTGCCATATAAATTGGTGGACTTGGAGGCCTTTAGAAAATCTGTGCCCATTGGCACACCACAATGGAAGGTCCCCGGAAGGAAATATTTCTCCCAGAAGGGCATCCCTGAACTATATGGCCATGTTCAGCGGCAAGTTAATATATCTCTGGCACACAGTGTCGGTGCCAAGAAGCATCTGACCACAGACACGTGGTCTAGCAAACACGGGCAGGGAAGGTACATAACTTTTACTGCCCACTGGGTGAACCTTCTGACGGCCGTCAAGCATGTAACCCGTAGCACTCGTGTGGATTTGGTGTTACTGCCACGGATTGCATGAAGGCCTGCCTCTTCTTCTCCTTCTCCTCCTACTCTATCCTCTGTCTCCTCCTCGGCTGACTCCTCCTTTTCCACTGCTACCGCCTCTTCCGCAGCACCCCCCAAGCTTCCCAGAACCTATTCGACGTGCCAGGTGAGACGTTGCCATGTTTTGCTGCGGCTGTTGTGCCTGGAAGCCAAGAGCCACACCGGTCCTGCACTCCTTTCAGCTCTGCGGTCACAGGCCGATAACAGTGGCTAACCCTGCTCAATTTGACAGTTGGTAAAGTAGTGTGCGACAATGGTGCCAATCTGATGAGCGCGCTGAAACAGGGCAAAATGACACATGTGCCGTGCATGGCACACGTCCTGAACTTAGTCGTGCAGCGATTCATTGCCAAATACCCTGGGTACAGGACGTCTTGCGGCAGGCCAGGAAAATCTCTGGCCATTTTAGAAGATCTTACACGGCCATGGCTCGCCTTGCTGACGTTCAGCGGCGACACTGCTTGCCCATCAGACGTCTGATTTGTGACTGCCCAACGCACTGGAACTCCACTCTGTACAGTGGATATAAAAAGTCTACACACCCCTGTTAAAATGTCAGGTTTCTTTGATTTTAAAAAATCAGACAAAGATAAATCATTTCAGAACTTTTTCCACCTTTTAATGGGACCTATAAACTGTACAACTCAATTGAAAAACAAACTGAAATCTTTCAGGTAGAGGGAAGAAAAAATATAAAAATAAAATAATTATGGTTGCACAAGTGTGCACACCCTTAAACTAATACTTTGTTGAAGCACCTTTTGATTTTATTACAGCACTCAGTCTTTTTGGGTATGAGTCTATCAGCATGGCTTATTTTGACTTGGCAAGATTTGCCCACTCTTCTTTGCAAAAACACTCCAAATCTGTCAGATTGCGAGGGCATCTCCTGTGCACAGCCCTCTTCAGATCCCCCCACAGATTTTCAATCAGATTCAGGTCTGGGCTCTGGCTGGGCCATTCCCAAACTTTAATCTTCTGGTGAAGCCATTCCTTTGTTGATTTGGATGTATGCTTTGGGTTGTTGTCATGCTGAAAGATGAATTTCCTCTTCATGTTCAGCTTTCTAGCAGAAGCCTGAAGGTTATGTGCCAATATTGACTGGTATTTGGAACTGTTCATATTTCCCTCTAGCTTAACTAAGGCCCTAGTTCTGAAGAAAAACAGCCCCAAAAGCATGATGCTTCACTGTGGGTATGGTGTTCTTTTGGTGATGTGCAGTGTTTTTGCGCCAAACATATCTTTTGGAATTATGGCCAAAAAGTTCAACCTTGGTTTCATCAGACCATAACACCTTTTCCCACATGCTTTTGGGAGACTTCAGATGTGTTTTTGCAAAATGTAGCCTGGCTTGGATGGTTTTCTTCGTAAGAAAAGGCTTTCGTCTTGCCACTTTACCCCATAGCCCAGACATATGAAAAATACGGGAGATTTTTGTCACATGTACCACACAGCCAGTACTTGCCAGATATTCCTGCAGCTCCTTTAATGTTGCTGTAGGCCTCTTGGTAGCCTCCCAGACCAGTTTTCTTCTCGTCTTTTCATCAATTTTGTAGGGACGTCCAGTTCTTGGTAATGTCACTGTTCTGCCATATTTTCTCCACTTGATGATGACTGTCTTAACTGTGTTCCATGGTATATCTAATGCCTTGGAAATTCTTTTGTACCCTTCTCCTGACTGACTGATACATTTTAACAATAAGATCCCTCTGATGCTTTGGAAGCTCTCTGTAGACCATGGCTTTTGCTGTGGGATGCGACTAAGAAAGTTTCAGGAAAGACCAACTAGAGCAGCTGAACTTTATTTGGGGTTAATCAGAGGCACTTTAAATGATGGCAGGTGTATGCTGACTCCTAGTTAACATGATTTTGAATGTGATTGCTTAATTGTGAACACAGCTACATCCCCAGTTAAAAGCAACCACATTATTTTAGTCTTTTTTGTTTTCTTCCCTCCACCTAAAAGATTTCAGTTTGTTTTTCAATTGAGTGGTACAGTTTATAGGTCACATTAAAGGTGGAAAAAGTTCTGAAATGATTTATCTATGTCTCATTTTTTTACATCACAGAAACCTGACATTTTAATAGGGGTGTGTAGACTTTTTATATCCACTGTATATGCTTGATAGGCTGCTCCAGTAGAAATGTGCCATTAACGACTACCTGTACGAACTCTGCGTCAGGATAGGTTCTGGGGAACTTGATTTCTTTTCATCGTGCCAGTGGCTGCTCATGCACAACGCATGCAGACTTCTGCGGCCATTTGATGAGATCACCAAACTGGTCAGTCACAGTCAGGGCGCCATCAGTGACATCATACCTTACGCCTTCTTTCTGGAGCATGCATTGCATCATGTCATTGATCAAGCCGTCGAGGAGCAGGAGCTGGAAGATGAGGAAGTCGCAATGCTGAATGAATTCCCAGGGGGGGGGGCTACTCCATCTGAGACAAGTCAGCAGAAGTCTGAAGAGGAGTCAGAGGAGGATGGTGCTTGGGGAAAGGAGGAGGAGCAAAAAGAGCAGGCTTTAAACTTTTCTGGGATCCCTGGGGTTGCCCGTTGATGGGAGGTGGAGACCGACGACAACATTCTCCCGGGGCGATGAGCAGGAGCCAGGGCGCTCCACCGCTTCCAATTTAGTGCAAATGGGGGCCTTCATGCTCCAGTGTTTGAAGAGGGACCCCCGTATAAAAAGCAGAAAGGTCAAGGACCTGTACTGGGTGGCAACGTACTTAGACCCCCGGTACAAGCACAAAATGGCGGACATGTTACCAGCATCACAGAGGGCTGTCAGAATGCAGCATTTCCAGGTCTTGCTGCGAGATATGCTGCATTTTGCTGTTGTGGGCACTGGCAGAGGAAATTCCACCCACAGCGAAACAGGTGCGGGTACCAATCCTACCGCGCCTGTAAAAAAGAGGACGGTTTAAAGATGTGTTGGTCACTTCGGATATGAGATCATTCTTACACCCAACCCATCGACAGCCGCCCTTCGGATCCAGCCTTAGGGAACTGCCTAGACCGACAGATGTCCGACTACATCGGGTTAACGGCCGATGTGGATGCTCCTGAGAAGCGAGGAACCCCTGGACTACTGGGTGTGCATGCTTGACCTGTGGCCAGAGCTGGCACAATTTGCCATGGAACTGTTGGCTTGCCCCTCGTCGAGTGTCCTGTCCGAAAGGACGTTCAGCGCAGCAGGTGGGATCGTGATTGATAAGCGCACTCGCCTAGCTTACGACAGTGTGGACTACCTCACATTTTTAAAAATTAATGAGGCATGGATCTCGGAGGAATTCAACACCTGTGATGACCACGTGTAATTGAATTTCCTCATGCCAGCCCACACATATCCGCCACCACCCAGAACAAAGACTGGTCCTTGCCTTATGTATATACAGCGTCATAAAAGGCCTTTTATGTCAGCTGAATGTCTAATTTTTGGGGCCTGTTCTGGCCGACAGTTACATATTTATCCTGTGACCGCCTAATGTACCTCTAGCCACAGAATCCAAAGTTCTTTGCTGTCAGATGAATGCCTATTGCCTAATTTTTGGGGCCTGTACAGGCCGACAGTTAAATTTTTTATTTCTAGCCACATAATCACACCCCTGTCTCACTCCTCTGCCTCTCATTATGGTGGCATATGAACGACATTCACCATAAGGACCTTCTAATGTCACAGGGTCATTTGGGGGGAAAAAAGGCCGTCTTATAGGGCAGAAAATACGGTATATGCCATAAAAATGGAATGGGTGCTTCATAAATATGGCACTTCATATTCATCTCTCTGATATTCACCACAGCATCATCTCTATTTAACAACCAACATAGATGATGATGCTGTGAAATATTTGGCTCACTATGTTGATATATCGTTAGCTCATTCACTTGAATATCTTGAGACTGAATATGCTTTTTTTTTAATATTTCTCTACTTTTGCATCATGAGACTTTTTTATTTTATTTAAAATAAGTTTGTGTGTTGCCATCTACTAACACAAATAACATTTTTATACTGAAGCAGCTGTATAGTAGCTTTTTCCGCAGAACAGGGTGTACCATTTGGACACATTTTGGTACCATTTTGGAATACATATGACCTTTTGATTGCTCTTTATTTAAAGGGTTTCTGTCACCAGATTTAACCCTATTAAGCTAGCTGACATTAGCGATGTGCTAATGTCAGCTAAACCTAACTAGCCTATTCCTACTTTTATCTATACCCCTGTTACGCCAGAACACTTTTATAATATGCTAATTAGCCTTTAGTAGCGGGGGGGGCATTGTTCCTGCTCCTAGAGGCTTCGTTCTCCCACCTTTGTCGCCTCCCTCCAGGTCCTGATTTACAGGGGCAGGCAGCGCTCGCATCCGTCTGCCAGCCCTGTGCTCTGGTGAAATCTCACGCCGTTCAGCATTCAGTGCATGCGCAGTGAGGGAAAGACGCTCGCAGGCTGCCAGCTTTCTCACCGTGCCTGCACCACATACCTTTTCGCAAACTCACAATGTGCCTTTTTGTTTTTAGCTGAAAGTAATTGCTTTCTTCTGGCCACTCTGCCATAAAGCCCAACTGTATGGAGCGTACGGCTTATTGTCGTCCTATGTACAGATACTATAGTCTCTGCTGTGGAACTCTGCAGCTCCTCCAGGGTTACCTTAGGTCTCTGTGCTGCCTCTCTGATTAATGCCCTCCTTTCCCGGTCTGTGAGTTTTGGTGGGCAGCCGTCTCTTGGCAGGTTGGCTGTTGTGCCATGTTCTTTCCATTTGGTTATGATAGATTTGATGGTGCTCCTGGGCATCATCAAAGATTTGGATATTTTTTTTATAACCTAACCCTGACTTGTACTTCTCAACAACATTGTCCCTTACTTGTTTGGAGAGTTCCTTAGTTTTCATGGCAGTGTTTTGTTAGTGATGTCTCTTGCTTAGGTGTTGCAGCCTTTGGGGCCTTTCAAAAAGGGGGTATATGTAATGACTGATCATGTGACACTTAGATTGCACATAGGTGAACATCATTTCATTAATTATGTGGCTTCTGAAGGCAGTGGCGTAGCTATAGGGGTTGCAGCAGTCGCAATTGCGACCGGGCCCCTAAGTCAGGGGCGGAGGCAAAGCAGTATATGCAGGTGCAGACTCAGCCAGAGGAGGGAGTGGTCCCGCTCCCATCGCAGTACTGGCCGGAAGTGGAGGAGAAGATGCGACTCGCGAGTGAGGGAGGTGAGGGTGGTGGCGTGACGAGCAGAGACTTGGACATCACGGTCAGCAACCTGTGTTCCCTGGATAGCTGACACCTATTTGGCTGGGACTGGACTGTGACTTGATATGTGCTCACCAGTTCAGTGGGAGACTTTGATGCAACTTGATCCTGCATGTTCTGTCCTTGTTAATGCTGGAAGTATTGCCCTATTAACACATTGCTGTGCCCCACACACTTTATAAGTGCTGCTCACAGTAAGGCTGAACCAATAGTGCCCTCCTCACAATTCTGCTTCCTTTAAGGGTACTTTCACACTTGCGGCAGGACGGATCCGACAGGCTGTTCACCCTGTCGGATCCGTCCTTCCGCTATTTCGCTGGACCGCCACTCCGTCCCCATTGACTATAATGGGGATGGGGGCGGAGCTCCGGCGCAGCACGGCAGTGCACGGCAAAAGGCCGCCGGACTAAAAGTACTGCATTGACGTCCTCTCCCGTGCAGCATGCACCTGAGTGACTGCTGGTTTCTCCATACCAATAAAAGTACTGCATGTCCAACTTTTTAGTCCGGCGGCCTCTCACTGCGAACTGCAGTAGAGGAAGGACGGATCCGACAGGGTGAACAGCCTGTCGGATCCGTCCTGCCGCAAGTGTGAAAGTACCCTTAGTGACCGTCTTGCAATAATGTTGCCCCTTTAATGCCCCTTACAATAGTGTTGGCCCTTCGTGCAGCCTTACAAGGCCACCTATACAATAGTGTGGCCCCCTTAGTGTCCCCCACAATAGTGCTGCCCTGTAGTTTTAATAAAATAAAAAAGTAATACTCACCTATCCCAGTCCCCAAGATAATTGGAGCACACCTTCCCCCTATCCTGTGTTCTCCCCCTGCTCAGCTCAGCAGGAACCATGACGTTACTGCATTGCAGCTGCCCAGGGGCGTAGATATAGGGGGTGCAGAGGTAGCAGTCACTATCGGGCCCAGAAGCCTGAAAGGGCCCAAAGACCCTTGTGCTTCATAAGAAGACACCGGTTTTATAGAAAGCGCATGCTGGTCAAGTTACACCTCTGGCTAGAGAGAAGGGGTTAGGTCAAGATTTGGCTTGGGTGGTGCAGTTTCAATTTTCTCCTCCCCCGCCACTGGCCCCAAAGCACAGAGGGAAGGGGGGCCCAAGCTGAATTCTTGCACCAGGGCCCATGAGCCTTAAGCTACGCCCCTGTCTGAAGGTAATTGGTTGCACCAGAGATTTTTTTTGGGCTTCCTAACAAAGGTGGTGAAAACATACACACATGCCAGTTTTCTGTTTTCTATTTCTAAACAATAGTTTTTTTTTAATATATTTTTCTTATTTCACTTCACCAACTTAGACTATTGTGTTCTGATCCATCACATAAAATTCAGATTAAAAAAACATTGAACTTAAGGCTGTAATGTAACAAAATAGGAAGAAAGTCAAGGGGGGTGAATACTTTTGCAAGGCACTGTATGTGCTGGGGCACTGCAGGGAGGCATTATAAATTATGGAGGTACTACAGAGTGCATTATAACTATAGGAGGCACTGCAGGGGGGCATTAGAAATAATGGGTGCTCTACAGGGGGGCATAATTACTGGGGCCACTACAGGGAGCATTATAAAAACTAGGGGAACTGTAAGGGGCATTATAACTACTGGGGACTCTATAGGGGGCTTTATTACTACTGGGGGCTCTATAAGAGTGCCGTATAGATCAGCCTTTTTTCTACTGGGAGATCTAAAGGGGTGTGTTATAGAGGAGTCTTAATACTACTGAGGGCACTATAGGGAGTCTTATTACCATTGGCGGAACAATAGGAGGGCTTTATTTGTACTGGGGGCTCTGTGGGGGCATTATTACTACTTGGGGTACTTTTGAGGGCATTATTATTATTGGGACCCATATGGAGGGACGCTTAGAGAAGGATTATCACTATTGGGGCACTATTACTAATTAGGACATTCTGGGAGGGAATTACTATTGGTGGGACTTTGAGGAGTACTATTACTATGTTAGGAACTACCTGTATGGAACTATTATTTCTTCAGGATAGTATTTGCGGACATTGGGGAGCACAGTGGGCACAGTATTATTGGTAGCAGCAGAATACCACGGATATCTCCTTAAAGACGCAGAACGAGAATACTAATCCTAAACAGTGGGTCCTTCCCGCATTAGAACAAGCAATCTTATCCTCCAGTTAGCCCCGTTCCCCACATGCGCTGTTGTGATTACCTGCAGGGGACTGGCTGTTACTGACACCCACACCCCTGCTGTATCCACCAACATCTGTGAAAACACACATGCTGGCGGATTAACCCCCCCTATATGCTGAGTTCAACGATGACCGTGGCATACGGGAGGTTCGCAGAGGGAGGGGGCTCCCTCTCTTACCCCATCAGGTTCCTGTGCTGCAATGGTGGGGTCCCGATGGATGCTATGGCAGCCCCAAGCCTTGCAAACGCCTTGAGGCCTGGCAGCTACGGAGGTCTATCAGGCCCAGCCCCCACACTCAGGCAATGCAGTAGAATAAGGCATGTATTGTACTGCATTGAAACAAGGATCAGACCCTGAAATGTTGAAGCCTCATACTGGGACATAAATAAAAAGTTTAAAAAAAGGGAGATTTTTATTATTTTTTTAACAATAAAAAGTTAAGTTTCAAGTAAAAACAAAAAAGCACCCATTCCCATAATCAAGCCCAAATCGACATATTAGGTATCGCACCATCCAAAACAACCATCTCTATAAAAATATCACATGATCTACCCTGTCAGATGAACTCGGTATAAAAAAAAACTGTGCCAAAATAGCCATTTTTTGGGTCACATTGCCGTACAAAAAGTGTAATAGTGAGTGATCAAAAAGTACTATGTACCCCTAAATGGTACCAATGAAAACATCAACTCATCCTGCAAAAATGAGCCCCCACACAAGATAGTAGGACAAAAAGTAAAAATAACATGGCTCTCAGAAAATGGCAACACAAAAACCAGGATTTTTTTAAAAGGAATTTTTTGTGTAATATTGCAAAAAGAACAAAAAAAGACATTGGGTATTTCTGCGTCCATAACAACCAGATCTATCAAAATAGCACGTGATCTACCCCGTCAGGTGAACGCCGTCAGAAAAAAAACCTGTCAAAATAGCCATTTTTCGGTCACATTGCCTTACAAAAAGTGTTATAGCAAGTGATCAAAAAGTACTATGTATCCCAAGATGGTACCAATGAAAACATCAACTCATCCCATAAAAAACAAGCCCCCACACAACACGATCAGACAAAGAAGAAAAATTATATGGCTCTCAGAATACTGTGTAAAAGTGATAAAATGTAAAAAATAAAAAAATATATAATTGGTATCTGTGTAATTGTACTGACCAGCAGAATACAGATAATGTGTAATTTATCCTGCATGCTGTATGTCGCAGTAACAAAACCCAAAAGCACTGACAGAATTTCTGCCTTTTATTTATCTTGCTTCCCAAAAAGCTGACTAAAAAGTGATCAGCAAGTTGTATGTACCCCAAAATAGAACCAATGATATGGCAACTCACCCCCCAAAAAACAAGCCCTCACACAGAAAATTAAAAAAAAGCATATAGTTCCCAGGAAATGGCTGCACTGGTCCCCAGAGGCTGTTCAATAGAAACATTATGCTTGGAAATGAATCCATAAAAATCTTTGATGCAAAAGCCAAAGGGTGGTCTTTCCCTTCTGAAAGCTGTAGTGCACCAAAACAGCAGTTTACGTCCACATTTATGGCATTTCAGTAACCAGTAGAACCTGCTTAACATTTTAAATGGCATGGTGTGTCTCAGATGGTACACACTGGGCACAACATATTGGACAGTGAAATGCCGTATCTTTATATAATTGGCCTAAAGCAACACTTTCTCGTAAAAAACGTAATATTTCCTTTTCATAGCCAAGTGTTTTAAAATTCTATGAAACACCTATTAGGTCAAAGTGCTCACCATCTCTTGACTAGTGATGAGCGGCAGGGGCAATATTCGAATTTGCGATATTTCGCAAATATTTTGTAGAATATTCGTCATATATTCATGAATTCGAGAATTCGCGATTATTTTCTTGATTACAAGAATCGGCAATGTAATATTCGCGGAATACGCGCGAAATACAGGTGTGGGTCACTTTTGCTACATTTTCCAAGCTGCTAGAAATTTCCTGAGACTGAAGAAAATGGTTGGCACTGTAGAACATAAAAAATGGCTTTATACAGTATGCAGTTAGAGTGCTACAATATATTCGCGATTGTGCAAATCGGCACTAATGATGCGAATATTTTGGCGCAATACGTGAAACTTCACATTTTAGCAGGTCTGCATGTATGTATGGACAGCAGAACCTATCACACTACCTAACACATTGCACTGCAACAGCTACACTATATCAGGATATAACCTATACTGACTATCTCCCACTAACTATCTATATATTATATATATAAGCTATCTAACTATCTATCTAATGTAGTGTGGAAAGCACAGAGCACAACAATGACAATGCTTTCTCTCTCAGAACTATAAAAAAAACTGTAGAAAATGGCTGCTGGGGGGGTTCTTATATAGTAAAGGGTAGGCAACTTTCCTATTGGTTGCTAGGGATGTTGCTAAGCTCAGACAAAGACATTGCAGCCTTCTCATTGGCCCACAAGCAAGAAGGGAGGTTACTGATGAAAAAAAAATCTAGAATTTCCGAAATGACGAATATACAGTGCTGCCCATAATTATTCATACCCCTGGCACATTTTGACTTAAAGTTACTTTTATTCAACCAGCAAGTTTTTTTTGACAAGAAATGACATAGGTGTCTCCCAAAAGATAATAAGACGATGTACAAGAGGCATTATTGTGGAAAAAAAACATTTCTCAGCTTTTATTTACATTTGAGCAAAAAGTGTCCAGTCCAAAATTATTCATACCCTTCTCAATAATCAATAGAAAAGACTTTATTGGCTATTACAGCAATGAAACATAGAAACATAGAATGTGTCGGCAGATAAGAACCATTTGGCCCATCTAGTCTGCCCAATATACTGAATACTATGGATAGCCCCCGGCCCTATCTTATATGAAGGATAGCCTTATGCCTATCCCATGCATGCTTAAACCCCTTCACTGTATTTGCAGCTACCACTTCTGCAGGAAGGCTATTCCATGCATCCACTACTCTCTCAGTAAAGTAATACTTCCTTATATTACTTTTAAACCTTTGCCCCTCTAATTTAAAACTGTGTCCTCTTGTGGTAGTTTTTCTTCTTTTAAATATGCTCTCCTCCTTTACCGAGTTGATTCCCTTTATGTATTTAAAAGTTTCTATCATATCCCCTCTGTCTCTTCTTTCTTCCAAGCTATACATGTTAAGGTCCTTTAACCTTTCCTGGTAAGTTTTATCCTGCAATCCATGTACTAGTTTAGTAGCTCTTCTCTGAACTCTCTCTAGAGTATCTATATCCTTCTGGAGATATGGCCTCCAGTACTGCGCACAATACTCCAAGTGAGGTCTCACCAGTGTTCTGTACAGCGGCATAAGCACTTCACTCTTTCTACTGCTTATACCTCTCCCTATACATCCAAGCATTCTGCTGGCATTTCGTGCTGCTCTATTACATTGTCTTCCCACCTTTAAGTCTTCTGAAATAATTACTCCTAAATCCCTTTCCTCAGATACTGAGGTCAGAACTGTGTCAAATATTCTATATTCTGCCCTTGGGTTTTTACGCCCCAGGTGCATTATCTTGCACTTATCCACATAAAATTTCAGTTGCCAGAGTTCTGACCATTCTTCTAGTTTTCCTATAATTGCAGACCAGCTTTTTGCATGTCTCCACAGGTATTTTTGCCCATTCATCTTTAGCAATGAGCTCCAAATCTTTCAGGTTGGAGGATCTTCTTGCCATCACCCTGATCTTTAGCTCCCTCCACAGATTCTCAATTGGATTCAAGTCTGGACTCTGGCTCGGCCACTCCAAAACGTTAATGTTGTTGTCTGTTAACCATTTCTTCACCACTTTTGCTGTGTGTTTTGGGTCATTGTCATGCTGAAATGTCCACTGGTGCCCAAGGCCAAGTTTCTCTGCAGACTGCCTGATGTTGTCGTTGAGAATCCTCATGTATTGCTCTTTTTTCATGGTGCCGTTTACTGTGATTAGGTTCCCTGGTCCATTGGCTGAAAAACACCCCCAAAGCATTAGGTTCCCACCACCATGTTTGACAGTAGGGATGGCGTTCTTTGGGTTGAAGGCTTCTCCTTTTTTACGCCAAATGAAGGAAACATCATTGTGACCAAACAATTCCATTTCTGTTTCATCTGACCATAACACAGAAGACAAGAAGTCTTCTTCTTTGTCCAGATGAGCTTTTGCAAAGGCCAAGCAAGCTTTTGTGTGCCTTATTACTTGCTGGTTGAATAAGAGTAACTAAGTCAAAATTTGCCAGGGGTATGAATAATTATGGGCAGCACTGTATATCACTATATTCTAAATATTCGCGAATTCTCGAAGTGCCGATATTCACGATTATTATTCGCGATTCAAATATTCGCGCCCAACACTACTCTTAACAAATTCACTGGGGGGGGGTGTAGTTTCCAAAATAGGGTCACTTTTTGGGGGTTTCTACTGTAGGGGTACCTTAGGGTCTTTTCAAATGTGACACTTGCCCAGAAACCAATCCTGCAAAATCTGCCTGCCAAAAGCATATTTTGCTTTCCCTTCTGAGTCCTGCGGTATCCCC
Organism: Bufo bufo; assembly: GCF_905171765.1. Classification (NCBI taxonomy): domain Eukaryota; kingdom Metazoa; phylum Chordata; class Amphibia; order Anura; family Bufonidae; genus Bufo; species Bufo bufo. The sequence continues at coordinate 443,576,862 of NC_053389.1, read as the reverse complement.
ATACAGCAGTTTATAACCCCATATGATGTGCTGCCTTATTCAGTAAAAATTGAGTAACAAATTGTGTTGTTTTTTTTTCTCATGTTCCCTTTTGTGAATATGAAAATATGGGGCTAAGGCAACATTTTATTGGAAAAATTACATTTTTAATTTTAACAGCCAAGTGTTTCTAAAGTCCATGAAATGCCTATGGGGTCAAAGTGGTCAGTACATAATTCAATACATTCCTTGAGGCTTGTAGTTTTCAAAATGGGGTAACTTTTGGGGGGTTTCCCCTCTATAGGTACCTCAGGATCTTTTTGAGTGTGACATGATGCCCAAAAACCATTCCAGCTAAATCTGCCCTCCAAAAACCATATGGCGCTTCTTCTCTTCTGATCCCTGCTATGTGTCCAAACAGCAGGTTACAACCACATTGGGATATTGCCGTGTTCAGGAGAAAATGCTTAACAAAATCTGTGATGCTTTTTATCCTGCTACCCCTTGTGAAAATGAAAAATTGGGGGGTTTGTTCAATATTTTATTGGAGGAAATGAAATTTAAAATTTTCACAGCCATGTGTTTCTGTTAAATAATATGTGATATAATATTAATTGATATTTAATATAAAGTATGTATTACAATACACATAACACACGATTTATAGTGATAAACAAGGGTGATGGGAGGTCTGTATGAGGACATCAAGAACTATATTTGAAGTCTACATTAGATTTGGAGAGGATTACCAAAGCAGGTTGATATACTTTTTATACATAAATATTTTACATTTGAAGACATATTACAGTTTCTAAATCCTATGAAACACCCGTGGGGTTAAAATGGTCAGTACACCCTTCAATAAATTCCTTGATGGGTGTAGTTTCCAAAATGGGGTAACTGTTTGTGTTTTTCCACTGTAGGGGTATCTTAGGGTCTCTTCAATTGTGACATGGCACCCGAAAACCATTTCAGCAAAATCTGCCCTTCAAAAATCATATACCAATTTATTCCCTTCTGAGACCAGCCATGTGCCCACACAGCTGCTTATGAGCACATATGCGGTGTTTCTGTGAACCTCAGAATCAGGGTAATAAGTATTGAGGTTTGTTTTGATGTGAACCCTTGCTGCCTTACCGGAAAAAATAGGTTAAAATGGAAAATCTGCCATAAAATTTAAATTATGAAATTTCACCTCCATTTTGCTTTAATTCAAGTAAAACTTTTAAAGGGTTAGTAAAGTTTGTAAAATTCATTTTGAATGATTTAAGGGGTATAGTTTCTAAAATGGGGTAATTAATGGGTGGTTTCTACTATATAAGCCCTACAAAGCAACTTTGGAACTGAACTATTCCTTAAAAAAGTGAGTTTAGGAAATTTTCTAAAAAAATCTCAAAAATTGCTTCTAAAATTCTAAGCCTTCTAACATCCCAATTTTTTTTTAATGACATTTACAAAATGATGCCAATATAAATGTATCACTATCTGTCTTTAAAAACTGAGAAATTCAAATTTAGACAATAGTGGATTTTTCCAGATTTTATGGAATTCTTTTTTTTTATAAATAAAGTTGAAACATATCAACAAAAATTTGCTACTAACATGAAGTATGATGTGTCACACAAGAAAACTATCTCAGAATTGACTGGATAAGTAAAAACATTACAAGGTTATTACCATATAAAGTGATGTTACATGTCCAATTTTCAAAATTTGACTCGGTCCTTAAAAATAAATTGGCTGTGTCCTTAAGGAGTTAAGGCACCAGGTTGGGGAGAATGATAGAAAACTGAGGAACCATAAAATGTCTGTGTTGTAAACTCTGCAGAGTCAAGACATTGCTGAAAGAAATCATCATGGCATTCTGGGCCAAATGAAGAACATGAGGAAAAAGAACGTCAACATCAGAGGAGGAGACATCACTTGATGTAAGAGGTATTTAGTGCTGAAGTTTCCTGGCTGGGGGGGAGGGGTTGGATTGAGATTTTAGCATGGAAAGGAGGGACGCCATTAAATTTTCACCTTGGGCAGCAGACAAGCTAGAATCAGCCCTGGCTGCAGCATCAACAAGGCAGAGGACAAAGGAGAGTGATTCTCCTCCCTCTCTTCTCCACTGCAGTGCTAAGTCTTAAGCTGATTGGTGAAGCAGCAGTGGGCGGGTATTGCTGCTCCACCAATCAGCTTTGTTACAATCAGTGACAGACACCAACGCCACCAAGGAGGAAGCAAGAACCTCTGTCTGACATGACACACTATCACTGACATGCCATCACTGACAATTGCATGGACTGTTGAAAGAGCTGCCTAATTTATTAAGATGTGAAAGTGTCTTAATAAATGAAGTGCACCTAACTCCAGTGGGCTTCATAGTAACAGTAGCTTTAGTAGCGTAGGCAACGTCAGCCTTATTATAATTTCCCCTTGTGGTGTTTTGTAGATTTTTTTTTTCAGCGTGGCTTTCAGTTAAAAAGGTTGTCTCACGTCAGCAAATAGCATTTATTATGTAGATTAAGTTAATATAAAGCACTAATGTATTGTGATTGTCTCTATTGCTTCCTTTGCTGGCTGGATTTAATTTTCCATCACATTATACAATGCTTGTTTCCATAGTTACGACCACTGTGCAATCCAGCAGTGGTGGTCGTGCTTGCACACTATAGGAAAAAGCGTTGGCCTCTCTGGTGGCCAAGACTGTGGGAGCTCACATAGGCTAATGCTTTTTCCTATAGTGTGCAAGCATGACCACTGCTGATGGATTGCAGGGTGGACGTTACCATGGAAAAAACAGTGTATAATGTGATTAAAAAATGAATCCAGCCAGCAAAGTAAGCAATATAGATAATAACAATACATTAGTAAGTGGTTTCCTCTACATAATAAATGCTATTCGCGAAAGTGAGACAACCCCTTTAATGCTGGGTTCACACAGTGGCATGCTAAGGGAGTGGTCATGAGGGGCGGTCTGCCCTGGAAGCCGGCTCTCAGGGGGGTGCCATAAACAATGAGGGCTTCCATCAATACACATAGAAGCGCTCATTGCTGGAGCGCTGGGAGCTGCGGTCCTATCACTCCTTGACCACTCAGCTCCCCACGCTCCTTCTCTTCTTCAGGCCGGAGGCGCTCTGAATGATAGTAAAGCAGGAAGACTTCTCCCTGCTCCACCATTCAGCCTGCAGGCATAGATCGTGCTGCCGGCCTGTGTGGGTGGAGCCTACAGCCTGTAAATCTGCATAAGCTCCTGTAACACCCCAGAGTTGTGTTACGAAACTCTTTTACCCCGCTACAACCTGTTAAGAGTATTTACTTTGTCATCCTATGTAATTTCACATAATATTCTCACAAATGTGCATTGAAAGCCTTGTTACATGTATATTGCTGTAATTTCTATGTTCACCAGCAGGTGGCAACAATGTGTTAGCAAGGAGTTAAGTCAGTTTAGTGTTTCTAGGCTGGAATAGTACATTCCATTTTTGCTCCCCCCTCTATGAGCAAAGTGGGCTGCGCCCATATCCTGCCTCATGGGGAGAGAAGGAAGTTAAGTTAGTGTGCCAGCCACCCCGGCTAGGGGAAGGCTGCGCGTGTAGGAGCTCCCAGATATAGGGATCCAAAGCCAGGATCTTGTCTCGGCTGAGACATTGATCATCATCCCCAGCCTGAGCCTTGCAGCCTCAGCTGGAAGAAGCAAGCAGACAACTCCAGTTCCAGGAAGAAGCATACCCTGAGACAATAGCTGTGAGTACAGACCAGAGACCCAGGAGAAGCCATATTCCTCCTCAGCTAGTCAGTCCCCATACAGCAGAAGATAGACAGTGCAGAAGCCAAATTCCTGCCACAGTTTTATTGCTAACAAGCAGACATCCTTTCCTGCAAAGCTCCAGGTACATGAGAGAGCAGAAGCATAAATTCCTGCCAACCATTGCCAATACCTTCTGGGACCTAAGACTAAATCTGTATCTTGCTTGGATGAAAGCTACAACCAGTAAAGACAAGTTTGAACTTTACCAAAAGTCTGGATCTCAATTTCTGCTGCAAATTCCTCTATTACTCCCACTATCACTACCCTCAATTGCAAGTGAACCAGGAGTCCAGCCGTACCCAGGTAGGAGACACAGTTGACACCATTACCATTACCATTACCATACAGAGACATTACACCACTCTGGCATTCCTAAACTGGTACGTGAGTTACACTTTAAAGGGCCCTGTGTTAGTACCCTGCGCATGCTGCAATTGGCGTCACGAACAAAACTATAGACTATTATACCCGCATCCTGGTCACTCCACTCCACCCACACAGTGCTGCAGAACGATCTGTCTCTGCAGGGGAGAAAGGACTGTGAGCTTCAGGAACGGGACAAGGTGAGTTAGTAGGTTTTGTGTTTTTGTTTTTTTTTAAACACAGAGGGGGCACAATAGGCATTTTTACTCTGGAAGGGGTACAATAGGCATTTCTACTCTGAAGGGAGCACAATGTAGATGGACCAGCTAAGACCTGTCCTAGGTTGCTAATATAGCTTGTGTGTTTATACAGCTAGACCTGCCAATAACCTAATACAGTTCCTATATTTGTGTGTTAGACAACAGCAGAGTTATTTAGAGTGACTTCATGTTTGGATGTCATATAACTGTTATATATTGTGTTCACAGAAGCAGAAAAGATAATATGCCTTTATTAAGATTCATTATATAATTTATATTCATTATATAATTTAAGGTACGCTCAATGACACAGCAGAAACAACAGAAAGCCTAGAGTTAAACTGTTGTTGCTAAAAAAAAATCTGAGATATCAGAATTCTTCTAATGGCACAGCGCAAAAGGCACTTCATAGTGCTGCGCCTGCCACACACAATGAGCATTTCTACTGTGGAGGTGGCACAACGAGCATTTCTACTATGGAGGGAGCACAATGGGCAATAATACTATGAAGGGAGCACAGAGGGCATTATTACTGTAAACGGGGCACAATGGACATTACTAGCACAGAGGGCATTACTACTATTAAGGGGGCATAATGAGGATTTCTACTATGGAGGGGACACAGAGAAAATTACTGTAAAGGGGGCATAATGGGCATTATTACTGTGAAGGGGGCACAATGGGCATTACTGCTATTCAGGGGGCACAATGGGCATTATTACTATTAAGAGGCACAATGGGAATTTGTACTCTGGAGGGTGCACAATGGGCATTTGTACTCTGGAGGGGGCACAATGGGCATTTGTACTCTGGAGGGGGCACAATGGGCATTTCTACTCTAGAGGGGGCCCAATGGGCATTTCTACTCTGGAGGGGGCACAATGGGCATTTCTACTATGGAGGGGGCACAGAGGGCATTAATACTGTAAACAGGGCACAATGGGCATGACTAGCACAGAGGGCATTACTACACTGTGTGCAGAATTATTAGGCAAATGAGTATTTTGACCACATCATCCTCTTTATGCATGTTGTCTTTCTCCAAGCTGTATAGGCTCGAAAGCCTACTACCAATTAAGCATATTAGGTGATGTGCATCTCTGTAATGAGAAGGGGTGTGGTCTAATGACATGGTCAAAAGAACGACTTGACAGGCTCAGAAAAGTTAAAAATAGTGAGATATCTTGCAGAGGGATGCAGCACTCTTAAAATTGCAAAGCTTCTGAAGCGTGATCATCGAACAATCAAGCGTTTCATTCAAAATAGTCAACAGGGTCGCAAGAAGCGTGTGGAAAAACCAAGGCGCAAAATAACTGCCCATGAACTGAGAAAAGTCAAGCGTGCAGCTGCCAAGATGCCACTTGCCACCAGTTTGGCCATATTTCAGAGCTGCAACATCACTGGAGTGCCCAAAAGCACAAGGTGTGCAATACTCAGAGACATGGCCAAGGTAAGAAAGGCTGAAAGACGACCACCACTGAACAAGACACACAAGCTGAAACGTCAAGACTGGGCCAAGAAATATCTCAAGACTGATTTTTCTAAGGTTTTATGGACTGATGAAATGAGAGTGAGTCTTGATGGGCCAGATGGATGGGCCCGTGGCTGGATTGGTAAAGGGCAGAGAGCTCCAGTCCGACTCAGACGCCAGCAAGGTGGAGGTGGAGTACTGGTTTGGGCTGGTATCATCAAAGATGAGCTTGTGGGGCCTTTTCGGGTTGAGGATGGAGTCAAGCTCAACTCCCAGTCCTACTGCCAGTTTCTGGAAGACATCTTCTTCAAGCAGTGGTACAGGAAGAAGTCTGCATCCTTCAAGAAAAACATGATTTTCATGCAGGACAATGCTCCATCACACGCGTCCAAGTACTCCACAGCGTGGCTGGCAAGAAAGGGTATAAAAGAAGAAAATCTAATGACATGGCCTCCTTGTTCACCTGATCTGAACCCCATTGAGAACCTGTGGTCCATCATCAAATGTGAGATTTACAAGGAGGGAAAACAGTACACCTCTCTGAACAGTGTCTGGGAGGCTGTGGTTGCTGCTGCACGCAATGTTGATGGTGAACAGATCAAAACACTGACAGAATCCATGGATGGCAGGCTTTTGAGTGTCCTTGCAAAGAAAGGTGGCTATATTGGTCACTGATTTGTTTTTGTTTTGTTTTTGAATGTCAGAAATGTATATTTGTGAATGTTGAGATGTTATATTGGTTTCACTGGTAAAAAAAAATAATTGAAATGGGTATATATTTGTTTTTTGTTAAGTTGCCTAATAATTATGCACAGTAATAGTCACCTGCACACACAGATATCCCCCTAAAAAAGCTAAAACTAAAAACAAACTAAAAGCTACTTCCAAAAATATTCAGCTTTGATATTAATGAGTTTTTTGGGTTCATTGAGAACATGGTTGTTGTTCAATAATAAAATTAATCCTCAAAAATACAACTTGCCTAATAATTCTGCACTCCCTGTACTATTAAGGGGGCATAATGAGGATTTCTACTGTGGAGGGGGCACAGAGGGCATTATTACTGTGAAGGGGGTACAATGGGCATTATTACTGTGAAGGGGGCACAATGGGCATTATTACTGTAAAGGGGCACAATAAAATAGTAACATAGTACATAAGGCTGAAAAAAGACATTTGTCCATCCAGTTCGGCCTGTTATCCTGCAAGTTGATCCAGAGGAAGGCAAAAAAAAAACTTGTGAGGTAGAAGCCAATTTTCCCCACTTTAGGGGAATAAAAAATTCCTTCCCGACTCCAATCAGGCAATCAGAATAACTCCCTGGATCAACGACCCCTCTCTAGTAACCATAGCCTGTAATATTATTACGCTCCAGAAATACATCCAGGCTCCTCTTGAATTCCTTTATTGTACTCACCATCACCACCTCCTCAGGCAGAGAGTTCCATAGTCTCACTGCTCTTACCGTAAAGAATCCTTTTCTATGTTTCTGTACAAACCTTCTTTCCTCCAGACGCAGAGGATGTCCCCTCGTCACAGTCACAGTTCTGGGGATAAATAGATGATGGGCTAGATCTCTGTACTGACCCCTGATATATTTATACATATTAATTAGATCTCCCCTCAGTCATCTTTTTTCTAAAGTGAATAACCCTAATTTTGATAATCTTTCAGGGTACTGTAGTTGCCCCATTCCAGTTATTACTTTAGTTGCCCTCCTCTGGACCCTCTCCAGCTCTGCTATGTCTGCCTTGTTTACAGGAGCCCAGAACTGTACACAGTACTCCATGTGTGGTCTGACTAGTGATTTGTAAAGTGGTAGGACTATGTTCTTATCACGGGCATCTATGCCCCTTCTGATGCAACCCATTATCTTATTGGCCTTGGCAGCAGCTGCCTGACACTGGTTTTTGCAGCTTAGTTTGCTGTTTATTAAAATTCCTAGATCCTTTTCCATGTCAGCGTTACCGAGTGTTTTATCATTTAGTATGTACGGGTGACTTGCATTATTCCTTCCCATGTGCATAACTTTACATTTGTCAGTGTTAAACCTTGTGGCGAAACCAACCTCGCCACAGTGTTTTGGAGGGGGCTGTTTGCCAGCCTCCTGCCCCAGGATTATGGCCCATACTAACTTTGAAGGAGAAGACAGACCGGCCGCACAGCTTAAATCTGTGGAACTGTTTTGGGCAGGAAAGCCATGCTTGCGGCCGGCCAAATGCGACTTCCATGGAATTCGGGAACCCCTGCTCGGATCGGGGTGATTTTTGGATATGTTGTTCACCCAGATCAGAGCTATCCATGGATGTATACATTATGGGGATGTGTGGGGTTTTGAGGTGTTTTCTGTGTGTTGGGAAAAATGTGTGTTTTCTGTCTGGTAGTGATTAAGTTAGCCCATTACGTTTGGTAATTGTATTTTATGGATTGCGTCTCAGACAATGCCAGTGTGTTAGTTAATTGCGTCTCAGACAATGCTCATTGTATTTTGTTGATTGCGTTACAGACATATGGAAGGGGATTTTGTGTACAATTGCTGGGAGGGTTTCAATACTGTAAATGCATGTGATTGGCTAAAATATAAACTGTCACAGTCTTTTACAAGGGCCCCAGGGGGAGTGTCCCTTGCTAGGAGACCTGCATAAAAGGCTGAAAAATAACCCATTAAAGGGTTCCTGCTTTGCCCCTTTATGAAGTCTTGGCTCATGTTTGGGGGATGGGATAACTACACTCTTGGGGATTGCTATATCCTAATACTACCCTGAGTATAAGATCTTGTAAGAGCTTGTTCCTGGTTCCTGTCTCTGCATTTAGGAGAGGTTCACCCACTGGAGCCTGGAGCCTTGTCGTAGGTCCAGGGTGGGTAGGAGACGGCGAGACCTCCACCAAGCTTCGGCGGTTCGTGGGGTCTGCAGTGCTGACGGTGTCAAGTGGAGTGCTTGGAGTCTTCTGGAAGCACTAGGAGCATCTATCAACGGAGGTACCCGGTCGGGGTGCTAGGCATTCCGTTACATTGGTGGCAAGCAGTGGGATGGCGTCCTAGTGTGAGGAGAAGCAGCTCGGAGACACCGTTTGTGGATTTACAAAATTCAGGGCAACGCTAGTATCCGTACAGCGCCCCTGGCTACAGCAATATGGATGCCGTTGGTTCCTGCACAGCATTCTATGAGGAAGATCACCTGGATTACAGGGATGCCGAGCGGAAAGGTGTATGGCACCAGGCCCTGGAGGACGTGCAGCGTCGGAGGGGTGAGAGTCTTCCCAGTGAGGAGCAGAGATTACGAATGCGATTGGCGCTGCGACTACCTCTACTGGGAGAGCAACCATTGACGGAGTGGGTGTCAGAGCTTGAGACACTGGTATGGCAGGAAACCTGGCTGGATGACGCTTACCAAGCACTATGGTGGGACACAGTACGACAGTCTCCATGGATAGAGAAGTACGCCAAGCCCGAAGGTGAGGAATATAATTGCCCTGGGTTATTGTGGGAGTCTTTTGAAGACATTGACTTTGGGAGCACAGAAGAATCTAGATTTTGGGAAATTACTGACTACAGGGGGGACTTGCACAATTGGCCTACAACTAGTGGGGTGAGGGCAGATCTGACCTTTCTGGTCCAAAGGGAGTGGGAGCTGGAGCAAGATTATCAACAGTTGTTTCGCTCCATTCAAGCCCAGGGCAAGATACAAGACAGTTGGATACCAGGCCCAGACCTGCAGCCCTACCACTGGCAAGTCACAGCTGAGGTATCCCCTACTTCCTCACCAACTGTGGAGGTAGGGGACTTTATAGACTGGTACTGGGAGGAACCCCAGTCGGCAGGTGGAGATGGGACCGTAGTCACTCCACCGGCCCAACAGGGTGGCTGGGGAGGCGGCTCAGATCCCCAACTGCCACTGGGAGTCCAGGGGGAGGAGATGGTCGGTCCCTCACCCCTGCAACAACCAGCATCACGGGTAGTGGAGACAGTCGGTCTCACTCCCCAGCGGCAGTGTACTTTGAAGGGAGAGGAGACAACCAGTCTCTTTCCCCAACCACAGAGGGACAGCACCCCTAACTCCGATGGTGCAGATGGGACCGCAGTCTCTGCACCAGGCCTACCGGGATGCTGGACGGCCGGTACGGATCCCCCACCAACCCTGCAGGAATGCCAGGAGGAGTAGGTAACCGATCCCTCCTCTCCACAGCTGATCCGCAACAAGGTCCTGGGGGCAGGATTCCCTGACCTCATCCCAGCGGAAGAGCTGGCATCTGGGCAGAGCGCAGTCGGCCTCTGCCCTCCCCTATCCTCTTCTCCAGAGCCGGACTTCCCACAGGCTACCCCAGCGGAAGAGCTGGCAACTGGGCAGAGCGCAGTCGGCCTCTGCCCTCCCCTATCCTCTTGTCCAGAGGCTGACTCCCCACTGGCTACCCCAGCGGAAGAGCTGGCATCTGGGCAGAGCGCAGTCGGCCTCTGCCCACCAAGTACCTACAGCTCCAAGCTAGAGAACCACAAGGAAGTAAGAAGTAGCAGATGCCCACTCAACAGCTGGGGACATACAGAACAGAGTCAGGCCCCAAAATTCAACAGGTCCAGTATTAGGTTGTGGGTGGACTGCCAGACTAACTCAGGTACTGACCGGCGTGAGGTCAGGTATCTGGTTAGTCTTCCCTGGGAGGGGGAGACGTGTGGCGAAACCAACCTCGCCACTGTGTTTTGTAGGGGGCTGTTTGCCAGCCTCCTGCCCCAGAATTTTGGCCCATACTAACTTTGAAGGAGAAGACAGACCGGCCGCACAGCTTAAATCTGTGGAACTGTTTTGGGCAGAAAAGCCATGCTTGCGGCCGGCCAAATGTGACTTCCATGGAATTTGGGAACCCCTGCTCGGATCTGGGTGATTTTTGGATATGTTGTTCACCCAGATCAGAGCTATCCATGGATGTATACATTATGGGGATGTGTGGGGTTTTGAGGTGTTTTCTGTGTGTTGGGAAAAATGTGTGTTTTCTGTCTGGTAGTGATTAAGTTAGCCCATTACGTTTGGTAATTGTATTTTGTGGATTGCGTCTCAGACAATGCCAGTGTGTTAGTTAATTGCGTCTCAGACAATGCTCATTGTATTTTGTTGATTGCGTTACAGACAGAGGGAAGGGGATTTTGTGTACAATTGCTGGGAGGGTTTCAATACTGTAAATGCATGTAATTGGCTAAAATATAAACTGTCACAGTCTTTTACAAGGGCCCCAGGGGGAGTGTCCCTTGCTAGGAGACCTGCATAAAAGGCTGAAAAATAACCCATTAAAGGGTTCCTGCTTTGCCCCTTTATGAAGTCTTGGCTCATGTTTGGGGGATGGGATAACTACACTCTTGGGGATTGCTATATCCTAATACTCCCCTGAGTATAAGCTCTTGTAAGAGCTTGTTCCTGGTTCCTGTCTCTGCATTTAGGAGAGGTTCACCCACTGGAGCCTGGAGCCTTGTCGTAGGTCCAGGGTGGGTAGGAGATGGCGAGACCTCCACCAAGCTTCGGCAGTTTGTGGGGTCTGCAGTGCTGACGGTGTCAAGTGGAGTGCTTGGAGTCCTCTGGAAGCACTAGGAGCAACTATCAACGGAGGTACCCGGTTGGGGTGCTAGGCGTTCCGTTACAAACCTCATCTGCCACTTATCTGCCCAAGCATCCAATCTATCCAGATCCCTCTGCAGTAGTATACTGTCCTCTTCAGTGTAAATTACTTTACACAGTTTAGTGTCATCTGCGAAAATTGATACTTTACTATGCAAGTCTTCTACAAGATCATTAATAAATATATTGAAGAGAATAGGGCCCAATACTGACCCCTGAGGTACCCCACTAGTGACAGTGACCCAATCTGAGTGTGTACCGTTAATAACCACCCTCTGTTTTCTATCATTGAGCCAGTTACTTGCCCACATACAGACGTTTTCTCCCAGTCCAAGCATTTTTATTTTATATACTAACCTTTTATGTGGTACAGTGTCAAATGCTTTGGAGAAGTCCAGATATACGACATCCATTGATTCGACGCTGTCAAGTCTAGAACTTACCTCCTCATAGAAACTGATTAAATTAGTTTGGCATGACCGATCCCTCACGAAGCCATGCTGATATGGCGTTATTTGCTTATTTCCGTTGAGATGCTCTAAGATAGCATCTCTCAGAAAACCTTCAAACAGTTTACCCACAGCAGATGTTAAACTTACCGGCCTATAGTTTCCAGGCTCTACTTTTGGACCCTTTTTGAATATTGGCACCACATTTGCCATGCGCCAATCCTGTGGGACATTCCCTGTAAGTATAGAGTCCGCAAATATCAGAAATAAGGGTCTGGCTATGACATTACTTAATTCCCTTAGGATACGGGGGTGTATGCCATCCATTCCTGGCGATTTGTCTATTTTAATCTTTTTAAGTCGCTGATGTACTTCTTCCTGGGTCAGACAGGACACTTTTAATGGGGAATTTATTTTTACATTCTGCATGTCATCTGACAGTTTATTTTCCTCAGTGAATACACTGGAGAAAAAAAATATTTAACAGTTTTGCTTTCTCCTCGTCGCTCTCTGCGACTCCCCCCTCATTACTCTTTAAAGGACCGACACCTTCAGATTTATACTTTTTAACATTTATATAATTGAAGAACATTTTAGGGTTAGTTTTACTCTCTTTGGCAATTAATCTCTCGTTCTCTAGTTTGGCCGCTTTTATTAGTTTTTTACATGTTCCATTTTTTTCCTTATCGCTTTCCTTATTGCTTTCTTTACAGTTCTATTTATCCACATTGGTTTCTTTTTGTTCCTTAACCTTTTATTCCCATATGGTATGTACCTCTCACAATGAGATTTTAGGATGTTTTTAAAGATATCCCATTTTGTGGCTGTATTTTTATTTTTGAGGACTTTGTCCCAGTTAGTTAGGCCTATGGCCTCTCTTAGTTGGCTAAATTTAGCTTTTTTGAAGATTGGTATTTTTGTTCCTCCCTGTAGAAACGCTCTTTTGAATGATAATTGGAAGGTTATTACTTTATGGTCACTATTTCCCAGGTGTCCACCAACCTGCACGTCTGTTGTTCTGTCAGGCCTATTGGTTAATACTAAGTCCAGTATGGCCGTCCCTCTAGTCGGGTCCTGAACCAGTTGGGAGAGGTAATTGTCTTTGGATATTGCCAAGAACCTGTTTCCCTTATGAGATATACAAGATTCAGTTTCCCAGTCTATATCTGGGTAGTTGAAGTCCCCCATAATAACCACCTCATTATGATTTGCCGCCTCGTCTATCTCGTTTAGTAGTAGATTTTCTGTGGACTTTGGTATATTAGGTGGTTTATAGTAAACTCCTATTAGTAATTTATTGTTGTTTTTAGCTCCATGTATCTCTACCCACAGTGACTCCACATGTTCATGTCCCTCACTTATATCTTCACGGAGTGTGGGCTTTAGACAAGACTTTACATAAAGGCAGACCCCTCCCCCTCTCCGGTTTTGACGATCCTTTCTAAACAGACAGAATGACCCACTGGACCCAGGAGGTCAAATTATATAATCCAATAGTCCTAAAACTAATAATTCCTGTTTTGGGTCTATGTTAAAACATAACTTTTATTTCATATTGACATACACATAAGACAAAACAAAAGACTCTGTTGAGAGTTAACTCTCAACAGAGTCCTTTGTTTTGTCTTATGTGTATGTCAATATGAAATAAAAGTTATGTTTTAACATAGACCCAAAACAGGAATTATTAGTCTTAGGACTTGTACATTAACTGCCCAGTCATAGCTATCATCCAGCCATGTCTCAGTTATTCCCACTATGTCATAGTTCTCCTCACACATCACTAATTCCAGCTCCCCATTTTCATTAGTATACATACATTTGAGAAGTTTATGTATATTTTTTACCCTACACCTTTCCTTCTGAACTGTTCTAGTCCCTCCTTCCATTCCTCCCCCAGTCCCACTACCTTGCCCCCGGTCTCTATCTGCACTATCTTCCCCTCCTATAGTGTAATTACCCTCCCCCCCAGTCCCTAGTTTAAACACTCCTCCAACCTTCTAGCCATCTTTCTCCCCAGCACAGCTGCCCCTTCCCCATTGAGGTCAGCCCGTCCCTACGATAGAGCCTGTAGCCACTAGCAAAGTCGGCCCAGTTCTCCAGGAACCCAAACCCCTCCTTCCTACACCAGTTCTTGAGCCACTTGTTAATCTCCCTAATCTCCCACTGCCTTTCTTGTGTGGCTCGTGGTACAGGCAGTATTTCGGAAAATACTACCTTTGAGGTCCTTGCCCTAAGCTTTTGACCTAAATCCCTGAAATAATTTTTAAGGACTCTCCACCTACCTCTAACTTTGTCATTGGTTCCGATATGGACCATGACCGCTGGATCTTCTCCAGCCCCTCCCAGTAATCTGTCAACCCGATCCGCGATGTGTCGAACTCTAGCGCCAGGAAGACAGCACACTGTTCGGCGATCACGGTCTTTATGACAGATTTCCCTATCTGTTCCCCTAATAATGGAGTCCACTACCAGCACCTGTCTGGCCTGCCCTGCTCTCCTGGTTCCCTGCTTACTGGAGCTGACATTCCCCTGGGTTTAAATGGCAACACCCAGCAGAGGAAAAAAAAAAAGTTTTAAATGGCAATACTAAAATGCAAAAACTTAACTTTCAAGGATCTCTGCTTCAAGCCACACAGCCACCTGCAATCACTCCCACAAAATCACACTCAGCACTAGAACTCCCTTTTTTTTTTTTAACTCCACTTAATAAGAAGCCCACTTAGTAGAGCAAGCCTCAGGAAGGACATTATTACTATTAAGGGGGCACAATGGGAATTACTGTGAAGGGGGCACAATGGGCATTACTATTATTAAGGGGCATTATTACTGTGGAGAGGGCACACTGGAGATTATTACTATGAAGGGGCACAATAGGGATTATTGCTATGAAGGGGGCACAATAGGGATTATTACTGTAAACTGGGCACAAAGAGGGCATTACAACTGTGAAAGGGGCACAGATAGGGCATTACTACTGTGAAAGGGGCTGTGAAAGGGGCACAGAGGGCATAACTAAAGTGAGGGGGGCACAGTGAGGGCATAACTACTGTGAAGGGGGCACAATGAAGGGATAAATAATTTAATGGGGCACAATGTGGGCACAACTACTGTTAGGGGGCACACATCTGTACAAAACTACTGTGAAGGTTGTACAATGAGGGCAATACTAGTGTGAGGCGGTATGATTTTTTTGAAGTATTGGGGGGGGGAAGGGTGCCAGAGAAAGGACCCGCCCTGGGTGCCAAACAACCAAGGCACGCCACTGGGTTCACATCACGTTTAACATAAACAAAAAATGTATACATTATCCGGATGCCTCAGATGGATGCCATACAGTGGCATCCATTATGGTAGTTCCATAGTTCCATTGTAAAAAAAAAGATGTATACATTAGCAAATAATTTTTTACTTGACTCTGTGGGATATAAAAGTGTAGTGTACGGCGCTTTTGACTCCTTTTTTCCCATTGTATACATTGAACCTAGGGTAAAAATGTAATGTGAACCCAGCCTAAGGGTGCATGCGTATGGGGGAGTTGGGAGAGGCATTTAGCTCTCAGCTATCTAAACTGTATGGACATGAATGGGGAGGGGGTCTCTAAAGTGCCTAGGGTTGCATGAAGTCTAAATACCGCCCTGAGGTGACAGGTAAAGTGAATAACATAGATTATCTAGTCACTGGGTGGAATATATTTGATATTTGACAGTACAGTGGGTGGATAGTCTGTTCTTGAAGCTGATGTATTGGAAGCAGGAAAAATGTGCAAGTCTAAGGATATGGGTGACTCTGAGAAGAGCTAAACTGTAATGGCTAGGAGACTGGGTCAGATTATCTCCACAATGGCAGGTCTTGTGTGGTGTTCACAGTATTCAGTGGGTAGTACCAACCAAAAGACGTCTAAGGCTACTTTCACACTGGCGTTTTGTCTTTCAGATTGTGAGATCCGTCATGGGCTCTAACAAGCGGTCCAAAACAGATCAGTTTGACCCTAATGCATTCTGAATAGAAAAGATCCGCTCAGAATGCATCAGTTTGCCTCCATTTCGTGTTGGAGGCGGACACCAGAACACTGCTTGCAGCGTTTTGGTGTCCGTCTGACGAAACTGAGCCAAACTGATCCGTTCTGACACACAATGTAAGTCAATGGGGATGCAGCACGCCAGACCTGCAGGGTACAGCGACAGTGCAATCACGGTATGGGCAATCGAGGGTTACTCACTTTTCTGAGGAGAACCCTGGGCAGGCATGCAACAGTGAAAGGAGAGGCAGACACTAGTTCCTCTGGGGCACACTCTGTAGATAGGGACCAGGCCTGATGTTGGGTGAGGTGCCCTGGATGTTGTAGGTGTTTTGAGTGCCTTAGGTAAGGTCCCTTTAAGGATAGTGACGCCAGTGCCTGTAACGGTGGCACACCGATTTGTAGGAGTATTAATAGAGTACGCAGTTGGTAAACCAAACGTTGCTTTACTTCAGAAAACAGTCCAACTTTATACATACAGTTGCAGTAGATGATAATGCAGTCATTTACAATACTAAATGCACAGCAGGTTTACTTCACAGCAGGTTTCTATCTTGCAAGGAGGGCAAACAGTTAATGCTTTGCAGTGCAATGCTGCTCTATCCCCACAGCTATTCTAGCTGCCTGGAACCCAAGGCCCAGATGCCTAAGTGCTGGCTTGAATCCTTGGTATAAAAATCCTTCCTCCAGTATTGGCACTTGCTTAAGGTTACAATCCTTCTTTTCCTAGCTGTCTTCACTGCTGGATTTGAAAGGTGGGTGCAGGTTTCTCCCAGGAGGTGCTGTCCTACTACTGGGGTATCTCAACTGAGCTATCCTTAGCCTCAGGAGCTTCAGGTTGACTAAGTGACTCCTCTAGTCCCCTGGAATACAATACACTCCCGTGTCTGGGCCTACCTATATATACTTGGGCTCTCTAGCTCCCTCTAACGCTATGAGGCTAAACTACACCCTAACAGGCCCGACACCCAGATAACACAGGGAAATGCACATTTAAACATCACATTAATGTAAAAGACATGTGAACCTTTGTGTAGCGCCCACCTTTACCTAGTGGGACACTACATACCCCCATGCTACAACGTTGCCCGTCTTCGGCGCAACATGGAGGGGCCCTGCCCAGCTGGATACTGCAGCCTGAAAGACAAAATAGAGAACAGGCACACACAGCAATCACCACTTTAGCAACTGAAATATAATAAACAGTTTCACTGAAAGTGCGGTGAAAAGGGGCGTCGTTCTCTTCTCTCAGGATAATGTAAGGGAACAGGGGCGCTGACCTGGTGCAGCGTATCAATAATACCAAGATAGTCCATAATAATAGTCCATAGAGGATGTAGAACAAAATAACAATTCTTAGAGGCTCAAGGAACACAATGAGTCCATACCCAAGGCTTGTAGAGGGTTAAACAGGGGTTTCCCGTGAGGGACTACCTGGGCCCATGATGTAGTCTCCAAACCTCACAGGTGGGTGCCCCCTGGTAGACCGCGTGGACCTTCTTACTGGCAGAGGTTCTTCCTGCCTGGACTCAGGAAGGTCAGAATAGCCCACCGCCTCTGGAGCTACTCCAGGAGCTCTCTGGGGCAAGGTGTCCTGAGGCTGAGGGCTAACAGGAACTGGAGCTGGAACCATCAAGTTCAACTAGGGTGTGAGAAACCAATGGAGCGGTTCGTTGTCATAGAGTAAGTTCTCCACAGCCTGCATAGGGTCCACAGGTGGAGCTGGCAATTCAGTTTCAGGAGACTCCGGCTCAATGTCCTCTGCCGCCGGTTCTCCTTCTATACAAGGCTTTAAACAATTTCTATGGACAATTTGAGAACCTTTACCTTCTCTGGAGATTTGGTAAATATGAGCTTCAGCATTGGGGATGGCAGAAATAATATAGGGAATCCTTTCCCATTTACTGTCCAACTTGCTGATTCGGTGGTTGTTTTTCAACCATACCTTGTCTCCTAGGGCTAAGGGTTCCGCATGGGCAGCCTGGTCATAGTCCTTTTGTTGTCGTTCCCGAGCATTCTCCATGCATTCCTGAACGATCTCCTTAGCTTTGAGGAGACGTCTTTGGTGCTCCACTACCCAATCAGTCCTTGGCAGTGGGTTAATCACATCCGGCACTTGCACACCCAGGGAGTGATCCGCAGGCAACCTCCCTTGTCGGCCAAACATCAAATAGAATGGGGTGTAACCGGTGGAACAATGAATGGTGTTGTTGTAAGTATACATGAGCTGCGGCAACAGAGTAGGCCAATCACCCCTCGTCTCAGGGGGTACTGCTCTCAGCATTTCAATGAGAGTTTTATTCATTTTTTCACAGAGTCCGTTACCTTGCGGATGATAGGCGGTGGTCCGGACTTTCTGGCAGTTATGCAGCAGGCACATCTCTTGAAACAGCTGTGACTCAAACGCAGACCCTTGGTCGGTGAGGATCCTTTCTGGGAAGCCGTAGGGCAGCAGGAAATGCTTCCAGAACGCCTCCGCTGTAGTCTTGGCTGTCAGGTCTTTCACAGGCACTGCTACGACAAACTTGGTGAAGTGATCAATAATAGTCATTGCATAAGTATACCCTGAGCGACTCGGCTCCAACTTCACATGGTCAATAGCAACAAGTTCTAAAGGAATTTTACTTACGATAGGATGGAGAGGCGCCCTCTGATCATGGCGTTCAGTTCACCCCACAGCACAGGCAGTGCATTCTCGGCACCATTTCTCAATATCCTCTCTCTCATCCCAATCCAATAGAATCTTCTGCGAATGGTGGCCTCAGTCTTCTGCACACCGAAGTGTCCGGACTGGTTTCATTTTCTGAAGTTCTGCCTGTGCATAATGTTCAGAATGATAGGCAGAGGCGCATAAAGGAGTTCAACATATGGCTTGGTAAATGGTGTCAAGAGCAAGGATTTGGCTTTGTTTCTCATGATAGCTCTACTTGGAATAGAAAGGAACTGTACAAAAAAGATGGTTTGCATCTTTCTCTCAAAGGAACAAATGTACTTAGTGAACAACTCCAAGAATTTGCGAAAGAGTATTTAAACTAGGAAGGGGGGGCAAAAGAGTGAAAATAAAAGAGTCTAATTGCCCCCCGAAACAATGCCAGAACAGGTCAGAAGCAGAGGTTAAGAAATGATAAGCTCAGAGTCCTGTCTACAAATGCTCGCAGTTTAGGTAAAAAAATCAATGAACTTGGGTCAATAATGGCATCTGAGAATGTAGATTTAGTGGCTGTTACGGAGACATGGTTTAATGAAAGAAATGACTGGGACATAACCATACCAGGGTACTCTTTATACAGAAGAGACAGAGAAGGCAAGAAAGGAGGAGGAGTGGCCCTGTATGTGAAAGATAGCATTAAATCTAACCTAATACAAGTTGGTGAGGCCAACATAGAGTCAGTTTGGGTTACGTTGCAGTTTGCTAACCATGCAGTAACTCGTGTAGGTGTGATATATAGACCACCTGGTCAAGTTAAAGAACTAGATGATCTACTAGTTGAAGAAATAGCTAAAATTACAATAAAAGGAGAAGTTATCATTATGGGAGATTTCAATCTTCCAGATATAAACTGGAAAACCAAAATAGCAAGTTCTACCAGGAGTACAGATATTCTAAATTCCCTACTGGGGTTATCTCTACAACAAGTGGTTGAGGAGCCAACCCGGAGGGAGGCCATTTTGGATTTGGTATTCACAAATGGGGATTCGGTATATGATGTCATTGTAGGCGAAACCTTGGGATCTAGTGATCACCAGTCAGTGTGGTTTAATATAAGAACTGTGAAAGAGTCCCACCACACAAAAACAAAAGTTTTAGATTTTAGAAAAACAGACTTTTCAAAAATGAAATTAGTCATAAATGAGTCCTTATCAGACTGGAATGGATTACATGGAGTCCAGGAGAAATGGGACTACTTAAAAGGTGCATTATTGAAGGCAACAGAAAATTGCATTAGACTTGTCAGTAAAAGCAAAAAAAGGAAGAGACCACTGTGGTACTCAGCAGAAGTGGCCCAAATCATTAAACATAAAAAGCTAGCATTTTGTAATTATAAAAAAACCCAGAGCAATGAAGATAAGGAAATCTACAAGATTAGGCAGAGAGAGGCCAAGCAAGTTATAAGAACTTCTAAAGCGCAGGCAGAAGAAAAACTAGCTCAGTCTATGAAAAAAGGGGATAAGACATTCTTCAGATATATAAATGAAAAAAGGAAATTAATACAAGGAATAACTAAATTAAAAACAAAGGACGGAAGGTATGTAGAAGAGAATAAAGGGCTAGCCGACTGCCTTAATGAATACTTCTGTTCAGTTTTTACAAAAGAAAAAGGAGAAGGACCTCCACTAGAAAGGATGACTAATTTGATGCATGTATCTTTACAGAGGAAGATGTTCTAAGTTTGCTGTCTAAGGTGAAGACAAATAAGTCACAGGGGCCTGATGAGATACACCCAAAATTATTAAAAGAGCTTAGTGGTGAGCTGGCAAAACCGCTAACAGATTTATTTAACCAATCATTAGTAACAGGAGTCGTCCCGGAAGATTGGAAATTGGCAAATGTCGTGCCCATTCACAAGAAAGGTAGTAGGGAGGAATCGAGCAACTATAGACCAGTGAGTCTGACATCAATAGTAGGCAAATTAATGGAAACCCTATTAAAGGATAGGATTGTGGAACATCTAAAATCCCATGGATTGCAAGATGAAAAACAACATGGGTTT
The DNA here is from genome assembly GCF_905171765.1 of Bufo bufo. Taxonomy (NCBI): domain Eukaryota; kingdom Metazoa; phylum Chordata; class Amphibia; order Anura; family Bufonidae; genus Bufo; species Bufo bufo. The sequence goes on along the minus strand of NC_053389.1, from coordinate 443,556,208 downwards.
ACTTCAGGGAGATCATGTCAAACAAATCTTATAGATTTTTTTGACTGGGTGACTAAAATATTAGACGGTGGAGGTGCAGTAGACATCGCATATCTAGATTTTAGTAAGGCTTTTGACACTGTCCCACATAGAAGACTTATCAATAAACTGCAGTCATTGAGCATGGACTCCCATATTGTTGAGTGGATTAGGCAGTGGCTGAGTGACAGACAGCAGAGGGTTGTAGTCAATGGAGAACATTCAAAACAAGGTTATGTTACCAGTGGGGTTCCACAGGGATCTGTACTGGGACCAATTTTGTTTAATATCTTCATAAGTGATATTGCAAAAGGCCTCGATGGTAAGGTTTGTCTTTTTGCTGATGACACAAAGATATGTAACAGGGTTGATGTTCCTGGAGGGAAACGCCAAATGGAAAAGGATTTAGGAAAACTAGAAGAATGGTCAGAACTCTGGCAACTGAAATTTAATGTGGATAAGTGCAAGATAATGCACCTGGGGCGTAAAAACCCAAGGGCAGAATATAGGGAGAGGTATAAGCAGTAGAAAGAGTGAAGTGCTTATGCCGCTGTACAGAACACTGGTGAGACCTCACTTGGAGTATTGTGCGCAGTACTGGAGGCCATATCTCCAGAAGGATATAGATACTCTAGAGAGAGTTCAGAGAAGAGCTACTAAACTAGTACATGGATTGCAGGATAAAACTTACCAGGAAAGGTTAAAGGACCTTAACATGTATAGCTTGGAAGAAAGAAGAGACAGAGGGGATATGATAGAAACTTTTAAATACATAAAGGGAATCAACTCGGTAAAGGAGGAGAGCATATTTAAAAGAAGAAAAACTACCACAAGAAGACACAGTTTTAAATTAGAGGGGCAAAGGTTTAAAAGTAATATAAGGAAGTATTACTTTACTGAGAGAGTAGTGGATGCATGGAATAGCCTTCCTGCAGAAGTGGTAGCTGCAAATACAGTGAAGGGGTTTAAGCATGCATGGGATAGGCATAAGGCTATCCTTCATATAAGATAGGGCCAGGGACTATTCATAGGATTCAGATATATTGGGCAGACTAGATGGGCCAAATGGTTCTTATCTGCCGACACATTCTATGTTTCTATGTTTCTATGGTTGTGATACATATCCAGCACCAGGCTGGCATCCCGACGTGGTAGGAGAATTTGATACACTCTATCACAGGACACTGGATCCAGACTCCTTCTGAGCAACAGGCCTCTTTGAAGGAATAGTTGAAGGCGATGTCTCCACAGTCTCGCTAGTTTTGGGTCTGCACTCTTCCTGCGGATTCTCTCAGGGATTTTCCCACTGGTAAGGAAGTCGAGCAGTTCACCGAGGACTATACTTTCGGACTGGAGCTTAATCCACCTTTCTTGATCGCCTCTGGACTCAGGACAATCTGATGAGGGAGGATCAACAGCAGGGAGATCTTCAGTACGGATATTATCCTGCTGGGCAAATTTATTGTAGAACGCTGGCATTTCCACTTCTTTTCTTCTTTTGGTTCATCTGGGGCCTCTGTAGTGGGAAGCCGCGACAGAGCATCAGCGTTATCGTTGGAGCGGCCTGCCCGGTATTTCACAGTAAAGTCATAGTTGGCAAGGCGGGAGGCCCATCTTTGCTCCAGTGCCCCTAATTTGGCTTTATTCAGATGCGCCAGGGGATTATTGTCCGTGAAGGCAACAAATGGTTTGGCAGCGAGATAGTCTTTAAACTTTTCGGTCACAGCCCACACTAAGGCAAGAAACTCCAGCTTGAAAGAACTGTAGTTCTGGTCGTTCTTTTCAGCTCCCTTCAGGGATCTGCTGGCGTAGGCAATTACCCTCTCTTTGTTATCTTGCACTTGAGCCAACACAGCCCCCAGGCCTCTTTTACTGGCATCTGTATAGAGGTGGAACGGCTTCTGATAATCTGGGTAACCCAGAACAGGGGGTTCAGTCAACTTCTTCTTTAGGAGTTGAAAGGCAATTTCCCGTTCTTCGTTCCATTCAACAGGAATAGGAGTTTTTGGGCTCTTCTTTGGATGCCCCCTCAGGAGTTCCTGGATGGGATCCGCAATCTGTGCGAAATGTGGGATGAAACGCCTGTAATACCCTGCAAAGCTGAGAAAGCTTCTCACCTCTTTCACGGTCGTAGGAGTAGGCCAGTTGCGGACAGCAGCAAGTTTATCAGGATCAGGCTGTACTCCTTCGGCACTGACAACGTGCCCGAGGTATTTGACCGCTGGTTTCAGCAGGTGGCACTTGGATGGCTTGATTTTGAGGCCATATTTAGTAAGAACTTGAAACACCTCACCCAGGTGCTTTAAATGGTCCTCATACGTCTTGGAGTATATAATGACGTCATCCAGGTATAATAGTACAGTCTCAAAATTCCTATGGCCTAAACAACGTTCCATCAGCCTCTGGAACGTTCCTGGAGCGTTACACAGTCCAAACGGCATATAATTGAATTCAAACAGGCCCATAGGTGTAGTGAAAGCAGTCTTTTCTCGATCTTCTGGAGCCATGGGCACTTGCCAGTACCCACTGGTTAAGTCCAAGGTGGAGAAATAGGCTGATGACCCCAGGGTAGTCAAGGACTCCTCAATGCGTGGCAATGGATATGCATCTTTGTGGGTGATTTGATTAATTTTTCTGTAATCCACGCAGAACCTTATGCTGCCATCTTTTTTTCGGACAAGAACTAGGGGCGCATACAAGGGACTATGACTGTCCCGGATTATATTAGCGTCTTTCATCTCTTGTATCATCTCTTTCACAGACTGATAGGTAGTAGGTGGTATGGGTCTGTATCTCTCCTTAATAGGAGGATGAGAGCCAGTGGGTATGGTGTGTTTGATTACACTGACCTCTCCGTAGTCCGTGGAGTGTTTGCTGAAAGCCTGGTGGTGCTCCTTCACCAGCTTCAGGACTCCCTCTATTTGCTCTTTTGGGGTGGATTCGTTCCCCACATGTAGTTCTTCCCACCAGGATGTCGTAGGGAGGCTGCTGCTCTGTGTGGTCTGGAACGCCTCCGTAGCAGGCAGACGGATCACATCCTGGAAAGACACCTGAAAAAGCTGAGCAACGGGGCAGTGTTTAAGGAGAGTAACGGGATGATCACCAAAGTTAATTAAACGGACAGGCACTTTACCTTGAGACACGGTCACCAGGCTCTTGGCTGTCCGTATGAAGGGATGATTTTCAATGGGAATAGGTTCCACTAGGGCTTGATAGTCCTGGCCCTGGATCCCTAACACAGCTCGGCACCAAAGGATGATCTGGGAATTTGGAGGCAGAATTACCGGCCGGTTATCCCGGATCCGGACAGTACAAATTTCTCCTTTTTTGTTGGCGAACCTTTGTTGAGCACACAGCACACTAATAGTCTTTTGAATAACTCTTCTGGAAGCAGGTGAGGCTGAAGATATAGTTTGATTTAATGCGTCAAGCACTTCGGAGTAACAACTTTTTAGAACGTTAGTCCCTAAGATCAAAGGGTGTCCTCCTTTATCTCCTGCTTGTACCACAATCACGCCTTGCTGTGGCAGGGTGGCTTCTCCCACCTGAAGGGTAGGTTCCCAATACCCATGCACTTTCACTGGCTTACCGTTGCTGGCAATGATATCTAGCCAGGACTCTGGTGGCTGGGTGAGGAGACTTGGATCCCAGAACTTGTCAAAGGCAGGCCGTTGAATGGTGGTGACCTGTGACCCAGTGTCCAACAGGGCTTCAAAGGGTATCCCGTTGATACATATATTAATTTTTGGATGGGATCCTACATACTTAGGCATCCAGCTTGGATCCTTTGGACCTACTGTTCTACCTCCCGAGGGGCGGTCCTCTGCCTCAGGGGTTGCCCGTTTAACTGCCAGCACATTGATTCGGTATGTCCATATTTCTTACAATGGTGGCAGACAGGCTGTTTTCTACTTCTGGGCCGGTAACTCGGTCGCCCATCAGGTTCTTTTGGATATACATCCCTATAGGCAGGTGGGAGCCTTGGAGGAAAAGGGCCTTCATCTTCCAGTAACAATGGTCTCTCCCACTCCTCGATTTTCTTACACACCTTCTCTAAACTTAGAGTAAGATGGTTCACTTGCTCCATTAGTGCTGCCACTACATCTGTGACTGGAGCCTGGGTAGCCTGACTGACTCCTGCAAGCCCCACATTAACAGTCCTTGGCTGACAAGCCTGAGGTTCAGGGAAGGCTGCTGGCCCTGGAGCATGGTTCTGGCCTAGTATACTGATGGCCAATTCCTTAAAATCCAAAAATGTACAGTGGGGGTGATGAGCTGACAACATCCGTAGCTGGCCCTTTAAATGCTCAGTACTTATGCCCGCAATGAACTGCTCTCTATGAGTCCGGTCCTGGTCCTCAGCTTCTTTGGGATCCACTTGGACTACAGCTCTCAGTGTCTCTTGTAAGGACAGGGCAAAATCGCGGAGCGACTCTCCAGGCTGCTGTTTTCTGCTGAAGAAACGTATTTTAACTTCTGACACCGTTCTGGCCTCAAATGTGGTGCCCAAGCGATCAAAAATCTGTTCCAGGCTACTCTTCTCAGAGCGGCCCCTTCTAACTGAGCTAAGAGGATCTCCATTTGTTGTTCGGCAGTTATGGGATAAAGCCGGAACAAGGCCAATATCTGCTCCCTAAAGTCCTTTAACATGTGGGCTTCCCCTGAATAACGTGGGAACCAGGGGGCCCCAAAGTAATACGGCATGGTTAACGGCATCAGGCTTGGCGGTGCCGCGGTGGCGGGGGCCCTAGAGTCGGCTGTGGGTATTTCGGAAGGCACGACTGGGGCCGCCTGCCCGATTTCCTCAGGTGCGGACATGGCGTTAATAGGCGGGTATGGCCCTTTAAATATAGCGGACCGGAGCGGCAATGTAATAATTTTTCAAGTAAAGTCTTTGAGCACTAAAGGGATCCTCCCCGGTGCCCTGGCAGGGGTCGGGAATGTTCCGGTAAGGTAATCGGAAGGGCCGGCAAAAGTTTAAAGTCTGTACTTACTCCGGTGATGCTCTCTCCAGATCTCGCGAGATGCGTGACTACGTGCGTTTAGCGTCCTGCGTACAGCGTCAGCAGGTGGGCGCGACCTCTCGCAGCTCTGGGACTCAGGTATGCGGCACCTTTTTCTTCCAGACAGGGCGGCGTTCTTCCTCCTTGTTGGCTGGGCGATGACTCCACCTTGTTTTTTTTCGCGCCAAACGGGTCCCACAAGGCGCACTTGTAATTCAAATCCAAGCAAGCTAAACACCATCTTAAGCAAAATCGCTGTCGATTCACTGACAGCAAGCGGTGGCTTAAACAAGCAGCAACAGTCCATAAAATATTTTCTTCACACCGCAAATTATTACAGTTCTTTGGCCCAGCAATTTTCCAATAAAGCAATAGGGCTTAGTCACTTTTAGGCAAATAACGGCACACAGTTTTTGTATCCGCAATGGCGCAGGAATGATCGAATCCTGTTTGTGACGCCAATTTATGCAGCACGCCAGACCTGCAGGGTACAGTGACAGTGAGATCACGGTATGGGCAATCGAGGGTTACTCACTTTTCTGAGGAGAACCCTGGGCAGGCATGCAACAGTGAAAGGAGAGGCAGACACTAGTTCCTCTGGGGCACACTCTGTAGATAGGGACCAGGCCTGATGTTGGGTGAGGTGCCCTGGATGTTGTAGGTGTTTTGAGTGCCTTAGGTAAGGTCCCTTTAAGGATAGTGACGCCAGTGCCTGTAACGGTGGCACACCGATTTGTAGGAGTATTAATAGAGTACGCAGTTGGTAAACCAAACGTTGCTTTACTTCAGAAAACAGTCCAACTTTATACATACAGTTGCAGTAGATGATAATGCAGTCCTTTACAATACTAAATGCACAGCAGGTTTACTTCACAGCAGGTTTCTATCTTGCAAGATACTTGGAGGGCAAACAGTTAATACTTTGCAGTGCAATGCTGCTCTATCCCCACAGCTATTCTAGCTGGCTGGATCCCAAGGCCCGGATGCCTAAGTGCTGGCTTGAATCCTTGGTATAAAAATCCTTCCTCCAGTATTGGCACTTGCTTAAGTTTACAATACCTTCTTTTCCTAGCTGTCTTCACTGCTGGATTTGAAAGGTGGCTGCAGGTTTCTCCCAGGAGGTGCTGTCCTACTACTGGGGTATCTCAACTGAGCTATCCTTAGCCTCAGGAGCTTCAGGTTGACTAAGTGACTCCTCTAGTCCCCTGGAATACAATACACTCCCGTGTCTGGGCCTACCTATATATACTTGGGCTCTCTAGCTCCCTCTAACGTCTAGGAGGCTAAACTACACCCTAACAGGCCCGACACCCAGATAACACAGGGAAATGCACATTTAAACATCACATTAATGTAAAAGACATGTGAACCTTTGTGTAGCGCCCATGTTGAGGGAAGTGTTATATTTAAATATATATGTATATATGCCCTGACATATATACATGTATATTGGCCCTTGACTGTGGGCCCGTCCAGGTGGGACCAGGGGATATACATGGAGATGTATGTAGGCCTCCTTGACAGGCATACATCTCTATGTATATATATATGTATAATATGTATGGATGGGCTTATTGTCCCGTGTGTGTGTGTATGCATATTTGTGGATGTGCCCCAAACATCCATGAATGTGCATATACTTATAAATATAACTGTATATATATATATATATATATATATATATGTATGGATGTGCCCCAAGCATCCATACACATATAGTATAGGAACAAGACGTGCCGCCCCCCCCCCTCCTCATGCATCCCTGCAGGGGATGAGAAGGTCTCCAGATGGCTGGACAATTATGTCCAGCCTCTGGTGACCTCAAAAGGCATGGGATCAATAGAGATCCGATGCCTTTTGGTATTTAACTATCCCCAACCGTTGGGGATAGTTAACATAACAGAGAGAGGAACAAACGTCCCTCCCTCTGTTATCTGCACACCTCCGGCGCGATAATTATCGCACCGCATGGTATGCAGATGCGCTACAGGCGGAGGATCAAAGGAACCCTCCGCCTGGAAGCGCGCTCCGGGATGCGCGGGCCGGCGCGGTGATACGTCATATCACCGCGCCGGCCCACGTGTTCTGGCCGGCGGCGCGCACGTGCACGTCCGGACGTGCTGCCTCGGGAGCGAGCGCCGCCAAACTTAAATAGTCTGGCGGCGCTACGCTGAGGCACTGCTGAACGGAGCCCCAGCCAGAGAGGATCATCCCTAGACGAACGAGCAACCCCTGGACAACGCGCATTTAACCCTAAGTATCCTATATACCCCCCCTGCACTCCATCTATATACCCCCTGCACTATATATATATATCCCCCTGATACCCCACTGCTATATACCCCCCCTGAACTCCATCTATATACCCCCTGCACTATATCCCCCTGATACCCCACTGTTATATAACCCCTGATACCCCCCTACTCTCTTGGTATATACACCCTTGCTATATACCCCTCTAATACCCCCCCTACTATACTATATATCCCCTTGATCTATACTCCCTATTTCCCCCCATACAATATTCCCTCTACCACCAACGAACCCTTCCTGTTAACCCTTCCCACCTCTATACCCTTGATACACCCCCTGATCCCTTGGTCACCCTTACCTTCTCCTGCCCTGAGTCCCCCCCTTTCTATCCCCTGTGTTCCCCTAGGACATCCCTCCTTGTCCGTAATAATATAGTATATTGTCAGAATTGGGTGGGTTGCTGGTAAAGTGTATGTATGTGTATTAGTGCAGTTGTAGTCAGATTTTGGGGAGGACTTGGGCCGCGTTAGTATAGTCAGAACCGTATTAGTGTGTTGTAATAGTGTGTGTATTCATATTGCTGTGGGCCGCTGTAACTATATAAGTCTATACCCTTGATATAGAAATATATAGTTATAAACCTTTAGATTCCTTGTATATGTAAGTTGCCTCAGCAATAATTGTAGTGTATTGTTGTACTGTATTATCAGTGTATTACATGTGTTATGTTCTGTAAGGATTAATAAATACGGTATTATTTATACCCTTTTGTGTAGCTTGTACTTGTTAGTAGTAGCGAGTTAGTAAGGCGCATGCAGCTAGTTTAGTGAGTAGCGTAGGGCAATCAGTAGCGATTTGTTGTTAAGTATAGGCGGAGCTATCATAAGACGACTCACGCCTATTTATGAATATTAATTATTGGGATGTGCATAAACACCAATAATTAATACCCCCGTTAACATTGGCGAGCCAGGCCCACTGCTAAGAATTTGTTTTCTGTGTTTGGTTTTGGTGAAAAGAATCGCTTACGCTGGGAACTAGTCAGGCGGGAGGGACGCGGTCAGTGGATTCTGAGCGTCCATTGCCTGATGGTTCGTACAGGTAAAGCGGTTTGTTCAATCAGAACCAGACACAGAGCAATCTCTACAGCAGAGACTCTAAAATCTTTTCTGATTTTTCTGTATTAATATTTTCTGATTCCCTTACACGCCCACTGGAGACAAGGCATCACCTACACCACTGAAGAGAGAACCGTCGTCATTGAAGTCGAACATAAGTCGTCTGGCTGGTCGGGAGAAGGCGTTCCGAATATTGAAGGACCTCCTCCACGCAGCAACACAGCACAACAAACGACACCAATGAAGATGGCCTCTCGTCAAAAAGTAAGTATGAACTTCGCCACACTGCAACACCTCAGCAAACATAGCACATACAACCCCATCATCCCCACCACGTACAAATCCACTAAGCTGCTATGGTCCACTTTATTGGACCAGGCATACGCTCATGACAAACTCTGCATTAATCGCAGCATGTTTAAAAAAAACAAAAAACGACTCCAAATGTTAGCCAAATTGGTTCACACCTTTGAGGATATCATTTGGAAGCCGGAACATCTGGAAACACTTAACAGCACGTCAAAGGCAGAGGAAGTTTCCAACACTGCAAACTTCCACTGCAATTGTTGTGTTGAGAACATTAAACAGTTACACACATTACAAACACAACTACAAGAGAAATCCCAGTGTACGGTCGAGAGGGGCAGGGAAATTTGCGTGTTAGAGTCTAGACTCTCGGACAAGGAGAGTTTCTACTCTGACATGGATAAGGAACTGCTCAGACTGTACACTGAAATAAACCAGTTCAGGAACAATACGGTATCTATGGATAACATGATTGTTCAACTTCGAGAGGACCTGGCTGCAAAAACACAAACCATTGCGGATTTGCAGCAGGTCATCTCGAATCTGTCACGGCCTGGTGCTAACAGTATGGTTCCCACGAAACAGGTTTGTGTTTCGGAAATGGCACAGGGGGAGATAGCGGCGAAAGCGCCAAGATCTTCCACGGATCAAACATCCGATACAGTAGACACTAGGGGACAGGTGGAACGGACGCTACATTTCACCCACACACCCAGGGAGAATAGTAGCAACCGATCCCAGGAACAGGGCAACGATTGGAGAGAGGAAAGTGGTTGGCCATTTACCACTTCCAATCCGCCAACGCGTCCGGAAAGACAGGAAGATTTTTATCCTAACCATTCCAGTATGGAAAGGATAAACTTCCTGTTACGGATCTGCAAGGAGATCCCAAAATATGATCCCAGTGTAGATCCGTTTACTTCATGTGATATCTTCGAGGGTCACTGTAACAAGTATTCAGTGGCTCACGAATATCGCATGGAGTTATTCAAGTTATGGTTACCTACACACCTAAACCAAAGGTATGAGGTAACGGGGAGGACGCAACCCATGAATGGACAGTTTTATGACAAGGAGGAACGTCTCTCTATACTCATGAGACTGGCAACGGGCCATTGGGACGTCACTCCGGATATCCTGTCCAAGTTCAAACCCACTATACATGACGAACCTCTGTCTATGTGTAGTCGGTTTGAAGCAATGTACAGAAGGGTTACGAAAGATCACGGTATTGGAATTCCACAGGGTATGATACGTATGTTTGTGGAAAAATTCCCATACCTTGACACTGCAATCCGGTTGAGCGCAGCTAGGGAGCCATCCCTCACGGATGCTGCTATGATTATTGAGCAGTGCAGACAGGATACACTGCTCAATAAGAAATCCGTCAAAGTGACGGAGCGTGCGCCTGTACACGATACATCTCAAGATGAACGGATACAGCACACAAAAGGTAACTCGGCTATTCGCCCCACAGCCCCGCCATTGGAAAGGATGGGAGGCATTCGATGCTTCCTATGTTTACAATACGGGCACATAAAGAGGAATTGTCCACAATGGTCACGTAACAACCGGACAAATCCTGAGAGAACAGGCAATAATAACGGTTTCAAGATGAAACCTAATTATGCCAAACCAGTGGGGGAATATCTGGGACATTCACAGGTCCAGACACCAAAACGTGTGGCTGTTGTGAATGACCCAGCGCGTTCGGTAATGAGTGTGGAATCCCTGGAATCCACACGAAGGGTCCATAGCAAGAACCCACAAGTGGCAGTATGTACCTCACAGGTACCTACTGGGAGTCTGGTATAAATTGATTGAAGATCAGGGATCCCTAAAGATCTGGCGCCAGTATGTCCCATCATACTGGATTCTTCAGGGAGACCCCACATAAAGGCCAAAATCAAAAATCTGGACGCCGAAATCATGCTTGACACTGGGGCGGAAATTTCCATTACCAATGTCAAACATGATTTACATCCCAACAGCCCTCAGTGTGTGGTGATCAGATTTGATCACCAACAAGGGGGGGTGAGGGCCCACAGAATAGAAAAAGTAATTGTCCAGATTACCAGTCACACGACCCTTAGGATCCCCATGTGGTATTACCCCGGTTCTGACAACATTATTGGAACCGACGTAATGACACAAAATGGGTGGATCTTAGATCTGGCAAATAGTATTGTATGGAAGGGTCCCAGACAATCCAAGGTGTTTGTCATCCAACGCCAGTTTCTGGGACCACCATTGCCAACAATAGATGACTCTACTGAAGTACTTGAACACAAATGGCCTGAGATTTCGCATAATCCAGACCTTGAGCCTATTGTGTATGAGTACCCCGATCTGTGGGCCCAGGGAAAAAACGATTGTGGCAGACTGATTGGTGTTCAGGTGGACATACAGGGTCCTGACCCTCCACCTCAACGCCAATACCGCTTTCCGCCAGAAGCCACCCATTCAATTTTGGACACCGTCCAAGAATTGAAAACGAGGGGGGTGGTCATAGAGGGCAATTCTAAATGCAACAATGCCCTCTGGCCAGTAAAGAAAAAGGACACCAATGCATGGAGGCTCACCATAGACCTCCGGGTCCTCAACAAATACACCCCAATGTCCGCTCCAGTGGTGGCACAGACTCCCGACATCATGGCCAGAATAAGCGGCAAAAGTCGCATATTCTCAACCATAGATGTTGCCAATGGGTTCTTCTCAATTGAACTCACTGAAAACTGTAGGTACAAATTTGCCTTTACAGTAGGGGACAAACAGTACATGTTCGGTGTACTCCCCCAGGGGTTCCACAGTAGTCCCACGTATTTTCACCAGGCATTGGCAGCCGTTCTGAGTGTATTCTCACGGCCAGAATGCCTTCTGCAATACGTGGATGACCTGCTCTTACACACAGAAACCATAGAAGAACACTTGGTTCTGTTAAAAGAGCTATTGGGACTCCTGGCCAAGTCAGGACTCAAGCTGAGTCCCCACAAGGCAAATTTGGCCAGAACAGAGGTGACTTTCCTTGGAGTCCAAATTTCTTTTGGAGCCAAAGGAATCGTTGCAGCCAGAGTGGAAGCCATGGTAAAATTACCTAGACCGGGCACTCTACAGGATTTGAGAAAATTCCTGGGAGTTGCTAATTTTATGAGGGAGTTCATAGAGGATTTTGCTGCCAAAGCAAAACCCCTCTATGAACTCCTCAGAGGAGAAGACCCCTCAATCAAAGGTTGGTCTGATGCACAGGAAGAGGCCTTTTCTACTTTGAAAAGGGACCTCTCCTCTGCCCCTGTATTGGCCACTCCCCATCCTGAAGGGGAAATAGCCATACAGGCGCATGCAGGGACGGAGTCTATCTCAGCGGTCCTCCTACAGCAGATAGGGTATGACACTAGACCGCTGGGATACTTCTCCAGGTTACTTTCGCCTGTTGAACGAGGGTTCGATGAGTGTGCCAAACAACTGGCAGCCATACACTATGCCGTCAAAACCACTGAGCATATTGTAGGCTTCAGGCCCCTCACTTTACAGACTCCACACTCTCCATTGGCCCTCTTGCTCCGTGATACACTCCCTGGAGTCTCCCAACAGAGATTCGGGAGGTGGATTATGGATCTCAGTGGCCGGAGTCTGCAGGTGAACCACAAAGCCAAGTATGTTCTGTCCCAGTTATTGAACCTAACTGGCACCGAACATGACTGTGGCCAACCAGCGCATATCAACGCGCCACAAATTTTCAGGACCGATAAACATCCAGAAGACAGAGTCATCTTTGTGGATGGCTCTCGATTTTTCATGGATGGGACCTATGTCACAGGTTTTGCTGTGCTGGATGAGACCACAGGTACCCAGAATCTTGTCAAGTTACCAGGTCACATGTCGGCACAGCGGGCGGAACTGGAGGCGGTCAAGGAAGCCTTGCTTCTTCAACCCCCAGAGAAACGAACTATATATAGCGACAGTTCATATGTAGTTCGTTCTCTCACCCTGCACCTGGACACCTGGAAAAGACGAGGATTTGTGGATAGCCAAAACAAACCTCTGGCTCATTTGTCGGTCCTGAAAGAACTTTGGGAATGGGGCATGGCACACACGGCGGAAGCAGCCATCATAAAAATCCCTGCGCATCAGAAAGGGGATGAGCCTTTGACGTTAGGTAACAACAAGGCGGATGAATTGGCCAAACTAGCGGCAGTGTCTGGGATCCTTCAGGAAACAGACACTGAGCCGCTACAGGCCTACCAGATTGCAGTTCGTACCAACCTGAGTAAAGGACCGGTGTCATTTGAGGAGGAACAAGCAAAAGATCCTCTTCTAATGACACACCTCACATCTCCACAGCCTCCCTGGTCAACACAGCAAGGGATCCTGTGTTACGATACCGGTACACAGCAACTTCCTCTTCCCGTGGTTCCACAGCATCTGCAAGCAGAGCTAACCAGATTGAACCACCAACTGTTTGGACACCTGGGCCGGGATAAACTCTTGTCTCTCCTGAGAGACAAATTATACTGGCCAGGAATGTCCAACACAGTAGAGGAAGTAACACAACAGTGCCTGGTTTGTGCTCAGGTTAACCCAAGGGCGTCAGCCCTGAAGCCGGTGTTGCAGCGAGTTCCTCCTGCAGATGGTCCATGGTCCGCACTACAAATAGATTTTATAGGACCTTTACCAACAGGAAGTCGTAACTATCGTTACGCACTGGTGGTAGTGGATGTCTTCTCTAAGTGGGTAGAAGCCATCCCCACGGTTAATGATTCGGCTACAACCACGGCCCGTGTTCTCTGGGAACAGGTTCTGTCACGATGGGGTATCCCCAGATTGATAGAGTCGGACAGAGGGACCCATTTCACGGGTAAGGTAATGAAAGCACTTTGTGGTCTTTTAGATATAAAGCAAAGGTTTCATGTGCCTTACCACCCTCAGTCTGCGGGCATCGTGGAGCGGATGAACCGGACCATAAAAACACGACTTTCTAAAGCACTACTGGAGAAAGGTTCCTCATGGGTAACCTCTCTGCCAGCCGTGCTAATGGGAATCCGAGCTACCGAGGCTACTAGTACCGGTATCACCCCATTTGAACTAATGACCGGACGCAAAATGCCCCTATGCCTACCCAATGAACCCCTAGTGTCAGAACCAGTGAAGAACGCCATCGCCAGAGACCTGTTTCTCCAACAGGTACAACTAAACCTGAAGGAGTTATTGCCTCATGCAGCAATACGGCTACACAGACCGTATCTACAGGGGGAAACGCCAATGCCCTCTGTAGGAGAGCTAGTGATGGTGAAAATCTTCCGTCGGGCCGGCCCCTGGGATGCAAACTGGGAAGGACCCTATCAGGTCCTTGAAGTAATGGGTGACACCATGCTAAAGGTGCAAAGGCCGATGACGACCAAGAAAAAGTCACGTAGGCGACAGGGAGTTTTATGGATCCATATCGACCAGGCCAAGGCCACCCGAGCCTCCCCAACTCAATAACATGAACCCTCACAGAGTTGGGTGACCGGGGAGGGGGGGGGGGGGGTGTTTTGGTGGGTCGAGGGTGGTTCCATGAAACTAATTACATTCACATTGAATTAACAGATCACGGGAGGGAGACTCACCAAGGTTACGACTAGCCTGAAAAGATATAGAAATCCTCTGAACATGGCATATCCCCAACTTGTGGCACTGGTGGTAAGCATGATGATGGCAGGTTCAACCTCTTCGGGGGAGGGCCTGGGAGTTAATATAGATATGGCTGACATATCTATGAATAAACCCGGCCTTTTAATGGTGGAATGTTTGGAGGGCAAAATCCTGAAACCATACGAGAACTTTTCATTTACACCAGGACAGTGGTATCTGTATGGTTTCCAGAGGGAGAGTTTTGCCCAAGGTGTAATTCAACATTATACCCCTGTGGAGAATGTGTCTGCCATACAACATGATTTACATGCACTCTGCCTCAAAGAATTCAGACATTTTCGGGACTCTGACCCTACTCCTATGAGATCCTTAAGATGGGTGTCTAAGGACCCTCACTTACATCCTTACAAACAAGTGGAAGCCAACACTACCACAGTGTTGTGTACCAAGGAGGGGGTTCTGAGTCCCGAGGATGTGACAGGTGCAGAGTATAGTGGCTGGTATATCCTTAAAGCTACCTTCATAAGGAGGGATAGCCAAGATGGGCTGAGGGTAAGGACATATTTTGACAGACCCATTCCGGTAAAGGGCACCCTAAAAGCTTATTGTATGTTAAGAGATTCCCAGATGATTATCACTAGGGAATCCAGTTATGTTCAAGGACATGTGTCCACAGATTACATACGAACCAGTATAGTGATGCTAAAGTTAAACTGCAGTAACTCTGGCCAGGCCCTATGGAATGACCAGAGTGGTCCGGTAAAACTGGAAGGCTTTTACCGAGCCACCGTTTTAAAAGTATGGACAGATGCCAAGGATCCCAGGTATGCTCAGTTAAAGGGATCTCCATCCATACGGTCCTTTATGATCACCATCATGAGAGACAATTGTGTTCAGGAGGTGACTGGATATTATTTCGTCACCTATGCCCACTGGGAACAAGATACCCAGATGGTAACCTTGGACACTAATCCCTGGAGTTGGGATTTAGTGTGCAATGGGGTGGATACCCCTACAGTGGATGTATGGATGGACGGTACCCCTATGAATGAGGAATACCGGGGTAGGTATGTGTCTTCCGATTGGAAAGACCCCAGTGGCAGGGATATTAACTTTGACATCAATATGTGTAGGCAACGTAGTTGCCGTATTTGTGGGAGGGGAGGCTCCCGCTCTTACTATTTAAGGCACCTCCGTGCCCTTCCCCCCTGGCGGCTTCCTCCACGATTCCCGGCTCGACAGCGTGTGCGTCACTTCCGGATCACGTGGTGGATCGCGTCCGACGGCCGCCGTCCAGTGTTCATCTCCCCACCTACTGCAGCGCTCATCTCCGCTCCTTCAGCCGCACCTGGCCAGCAGCCATCCAGGCACAGGTAACGGGCGCATGCCCCTGGCTTCCCGCCCCACGTTCAGGCGGCGGACGGTTCAAGGCGGCTTCTTACACCGCTCCTCCACGATTCCCGGCTCAACAGCGTGCGCGTCACTTCCGGGTCACGTGGGGGATCGCGTCCCACGGCCGCCGTCCAGCGTGTACCATCGCTCCCCTCCCCACCTACAGCAGCGCTCATCTCAGCACCTTCAGCCGCACCTGGCCAGCAGCCACCCAGGCACAGGTAACGGGCGCATGCCCCTGGCTTCCCGCCCCACGTCCAGGCGGTCGGTTCGGCAGCCGCACCACTCCTCGCCAGGCAGCTATGGTACCGGGCGCATGCAGCCGACAGCTTCCTCCTAGCGGCGGTACCACTTGTCTAGTACACGTCCCGGACCGCCGGAGTATGCTGTCGGCTTTCACTATTGCCGTCTTCACTCGCCCACCACTTCTCTAACTCCGGCCGCAGGCGTCGATCCCGTGATGGCTCTCTGCGCGCTGCCGGATTTCATACCCCCTGAGTTACAGTACCCACGCAGTCACAGGGTACCCGGTCCCTTCAATCACGCGTGCACAGTCGGGGGTCAGACACCATGTACACATGGCACGTACGGCACCATATCGCCACATTCCGTATCTCATCTGTCCGGCGCACCGCAGCTTCTGTGTTGCCACCCGTTTCGTTCTTGATATCGCAGTCCGGACAGTATGTAATTCAAAGCATACTCACGCCGGGCATATGTCGTTATTCAGCTGCTGGTTCCGCGCACCCCGCGCTGCAGCAGCGCACGGGCGCACATACTTGTCAAGACGTCCGATTACGGGCATGCTGTAGTCAGTACTGTCTATATCATTGATGCTTTTTATCCCTTAATAGGTGTCATCTCAGGCTTCAAGGGCTCGTACGGTCAGAGTATCGAACTCCTACAAACCCTGGTGCAGGTAGATTTCAGTAACATAGTTAGGTCAGGCTTAAATTTCCAAAGCTGTCCTGATGCTTTGTTTCGTTCACAGTCTAGTAGGCACATACTTCGTTCATCAGGATTCGGTAAAGGGAATTTATTTTGTTTGCTCTCCCCCCTTTCTCTCTCCTCTCTTCCTCGCTCTCTCCTCACCAGGGGTTCATGTACAGCTAAAAAAAAAAAAAATAAAAAAAAAAAAAAAAAAAAAAAAATTTAAAAAAAAAAAAAAAGAAAAAAAAAAAAAAAAAAAAAATATTATAATTTTTAATTTAGGAAGAAATATAAGGGGGGTCTCCCCACGTCCTCAGATGCACACGCAGTCCCGGCACGTTCAGCCACGGTAGGTCTGTCACGTTCTCAGACCCACAAGCAGTCCCGGCACGTTCAGCCTCGGCAGGTCTGTCACGTCCTCAGACCCAGTTGATAGTCACGGCATATGTCAGCCGCCCCACTTCTGACACGTGCTCAGACTCTCACGCCAATTCCGTCACGTTTCAGCATTTGCCAGTTCTGTCACGTCTGCAGACTCAACGTAAGACCTGTCACGTCCTCAGGCAAAGCGTCAAGTCTGTCACGTCTTCAGACTCGGTCAAGTCCTGTCACGTCTTCAGGCACACGCGTCAAGTCTGTCACGTCCTCAGACTCAGTCTAAGTCCTGACACGACCTCAGGCATACGCAACTCTGTCACGTCTTCAGAGACAACGCAAGCCCTGTCACGGCTACAGGCGCCAGTTAGTCGCAGCTTGGTAAGGCTTTCCGCTCAAGCGTACAGGTCTCCTGTCTCACACGCATCCCCCATTACCCACTCACACGCAGTCGCGGGCCCCCACGGACATCAGCAGTCATGGCTGTACATGCCCCGTCCTGGGGTACACAAGGTGGCAGGGGGTGTTAAGGTACACGAGTGTGGTGCGTTATTTCCTCAGGCACAGCTTGCACGGTTAGTCTTTCTTCCCTAACTAGTTCACCAGGGTGCATGGTACAGGCAATCGTCACGTTTAGCTAGCCATCGTGTCACGCATTTCATGTATTCCAGATGGAGCTGCCACACAACCAAGTTCCGACTGCATCTGCGTCTTCCCTAGCCAGCGAGGACGTACAGTCAGAAAGAGGCATGACCCCCTCCTTAAGGTCTTGGACCATATCCAGGATAACTACGGAACTCTTACGCAGAGGAATTCCCTTCCCTGCATCTGCTAGAAAGGCTGAACTTTTTCGTTTGCTACAGTCCGAACCAGGCTCCAGTCAAGAGTTGCTTACGCCCAACACCATGCAGACTTCCATCACCCAGTTACACGCGGCAATTAATAACATGGCGTCCTCCATGTCCGGCTTCCAAACCAGACTAGAGGAGATTCAAAACAGGGCTTCCACCTCCAGCGCTGGCGCCCCTACACTCACGTCTCCATCAGTCCCCTCCACGTCTGCGGCGACCCCCCCCCCCCCAACTTCCCTAATGTCGCACCATCGCATT
Source organism: Bufo bufo (assembly GCF_905171765.1). Taxonomy (NCBI): domain Eukaryota; kingdom Metazoa; phylum Chordata; class Amphibia; order Anura; family Bufonidae; genus Bufo; species Bufo bufo. The sequence goes on along the minus strand of NC_053389.1, from coordinate 443,538,073 downwards.
TCATTCCGGCCAACGTTAGGCAGGATATTCTAGACGGTAAGGATGTCAATTTAGCCTGTCTGCTTATCGCTACACACGAGGTACCCGACAACAAGACCATCGCCTGCGGGGAGGTGTCTGTCATCCTCAAGTCACGGGACATCCGGCTAAACCGCAAACTCAGTATTACTGAGTTTGTGCTGGCGTTTAGCCTATTCCGGGACGTCATCTGTTCCGTGTCGCCCAGTCGCCGTGAAGAATTTGACCTATACCTCTACAAAGTAGTAGACCTAGGCCACAAATACGGGGGCACGGCCTTCTACGAGTATCATAGGTCTTTTTCTGCAAGGGCAGCAGCCTTGCTCACACAGTTCCAGCACACCGTCGACTGGGCAGTGACGGACACCGAGCTTTTTTGCCGCCATTTTGCTGGCTTGAGAGCCCCCGCTTGTTCCACCTGCAGTTCACACTCCCACACCGCAGAGTGGTGCGTCTCCAGCAATCCTCCGTCAGGCAGCTCCCAGACTAGGCAGGCACCCGATAGCGTCATGCCCAAATCCGCCACAGGGGTCGATAAATTAGGCAGGCCCATCAAGTACCTAGGCAAATCGCAAATTTGCAACAACTTCAATCACACAGGGTGCTTCTACAGCCAATGCCGGTTGCTGCATTTATGCACCAACTGTTTCAGGGCCCACCCCAAGACAGCGTGCCCTCAGAAAAGCCTTCACCCGGCGTGACTAGGCAGGGTCCATGTTGACACGCTAGCCACATTCCTGGCCGATCATCCTGACCAACAGTGGGTGAGGTTCCTCCTTAACGGTTTTTCCGTAGGTTTCCACACAGGCCAGATATCCCTACCACAGACCACGTACGAATGTAGGAATTTGCTGTCTGCCGTCAGGAACCCCGAGGCGGTCAGTGGCCTCATTCAAGCAGAGGTGGCAAAGGGCTACCTGATAGGCCCCATGCGCCAGCCCCCTTTCGAACGCTGGAGAATTAGTCCGATAGGCATGGTTGTTGGCAAATTCTCCAATAAAAAACGCCTGATTTACGACCTGTCAGCTCCACATTCTTCTAACGTGCCTAGCCTTAATGCTCTTATTCCCTCCGAGGAGTTTGGCATGAAATATGCGTCCATAGACGAGGCAATTCAGGTCATACTGTCTTTGGGGCAGCACACGTGGCTGTCAAAAGCAGATATCACCGACGCTTTTAAACTGCTGCCCATTCATCCCCAACTATGGCAGTGGCATGGCGTCAAGTGGGACGGGCTGTATTATTTCGCTAACTGTCTCACTTTCGGCTCAAAATCAAGCCCCTGGCTGTTCGATCAGTTTGCCAGTAGTCTACACTGGATCCTGGAGCACACCTTCAGTGCCCATCACGTCATCCACTATCTAGACGACTTTCTGCTGATCGAACCTCCGGCACGGCCTCCAGGTGATCTAGGTGTTTTGACCGAAGTGTTCAGCAAACTCAGCGTTCCAGTAGCAAATCATAAGCTTGAGGGCCCCCACACCAGTTTGACCTTTTTAGGTATCCAACTAGACACCGTTTCGTTGCAAGCTAGTTTGCCTCCGGACAAACTACATAGAATCAGAGATAAAATCCATAAGTTAGCTTGCGCAGGCATTTGTTCCAGAGCGGAGCTCCAAAGCATGCTCGGCATGCTCAATTATGCCATGAGGATCATCCCGCAGGGCAGGACTTTCATCTCCAGACTCCTTAGCCTTCTTCCATCAGCCTCCGACCAAGATAGCCAGGTGAGGCTAGATCAACAAGCTCTGGCCGATCTAGTGATGTGGGACCGGTTCCTTTCCAACTGGAATGGTATTTCATTGTTTATTCCCTCAGTGTCCAGCCACTCCCCCGTTCTCCACGCCGATGCTTCATCAGCTCTGGGCTTCGCTGCCATTTACGGCAACCACTGGATGGCCAGCGCTTGGCCACCTGAGGTTGCTTCCATACCTGGGTTTTCTCAGTCATCCTCGTTGTTCGAGATTTACCCCATTGTCGCTGCAGCACAGGCGTGGGGTGCTCACTGGCGCAAGAGCACAGTGCTGATTCTGACCGATAATGAAGGTCTGGCAGCACTGATCAATAAGGGTAGGTCAGACTCCAGTGAAATCATGGCTTTCATGAGACAGTTTATCTGGTTGGCCCTACAGTACCAGTTTCATTTCGAATGTGCACATATTCCTGGCAAGGTAAACGTGGCAGCAGATGCTCTATCTAGAGGTAAACTGCAATTTTTCTTTCAGATTTCACCAGAGGCGGACCCCGTACCAACCCCTACACCATCGCACAACCTGTTAGTCATGCCTTGAACACGCACCTGGCCACTGCCAGGCTCCTCATGCAGAGGTCCTTGTCCGAGAACACGGCTAGGACGTACAAGACGGCGTGGTCCCATTTTTCCAGATTCCAGATTAAGTGTCCACAGCTGGCCATGGACGATATCACATATTTACTCGCATTTATAGCTTTTTGCCACTCAGACCTCAAACTAGCACACGGCACGATCAAGTCATACTTAGCCGGTATACAACACTACTGGCACATCTCCTACCCAGATAGACCCTCGCTATTCTCCGCTCACCCTGTTAAAACAATCCTCAAGGGCATTCAGAATTCAGCAGCCGTTAGCATAATTTCCAGGAGACCCTTCTCTGGGGACATGTTTAAATCCTTAGCGGCCATCCTAGATACCAACCCCTTCGGAGTTAGGACTAGCGCCTTAGTTAAGACCGCCTTGTATCTATGCTTCTACGGCTTCCTACGACCCGGGGAATTTACGTGCCCCGTTTCCCGCCATACTTTCATACAGAAACAACATTTACAACACTCAGGCTCCCACTATGTGCTCACACTTTATCATACCAAGACGACCAGACCCGGCGAGCCCATCAAGGTTAAGTATTTTCCCACAGGCAATGTATGGTGCCCGGTCGCAGTGTTTAATGAATGGTTGGCGCTGATCAAACCCGACGCTCCTCACTCCCCATTGTTGGCTTACGACTCCAGCCCACTCTCTATACAGACCTTCCTTAGGTTCATCCGCGCCTTATTGCCAGGAGTAGGCGTGGATCCATTGAGCATCACCGGCCATTCATTCAGGATAGGCGCGGCATCAGCCGCCTCTAAAAACAACGTACCGGGGCACATTATAAAGAGGTTAGGGCGTTGGAAGTCATTGTGCTACACTCGTTACATCCCCAACCCTAAACGCGAGATGTCTTTAGCTTTCCGTAATTTGTTACTGTAATATGTGTCAATACAGTATTTTGTTCACATTACTGTGTCGTGTACTTTTGGCCCCTTTAGGCTACCCTTTACAGCAGTTCCGCCACTACTCTACTGCTACGCTTAGGCCACAGCTGTTCTGATAGTCGATCCGAGCACAAGTGTAGGCAACGTAGTTGCCGTATTTGTGGGAGGGGAGGCTCCCGCTCTTACTATTTAAGGCACCTCCGTGCCCTTCCCCCCTGGCGGCTTCCTCCACGATTCCCGGCTCGACAGCGTGTGCCCCTCCCACCCTACCCCTTTTTTCATCCTTCCCATGGGGCGGCCCCCTTTAGGCTACCCTTTACAGCAGTTCCGCCACTACTCTACTGCTACGCTTAGGCCACAGCTGTTCTGATAGTCGATCCGAGCACAAAGATGGTTCGTTTAGATGGCCTTTTTGCGAGGCAGTAGATGAAGGGTGCTGGACATTTACACAATGGGTCTATCTGTCTAAATCCAAACCCGTAGGAAAACTAGTGCTACAGGTTGGAGAAAGTGACCAATGGTATCCGTTCAGAGGTAGAGGGCAAGATTGTGTAACGGTGGTGAGGATCCCCTATGAAGCGACAGGTCTCCAACCTGTAAAAATGCATTTAGACTCTTGCAACGCCCCTATCCATCAATTGGCAGATCCTATAGCTCCTCAACTGTCATCCCCATGGAAGATCATCACGGGGACAAAATTCGTCCTATTTACTTGGAGAATTTCCGTAGATGACTTCCGAGTCGACCAGTGGGATCACAGATGTGGGGAGTTTGTGAGGAACCAAATTGACATGATAAGATGTTGGATAGAGGCGGGGCAAGAGGTAAGAAAGGACGATCTCATACATAGAAATCACAGGGGAAGAAGAGATCTGATAGCCATGGGACTAGGCGGAGGTGCATTGGGAGTGGGCGCCCTGAACACTATGGATATGGAAGTCCTGAGAGGTAAACTTGGGGATGTGGCGCGACACGCCGGAGAAGGATTCGAGACCCAGCTTGATGTAAACCACGTCTTAGAGGGTTTGCAGCATTCGCACATAGATGCCACTACCTCTCTATCTTCTGCTTTACGAGAGAAGTTTAGAAGGTTAGTTGTGGGTCTCTTGGAAGAACAGGATAGAGCTCAGCTCGCTCTGGCATGTACGCAAGTCCAGAGTGAACTCTCAGGCAACCTTAAACATATTGTATCATCATTGTACGGCGGCCACTTCCCATTTAACCTCCGCCAACGGGTAAGTCCTCTTATATCTCCTTTTGCAGCCAATCACACCAACTGGTGGGTAGTCCAGTGGCACGGCTGTAGGAATCTCACTTGCACTGCGTCATCATTGGCTCCTGTATCTGGCCATCTTAGACAGGGTTACAGTACAATTAACTTAGGGATTGTCATAAATAACCAGACGGTGCTTCATCCACAGCTCCCCCCGGGCGTTCTAACCTATGAGAGAGGCCATCCCTATCTGTTAGACACAGAGGGATGTTGGAAGAAAGAGGATGCTATCCTCTGTCAAGGTAGTCAGGATCGGGTGTTAAGACACCAATGTTGGAGCACCGAGGGGTCCTGTGAGATGAAGGCCAGCCCAATACCCTCCTCCCTTAAATACTTGGGACAGGGGTATTGGTGCTGGTACCAAAGGCAAAACATGTCTTATACAATCTATGGAACTAACTGCACTGAGAGAGGAGAACTCCTCCCTGGAGCGTATTGCACCCTTAGTCCCGTCCTAGGTTTAGATGTCGCAGAGTTACAAGGAAGGACACCAATCACCCCGGAGAAGAGACTCGACATCCGCCCTGACGTACCCGTGAGACTCCAGAAGATCCCTCTTGGCTTTGGGATAGAACTCAAACATCTCCTGCTAGACTTCAGCCAAGAAGACGAAATAATTAAGAATCTTCGAGAAACAGAGAAACAGGCCACCATCCAACTGATGCACGACAAGAATAAAATAACGGCAATCACAACTGCGTTGGACGAAGACTCCAAGATCTCCTGGTGGGAAAGTCTGTTCGGCTACAGTCCAAAGGCAACATCCTTCTTCAACCTATTATTTCATCCGGTGATAGTTCTTCTGGTGCTGGTAATCATCATGTACACGGGACTGTGTCTAATCTACAGGAGGGTCAAGAGACTTGCGGACCAACTAAACCAGAACCAGACAGAACTTCACGAAGTTAATCGTAGGAGGCTCAGGACTTAGCTCCAACAAAGTCCTGGAGCCAGAGATCGCATGGACATACTATTTCCTATGAGGGTCGGGATGAAAATCCAAAAGCCATCCTGTGACCTCATAGTATTGCGTGTGGGGGGTGGGTGTATATAAATATTGTGTTGTAGTAGGTTTTTTTTCTATGAGGGTTCAGGGTGAACATCCGAAGCCATCCTGTGACCTCATAGAATTATGTACATGTATATCACGTATTGTAGTAGATTTTCGTAAGAAGGTTAGGGGTATAATCATAGGCCACCCTGTGACCTCATCATATTGTGTATAGATTTACATTGATTATTTGTATATATGTGTCCTCCTGTACCCATGGACACTCTAGGTGTATATGTGCGACAGCCATACTACAATATGGCTGGACGCACACTTACATCCTATAGTCATTTCCCCAAGGACACAAAGGTCTGTTAACTGCCAATGTCTTGGGAGGTATAGAGAGTAGACCAGGTGGCATGAGTCTCTATGGGTACACACTGAATTGAATTGGGCTGTATTGGGAGGGATATGACATGTTTGTGTGAGTGGAGTAGAGTAGATTCCCTAGGGTCAGGCCCCTCATCTACTAAAGTATTTGCCGCTTCAATATCGACAAGGGTGACTTTTTGTAAGGGTTGGATTGAATGATGGTAGTGCAGGTTTTTTTTCCCGCAGGTAGAATTTAGGTACTATGACATCACCTCCCCCCCAGAAAATCTGACCTGCCTTGTAAAAACCTATGTATCTGTCCATGGGAGAACCTCTCTAACAACTGAGTCTTAAATTAAGATGAAAATCATACTGGTGTTAAAAGGTACGGCCGTCCATACCCCATAAGGAGGTGCTACATGAATTACCGACACTAACATTGGGGGTAACGGACGCCAGAAGAACAACACTGGCCAAGAGAGAGAACACGGTCACCGAGTGGAGTGACCTAAATACGGCAAGGGTGAAGCCATTCCGGAGTCAGAAATAGACTACATAGGGAGTGGCTGACACCTGAGGAACATAATGTAAGATGCCAAGGAAGTTATCCAAAGAGAAGACGGTGTATTCGGTGGACGGAGGCGTTGGTGAAGGGCAGGTCGGAGATGTTAGTCATGATAGGTGATGTCTAGGTACCTAAGGGTCATACTACTTCAGTCCTTCCTGAATTGTCACCTAGAGTGCGATTGAGAGGGGGTAAATACCTCCCAACCCTTCCCCCAAAATGTTTATTGTCGTATTCCCGACAACAGGGGGATTGTTGAGGGAAGTGTTATATTTAAATATATATGTATATATGCCCTGACATATATACATGTATATTGGCCCTTGACTGTGGGCCCGTCCAGGTGGGACCAGGGGATATACATGGAGATGTATGTAGGCCTCCTTGACAGGCATACATCTCTATGTATATATATATGTATAATATGTATGGATGGGCTTATTGTCCCGTGTGTGTGTGTATGCATATTTGTGGATGTGCCCCAAACATCCATGAATGTGCATATACTTATAAATATAACTGTGTATATATATATATATATATATATATATATATATATGTGTATGGATGTGCCCCAAGCATCCATACACATATAGTATAGGAACAAGACGTGCCGCCCCCCCCCCCCCCCCTCTCCTCATGCATCCCTGCAGGGGATGAGAAGGTCTCCAGATGGCTGGACAATTATGTCCAGCCTCTGGTGACCTCAAAAGGCATGGGATCAATAGAGATCCGATGCCTTTTGGTATTTAACTATCCCCAACCGTTGGGGATAGTTAACATAACAGAGAGAGGAACAAACGTCCCTCCCTCTGTTATCTGCACACCTCCGGCGCGATAATTATCGCACCGCATGGTATGCAGATGCGCTACAGGCGGAGGATCAAAGGAACCCTCCGCCTGGAAGCGCGCTCCGGGATGCGCGGGCCGGCGCGGTGATACGTCATATCACCGCGCCGGCCCACGTGTTCTGGCCGGCGGCGCGCACGTGCACGTCCAGACGTGCTGCCTCGGGAGCGAGCGCCGCCAAACTTAAATAGTCTGGCGGCGCTACGCTGAGGCACTGCTGAACGGAGCCCCAGCCAGAGAGGATCATCCCTAGACGAACGAGCAACCCCTGGACAACGCGCATTTAACCCTAAGTATCCTATATACCCCCCCCTGCACTCCATCTATATACCCCCTGCACTATATATATATATCCCCCTGATACCCCACTGCTATATACCCCCCCTGAACTCCATCTATATACCCCCTGCACTATATCCCCCTGATACCCCACTGTTATATAACCCCTGATACCCCCCTACTCTCTTGGTGTATATACACCCTTGCTATATACCCCTCTAATACCCCCCCTACTATACTATATATCCCCTTGATCTATACTCCTTATTTCCCCCCATACAATATTCCCTCTACCACCAACGAACCCTTCCTGTTAACCCTTCCCACCTCTATACCCTTGATACACCCCCTGATCCCTTGGTCACCCTTACCTTCTCCTGCCCTGAGTCCCCCCCTTTCTATCCCCTGTGTTCCCCTAGGACATCCCTCCTTGTCCGTAATAATATAGTATATTGTCAGAATTGGGTGGGTTGCTGGTAAAGTGTATGTATGTGTATTAGTGCAGTTGTAGTTAGATTTTGGGGAGGACTTGGGCCGCGTTAGTATAGTCAGAACCGTATTAGTGTGTTGTAATAGTGTGTGTATTCATATTGCTGTGGGCCGCTGTAACTATATAAGTCTATACCCTTGATATAGAAATATATAGTTATAAACCTTTAGATTCCTTGTATATGTGTGTTGCCTCAGCAATAATTGTAGTGTATTGTTGTACTGTATTATCAGTGTATTACATGTGTTATGTTCTGTAAGGATTAATAAATACGGTATTATTTATACCCTTTTGTGTAGCTTGTACTTGTTAGTAGTAGCGAGTTAGTAAGGCGCATGCAGCTAGTTTAGTGAGTAGCGTAGGGCAATCAGTAGCGATTTGTTGTTAAGTAAGGCATAAATAGGCGGAGCTATCATAAGACGACTCACGCCTATTTATGAATATTAATTATTGGGATGTGCATAAACACCAATAATTAATACCCCCGTTAACAGCCCACCTTTACCTAGTGGGACACTACAGGGACACAATAGAAAACTGATCCGTCCTCCATTGACTTTCAATGGTGTTCAAGACGGATCCGTCTTGGCTATGTTAAAGATAATACAAACGGATCCATTCTGAACGGATGCAGATGTTTGTATTATCTGAACGGATCCGTCTGTGCAGATCCATGACGGATCTGCACCAAGCGTGAGTGTAAAAGTAGCCTAAGGAAGGAACAGTTGAGCTGGCAATAAGGTCATGGGTGACCAAGGCTCAGTGATGAGCATGGGATGCAAAACCTAGCCTGTGTGGTCTAAACCAGCAGAAAAGCTACTCTGGCATAAATTGCTGGAAATGTTACTATTGGCTATGATAGGAAGATGCAATGCCGTTTGCTGCCTATGGGACTGCATAGCTGCAGTCCAGTCAGAATGCCCACCCCTGACACCAGTGAACCACCAGATGTACTCACAGTGGCACATTAACATCAGAAGTGACCATGGAGCAATGGAAGAAGGTGGACTGATAAATCTGGTTTTCTAGCACATCATGTGGATGGAAGGATGGGAAGGATGTATGTGTGTCACTTGCCTGGGAAAGAAATGGCACTAGGATGCAAAATGGAAAAAAGCAGGTGAAGACACCATGATGCTGTAGGCAATGTCCTGATGGCAAAATGTGGGTCCTGGCACACCACGTACCTAAGCACTGATGCAGAGCAAGTACATCGTGATGAGGCAAAAATGTACATAGCAGAGCTCGTCTTACATCGTATGTTAAATTGCTATAATTATGAAATAGAGTTTCTGTGTACTTCTATTTACTCCCCAAAATATTGCACTTGTTGCTCAAATATACAGTATAACCCTGAGAAATTTAAATAGATGAAAACAGATGCCCTTATGAAGGAAGTGTTTGCTTGGCATTAGAGACCTGAAACTTGTGACATTTTTTGCCGAAGAGCGTATGCTGTCCAGCCTGCATTCATTGTATGCATGTTTTATAAGAGGAACACCGTATAAGATTGTTCTTTTATGCTGCTTTCATGTATATTGAGATTATTTTATTATTATACTGTGTGGATCTACAAATACATACACTATTACAGTAATTTTCATGTTTTTCCAATCTGTTTTCCATAGTATTTTTTTCCGCCTCCCTTCTGCAATTGCTTCTCCGTTCAATGAATTAGTCCTTGTAAAGATTGACCGAATGTTTCAGGACAAGGAGAGTAATTGCATAATTGCTTAACCTAAAAGAAAGTGGATAGTGCATTTGTCAGCATGTCCTTGCAGTTGTTTTTATGACATTCAGTACCCCAAAAGAACCCAGTGTTTCAGTAGGAACTAGGAAACAAAGGAGCTTCCTGCAGAGTCATCAGATTCCGGTTGATAACTTGGACAGAAAAGGAAAGCATATGCTCCATCGATAAATAGGATATACAAACATGTGCCCTGTCAGTGGTCAGAAGACATCATTTGCATACAGTGGGTCAACATTTATTGTGATACACTGGTATAACCAGGTCATAATAAATATTTCTGCAAGATACAGCCAGTGCTTTCTAATTGAATAATAATATTAATAAAAAACAAAAACAACCATGGGTGTCAATTGCCGAATAAATATACACTACAATGGTGCGGCTATATAAACAGACTTCCCAACATTTATATGTAATTGGACAAGCTCTTTAGATTCAAGAAAAAACAAGAGAACTGAAGCTCATAGACGTCCAATAATGAAAAATAGTATACTTTATTAGTTACAAAATCAATTGATAATAAATACCATAAAAAAGGGGGATAAGGAGCAAGAACACCATCCCAGCAATGCAGAATCTGGATATATAAACGTCGCACTGACATACACAATAATTTAATAGAAGTGAGTCCTAGTGTGTGTAACGCCATCCCAGGCATTCAGGTCTCTGTTACTCTTTGGTGAGTCCGTGCTATCTCCATCCATACTCATGGCTTGTCACATATAGTTAGGACACGGCTTCAGTGGGCATATACATCAGCTCCTTGCTGCGTCATATTGTATAACACCTTTTGGGGATACTACCTGCTATAGCTATATTGTTTGGCAATTTTGCTGTGATGTTTTCACACTAGGACTCACTTCTATTAAATTATTGTGTATGTCAGTGCGACGTTTATATATCCAGATTCTGCATTGCTGGGATGGTGTTCTTGCTCCTTATCCCCCTTTTTTTTATGGTATTTATTATCAATTGATTTTGTAACTAATAAAGTATACTATTTTTCATTATTGGACGTCTATGAGCTTCAGTTCTCTTGTTTTTTTGAATAATAATATTTGTTTTCATTTTTTCCATCGTTGCACCAGTTAGAACTGGAGAGTAGTCAGATAGAGCCATGCCAGTATTATGTCAGTGTTATACAAAACAATTCCAGAACTCTAAGGGTTACATAGCATTATGAATTAATATAATGCTATGCGATCCTATTAGTGCTACGTAGGTCAGGACAGGATCTGTCGCAGACACATGCTGCGAGTTCAATGCATTGAACCCGCTAGTGTGAAACCAGCCTTAGAGATGTCAATAATTGTAGCTTCAAAGGTGTTGTCCAGCCTAAACTGTGCATTATAAAAAAAACACACTCACCTGTGGTACCGCTGTGCCTGCGCCACGGCATGGTTCTTGGTCACTTACTGTCCCCGCAAGTATACTGTGGGTCAGAACACTTTCCTTTCCTCCTGCAGCATGTCAGCTCTGCAACTGCTCTCCCTTCTCCTCCAGACTGCTCTCCCTCCTCCTCCAGCTGCTCATAACTCTGGTTTAGTGGCAGCTACAGATATGGGCTTTGTATTGTTTGAAAGCTGGCATTCCAGCATTATCTTCACTACATGAGAAGATATCACTGTTAGAAATCTGGATGCGGTGAATGCAGCTGAAAGTGAAAGTAAAAACAGGTTTTACCGGTGATTATTCCCGACTCGATTTCTAACAGTAATATCTCCTGTTTATCTTGGGCAAATGCTATCATTTTGGTCTTGTAGAAAAGCCTGGAATGCCAAATACCAACCAGGAGATATAGAAACATAGAATGTGTTGGCAGATAAGAACCATTTGGCCCATCTAGTCTGCCCAATATACTGAATATTATGAATAGCCATTGGCCCTATCTTATATGAAGGATGGTCTTATGCCTATCCCATGCATGCTTAAACTCCTTCACAGTATTTGCAGCTACCACTTCTGCAGGAAGGCTATTCCATGCATCCATTACTCTCTCAGTAAAGTAATACTTTCTGATATTACTTTTAAACCTTTGCCCCTCTAATTTAAAACTATGTCCTCTGGTAGCAGTTTTTCTTCTTTTAAATATTCTCTCCTCTTTTACCTTGTTGATTCTCTGTCTCGTCTTTCTTCCAAGCTATACATGTTAAGGTCCTTTAATCTTTCCTGGTAAGTTTTATCCTGCAATCCATGTACCAGTTTAGTAGCTCTTCTCTGAACTCTCTCCAAAGTATCAATAGCCTTCTGGAGATATGGTCTCCAGTACTGCGCACAATACTCCAAATGAGATCTCACTAGTGCTCTGTAGAGCGGCATGAGCACCTTCCTCTTTCTACTGGTAATGCCTCTCCCTATACACCCAAGCATTCTGCTAGCATTTCCTGCTGCTCTATGACATTGTCTGCCTACCTTTAAGTCTTCTGAAATAATGATCCCTAAATCCCTTTCCTCAGATACTGAGGTTAGGACTGTATCACTGATTTTATATTCTGCTCTTGGGTTTTTGCACCCCAGGCACATTATCTTGCACTTATCAACATTAAATTTTAGTTGCCAGATTTTTGACCATTCCTCTAGTTTTCCTAAATCCATTTCCATTTGGTGTATCCCTCCAGGAACATCAACCCTGTTACAAATCTTTGTGTCATCAGCAAAAAGACACACCTTACCATCGAGGCCTTCTGCAATTTCGCTGATAAAGATATTAAACAATATGGGTCCCATAACAGATCCCTGAGGTACCCCACTGGTAACAAGACCATGGTCTGAATATACTCCATTGATTACAACCCTCTGTTGTCTGTCCCTCAGCCACTGCCTAATCCATTCAACAATATGGGAGTCCAAGCCCAAAGACTCTAATTTATTGATTAGCCTTCTATGTGGGACAGTATCAAAAGCCTTACTAAAGTCTAGATAAGCGATATCTACTGCACCTCCACCATCAATTTTTTTAGTCACCCAATCAAAAAAATCAATAAGATTAGTTTGACATGATCTCCCTGAAGTAAACCCATGCTGTTTTTCATCTTTTAATCCATGGGATTTTAGATGTTCCACAAACCTCTCCTTAAGTATGGTTTCCATTAATTTCCCCACTATTACTGGCCTATAGTTGCCCGATTCCTCCCTACTACCTTTCTTGTGAATGGGCACAACATTTGCTACTTTCCAATCTTCTGGGACGACTCCTGTTACCAGTGATTGGTTAAATAAATCTGTTAATGGTTTTGCTAGTTCACCGCTAAGCTCTTTTAATAGCTTTAGGTGTATCCCATCAGGCCCCTGTGACTTATTTGTATTAATTTTAGACATCAATCAGGGCACCCATATCCCTCTAGCAATATTTTTTATCGATATTAACACAGTGTGTAATGGGTATCACTAGAGAAGTGGTTTGCATATTTCACTCTAAAGGTTGGGTATGGACAGGATTGGGACAATGTAAAATGTGTATTGATGTTTGTATGTGGTGGTGGGGGGTTTGTGCAACTTGACACTGTGGTCTAGACAAGAGTAAAAATCTTGGTTGTGGCATAAATGAATGGTCTAATTATGCACAGATGAGTGATTAGATGAGCAAGCGGTTTGTCAAGTACAGTCGTATATTACGCTAGGTGTTCTTGTCCTAAAATCTATGTTGGACTCACAACCAGAGAACTTAAAGGGGTTATCCAAGAGTATAAAAAGCTCCCCCATATGCCGAGCCCGTCACATTGAATACACCTACCTCGCTCTCTGCGCCACTCCTGGTCCCCGCACGGATAAAAACGTCAGGTGTGGGGGAAGCAGCCAATGATAGACGGATACCGGGACGGGGACGAGCCTCCCTAGCATCGTGGGTGATGCTAGGGAGGCTTATCTCCGTCCCTGCCTGCCATTGGCTGCTGTTCCCCCCGACACTGGATGTTTTCATCTGCGCATGGGGAGAAGCAGCAGTGGCGGTGCAGGGACCAGGAGTGGCGCAGGGAGCCAGGTAAGTATACTCAATGTGAGGGGCCTGGCATATGGGGAGCTTTTTATAGTCTCAGATAACTCCTTTAAAGTCAGAGTTCATGAACAGGTATGGGACATTGTCTCTGTCTGTGGTGAGAAGGATATGAGCCTGAAAATGATCCTTAAGCATCCTTGGATATTGAAAGTGCATGGGATTGATTGTATCTGTACAAATTTAAGAGTTAGTGATACAGCTAAAAACTTGGCACACTACACCCACATGGATTGAATGAGTCTCCTGGATTTGCAGCATTCTTTTCACCACTGGCGCCACACACTACTGAGGGTACTTTTTAATTTGTTTTTAGCAGGATTTTCTGATCCTTTTTGTTCAACAGGAAGTTTTTTACATTGGAGTTTAGAGCTTAGTTTTTATACTAGCGTTTGATATATTTGGAACAGTACTTCACATATATTATATATAATTGTATATATTTTTTATATTTATTTAGCACATTTTTTTTATTCTCTTGTGTTTTCCTTATTTTAGGGGAAGAAATTCCTTCCTATCTCCAATCAGACAATAAGAATAACTCCCTGGATCAAGAAACTTTTCCCAGAAATCTAATAACTATAGCCTGTAATATTATTACACTGCAGAAATACATCCAGGCCCCTCTTGAACACTTTTTACAAGTTCACCATCACAACCTCTTCTGGCAGAGAGCTCCATAGTCTCACTGCTCTTACAGTAAAGAATCCTCTAGACGTAGAGGATGTCCCCTCATCACAGTCACAGTCCTGGGGATAAATAGATGATGGGAGAGATCTCTGTACTGACCCCTAATATATATCTGTTAAAGAGATTTAAATTGCTTTATTTTTGCCATTTATTGCTCCCTTTACATTTCTATTTACCCACATTTGTTTTTTATTGCTCGTCATCCTTTTATTCCCATAAGTTATATACCTCTCACAATTAGAGTTTAGGATGCTTTTAAAAATATCCCATTTTGTGGCTGTATTTTTATTTTTGAGAACATTGTCTCAGTTAAAGGCAGTTCTGTGTTTTTGTACCTCCCTGAAGAAACACTCTTTTGAATGACAATTGGAAAGTTATTATTTTATGGTCACTCTTTATTATGTGACCCCCAACCTGCACATCTGTTGTTCTGTCAGGTCTATTGGCTAGTACTAAGTCCAGTATGACCGCCCCTCTAGTTGGGTCCTGAAACAGTTGCGAAAGGTAATTTTCTTTTGTTATTGCCAAGAACCTGTTTACTCTATGAGATCCACAAGTTTCAGTTTCCCAGTCAAATCTTGGTAGTTGAAGTCCCCAATAATAACGACCTCATTGTGATTTGCCACCTCATCTATCTCGTTTAGTAGTAGATTTTCGGTGGGCTCTGGTATATTAGGTGGCTTATAATAAACTCCTACCAGTATTTTATTATTTTTGCCTCCATGTCTTTTTACCCACAGTAACTTCACATGGTTATGTCCCTCACTTATATCTTTCTGGAGTGTGGGCTTTAGACAGGACCTTACATAAAGGTAAACCCCTACTCCTCTCCAACCCTGTACGTCAACCACTCAGTCATAGCTATCATCCAGCCATGTTTCAGCTATTCCCACTATATCATAGACCTCCTCACACATTACTAATTCCAGTTTACCAGCTTTATTAGTCAGGCTTCTGGCATTAGTATAAATGCAATTAAGAGGTTTGGATATATTTTACCATATACTTTTTCTGATGAACTGTTCTAGTCCCTCCCTCCATTCCACCCCTAGTCCTATTACCTAACCCCAGGTCACTATGTGCAGTCCTAATTTCTCCTCCTAATAATAATGTGCACTATCTTCCCCTCCTAATAATAATAATGTAATTCCAAGTCCCTAGTTTAAAAACTCCTCCATCCTTCTAGCCATCTTCTCCCCCAAAGCAGCTGCACCTTCCCCATTGAGGTGGAGCCCATCCCTACGACACAGCCTGTAGCCAACAGAGAAGTCAGCCCAGTTCTCCAGCAACATAAATTCCTCCTTCCTAAACCAGCTCTTGAGCCACTTGCTAACCTCCCTAATATCTTCTTCTCTGCTGAGGCTGGTGGTACTGGTAGTATTTCAGAAAATACTACCTTTTGAGGTCCTTGCCAAGAGCTTGAGACTTAATTCCTTGAGATAATTTTTTAGGACCCTCCACCTACTCCTAACTTTGTCATTAGTTCATATGTAGACCATAACTGCTGGGTCTTTTCTATCCCCTCCCAGTAATCTATCAACCTAATCCGAAATATTGTACGTCCAACTTGAGCACTGGGAAGACAATACAACGTACTCCTGATCCCCTGCTACAGTAACTGGAGCTGACATCCCCCAGGCAGGCAGAGGAAGTGTCTTGCTGCAGCAGTGCCATCCCTGAACTGACATCCCCCCTCATCTGCCAACCTTGCAAAGTTGTTGGGGTGTGTCAGATCAGGGCTAGCCTCCCTGGCACTCTTCCCTCTACCCTGCTTTCTGTTTTCTAGCTACCTACCTCACCTGAACCTCAATACTAGCACCGTCCCCCTAATCTACCCCATAGAGTTTCTGGTCAGTGAGCAGAACTCTTTTCCATATTATCTCAATGTTGAAATCAGGGATTCCAAGAGTGCAATTTGCTCATGTTTTGCACAAATATATGCATCCTCAAATGGCTGTTCCAGGACTGCATACATTTCACAAGCTGTTCACTGGACTGCCTTGTCAATCATGGAGTATATACTTGCTAATGGGGATTACACAAGAGAAAAGAAATACAATAATACAATCATGGGCAGACTGGCCATAGACCCTACAAGTAAATTTCCCAATGCCCAAAGGGCTACCCACTCCCTCCTCTTGGCCACCAGCCATTCAACTGTATTGACGTCCTCAGGACGATCATACAGCTTTATACTGTGGCGTGGGCAGCATTATTTTGTGTTGCAGTGTGGTATCTGGTTCTGTTGGGACGGTATTTTGTTCTGCACTATGGTATTGCTGGCCCTACCTACTTCTGTTGCCCAGCGCTAAAATAGTAACAACTGACTTAATGTGGTCCCTGAATCTAAGGTCACTTATCTTAAGTCACACACTTAATGCAAACACACACTTGAAATCAAACACATGAACGTTCACAAACTCGAGTTTTTAGTCTGCTTATATAGCTGCTACTCCCAGGCAAGTTTAAACCAGGCTGCTGATTTTTTTTTTACCTCTGTCTTCAATTTGGTATATTTATTTCTATACTTCCTTTGGTGCATTTGGTTTATTGATTTATTATTGCACATGCACTTTATAGTATTCCCTATTGCAAGATATATCTAATCATTAGTGATCTGTCGCTTTCAGTCTTGCATTGTGTCTAATTTCTGTGTTTTTATTAATGTTATTTAATAAAAAAAAGTTGGTTACAATTATGATATTTTTGGTATGGACTGGTTCTTTTTCATAGGCAATTGTTAGTATTTTTAAGCCATAGGCACCCTCTTTATTTGATGGAATATAATATTTTTGGTCTATTTCATCAGCTACTACTATTCATATATGGAATTAACAATTGTTTTAATGGAATTGTGTGTTTTATATATTGGTTGTTTGTGTCTTTATATTGACTAAGATCACAGCCCACTGAAGAAGTGGGGGCTGCCTAAACCTGAAATATCTCCGGCTGCATAGCTTCATGCAAAGAAGGAAAATCGGTCATGTCAAACTAATTTAATTAGTTTCTATGAGGAGGTAAGTTTTAGACTTGACCGTGGCGAATCAATGGATGTCATATATCTTGACTTCTCCAAAGCATTCGATACTGTCCCACATAAAAGGTTAGCATGTAAAATGAGAATGCTTGGACTGGGAGAGAATGTCTGTATGTGGGTAAGTAACAGGTTCAGTGATAGAGGGTGGTTATTAATGTTACACACTCAGATTGGGTCACTGTTACCACAGGGTCAGTACTGGGCCCTATTCTCCAATATATTTATTAATGATCTTGTAGAAGGCTTGCACAGTAAAATATCATTTTTTGCAGATGGCACTAAACTATGTAAAGTAATTAAAATGGAAGAGGACAGTATACTACTACAGATGGATCTGGACAGATTGGAGGCTTGGGCAGAGAAGTGGAAGATGAGGTTTAACACTGACAAATGTAAGGTTATGCACATGGGAAGGAATAATGCAAGTCACACGTACATACTTAATGGTAAAACACTGGATAACACTGACATGGAAAAGGACTTAATTTACTGTTCACAAAAATTTCTAAGCTGTAGAAACCAGTGTCAGGCAGCTTCTGCCAAAGGCCAGTAAGATAATGGGTTGCATCTAAAGGACGCATAGATGCCCGTGATGAGAACATAGTCCTGCCAATTTACAAATCATTAGTCAGACCACACATGGAGTACTGTGTACAGTTGTGGGCTCCTGTGAACAAGGCAGACATAGCAGAGCTGGAGAGGGTTAATTACTGGTGGACTATAGTACCCAGAAAGATTATCAAAATTAGGGTTATACACTTTAGAAAATAGACTACTAAGGGGCAATCTAATAACTATGTATAAATATATCAGGGATCCCTCTCATCATCTATTTATACCCAGGACTGTGACGAGGGGACATCCTCTGCATTCAGAGGAAAGAAGGTTTGTACACAAACATAAAAGAGGATTCTTTACGGTAAGAGCAGTGAGACTATGGAATTCTCTGCCTGAGGAGGGGGTGATGGTGAAGAGGGGCATCGATGTATTTCTGGAGGATAATAATATTACAGGTTATAGTTACTAGAGGTGGGTTGTTGATCCAGGGAGTCATTCTGATTGCCTGATTAGAGTCAGGAAGGAATTTGTTTTACCCTAAAGTGAATAAAATTTGCTTCAACCTAATGATCTTGTAGAAGGCTTGCATAGTAAAGTATCAATTTTCGCAGATGACACTAAACTGTGTAAAGTAATTTACACTGAAGAGGACAGTATACTACTACAGAGGGATCTGGATAGATTGGAGGCTTGGGCAGATAAGTGGCAGATGAGGTTTAACACTGATAAATGTAAGGTTATGCACATGGGAAGGAAAAATGCAAGTCACCCGTACATACTAAATGGTAAAACACTCGGTAACACTGACATGGAAAAGGATCTAGGAATTTTAATAAACAGCAAACTAAACAGCAAAAACCAGTGTCAGGCAGCTGCTGCCAAGGCCAACAAGATAATGGGTTGCATCAAAAGGGGCATAGATTCCAGTGATATGAACATAGTCCTACCACTTTACAAATCGCTAGTCAGACCACACATGGAGTACTGTGTACAGTTCTGGGCTCCTGTAAACAAGGCAGACATAGCAGAGCTAGAGAGGGTTCAGAGGAGGGCAACTAAAGTAATAACTGGAATGGGGCAACTACAGTACCCTGAAAGATTATCAAAATTAGGGTTATTCACTTTAGAAAAAAGACGACTGAGGGGAGATCTAATTAATATGTATAAATATATCAGGGGTCAGTACAGAGATCTATCCCATCAGCTATTTATCCCCAGGACTGTGACTGTGACGAGGGGACATCCTCTGCGTCTGGAGGAAAGAAGGTTTGTACACAAACATAGAAGAGGATTCTTTACGGTAAGAGCAGTGAGACTATGGAACTCTCTGCCTGAGGAGGTGGTGATGGTGAGTACAATAAAGGAATTCAAGAGGGGCCTGGATGTGTTTCTAGAGCGTAATAATATTACAGGCTATAGCTACTAGAGAGGGGTCGTTGATCCAGGGAGTTATTCTGATTGGAGTCGGGAAGAAATTTTTTATTCCCCTAAAGTGGAGAAAATTGGCTTCTACCTCACAGGGTTTTTTGCCTTCCTCTGGATCAACTTGCAGGATAACAGGCCGAACTGGATGGACAAATGTCTTTTTTCGGCCTTATGTACTATGTTACTATGTTACTATGTAACCTCACAAGGTTTTTTTTTTTGCCTTCCTATGGATCAACTTGCAGGATAACAGGCTGAACTGGATGGACAGATGTCTTTTTCAGCCTTATAAACTATGTTACTATGTATTGTTATGAATAAACCCTAATCAGGCTACAGAACGGGGTGCTTCTGAGAGCACTTTCTTAGGCTAGAATTGAGCTAGAGCCACAAACGTGGTCTTGTTTTAAACCTGACAATATAAACCGAGATAAAGCCTTTACAAATTGGGACACAGTGAGAACTTCAGGTTTAAGCAGCTCTAACTGGGACTCTGTCTGAACAGCCATATCTCAGGCTGTATGGCAGCTAGGACTGCAAACCAAGCCTTGTTTTATAGCTTCAGTTCTTTAAGATTGTGGGTTAGACCAGACTGTGGGTCTAGCTATTGGTCTAGCTAGACTGTAAGACTGTGGGTCTAGCTGAATTTCTTCACAAGCGCCCTTACTCCCTCTATGCAGCCATACAGTGCAAGGGGGGATTGTTCAAAACAGTATTCTCATTTTCTGCTTGAAAATGTTATGTTTGGAGGTGGGGGTGTTAACCTATAAAATCATCTGCACAGTAAAAACATATTTTCATGTCATTCAATGCTGTCTGATCTATGTGAAAAAGCTGCTCTCTGGGATTGTCTCTTGTGTGAATAACATAGGCATATTTTTCATTGCGGACAATAGGCAAAACATTGGAGAGCCCCTGTGGGACATATAATGGCTGCAGTATTGTGTTGTCCACTTTCTCTGATTTTGGGCATACATACTTACAGTGCTCTAATGTGAACCATTTAATTTTTAATAATAATTTTCTTGACATTTGATTGAAGCTGAAATAAAAAACTGAACAAAGAAACTAAACTGCAAAAAAAGTTTATTTTCTTAGAATTCTTAGCACTTATCCAATAAAATCTAATTTGAAGAGTATTGATTCTGGCACAGATTACCTTTACGTGATTTATTGCAGTAAAACAAACAATCTACAGGAAACTATGTTCCCTGTTCTGTGCTCCACAACCATACACTTGCATATGTAAAAGGAAACAAGCCAAAAGATAATAGGAAATCTAGTTAAGCTTTCATCAGGAAGTAGCTTATTTTACTTCCTTTTCTCTGTTATTCTGAAAGTCATCAAGAGTATCTGACCATTTAGCACTAGCACGAGGATTGTTACATTTTTACAGGTTTACAATTTCATGTTAAATTGTTAAAGGGGTTATCTAAGACTAGAAAACTGATAGCCTGTCCTGAGTAGTCCATCACTATCAGATTGTTGGGGGTCTGACTCTACAGACGATCTGCTGTATGAAGAGGCCAAGTGCTTACACTGGTCTGTACTGACAACTGCATCTGTGTTGGATATACCAGTAGCAGCTTTATTCCATTCAAGTTAATAGTAAGCATGCTCCACTTTTTTCGTAACTTGCATAGAAATAAAGAAAGGCACGCATGTTGTGAGATGGGGCCTTTTTTTTAAAGATAGGTGCAGGTCCAAGAGGTGAGATTTATGGCATAACCTATGGATATGCAATAAATGTCTGAGAATATCCCTTTACCTGTATGTATGAATAAGCATATAACGTTTCCTCATTTTCTGTATGTTTCAGGTTTCCTTGGCTGCCCGGTTGAGCATATGAGTGTAAATCTGGCCCTGACCTGGATTAGTAAATAAGTTCATTAACCTGGAAACCTGAATGTGTAAATGTAGTGCCCAGGAGCAGGGATACTTTGAAGTCTGGACATTTGTGGACATTTGCTCTATTTCACTTATGCAATGTCATCAACTCCTCGCTTTATTTTACAAGGGTTAATTTGCACTGTTTAATATTGTGTAACTGCAGATTATATGTGCGCGACGCAGTGCTCCCAGCGCATGTGCTCGTACTTCATTTAGTTACCTGGAGACAAGATAAACCAAGGCCAAACGAAAACAAACCAAGGCCATATCAAATATGAATAAAAAAATATATATAGAAAAAAGAAAAAACTTCAGTGTGTGAATACCTCAAAAATCCCAAATAAAAACTGTATTATCATCAGCATATAGCCCTAATCAAAATTCCTATGCTAAAGTGGCTATACTGACCCTAATAAATAGCTGAACCATAAATAAAGTGTAATATTTAAAGTGACAGTGTAAAAACCCTGAATATATCAATAAAGTGCCAGTGCAAAGTATAGTAAAATATACTGTAAAATCATAGTGCAAAAATGCATATCAATAAACATGATTACTTAAGATTACCACAAAAAAGTGAATAAATCATGATCCAATATAATTAGATATTATAAATTTTATAAAAAATATAAATTCATAACATTCCCAAAGAAAAGGGACATAAAAATCCATATAATCCAGACTGATATTTTCGATGTTCTCCATTGTTTTTGATGATCCAAATCATTTTCTATTGGAGTTCCAGATGTCTATACATTTCGGTCTCAAGGGACGTTTGACTAATCAGCAGATGATGTCAAAATTCCAAAAGGACAGAAGTAGAACAAATAAAAATACACAAAAAATTCTAATAACATAAAAAAACGCTTTATAAAAATGATTTGAAGCTGAGGGCCTGATTTAGCCCTTGAGGAGTCACAGTATTGAGCAATACCATTCACCTTGTTTCCTTTTGGAGGAGTCACTTTTTGGTGTCTCCTCCTCTTATCCCCAATCTCACTTGGCCAATCCCTTTACAGAAGATCCCTTTTGGATTGCTATTGTGGGCCTCCCTATAGTGTTTGGCAATAGGCTTGAGTTTTTTCAATTTGTCAAGATCAGTAATTCCACTCGCTGCTTTTATATCCCGTATATGCTCCAGGACCCTAGTCTTAAGGGCTCTAGTTGTCATCCCTATATAAATGAGATCACACAGGCATAGTACACCACTGCCTGTGTATTACTGGTAATGTATCCAGAATTCTCTATCTCTCTGTGAGTTCAGAAATGTCTCAGATCTAATCATGTAGTGGCAAGCAGAACACCCACCACATGGGAAAGAGCACCATTTAGGGCCCATATCACCAAACAAACCAACATTTCCAGGGGCCACATAGTGGCTTCATGTCACAATATCTCTCAAATTCCTAGATCTCTTCCAAGTAATTAGAGGCCCTTTGGATATCTGTCCTCTCAAATCTTTATCAGTTTGCAACACCTGCCAGTGTTTTTTGAGAATAAGCTGTATATTTCTCGATTGAGTATTAAAACCTGTAATAAATCTGGGATAGTTGTCACACTTTTTCTGTCTATGTCCACTTACCAATAATGATTCCCTAAATAAGTTCTTAGCTTTGTTGTAGTCTCTTTTAATCAATCTTCTGCTATACCCTCTTTCCTCAAAATGTCTAGACAGATCCTCGGCCTATTCTTCAAAACGATTATCACCTGAGCATATCAGTTTTATCCTACAAAATTGACCTGTGGGTATAGCGCTAGAGACCTGTGGATGAGGAGAAGAGGTAAAGTGCAATAAGGAGTTGGTTGAGGTTGGCTTCCTGTACACATTTGTGCCTAAGAGGTCAAGAAACTCAGCTTTCTCTCGACTAACCTGCCATGTTAGCTTGATATTTAGATCATTTTGGTTTTGATCAGCTAAAAATTATTCCAGATGCGATGTCGAGCCCTACCAGATGAAAAGAACATCATCTATATATCTCAATCATGAGACCACGACGTCATGACCCTTCATATACATCACTATCTCTCTCTCCCACGGCCCCAGGAACAAATTGGCATATGAGGGTGCACACGTCGCCCCCATAGCCGTTCCCCAGAGCTGTAGAAAGAAACATCTTTAAAAGTAAACACATTATGTGTCAGGGCAAATTGTAGTAGCACCAATATTAAATCAATCAAATCTCTATCCAAACTGGTCATCTCCAAAAAGAATCTCAACGCCGATAGCCCGTGGTCGTGACAAATAGAGGTGTACAGGGACTCGACGTCGCACATAGCAAGTAACCTATTCTTCTCCAAGTGAACTCCATTTAGTCACTTCAAAGCATCTGTGGTATCCCAAACAAAAGATGGCAAAGTTTCAACACATTTCTGCAAATAAAAATCCACAAAACGACAGTCTCACTCAGACCACCTATACCAGACACAATTGGCCTCCCAGGTGGACAGGAGTAAATAAAATATCGGAAGGACGGGAAATTCAGTAATCAGTCCCTACAACATTTTAAAACTGATAATCCCTGAATTATGAGCCTGTCTCAAAACCATATCCAGCTCTGCCTCATATTGTGACCAAGGATTATTATACAGCTTATGATAACATGATTTATGTCCTATTTAACAAAGCGCCTCCCTCTCATACATCTCCACTGGCCAGATCACAACATTCCCCCCTTTATCAGCTGGTTCAATCACCACATTTTTATTCTTTTCCATTTATTCAGATAATTTCTTTGCTCCTTATTTAAATTACCTTTAAACCCATTATTTCATATCTCATCCAAATCATGCTTTACAAGCTTCACAAAAATATCAACTGCTTGAAAGAGAAATATTAATATTTGAAATCCGCTGTCATCAAACTTTGTGTAAGGAAAGGTAAAAATCCCTCAACCACAGTCAGAGTCAGACCCAGGTGTTACCATCTTGAATTCTTCTGAGCAACTCCTCTTTCCCCCTGCCCAGTCTGTTTCTTTTATTTACTCCCAAAAGGTGTAAAAGGGGCTGGCCCAAGACAAGGATACAGGAAGTGATGACATACAGGAAGTGAGACTTGTCAAAGGACAGGGGAGGGCATCAATGTGGCTGGACAGTGTAATGCACACACCCCATTCCTGTATAAGGAAGGATGAGTCCTGTCCATTGTCTGATCAGCCAGGTGGCCGCCCATCCCCCACCACTGTCAGCATGGATCTCATTCAATAATGCTCAAAGCGACCAGTATCTAGTGAAGATCATTCTACTGGTTTTTATAGGTTTGAGACTATCTGCAAGACATTGCATCGGCTATTGTCAGTATACGGTACGAGTATACCGACAAGGCAGATATGCATGTCTTAAAAGCAGATATGTATCCAGAAAGGGATAGCGAAGCCGCAGCAGAGGTATAATATGTATCTCTCATTGTGCAGACTTCACTTCTCTAATGTGTATAGACATTTACAGGGAAGAAGCCCAGTGCTTGCACTTAGTGCTCACAAACCGGCAAACGCCCCCCTACACACTGGGAACACGTCTCCAAGCCCATGAGAAGGTTTTCATACTAACGGTTTTACCACTGGTCCCGATTCAACCCAAGTACCCTCTGCTAGAGCGCTCTTTGGCTAAATCCGACACAGGGAGACAGATGACAATCTATAAAAACACACACACATCCTAAGATAAAATGTCTGCATAATAAAATTTCCACAACATGCTGGACAAGATGCCATAGGGGGCCAATGTTGTGATTGGCGGTGCAGATGTATAGGAAACTTGAAGTCGTCTTCCAACTCATGTTCATCTAATAGCAATTGAAGATCTTGTATCGTTTGCAATTCAAGGTGGGAGAACATCTCACCCTCCCCTACTTTATTAAAATATTTTTTGAAAAGTAGTTTTCTTGCGAGAAGTTCCAAGTCTCTCACCAGTGAAAAATTTCAGCAGGGGACAAAGTCAAACTCCTCCGCAAGACTGATAATTGGGAAGATCACTGCCCATCCCCCTGAGGACGCCAGTGTTACTTAACGAAACATGTCGGGTGGCAGAGTTTGAGAGATTTTAGGTACAGAGGTGCAGGATTCTATAGATTATAAGTGGTGGCCTAAACTTTATAGTAGCAGCGCACAGAAACCAGCCTGCCACAGCCCATTGCTACAATAGGAGCGCTGTGCCATTATATCTAACTAAGGAGAAAAAAGAATGCAACATAACAGAGTTTTAAACTGATTTTATATATGATGTATTAAAAGTTATGTCTTCGCAATAACAAACAAGAGGCATGTGTAAAAATAAGGCATATATTAGTCCAAAAGACTATTTGTAAATAATAATGGTGTTTAAAAGGACACACATTTAGTATGTATGTTAGCCTCCTGACGAAGCAGAGGAAGCAAAACTTGAGTTGTGTTCTGGCCACTGTGGTTTCTCTACCCCTGATCATGTCTACAGGTGGGTTTGTGTTTTTGGGTGGGAGTTCTTTTGCCAATATTATATTTTTGTAGCCACATTACTATACAGTTTGAGGGTTTATGGACGTCCTCCCTCTTTATTTTGAATATGAGATGATTTATATGTTTCTACTATTTAGTAGTATGATTACATTCAACCCCTTTGGATATAAGAGAATATAGCTCACTTCCCCCCTCCATATTTGACATGTTTGACTTCTTTTTGGGGTGTATTGGAATCAGTGGTCAGTGATTCGGTACAGCTACACTACAGTGACTTTGATGTTTTGGCCCATGTTTTAAAATTTTAATCATGTATTTTTATTATCTATTCAATAAGTTGGGCATTGTGTCTTTGTGCTCCTTTGTGAGCAATTTATATAGGTTTGGGCTTAATTCCAATTGGGATGCACCAGATCTTACCACCCCCTTCCGGAGAACAGCAACACGTGGTGACACCTGGATGGTGTGCAGGGGACCCAGCGTAGAATTGGGGCCACCCCCAAACCCGGTTACTGCATAAATGATTGCATGGCCCTGCATATTTAGCAAGTGCCTGACACTGGGTGAGTAAGAAAATAACTCTTGAGCTGGGCATAGGATAACGATCATTTGTTCGACAGCTATCTCTTCCAATCCTCCCATTCATATTCAGCATACACATGGAGTGAATAGGGAGAGGAGAGAAAGCCGCTGTAGTAGTGGCTTATCTTCTGAGAAATAAATTTTGGGCAGTTGAAATTCAACGCGCCTATCCATATTTTGGAGTTCTGTGCATGTAATCAATCATACTTCCTCCCTTGTCACATAAAGCGGTGTTATTCCTTTCAGCACAGGAGTGAGAAGATGATCACTCATGCCTCTGCACCTCATTAGGTCATTTTATTGAAGTCACAACTAGTGTTGATTGCGAATATTCTAATCGCGAATTTTTATAGCGGATATTGGCACTTCGAGAATTCGTTAATATCTAGAATATAGTGCTAGATCTTCGTAATCGCGAATATTCTAGATTTTTTTCATCAGTACCCATGATCCCTCACTGCTTCTTGCTTGTAGGCCAATGAGAAGGCTGCAATATCTTTGACTGTAGGAGTAGTGTTGATCGCAAATTTTTGTATCACGAATTTTCCAACTGCCGATTTTCACAATCAAGTAAATAATGACTGGAAATAACGAATTCTAGAATTTACGAATTTATGGCGAATATTAGGCCAAAAATTCGGGATATATCGCGAATACGAATAATGCCTATGCTGCTCATCACTAAACCGAGACATTTACCAGTGTCCAGATCACAGAGTCAAATTAATTGCACCAAACACAGAAATCCCAGTAAAGTTAAAAATTTTACACTGTCCCTCATGTCCATAAGAGATTTTTAGTGTAAAGAATGCAGACCGCTTCTCTAGCGATACTGACAACTATCTCTAGAGAGGAATATCTAATAGATTTCTGGCAAATGAAGAATCTTTTCATCAGTCAGTAAAGACATTGGGGTCAATTACTATGTTTTCCCCACCAGAAAATGGTGCAAAAAAGGTTCCAACGTTTTAAATGCCATTGTACCTAAATTTAGGCACTTTCTGGAAAGAGGGAGTGGCAGGGGCATGGTGTGAATGAGGCCATCCACCCGGCACATCCACTACTAGACATAAGCGAAATTATCAAATATTCGTTTTAGCTGCTTCGCCGAATTTCACAGAGAAATTCGATTTAATTATTAATTACTTCGTCACAAATCGCATTCCATTGTATGTAGCGGGCGCAATGACGGGGAATATCACCCCCGCCGCCATTGAACCCCTCAGATGCCGCGGTCATTGCTGATCGCGGCATCTGACAGCAACATTGAGGCCTTTCAGGAGTTAATCAGGGGTAAAAGAAAAATACATACTCACCTCATCCATTTGCTCGTGGAGAGACCGTGGCGGCAGTGTAAAGAGGCAATAATAATGAAGAAACATCCCTTTAGCATTCTTTCTGAATTACACAGCTATGTTTATATATGTCGACATTATACACTATGCAAAATGGCAAACAAAGGTGTATATAAAATATGTAGTGTGAATAGGCATGAAAAGATGTATACAGATCATACAATGTGAACAAACATTAAGAATAAACCCTCCATTAGCACTTTCTCTGTGTTATACAGGTATGTTCATGTGTGCCCACATCATATACCATACAAAAAAGGCAAATCTAGGTGTATATAGAAAATGTGTAGTGTGAACAGGCACTAAGACAGGCACTAAGAGGTGTATATAGGTAATGCAACGTGGCCAGGCATTAACCCCTTCTCGACATATGACATACTAGTACGTAACAAGTAATAACTATTTTATGAGGTATTACTATCTGTTTTAAAAGAAGACAAATTGACATTTTTAAAATTGCGATTTATTTCCAAATTTTTTGTACATTTAGAATTATTATTTTTTTAAATAAAGGAGATATATTTTGACTCAAATTTACCAATGTCATAAAGTACAGTGTGTCATGAGAAAACAATTCCAGAATGGCTTGAATAAGTAAAGTCATTCCAAAGTTATTTCCACATAAAGTGACACATGTCAGATTTGCACAAAAAATTGCCTGGGCAGGAGGGTGAAAATTGGCCTGGGGTAGAAGGGGTTAATAGTTCTGCTTGTTTCAAACTTCTTCTGTTTAAGAATTATGGAGGCCATTATGCTCTTGGGAACATTCATTGCAGCAGACATTTTTAGACCTTCTCCAGACCTGTGCCTCCATACAATCATGTCTCTGAACAGTTTTTTCCTCCTCGAGGCTTTGATATGCATTGTCAGATGTGAGATCTAATATAGACAGGGTTGTGTCTTTCCAGATCATGTCCAGTCAACTGCCTCCTAGCTAATTTATTCACTTCACTTGCCTCTGTGTAATCTCGCACCGGCGCACTGGCAGAGGCATCATCGAGCGAAGTGTGCATGCGCCGTCTTCCAGCGCACCTCGTTCGACGATGGGCTGGGCGGGGAGGGGATCTGTGGATGACACTTGTAGAGATCTGTGGATGACACTTGTGGGGATCTGTGGATGACACTTGTGGGGATCTGTGGATGACACTTGTGGGGATCTGTGGATGACACTTGTGGGGATCTGTGGATGACACTTGTGGGGATCTGTGGATGACACTTGTGGGGATCTGTGGATGACACTTGTGGGGATCTGTGGATGACACTTGTGGGGATCTGTGGATGACACTTGTGGGGATCTGTGGATGAAACTTGTGGGGATCTGTGGATGAGACTTATGGGGATCTGTGGATTACATGGTATGTAGCTGGAGGGTGAAAGCGTGGCCTTACCACAATGAAGGGTACAGTCTGTATAAATAGGTGGGAGACAAAAATCGGCGGGTCAAAGGGCGTGGTCAATAGGCGGAGTCAAGGGGGGAGGCAAAATTACCTTTTGCCTAGGGTGGCAAAAATCTTTGCACCAGTCCTGGCATTTACCACAGATGGACTCCAACCAAGGTGTAGAAATATCCGAACAAGATGATCAAGAGAAATGGGAGGCCTCCAGAGCTAAATATCAAGTGTCATAGCAAAGGGTCTGAATACTTATGTCCATGCAAAATTTCAGTATCTCCAAAAATTTCTAAAATTCGGTTTTCACTTTCTCATTATGGGGTATTGAGTGCAGATTAATGGGGAAAACTGGATTGTTCTTTTAATTTTAGAACAAGGCCACAACATAAAAAAGAGGCAAGCAACATAAAAAAAGAGGCAAGCAAAGGTGTAGGCACACTATGAAGTGCCAGTTTTTAGTGTAAATAATTATTAAAATCTACTCCAGCTACAACCTTGAATAGATATCAATGTAGGCACCATGGGGGAAATTTATCAAACTGGTGTAAAGTAGAACTGGCTTAGTTGCCTATAGCACCCAAATTAGAATCCACGTTTCATTTTTCACAGCTCCTTTGGAAAATGAAAGGTGCAATCTGATTGGTTGCTTTGGGCAACTAAGCCAGTTCTACTTTACACCAGTTTAATAAATCTCCCCCGTGAACTACCGGAGGATATACCATTTTATGAAGAGGCCTGCAAAAGGCCACTGTAAAATGGCAGTCTTTGACAAATGACCCCCGCAATTGCGGACAAGAATAGGACATGCTCTTTATTATTTGCGGGGCCGCGTAACGGATGTACGCGGAACTATGGATGCGGACAGCACACTGCGAATGTGGACTTATTCATACGGTCATGTGAATGAGCCCTAAGAACTCATTCAATTACATCGTCCCCACAAGGCCGCCGCATAATTTTATATTAATAATGACAGGAAAAAAAATGAGTTTTATCTTTAAAAATTCTAAATATGATAAAACCATTGGTGTCAAATAACATCCTGTATTAACCACACCCCTTTTCTACCAGTGTAAACCTGGGTGGTATTTTTTGTTACAAAGGTTTGTAACACTATTAAGAAATGTCATGGAACTCATGTTAAGGCCTCATTAAGGTCTGCCAATTGCCGGTCCCCAAAATATGGTTACTGTCCTTGTTGCATCTGCATTTTTTGCAGACCTATTGACTTCAATTGGTCAGTGGTCTGCATTTTGCGGACAAGTGTAGGACATGTTCTATCTTTTCACAGAAAGGACATATGGATACGGAAAACACACAGATGATCTTTGTGTTTGCCCTAACTGTATGTCCGTTCCACAAAAGTCCTATAAATGGCCGTAAAACATGGACCACAATCCCACTAAAGTCAATGGGTCTGTAAAAAAACGGATGCAACATGGACGTCATCCACATTTTGCAAACTGCAAAATACATACTGTCGTGTGCATGAGGCCTAAATGTTGGAAGGGCCAAAATACTTTTAATTGTGAGCCCAAAGGCTTCAAGCTACACCTCTCCATGAGCTTACAACGTTAGGTTCTGCATCTTTATTGGAAGTCAGTACAAGTTGGTCTGCAGATTTCACAAGTCATTCGAGAACAGCTGATGAGCCACAGTGCTGGAACTGACGTGGGATTCTCATCCATATTCTGGAAAAGAAAAGAAACAGGAAAAGAAAAGAAGTGCAGGGACTTGGTAAGCATCCTGTGATGACAAAGCTTTTCCTGGTACTGCTGGTATGAAGTGTTCCAAGCATAATACATAGTAAACGCTCGTCTGTGGCCCTCGTTCAATTAGTAAGTACGGTTTTCCCACAGAACAAACAAGTTCTCATGCCGCAATACTAATGCAGACCACAAAGCGTTCATCAACCAATCAGACATTTATTTTCAAAATTGACTGGAAAAATGATAGAATATAATTGTTTGCTTTAAGCAATGCTGTCACTCTTCTGTAGGAGTTTTAACCCCTTAATACAAACCTGTCAGGTGATTTTTGCTGCCCTATCTGATGAAAGTATATGATAGAAGCTGAGCTCTGTGATATATAGTGTTTAGAGATGAGCGAATCGAATTTCAGGAGTTATCTGATTCGCCTAGAGACCGAATGTCCTCGTGCTTCGTGTCAGTGAATCGATTAATCCTGAAATTCAAACTTAACGCCTCCATTTGCGCGCGAAGGGCCGCCAGCCTCCATCTTGCTTGAAGATCTCGGCCAAAATCCCGTGCGGCGTGAAATTACATCATCACGCCGGCCGGCTTGATGACATCACACGTCACCACGCCGGCCGGTGTGATGACGTAATCTCGCTCCGCACGTGATTTCGGCCGAGATCTTCAAGCAAGATGGCGGCGGCTGGCCCGTCGAGCGCAAATGGACGTGGTAAGTTTGATGTAATGTTTTTTTTTTTATGTTAATTTCACAATGTTTGTACACTCAGATGCTATGATCATGTATGAACGCGGCATCTGAGGGGTACAATTACGGAGGTGGTACTATCGCAGCTCCCTGTCATTGCACCCACTACTTACAAAAAAAGGCACTTCGTGGCGAAGTAATTCGTCACGAAGCTAATTTTTTCGTGAAATTCGGCGAATCAGCCGAATCGAATTTTCAAGAAATTCTCTCATCTCTAATAGTGTTATATGATTTGGGGCAGGATTTCGGAGTAAATTTTAACAGGACTCCTAGAAGAGATAGTAAGAGTCCTGATAACTCCACCCACACAGAATGATTGATATGTTAGTGGTTATCTCGAGTTAAAAAAAAAGTTGCACTAAGTTTCAGCATGTAATCTACTGTGTGTTTAATTTGCCTTGGATGCTCCCCCATTCATACTCTGATCTGCTGCTATCTCTAACAATCAGTGTCAAACTGGTATTCTCGTTATTTTTAAAAGGTCAGGGAGACCAATAGAGCCTTTTCTTTACATGTGCTCTTTTCTACATATTAAAACATAACGTATTGTTGCTTGTAAACCTAATCACCTACTGACTAAATAAAAGTATCTAAAATTATCAGCTGTGTCGTCTGGTTACTTTTTGTCCAGTATATTTGTAACAGTGTAATGTAGCAATTGCAGGAATATAGTGTGCTGTAGTCTTACTTTACTAAAGTCTCACTTCTCCTCTGTCCCTGCGCTACATAATATCATGTGCTTTCCAGTTTTCCTAATAGCCAGACGAGTTTGCTGTTTAAAAACTCTTCAAACACTGCCCCCCGACATGTTTCGCCAGATAACCTGGCGTCTTCAGGGGATTCGGGCAGAGTCCAGCCCACTCCTTCCCTTCCACCACTGATTGACAGTTTTCTCCCTATTACTTTGCATAAAGAGAAGTGGACGTGGCCTACATCCTATGAATATGAGAATTCCCTCCGCAAGGCACGATGACCGCGTGGATGCTAATAAACGTGATAGCTGAAATCTGCGTGCCTGTCACAACCTTCTGCTTCCTTCAGAGAGGGCATTAAGATTCTCTTTCAAATTTCCATTTCAGTGCAAATGTGTCCATAACCTTTAATAAAAATGTTATTTGTTAATGATAGGATATGTTATTAAAATGACAGTTCGGCAGACTCTTCAAAAACTCTTCAAACACTGCCCCCCGACATCAGTGGATTCAGTGGATTCGGACTCTGCCGAACTGTCATAGAAGTTATGTTTTAATATGTAGAAAAGAGCACATGTAAAGAAAAGGCTCTATTGGTCTCCATGACCTTTTGAAAATAGCGAAAGTTACAAGTATGCCTTGACATGTTCTGAAGGTCAGTTTTTGCTGGACTGATATTCCCTGGGCCCACCAGAGGAAATCATTCTGTGGACCCACATTCTGTGCATACAGGACATATGCATGTTCACTTTTAAAGTGTAACTACCCTTTCAACAAACGTTGCATTAATCAATAGTACAGTGTGTGTACCTGAGGAATAGCACAATTTCTGGCCATTATATAAATTGTATCTGCCATTTTTAGCAGTTTTCCTCTGGGCATAGTGACTGTCTAGTTTGCAGTTCTCTCAGACATGGTCAGTGGAGACTACCTGCGATTAACTGCATACAGAAAGTAGAGGAGAATCTGCTTCCTAACCTTCTCTTACTCAATCGGAAGCAGCCCCAGGAGCATAGAGGACATTAGATAGAAGTACTGACCTGTATGGTTGTGAATAAAGCACTTAGGAAATTGATATCTCAGCCCATGTTGCTCCAGCCATCTGCTTGTCTGTGTGTGCTCCTGCTTATGATTCAACCCTTCCCTTTACTTAGAGTAGCATTGACATTTGTAATGTGATCATCCTGTGGATTGGATTAAGGCATTTTTCAAAGGGAAAAGCAATTAGCAAGGAGAGGGATAAACAACTGATAACATGAGAATTATGTCTCACTGGATGCGATATCACCTTATGGAGAGTACCTAAACGACATGAGGAGTCTTATAGGCTAGGCAATGCTCCACTGAAAGTCATGTCTCTAGGCCGAGACATGACTCGGATAATAATTATGGCTTAATTAGTATCCGAATCATGTCTCAAGGTCTGTTTAAAAGGTCGAACATTGACTTATAGTATAGCTACCTTACATCTGGTGGCCTTAGAGGCAGAGCTTGCCAAAATCTTATTTGCATACATCTCTCACTGATAACACATATTACAAAGTTTTTTGGGGTCACTTGTATTATTGATTTATGCAAGGTTGTGTGAAAATTTAGGTTATTTGCCCCGCAATCTGCAACTTTTCCCCGCTCATGCCAGGTCTAAAAAAAGGGGGCATGGCATGGTCAGGGAGGGGATGGGCCGGCATTTATTAATTTCTATGCCTGTTTTAGGTGTAGAAAATGGTCTAAATTTAAGTCAGCAAGGAAGCTGGCGTAGATTTAGGCCTCTTTCACACGTGCGAGTTTTCCCGCACGGGTGCAATGCGTGAGGTGAACGCATTGCACCTGCACTGAATCCGGAACCATTCATTTCTATGGGGCCGTGCACATGAGCGGTGATTTTCACGCATAACTTGTGCGTTGCGTTAAAATCGCAGCATGCTCTATATTGTGCATTTTTCACGCAACGCAGGCCCCATAGACCTGAATGGGGCTGCGTGAAAATCGCAAGCATCCGCAAGCAAGTGTGGATGCGGTGCGATTTTCACGCATGGTTGCTAGGTGACGATCGGGATGGGGACCCGATCTTTATTATTTTCCCTTACAACATGGTTATGAGGGAAAATAATAGCATTCTTAATACTGAATGAAAAGTAAATTAGGGATGGAGGGGTTAAAAAAAAATAATTAAAATTTAACTCACCTCATCCACTTGTTCGCACAGCCCGGCTTGTCTTCTTTCTTCTTCTTTGAGGACCTGGGAGAAAAGGACTTTTGGTGACGTCACTGCGCTCATCACATGATCCATCACCATGGTGATGTGCCATGTGATGGCTCCGCGCTTATCACATGATTCATCACCATGTTGATTGACCATGTGATGAGCGCAGTGACGTCACCAAAGGTCCTTTTCTCCCAGGTCCTCAAAGAAGAAGAAAGAAGACAAGCCGGGCTGCGCAAACAAGTGGATGAGGTGAATTAAATTGTTTATAAAAAAAAATGTAACCCCTCCATCTCTAATTTACTTTGCATTCTGTATTAAGAATGCTATTATTTTCCCTTATAACCATGTTATAAGGGAAAATTATAAAATTTACACAACACCGATCCCAAACCCGAACTTCTGTGAAGAAGTCCGGGTTCGGGTCTGGGTACCAAACATGCCGATTTTTCTCACGCGCGTGCAAAATGCATTAAAGCGCTTTGCACTTGTGGGGAAAAATCACGCAATTTCCTGCATGCCCGTGTGAAAGAGGCCTTAGACCGGCAGTGGATGCGCTGAAGTTATGTAAAGGCCGGCACCTCTTCATGACTTTGGCGGATCCACCGCCAGCGCACAGGGTTATTAAGTGCCCGGTCCTAATAAATGACCCCCTTAGTGCCCATTTAAGTAATTTTTGTTACCATTGAATATTCAGGACTCAGGACTCATCAATAAGGTTTAATAGGATATCTAGTGGTTATTGATTCCAAGGTTAGTTCCAAATGATCTTCTGCTAGACCCTGTATTATAAGATCCCTGTTATTGTGTCAGAACTTGGATCCACCAGAGGAATCCACTGGCACTCTGGAGGGCTAGTTTGACCCTGCTGATAATAAAACAAGGAATGGGAGAGGGTAGAGAAAAGGCAGTCAGAAACATTGTGTTGTCATATCTATGTTACAAGCAACAGGACATCCAGATAAGTGGAGGAATTACACGCAATGGAGGATTATAACATGATCGGTTTGGGCAGCCAATCCAGGCCTGAGACTCCCGGATTGGATTTGTGGATTTGTTGTGGCAAAATCCACAGCAGAAATGCACAGAAATATGTTATTTATAATAATCACAGTGTAGCAGGGTGGCAGTGGGGAAGAGTTAGGCCAAGATTTGGGAACAACCTAGGGCCCATGATCTCCTTAATCTGCCAATGGTTACACAGTCTCCACAGCAACAAAATATTAGGAACTTTCTGTTAAATGTATTGTTTAATAGACAGCAGAACTGCATCATGCTTTGAGGAAGGAGCTGTTATATTCATGAGATGTGGGACTAGTCCAGCCCACTCCTTCCCTTCCACCACTGATTGACAGTTTTCTCCCTATTACTGTGCATAAAGAGAAATCTGTCAATCAGTGATTCGAGTGGACGTGGCCTACATCCTATGAATATGAGAATTCCTTCCGCACAGCACGATGACCGCGTGGCTGCTAATAAACTTGATAGCTGAAATCTGCGTGCCTGTCACAACCTTCTGCTTCCTTCAGAGAGGGCATTAAGATTCCCTTTCAAATTTCCATTTCTGTGCAAATGTGTCCATAACCTTTAATAAAAATGTTATTTGTTAATGATAGGATATGTTATTAAAATGACAGTTTGCCACAATTATTTAACAACCTAATTAAGATGAGACAATTAATATGGCTTCAATTTTAGTAACCACGGCCACCAGAACTGAATAGAAAAACTATCCGTGTAAGAAGAAAATATAATCACTGAAATACTCTTGGTATAAAAACATGTATTATATTTGATACTGCCCAAGGGGTGATTTTATAGCTTAATTATCCAGTCACCTACTCAGTGTCTAGGGCCCACCAGTAAAACTTATTTTGGGGGACAACTGTACGGACACATTCATATATTACCTGCTCACACAGCAGCAAGATGCTACCAGATGATTGAGTATGGGGGTCCCTGCATAGAGAAGGTAGGTCCTGGGGAAAAGAGGACCCTGGCTAGATTCCCTCTATAGCTAGAAGACATCTCAGCTCTGATCGTGTCTATAACAATAAACTGGGGAGTTTCCTTAATAATCTATCAGGTTTTTAATATGAACATAGGCTGGTTGAGGTGCTGTACATTCAGGCATGGGATTCAGCCGGTTCCCTCCGGTTCTCCAGATCTGGTTGTTAAAATTACAGCCGGTTCTGAGAACCGTGTTGCTGGCAGAATCCCGATCCGGAGCTCGGCAGCAGGTCAGGGGGAGATGAGCGATACAGATTAATGTTGCAGCAGATCAAGGGAGAGGCATCTCCCTTTCCTGCTCCTCTGATAGGCTTCAGGCACTAAGCTTGCAGCCTATCAGAGGCTGGCGCAGGCAGAGTGATGACGTCATAGCGTCCGCCTGAGCCCAGATTTGTACTGCATGGGACACAGGCACTGGCAGATTACTGGCACATGATGGGGGAAAATATGGGGGCATTACTGGCACATGATGGGGGACACTATGGGGGGCATTACTGGCACATGATGGGGGATACTATGGGAGTATTACTGGCACATGATGGGAGACACAATGGGGGCATTACTGGCACATCATGGGGGACACTATGGGGGCATCTACTGGGGCATTTCTGGCACATCATGGGGGACATTATGGGGGCATCTACTGGCACATCATGGGGGACACTATGGGGGCATCTATTGGCACATCATGGAGAGCACTATGGGAGCATTACTGGCACATCATGGGGGACACTATGGGGGCATCTACTGGGGGCATTACTGGTACATCATGGGGGATAATATGGGGGCATCTACTGGGGGAATTACTGGCACATCATGGGGGGCACTATGGGGCTTATACTGGCACATTGTGGGGGACACTATAGGGGCATAACTGGCACATAATGGGGGACACTATAGGGGCATCTACTGGGGGAATTACTGGCACATCATGGGGGGCACTATGGGGCTTATACTGGCACATCATGGGGGACACTATAGGGGCATTACTGGCACATCATGGAGGACACTATAGGGGCCTTACTGGCACATCATGGGGGACACTATGGGGGCATCTACTGGCACATCATGAGGAATACTATAGGAGCATCTACCTGGGGGTATTACTGGCACATCATGGGGGACACTGTGGGAGCATCTACTGGCACATCATGGGGGACACTATGGGGACATCTACTGGTGGAATTACTGGCACATCATGGGGGCACTATGTGGGCATCTACTGGCACATCATGGGGGACACTATGGGGGCATCTACTGGGTGCATTACTGGAACATCATAGGGGACATTATGGGGCATCTACTGGCACATCATGAGGGACTATGGGGGCATTTAAACTGGCACATCAGTGTGGGCACTATGGGGGAATCTTATACTGGCACATTATGGGGGCACTATGGTGTTGGAGGGGGGAAAGAACACTATGGGGGCATATTATATTGACACATTATGGGGGCACTATGAAGAGGCATTTATACAGGCGCATTATGGGGGACACTATGGGGATACTTATTCTGGCACATTATGGGGGCACTATGGAGTTGGGGGAGAACACTATGGGGGCATATTATATAGGCACATTATGTGGGCACTATGGCAAAGGGGAAGGAGTGCTATGGTGATATTTTATACTGGCACATTATGGGGGCACTAAGAGGGGGAATTTTTTTGTACTGGCACACAAAACGGGAGCATTATTTGCACTGGTGCTCATTGTAAGTGGCAGTTTGCCCCTCACAGTAATAGTGCTCCCCAAAGTCCCACCAATAGTAGTAATGTAATTCTCTGCCAGAGTGCATTTAGTAGTAATAGTGCCCCTACAGTGCCCCAACAGTAATAATGTCCCCACTGTGTCCAGAAGTAATAATGCTCCCATAGTGCCCATAATAGTAATCATGTTCCCCATAGACCCCCAGTAGTAATTGGGGGACATAATGTTTACATTCAGGGGCACTATTTGCTGGGTGCAGTTATTTTAGGACAGTGTGTGTCAATGAAGTGGCACTATCTGTGTGGTACTATTGTTATCAGGGGGATTATCTGTTTCTATAGTATAGTACTGGGAGCACAGCGGGCACATTATTGGGGGCACTATTTGTGTGGTACTAGTATTATCAGGGGGAATATCTGTTTCTGAAGTATAGTATTGGGGAGCACAGCTGGCACAGTATTGGAGGTGGCAGGATGAGTTCTTTAGAAGGTAGGAGGATGATGGAAAAGTAGGAGATGGGTGAAAAATCATCATGGGGTCTTATTCTGAAAGGAGAAGATGAGGAAAGAGAACATCTACATCAGAGGTGATGTCACTGGATGTAAGAGGTATGTGGCGCTGTATTCTAGATAGCACTGAATATAATATGTATGCAAATATGTCTTTAGTGCTAGGTACTGTCAGGAACGTAGCAAGACATACGGACGTCCCGGTGTGAGTGGCAGGAGATCTGTGAGACTGGCAACACGTGGTTTGATCTGACAGGTTTTCCTTGTGGACCAATAAGTGTCTGTGTTGTTTCTGGTAATGGCGACACCTCTTGCCTCCAGGTGTTGCTAATGTGGTCATTTAACCTTCCTTATTTATAGTTGCTTCTCCCAAAATGCTGTGCGGTTTATAGCTTCTGTGCCTGTGGATAGTTTGGATCTCGGCTGAGTTCCTGGTGCTTCCCTAGCCTCTTTAAAGTTAAGTCCTTTCTTTCCCTTTTGTATTTTGTTTTGGTTCTGTGTGTTGCTTTTCCCTATTGTTTGTATTAGGCCTGTAGAAGACTCCTGTCCTCCCTTTTGGATGAACAGGTAGTCTCGTCCCTGCCATTAGTGCCAGGGTCCTTTAGGGCTAGATAGGACTCTAGGTATTCCTGCGTATGAACTCACCTACCTTTGGAAGCTGTTCATACTGGTAGTCATTCAGGATTTTGGTTTGGGTTTTCACTAGGAGGTGTCCATCTTCATTCCCTAGTTCTCAAGCCTGATTCCCTATTGCCCCCTTCCCTCCTATGCTCGGTGTGGTGTTTCCCTCCCACACCGAAGCGTGACAGGTACAAATGTGTATAAAATGTATATGGAGTAGGTAAATCTACTGTAAGTGTAGCCTATGTGTAATTTATATACTGTATCTATCATGTATGGGTGTATATTGTATAGATCCGGCTGGATTCCAGCAAAAATGTGGAGAAACGGCCGGACACATTCTGCTGCATGCTGCGGTTTGTGTAAGGCCAATTCCTGGCATTGTCTGCTGGATTAGGTGGCTGGATCTATGTGCCACAGGTCTGAAACTAGCCTAAGGTGAATCTAGTTTTCAATGAAGACTCCATGTCATGGTCTAAGAGGCCTCTTTCTTCCTACCAAAATAACCTATTATAATATAGCATAACATAGCTTTTCACATTACTGCCCAGATCTATTATACAGCTGATTCTCATCAATCCTTAAGAGATCTATCGCCATCTAGTGTAAAGGAAGATTATTTTGACCCTGCTTGGTTCCAACTTAGTATCATGTAAATGTTTTTTTCTTCTGTCTTGTAGTTACAGCCTCACAGGGAGATCCCCTATTAGGAGAGGTGCAAGGGGAGATCTATTAATAAGTCCTATTCACAAGCATATATGCAGATTTAGGGTTCATGATGGCTTCTGTTGCCCAGCGTGCCGCCTCATGGCTTCTGTGCCTGGCTCGTTGCTTCTGTGCCTCTGTGCATGGTGTGGGGATTTGCTCTGATAGGCAGGTTAGCAGATGCAGTATAGAGGCAACAACAAAGTCTTTGAATTAAACAGTTCACTGTTTATTCACACATTATGTAAATGACAAAACAAAAAGTCAGTTTCAAGGAAAACCTTGTGATTCTGGTGTTCGTTCACACCATGCAGCAAAGAAAAAGTCCTTGGACAAATCAGAATCCACCTGCTTTCACACCAACAAGGTAGCAGGTCCCAACACAGAGACTGACAGAGCTCCACTGTCAGAGAGGAGTAATCCACACTACCTGACAGTGCTGCCTGTGTTTTATAGCCCAAAACCAAGACCCGGCCTGGAACGTGGGGAGTAGTCACCCACCCAGCACTTTGACTACTCCCAGTAAGAGCCGTCCCGGATCAGCTATTACATTCATACTAAATAGCAACATGTCAAACAGCAACTGCTGCTAACACATGAGACCGGCTCTTACTTCACCGAGGCCAGGAACCTTGGTAACACATATCTATCATCCACGATCATCCCTTGAACCCTCCTACAATGGACTGCTGCCACCTGCCTCTGTGCAGGGCCTGCTGCCACTTTCCTCTGTGCTTGGCCTGTTGCTGCTTGCCTCTGTGCATGGCCTGCTGCCCCTTGCCTCTGTGCCTGGCCTGCTGCCACTTGCCTCGGCTCCTGGCCTGCTGCCACTTGCCTCTGTGCATGACCTGCTGCCTCTGTGCAGGGCCTGCTGCCACTTGCTGCCTCCGTGTATGGTCTGCTGCCACTTGCTGCCTCCGTGTATGGTCTGCTGCCACTTGCTGCCTCCAGGTATGGCCTGCTGCCACTTGCTGCCTCCGGGTATGGCCTGCTGCCACTTGCTGCCTCCGGGTATGGCCTGCTGCCACTTGCTGCCTCCGGGTATGGCCTGCTGCCACTTGCTGCCTCCGGGTATGGCCTGCTGCCACTTGCTGCCTCCGGGTATGGCCTGCTGCCACTAGCTGCCTCCGGGTATGGCCTGCTGCCACTTGCTGCCTCCGTGTATGGCCTGCTGCCACTTGCTGCCTCCGGGTATGGTCTGCTGCCACTTGCTGCCTCCGGGTATGGCCTGCTGCCACTTGCTGCCTCCGGGTATGGCCTGCTGCCACTTGCTGCCTCCGGGTATTGCCTGCTGCCACTTGCTGCCTCCGGGTATGGCCTGCTGCCACTTGTTGCCTCCGGGTATGGCCTGCTTCCACTTGTTGCCTCTGGGTATGGCCTGCTGCCACTTGCTGCCTCCGGGTATGGCCTGCTGCCACTTGCTGCCTCCATATATGGTCTGCTGCTACTTGCTGCCTCCGTGTATGGTCTTCTGCCACTTGCTGCCTCCGTGTATGGCCTGCTGCCATTTGCTGTCTCCGTGTATGCTTGCCTCCGGGAAGTGGCCGGCTGACACTTGCCTCTGGGCAGTGGCTGGCTGACACTTGCCTCCGAGCAGTGGCCGGCTGACACTTGCCTCCTACTGGTGCCCTGACACTTAAAAGTAATAAGGTAGGAGGCAGGAAGTTAAATTAAAGCTAAAGGGGTCCTAAGGAGAATGATTAGGGAAAACCTAGTGGAGATGAGTGGTAGTTCAATCGATGCACTCTACTATCATTTAGTGAGTGGAGTAGCCTACAGAGCCTATTCACGCAAAGTTGTATTTGGAGCCACATTTCTCTTGGACAATGTGGACAATATTAATAGAAGTTGTATGTAATTCAAGGAGTGCAAGACATATATGTGTACCGGCCATGTGATTTATAGGGTATGGTATACTCTACACCTGGAGATAGTATGGGTCAGCCTGAAGTTAAAGGAACATTAGTGTGACCAGAACACTGAAATTTAGTAAAGTTCCTACTCAGACCTGTTATATGGAAGGCAGCACCATCCTGGCTGAGAACTCTTCTTGTATGGATTACAGCAATATATTGATATATCTACCACAAGACTAGTGATTTTCAGTAAATGTCAACTTATGCCCAACTAGACTCTTCTCTATGTTATTCTATTTGCACCTAAGGGTGCTGATGTCACGAACATCAGGGATCCTGCCTTCATTGCACCTAATACCCATAACCTCAAGTGCAGCACCTCGGTCGCCTCCGGGAAGAAGACTCCCCTCACTGCACACCAACCCAGAGAGCTACAAAACGGCAATAGAGACTGTGCATTCCTCTGTCCACATTCACACTTACAGCCATGCTCACACATATAAGCTGCGGCTATGTACGCTGCACAGATCCTGTAATCCTTTGCCACTCCTCAGTCCCTGGGTCTCCTGGCTAGTGCCATGAAAAGATCTTGTGAATCCATTAAGACTGCCTCTGACCTTGAAGCTATGTGGGCAGGTGGGTTCTCGGTTGGACTGGTTTCATTGGGAGGGTTCTTTCTCCTTTCTTCTTCCTTGAGTTCATACCAACACCTCCCGGTATGGGATCACAAGCTTGTCCTGGACCGGTATGAAGTTAATGGTACAGTTTCGATTACCTCATCGTTGATGTCCATGCCTGCCGTGTGCCAGTGCTGTCAGCTTGGCTCAGTTTCTTACATATACCTTGTAGACATTCCGGAGTTAGTTGTTCATCACATTATAACAATTAAGTGGTTATATATGATGTTACAATATTTTATCTGGTTTAGAGCGAGTCGCTTACTATATAGACTAGACTTAAAGGTAAAGGGCATCCTTTTTATGGCCGATATCTAATAAGACAATTTTTTCGTCCTCTAATTAAGTATTTAAAGAGGACCTTTCACCAGAATAAAACCTCTAAACTGAC
Source organism: Bufo bufo (assembly GCF_905171765.1). Lineage (NCBI taxonomy): Eukaryota > Metazoa > Chordata > Amphibia > Anura > Bufonidae > Bufo > Bufo bufo. The sequence continues at coordinate 443,495,067 of NC_053389.1, read as the reverse complement.
TATACAGATGTGTAGAGCGGCACCCAGGGATCCCCCTGCACTTACTGTTATCCCCGGGCGCCGCTCCGTTCTCCGGTTATAGCCTCCGGTACCTTCATAGTTAGGCTCCACCCAGGGGAACCTGACGGCGTCTCTTTCTCCTATGCTGTAGCGCTGGCCAATCACAGCGCTCAGCTCATAGCCTGAGAGAAAAAAAAACCTCTCAGGCTATGAGCTGAGCGTTGCGATTGGCCAGCGCTACAGCATGGAAGAATGAGACGCCGGCAGGTTCCCCTGGCTGGAGCCTAACTATGAAGATACCGGAGGCTATAACGGGAGAACGGAGCGGCGCCCGGGGATAACAGTAAGTGCAGGGGGATCCCTGGGCGCCGCTCTACACATCTGTATACAGGGAGTGCAGAATTATTAGGCAAATGAGTATTTTGACCACATCATCCTCTTTATGCATGTTGTCTTACTCCAAGCTGTATAGGCTCGAAAGCCTACTACCAATTAAGCATATTAGGTGATGTGCATCTCTGTAATGAGAAGGGGTGTGGTCTAATGACATCAACACCCTATATTAGGTGTGCATAATTATTAGGCAACTTCCTTTCCTTTGGCAAAATGGGTCAAAAGAAGGACTTGACAGGCTCAGAAAAGTCAAAAATAGTGAGATATCTTGCAGAGGGATGCAGCACTCTTAAAATTGCAAAGCTTCTGAAGCGTGATCATCGAACAATCAAGCGTTTCATTCAAAATAGTCAACAGGGTCGCAAGAAGCGTGTGGAAAAACCAGGGCGCAAAATAACTGCCCATGAACTAAGAAAAGTCAAGCGTGCAGCTGCCAAGATGCCACTTGCCACCAGTTTGGCCATATTTCAGAGCTGCAACATCACTGGAGTGCCCAAAAGCACAAGGTGTGCAATACTCAGAGACATGGCCAAGGTAAGAAAGGCTGAAAGACGACCACCACTGAACAAGACACAAGCTGAAACGTCAAGACTGGGCCAAGAAATATCTCAAGACTGATTTTTCTAAGGTTTTATGGACTGATGAAATGAGAGTGAGTCTTGATGGGCCAGATGGATGGGCCCGTGGCTGGATTGGTAAAGGGCAGAGAGCTCCAGTCCGACTCAGACGCCAGCAAGGTGGAGGTGGAGTACTGGTTTGGGCTGGTATCATCAAAGATGAGCTTGTGGGGCCTTTTCGGGTTGAGGATGGAGTCAAGCTCAACTCCCAGTCCTACTGCCAGTTTCTGGAAGACACCTTCTTCAAGCAGTGGTACAGGAAGAAGTCTGCATCCTTCAAGAAAAACATGATTTTCATGCAGGACAATGCTCCATCACACGCGTCCAAGTACTCCACAGCGTGGCTGGCAAGAAAGGGTATAAAAGAAGAAAATCTAATGACATGGCCTCCTTGTTCACCTGATCTGAACCCCATTGAGAACCTGTGGTCCATCATCAAATGTGAGATTTACAAGGAGGGAAAACAGTACACCTCTCTGAACAGTGTCTGGGAGGCTGTGGTTGCTGCTGCACGCAATGTTGATGGTGAACAGATCAAAACACTGACAGAATCCATGGATGGCAGGCTTTTGAGTGTCCTTGCAAAGAAAGGTGGCTATATTGGTCACTGATTTGTTTTTGTTTTGTTTTTGAATGTCAGAAATGTATATTTGTGAATGTTGAGATGTTATATTGGTTTCACTGGTAAAAATAAATAATTGAAATGGGTATATATTTGTTTTTTGTTAAGTTGCCTAATAATTATGCACAGTAATAGTCACCTGCACACACAGATATCTCCCTAAAATAGCTAAAACTAAAAACAAACTAAAAACTACTTCCAAAAATATTCAGCTTTGATATTAATGAGTTTTTTGGGTTCATTGAGAACATGGTTGTTGTTCAATAATAAAATTAATCCTCAAAAATACAACTTGCCTAATAATTCTGCACTCCCTGTAGACAGTTTAGAGGTTTTATTCTGGTGAAAGGTCCTCTTTAAGTCTATAAAAGAGGTAGGTCTGTTGATCAAGGATGCAGATAAAGAGACATTTCAGAGTTACCCAGTGACTGGGTTCACAAATTCTGTCATCAAGATTTATTTTTCTGGCAGAATCAAAGAGTTGGTTTATTCCTGATTCTATGAAATGGTATTTTTATCTAATGATAAATATCTGAGATATGTTGTCCTTTGACTTGGTCCACCCTAAATTATAATTTGGTACGTCTCCTGTGGTGCTGTCATAAAGGATGACCTGGAAAATAGCAATTAGACTTACTGGGAATTCGGTTTCCAGAGATTCCCTCATGACAGCACCCGTACATTCCCTCCCTTACTAACCACTATGTAAATATTGCATATAAAATTTTCTGATGAACAAAAAGAGAAAATCCGTCTCTTGAACAACAGGAGACACTTTATTTAGCGGTAAAACTTCCAATCCTCATAGGCAGGGTATAGTCAACATGTTTCGGACCTTCGTATATCAGTCCTTAATCATGACATAAAAACCCCAAACTGAACAGTTACCAATATACCCCTCCTCCACTCTGGCCCCACCGCTCAGTATGTACTGTATTATACCTAGTGTTAATCATAATATCTAAACTGCGCTCCCCCTGCTCCCCACCTGTACCGTACTTACCGGTACATGTCACACTCCGTCTCCTGTAGTAAGCGCTAGCAGGCAGGCCGGGCTGCAGGCGGCCGTAACTCACTGAGGTCACGTGCCTGCTCCGCCTACTTTATGAATAAAGCAGGTGGAGCAGGCACGTGACCTCAGTGAGTTGCGGCCGCCTGCAGCCCGGCCTGCCTGCTAGCGCTTACTACAGGAGATGGAGTGTGACATGTACCGGTAAGTACGGTACAGGTGGGGAGCAGGGGGAGCGCAGTTTAGATATTATGATTAACACTAGGTATAATACAGTACATACTGAGCGGCGGGGCCAGAGTGGAGGAGGGGTATATTGGTAACTGCTCAGTTTGGGGTTTTTATGTCATAAAGTAGGCGGAGCAGGCACGTGACCTCAGTGAGTTACGGCCGCCTGCAGCCCGGCCTGCCTGCTAGCGCTTACTACAGGAGACGGAGTGTGACATGTACCGGTAAGTACGGTACAGGTGGGGAGCAGGGGGAGCGCAGTTTAGATATTATGATTAACACTAGGTATAATACAGTACATACCGAGCGGCGGGCCAGAGTACAGTGCCTGCACTGCCCGCCGCTCTCCCCGCCTACCACAGACCCTCCTCCCTCCTCACTAATACATCGCAGTCTGCGATGCTGCAGCAATGCAGACTGCGATGTAAATTGCCAGCATTCGCCCCATAAGACGCAGGGGCACTTTTCCCCCACTTTTGTGCGTCTTATGGGGCGAAAAATACGGTAGCCTTTAAAAGGGTTCTCTCACCTAAAGGGGTTATCCCCACATGGAATATTCTTACCTGGCTCCCCGCTCCCTGTAACGCTCCTGGTCCCCGCACCGCCGCTGCTGCTTCTCCCCATGCATGGATATAAACATCCAGTATCGGGGGGGAAAGCAGCCAATGGCAGGCGGGTACGAGCCTCCCTATTGTCACCTGCGATGCTAGCGAGGCTCCCCCCCATACCCCCTGACACCGGATGTTTTCATCAGTGTATGGGGAGAAGCAGCAGTGGTGGTGTGGGGACCAGGAGCGCCGCATGGAGAAGGGTAAGTATATTCCATGTGGCTGGCCCGGCACATGGGGGGACACTTTATACTCTTGGATAACCCCTTTAAGTAAATAGCATTTGGATTCCCTAATGACAGAGAAATGGAGAGAAAGTTAATACAAGGCACTTACTAATGTATTGTGATTGTCCATATTGTCTCCTTTGCTGGCTTGATTCATTTTTCCATCACATTATACACTGCTTGCATACAGGGGTTATGACCACAGTTGCAGTTCAGACACTAGGCCACCAGAGAGGCCGACACTTTTTCCTATAGTGTGTGAGCCCAGCCACCACTGATGGATTGCAGGATGGTCATAACCCCTGTATACAAGCAGTGTATAATGTGATGGAAACATTTATCAAGCCGGCAAAGGAGGCAATATAGACAATCACAATACAATAAGTGCCTTGTATTAAAAGGGTTGTGGAGGTAGTATGTACTGATAACCTATCCTGTGGTTGTGCAGGCCATACAGTATATCTCATCAGGATAGGTCATTAATAGCTGATCGCTGGGGGTCCAACACCTGGCACCCCAGACGATCAGCTGTTTGAGGAGGAGGTGGCGTTCCATGTAGGCACTACTTCCTCTTCATTACACTACGCGTCATCTCGGAAGTGACGTGTAATGACAAGTACCCTCTCCATTCACTTAAATGGAGTGAGTGCTTGAAATTACACTACACCCAGTGGCGTGCCTAGGGTGTTTGGCATCCAGGGAGGGTCCTTTCGCTGGCACCCCCCCCCCCCCCCCCCAATACTTGACCACATCCGCATCTCGTCTCTACAGAGTCTCTAGATTTCAAAATTTTTCCATAAACCTCCCCATCCTAGTGTCTCAATAATGTCATCCTGCTGCCACTCCCAATGCTGTGCCCGTTGTGCTCCCCAATGCCCCAGTTACTATACTGCTGAAAAAATATTGACCCCAGTAGACATAATTTGGGTCATTTATCAAACTGGTGTAAAGTACTGGATTTCCAAAAGAGCTGTCAAATATGAAAGGTGGAATCTGATTGGCTGCTATGGGCAACTAAGCTAGTTCTACTTTACACTAGTTTGATAAATTACCCCAAATGTCCCCATAGTGTCTACAGCAGTTATAATGTACCCTAGAGTGCCCCAGTAATAATAACACCCTATATTGTGCTCCAGGTAATTATCCCTGTATAGTGTCCCCAAAAATAAAAGAATTGCCCCTACAGTGCCTCCCCAATAGCAACGCCCCGCACGCTGCCTCATATAGTAATTTCCCCCACACTGCCCCCATAGTAATTTACCCCACACTGCCCCCATACAGTAATTTCCGCCACACTGCCCCCATACAGTTATTTCCCCCCACACTGCCCCCCACAGTAATTTCCCCCATACTGCCCCCATACAGTAATTTCCCCCACACTGCCCCATATAGTAATTTGCCCCACACAGTAATTTCCCTCACACTGCCCCCATACAGTAGCTTCCCCCACACTGCCCTCACACAGTAATTTCTCCCATACTGTCCCCAAACAGTAGTTTCCCCCACACTGCCCCCATACAGTAATTTCCCCCACACAGTAGTTTCCCCCACACTGCCCCCACACAGTAGACTCCTCCACACTGCCCCCACACAGTAGTTTCCCCCACACTGCCCTCACAGTAATTTCCCCCACACTGCCCCATTCAGTAGTTTCTCCCACACTGCCCCATTCAGTAGTTTCCCCCACACTGCCCCTCACAGTAATTTCCCCCACACTGCCCCCACAAAGTAATTGCCCCCACAGTAGTTTCCCCCACACTGCCCCCACACAGTAGTTTCCCACACACAGTAGTTACCCCCACACAGTAGTTTCCCCCCACACAGTAATTTCTCACACACTGCCCCCACACAGTAGTTTCTCCCACACTGCCCCCATACAGTAGTTTCCCTCACATTGCTCCCACACAGTAGTTCCCCCCCCCCCCCCACTTCCCCCACAGTAATTTCCCCCACACTGCCCACCACACAGTAATTTCCCCCACACTGCCCCATACAGTAGTTTCCCTCACATTGCTCCCACACAGTAGTTTCCCCCACACTGCCCCCACACAGTAATTTCCCCCACACTGCCCCCCACACAGTAATTTCCCCCACACTGTCCCCACACAGTAGTTTCCACCACACTGCCCCCACACAGTAGTTTCCACCACACTGCCCCCCAGAGTAATTTCCCCCACACAGTAGTTTCCCCCACACTGCCCTCACACAGTAATTTCCCCCACACTGCCCCTACACAGTAATTTCCCCCACACAGTAGTTTACCCCACACTGCCCCCCCACACAGTAGTTTACCCCACACTGCCCCCCCCCACACAGTAGTTTACCCCACACTGCCCCCCACACAGTAGTTTACCCCACACTGCCCCCACACAGTAATTTCCCACACACTGCCCCTACACAGTAATTTCCCCCACACTGCCCCCCCCACACAGTAATTGTCCCCACACAGTAGTTTCCCCCACTATCCCCCATATAGTAATTTGTCCCACACAAAAGTTCCCCCCACATTGCCCCATATAGTAATTTTCCCCCCACATAGTAATCCCTCCCATAATAATTTGCCCCCACATAGTAATCCCTCCCATAATAATTTGCCCTCACATACTAATCCCTCCCATAATAATTTGCCCCCACACAGTATCCCACCATATTTTTCCCCCACATGTCCTTCTGTGTGTCCCCCCATGCACCCCAAAGTTAGCACATAAAACGAAAAAAAAGAAAAAGAAAAAAGCCTAAAAAGCTAAATACTCACCTGCGCTTGCTCGCAGAGGAAGGCGTGCACACTTCACTGTACTGCTGCGTCACGGCATGGACGCGTGCCGTGATGTCATCACGCATGCCTGCGCCGGGATTTCACAACCGCATAGGCCTGAAGCCTATGGCGGTGATTGGTGGCGGGGCAGGGAACTATGCACTCCCATGCCCCACTGCAGTATGTGGGCGTCAGCGCTCCAGAAATGAGCGCTTCCATCTGTATTGATGGAAGCGCTCATTGCACCCCCCTGAGAGCCGGCACTCGGGGCGCACTGCCCCTCCCCCTAGGCATGCCACTGACTACACCACCACTGTAAGGGAGGCAACACAAAGTGTAACAAAGAGGAAGTAGTGCTCGCATGGAGCGCCAACTCCTTTTCAAACAGCTGATTGGCAGGGGCGCCGGGTGTCGGACCCCGCCAATCATATATTGATGACCTATCCTGACAATAAGTCATCAATATACTGTATATGGTCTGCACAACCCCATTAACTGTGTCTACATGACAAATGCCATTTGCTGAAGTGAGACAACCCCTTTAAGTTAATCAATGTCTAAGTTTAATCAATGTATAATGTAAATATGCAATTTTCTAATATGCCTTCTTTCAGTTACATTTTTCTTAAAGGGGTTGCCCCATCTTGAACATTGGGGGCATATCACTAGGATAAGCGGGATCCTTTCCCTATCAGACACTGGAGGCATTTCCTAGCGATATGTCCCCAATGTCCAAGATTGGAATACCCCTTTAATATCTTCTTGCTGTCAGTGAATAAAACATTCAGCATCTTATACATGCATATTAAATGTGAGTAGCAAAAACACTATTTAGTAAAACAATTCTATTCATAAAAAAATCTTAAACTTGCTTTTCTTAGATCATAGAGCACTTGGTATCTAGACCAAATATTTCCCACTATTAATAATATTAACCACCATCATCTAAAGATTAATGCTAGAACTCGCACTGGTCGTATAATGGAGATCCACTCTTTATTTTTACAGGGCCCCCCACAGATAGTCTATATTTAGTCACACTGGGGATAAATCATAGTGATTTATTTTGGTTATTTTGCTTCCTGCAAGTACCAAGTGGCCCTTCTCTGACCTTTACTGCTAACTCAGCACAAAGCAGAAGGCCCATTTGTCTCCATATTAATCGATCTTACTAATTTCTCTGCCTCAGTGACCCCAATCCCAACATGTACATTATTTCAAGTTGATATTTTTAGTGCAGATATAATGTCAGGAAATATTATTGTGGAGTGTCATTATTGAAATGGTGTCATTGCCTTTTTTATCCTGGTGAAAAACTCTGTAATGTAAAATATTAAATAAATTACCTATTCATATATTTGTATAAATTTGTATTTGTAATAAATTATGCCCTAAAATATCACACATTTTTATTTTCACCATTGTAATAAATGATAACTTAATTATTGATTACAAATTCATTTCACTCATTTAATCCAATATCAATTTTGTGCAATAATTGATATTTCAGTAAGTGCCAGCTCTTTCTCATGTCCCGGTGGATGTAAGTGGGACCTACAGTCAGGTCCATAAATATTGGGACATCGACACAATTCTAACATTTTTGGCTCTGTACACCACCACAATGGATTTGAAATGAAACTAACAATATGTGCTTTAACTGCAGACTGTAAGCTTTAATTTGAGGGTATTTACATCTAAATCAGGTGAACGGTGTAGGAATTACAACAGTTTGCATATGTGCCTCCCACTTGTTAAGGGACCAAAAGTAATGGAACAATTGGCTTTTCAGCTGTTCCGTGGCCAGGTGTATTTTATTCCCTCATTAACCCAATTACAATGAGCAGATAAAAGGTCCAGAGTTCATTTCAAGTGTGCTATTTGCATCTGGAATCTGTTGCTGTCAACTCTCAAGATGAGATCCAAAGAGTTGTCACTATCAGTGAAGCAAGCCATCATTAGGCTGAAAAAACAAAACAAACCCATCAGAGAGATAGTAAAAACATTAGGGGTGGCCAAAACACCTGTTTGGAACATTCTTAAAAAGAAGGAATGCATCGGTGAGCTCAGCAACACCAAAAGACCCGGAAGACCCCGGAAAACAACTGTGGTGGATGACTGAAGAATTCTTTCGCTGGTGAAGAAAACACCCTCCACAACAGTTGGCCAGATCAAAAAAACTCTCCAGGAGGTAGGTGTATGTGTGTCAAAGTCAACAATCAAGAGAAGACTTCACCAGAGTGAATACAGAGGGTTCACCACAAGATGTAAACCATTGGTGAGCCTCAAAAACAGGAAGGCCAGATTAGAGTTTGCCAAACGACATCTAAAAAAGCCTTCACAGTTCTGGAACAACATCCTATGGACAGATGAGACCAAGATAAACTTGTACCAGAGTGATGGAAAGAGAAGAGTATGGAGAAGGAAAGGAACTGCTCATGATCCTAAGCATACCACCTCATCAGTGAAGCATTGTGTTGGTAGTGTCATGGCATGGGCATGTATGGCTGCCAATGGAACTGGTTCTCTTGTATTTATTGATGATGTGACTGCTGACAAAAGCAGCAGGATGAATTCTGAAGTGTTTCGGGCAATATTATCTGCTCATATTCAGCCAAATGCTTCAGAACTCATTGGACGGCGCTTCACAGTGCAGATGGACAATGACCCAAAGCATACTGCAAAAGCAACCAAAGAGTTTTTTAAGGGAAAGAAGTGGAATGTTATGCAATGGCCAAGTCAATCACCTGACCTGAATCCGATTGAGCATGCATTTCACTTGCTGAAGACAAAACTGAAGGGAAATTGCCCCAAGAACAAGCAGGAACTGAAGACAGTTGCAGTAGAGGCCTGGCAGAGCATTACCAGGGATGAAACCCAGCGTCTGGTGATGTCTATGCGTTCCAGACTTCAGGCTGTAATTGACTGCAAAGGATTTGCAACCAAGTATTAAAAAGTGAAAGTTTGATTTATGATTATTATTATGTCCCATTACTTTTGGTCCCTTAAAGGGTTTCTGTCACCCCATTAAACCGTTTTTTTTTTTTTTTTTTCTTTACTAATAATCCCTATAGTGCGATCTCATGATACATAAGCAAATTAATCATTTTGGTTCAGTAGAATTTGCTAAAAATCGATTTTTAAAATATGCTAATTACCTTGCAGCCGCATCCTCCGATGGTAATGACGCCCCCTCGGCATGCTGATTGACAGGGCCAGGGAAGGGAATTGTTCTCTGCTGGCGCTGTTAGAATTTGAAATCTCGCGCCTGCGCCGTACCTGTCTTCAATCGGCGCAGGCGCACTGAGAGGCGGCCGCTCGCTCGACCGCTCCAACCTCAATGCGCCTGCGTCGATGACGTCATCAAGTACACCCGGAATAGAAGACGCCGGCATCGCTGGAAGGAGGCGGAGAGTCTGGTGACGTCACTGGATGCTCGAATCAGGTAAGTATGTACATAATAAGCATGCTGCCACAAAAACCACCAACGAAATGGGAATAAATAATTTTATAAAAATGACAGTTATTAACACTATACCACCAACGATTATTAATAATAAATCTCTTCCGGGTGTACTTGATGACGTCATCGACGCAGGCGCATTGAGGATGGAGCGGTCGAGAGAGCGGCCGCCTCTCAGTGCGCCTGCGCCGATTGAAGACAGGTACGGCGCAGGCGCGAGATTTCAAATTCTAACAGCGCCAGCAGAGAACGATTCCCTTCCCTGGCCCTGTCAATCAGCATGCCGAGGGGGCGTCATTACCATCGGAGGATGTGGCTGCTACCAGCAAGTAGCCGCCCTACTTGCTGGTAGCAAGGTAATTAGCATATTTTAAAAATCGATTTTTAGCAAATTCTACTGAACCAAAATGATTAATTATGTATCATGAGATCACACTATAGGGATTATTAGTAAAGAAAAAAAACAAAACGGTTTAATGGGGTGACAGAAACCCTTTAACAAGTGGGAGGCACATATGCAAACTGTTGTAATTCCTACACCGTTCACCTGATTTGGATGTAAATACCCTCAAATTAAAGCTGACAGTCTGCAGGTAAAGCACATCTTGTTTGTTTCATTTCAAATCCATTGTGGTGGTGTATAGAGCCAAAAATGTTAGAATTGTGTCGATGTCCCAATATTTATGGACCTGACTGTATGTAGTCTTACACATCTCATGTAAATACCAATTAAACATACTGTATATTAAATATATTATCTAATTACACTTTGAGGTAAAAATCCATTGATTTGCATGTTAAACAGGATAGATAGATAGATAGATAGATAGATAGTTTGATGAGTGTCGGAGTGCCATGGCCTCTTCCTGGGCCAGTGATGTCACGTTCGTCGTTCACATGGCCTCGGCACAACTCAGTCCCGTTCAAGTGAATAGATTGTAAGCTCTTGTGAGCGGGGCCCTCACTCCTAGTATTTCAGTTGTATATTAGCCACTTACCTTGTGATTTCTTTTGTTTTGCACATGAACCCTCTGAATTTGTAAAGTGCTGTGGAATATGCTGGCACTATATAAATAAATATTATTATAAGTGAATGGGCCTGAGCTGCCATTCCAAGCACAGCAATTATACAATGTATCAGGAAACCACAGTACTGAGGTCTCTTCAAAAAGCTGATCAGATATTGATTACCTATCCTGCAGACAGGCCATCAATATCAAAATCTTGGACAACCCCTTTAATAGCAAAAAATCTGCAATTTGTGGTCTCCATTTTAGGACTAATAATGAATGGATAATGATCCATTTAGAATAAATTTGCTTAACTCAAAAAAGTTGGCTTTATGTACAGCTTCCAGTCCGTCTTTCTCCCTCGCAGGAAATCTGTACTCTGGAACTTGTACTGTTAAGAAGTCACACTTCCTAGAATTGTTTCCCAGTAGGAAGCATATATTTTTGCAGATTGAACAGCTGTCAGGTAATATGCTGCATGGAACAGTTTTTTTTTACCATTGTAAAGAATAAGGCTACATTCACACGACCGTGGTGTTTTTTGCGGATCCGCAAAACACGGATACTGGCCCATGCCGCCGCAATTGCGGACAAGAATAGGACATGTTCTATTTTTTTTGTGGGGCCACGGAAGGGAGCAACAGATGCCGACAGCACAACGTATGCTGTCCGTATCTTTTGCAGCCCCATTGAAATGAATGGGTCCGCTCCCGTTCCGCAAAAGTTGCAGAACGGATGAGGACTGATTCACACGGTCGTGTGAATGTAGCCTAAGGCTCCATTCACACGTCCGCAAAATGTGTCTGCATTCGTTACGCAATTTTGCAGAACGGGTGCGGACCCATTCATTCTCTATGGGGACGGAATGGATGCGGACAGCACACAGTGTGCTGTCTGCAGCCGCATTTGCGGTGCGCGGCCCCGATCTTTGGGTCCGCAGCTCTGCAAAAAGATAGAGCATGTCCTATTCTTGTCCGCAGCTTGCGGACAAGAATAGGCATTTCTATGAGGGTGACGGGCTGGTGTGTTGCGGACCCGCAATTTGCCGGTCCGCAACACACCACGGACGTGTGAATGTAGCCTAAGGCTGTGTTCACATCTGCATAGTTGCTTCCATATAAAAATACCCCATGATCTAACCTGTCAGATGAATTTTGTAAATAACAAAAAAAATAAACGGTGCCAAAACAGCTATTTCTTGTTACCTTGCCTCACAAAAAGTGTAATATAGAGCAACCAAAAATCATATGTACCTTAAACTAGTACCAACAAAACTTCCACCCTATCCCGTAGTTTCTAAAATGGGGTCACTTTTTTGGAGTTTCTACTCTAGGGGTTCATCAGGGGGGCTTCAATAGGGACATGGTGTCAAAAAAACCAGTCCAGCAAAATCTGCCTTCCAAAAACCGTATGGCATTCCTTTCCTTCTGCGCACTGCCGTGTGCCCGTACAGCAGTTTATGACCACATATGGGGTGTTTCTGTAAACTACAGAATCAGGGCCATAAATATTGAGTTTTGTTTGGCTGTTAACCCTTGCTGTGTAACTGGAAAAAAAAATATTAAAATGGAAAATCTGCCAAAAAAGTGAAATTTTGAAATTGTATCTCTATTTGCCAATAACTCTTGTGGAACACCTAAAGGGTTAACGATGTTTGTAAAATCAGTTTTGAATACCTTGAGGGGTGTAGTTTCTTAGATGGGGTCACTTTTATTAAGTTTCTACTCTAGGGGTGCATCAGGGGGGCTTCAAATGGGACATGGTGTCAAAAAAAACAGTCCAGCAAAATCTGCCTTCCAAAAACCGTATGGCATTCTTTTCCTTCTGCGCCCTGCCGTGCGCCCGTACAGCAGTTTACAACCACATATGGGGTGTTTCTGTAAACTACAAAATCAGGGCCATAAATATTGAGTTTTGTTTGGCTGTTAACCCTTGCTTTGTAACTTGAAAAAAAATATTAAAATGGAAAATCTGCCAAAAAAGTGAAATTATCAAATTGTATCTCTATTTTCCATTAATTCTTGTGGAACACCTAAAGGGTTAACAACATTTGTAAAATCAGTTTTGAATACCTTGAGGGGTGTAGTTTCTAGAATGGGGTCATTTTTGGGTGGTTTCTATTATGTAAGCTTCACAAAGTGACTTCAGACCTGAACTGGTCCTTAAAAAGTTGGTTTTTAAAAATTTCTGAGAAATTTCAAGATTTACTTCTAAACTTCTAAGCCTTGTAACGTCCCCCAAAAATAAAATGTCATTCCCAAAATGATCCTAACATGAAGTAGACATATGGGAAATGTAAAGTAATAACTATTTTTGTAGGTATTAATATGTATTATAGAAGTAGAGAAATTGAAACTTGGAAATTAGCAAATGTAAAAGAAAATTTGGGCAGATTTGTTTTTTTTTTATAAATAAAAATGTGTTTTTTTTTTACTCCATTTTACCAGTGTCATAAAGTACAATATGTGACGAAAAAACAATCCCAGAATGGCCTGGATAAGTCAAAGCGTTTTAAAGTTATCAGATCAGATTTGCAAAAAATTGCCTGGTCCTGAAGGTGAAAATGAGCCCGGTCCTTAAGGGGTTAATTAACAATCCTTTATTTACAATATGTAATGTATATGTATTATCTGTATGTGTCCACTTACTTATGACTAGGAGAGGGGCAGCTCCAAGCAAGCAGGGAGAAGGTAAGTGTATGGTAGCCGCTATATTTTGAAGATATATTGTGGTTGCTACCGTTTGTGGGGCTTACCTTTGTGTTTGGAACAGTATATTAGACATAGGCTTAGACATTTCATGACACTATGTGGCATTGTTAGGACAGTGGTCTGTGCCTGCCACACTATTCACCATGCTGCCTGACCCGGTCCTCTGCAAATTTTCAGCCTTTATGTTTCCTTCCAGCCTGTCAGTATCTGTGCCCTTAGGGTGTGCAAGTATAACGCCCCCTTGGCATTACCACTTCTACGCCCTGCTTCTATCTGTGTATGCTAATATCATTTCATCTATGCATTTATTCCAAGTCCTCCACATTGTGCATTTCCTATTTCTATGCAACTGTATATGTTCATGTAATGTACCTGGTTCACCAGTAGATGGCAGGCTGCAAGCATGGTAGAGCTACAGTTAATGAGAATGGAACCCTTCTTTCCATTCTAACCCTCTCTTTAAGGAAGGGTGGAGACTAGTTAGTTTGAGGTTAGTCCTAGCTTACACCAAGCTAGGTGAAGGTGTGCAGGGCCACGTCTCTTCGGGATGTACCCAAGCCCAAACCAAGCCACCCAGAGCAACCTAAGCTCAGCTGGATATGGAGGCAGAAGCTTGAAGCCTCAGAAGCCTGGAAGAAAGTTCCTTGGTATAACTTAAGAGACAGACTACAAAAGGAAAGTGCAGCATACAGCAAAAGCTGAGTTATATAGCCAGCCTGTCAGTACAGCAGAGCCAGATTGCAACAGATGTAGCAGAGATGAGTTTGCCTGCCAGTTTTAATGCTAAAGCCTGCTGGGACCAAGGCAAAGTTTGAAGGCTGTTTCTGATGAACGTTTATTCAAGTAAAGCTGCTATTCAACTATATACAAGGTCTGGACTCAATAATTTCTTCAAATCCATCAATTATTCATCCTATTTGTCTGCTTCGGAGCCACGCCTGGGGTCCAGTTGTATCCAGGTAGGAGCACCGTGACACACTCAACATTAAGGGACATTATAGGCCACCCTATACCACTCGGCCATTCCTACAACTGGGTACCCCTGTTCCACATCTAGTTGGGCCCTGGAAGGTGGGTGGTTGCACAAGCTCATGTCTTGCCTCTTCATGTTTGAGCTAACCTTGTCCTTCTGCCCTGTATGTGTCCTTCACTATGACCCTGTCTACAAGTTCATTCTGTGTCTACCTTCAGTGTGCTGCCTGGATCTCTAAGACCTGCATTCAAGCCTTAGTGGCTGTTCAGTGTGCTCCTGCAGTTTTCCTGTGGCTTTGGTGCAATGTCTGCATCCTGAGCTTGTGGTGATTTGCATCAGAGTCCCTGACCCCAGTGGGTCAGCTCCAACTATACTAGGACTATCCCAAGAGGTAGCAGTCTGGTTGCTCCCCTGCAGCAAAGTCCAGATCCTTGTACAGGCGATAAAGAGTGAATACCAGGAGAACACCAGAATAACGCCCTTTGGTTAGCCCAAAGACCTCAAACTAGTTAGATGGCATAGAGGGTCCACACTCACTGATCTGTAACAGGTATTGTGATTGTTTTTTTTATTTTTTATTGGAGGCATTGGACACCAGAGCAAACTAGCACTAGTACTACAAATTTCCATGTAAACTGGAGAGTCGTGGCTCAGGATTAGAGCAAAGCTACAGAAATTTTATAAGCTTAAAGAGGACCTGTCACCACAAAATGCAATGCAATCTGAAAGCCCCATGTTATAGAGCAGGAGAAGCCAAACAGATTGATATATAATTTTGTGGGAAAAGATTCAGTAAAACCTATAATTTTTACATTTATATCTTTGCTTTTTTGCAGCCCTGTGAAAAACAAGGATGAAGGGTTATCAGTGATTGACATCACTGGTAACCACTTGCTTCTGTACCGATTTTTCACCCCATTTACAGGAATGTAAAAAAATATAAATGTATAAATTACAGGTTTTACTGAATCTTTTCCACAAAAATATATCAATATGCTTGATTTTACCTGCTGTATAACATGGTGCTTTCAGATTTCATAGCATTTTGTGATAACAGGTCCTCTTTAAAGGGGTTTTCCAGGATTCACAGATTGATGGCCTGTCCTCAGAATAGGTCATCAATATTCAATTGGCCAGGTCCGACTCCTGGTACCCCTGCTGATCAGCTGCATGAAGAGGCTGTGGTGCTCTGTTAGCACTTAGGCTTCTTCCTGGGCTACGTGACATCACCTTCAAGTGAATAGGGCTGAGCTGCATTACCAAGCACAGCCGCTATACAATGTACAGAACTGTGTTTGTCACCTGTGAGGAGGCTGCAGTGCTCATCAGACCACTGCGACTTCCAGAAGACAGCTGATCGCCGGGGTCCTGGGTGTCGCCTCTTTATAAAACCAACTGCACTGTAGGATTTATACGATAAAAAAAAATGGTCTGAAAAAAAATGTCCCTTTTTGGCAGCAAATGCCTGTTGATGTGTATACACACGCCACCTGAGGTCATTTGATTCTGCAGCATCCCACTGCAGAGCAGCGGTACACTGCAAAAAGGGTTACAAAATGTATTTTTATGTGGTACATGCATGTACTGTATTAATTGTGTGCAGTCTAAGGCCTCTTTCACACGGGCGTGTCCGGATAAGGTCCGGATGCTTTCCGGTGCATTGCGGCAAACCCGAACGTAATTGCAGTCAGTTTTGACTGCGATTGCGTTCCGATGTTCAGTTTTTATTGCGCGGGTGCAATGTGTTTTGCACGCGCATGATAAAAAACCGACTGTGGTACCCAGTTGTAGTGTAGATTGTATTATTTCCCCTTATAACATGGTTATAAGGGAAAATAATAGCATTCTGAATACAGAATGCATTGTACAATAGGGCTGGAGGGGTTAAAAAAATATAAAAAATAATTTAACTCACCTTAATCCACTTGTTCGCGGCTTCTCTTCTGTCTTCATCTGTGAGCAATAGGACCTTTGATGACGTCACTGCGTTCATCACATGGTCCATCACATGATCCATCACCATAGTGATGGATCATTTGATGAGCGTAGTGACGTCATCAAAAGTCCTATTGCTCACAGATGAAGACCGTCTGCGCGAACAAGTGGATTAAGGTGAGTTAAATTTTTATTTTTATTTTTTTTACCCCTCCAGCCCTATTGTACAATGCATTCTGTATTCAGAATGCTATTATTTTCCCTTATAACCATGTTATAAGGGGAAATAATAATGATCGGGTCCCCATCCCGATCGTCATCTAGCAACCGTGCTTGAAAATCGCACCGCATCCGCACTGGCTTGCGGATGCGAAAGGGGCCTAAGAGCAAGGAGACAGATCATAGGTTAAGAATCCAAGCTGAAAGTAAAGCCATCCCTCGATTAGGTAACATCCAGAGCAAGGCCAGAAAAGAACTCTGCACACTCAAAAAGCATGCCAGATATTAAAGAGGAGGTGTAGAGAAGTTCTTTGGAGAGTTGTTGTCTAAAAAAAGGACCACGGAATCTTCATAGCCACGTGTCGAGGAGTTCAAAGTTTTACAGTGACTGTACACATCCTAGGAGCAGACTGGTCATTTGCTTAAGAATATATATACACCCTGCAATGGACATTGTGGAAGCATACATTGTAAGTATGGTAGCCTGTTCAAAAAAGCTGCAGAGCATAGTCTGATGTTAGGGTCTGCTCTGAGGTTGCATTGCATAGGTGTTACACCATATGTCTGGATGCCTGTGCAAGATTCACCTAGAGAAGTGCAGTGTAAGGATAGTTGCTTTAACCACTTCCCATCTGGGCCATCTGCCCCGTTCCTGACCAGGCCTCATTTTGCAAATCTGACATATCTCACTTTATGTGGTAATAACTTTGGAACGCCTTTACTTATCCAAGTCATTCAGAGACAGTTTTTATGTGACACATTGTACTTCATGATAGTCATAAATTTGAGTCAATATATTTCACCTTTATTTATGAAAAAATCCCAAATTTACCAAAAATTTTGAAAAATTAGCAATTTTCTAAATTTCAATTTCTCTGCTTTTAAAACAGAAAGCGATACCTCATAAAATATTTATTACTTAACATTCCCCATATGTCTACTTTATGTTGGCATGATTTTGGAAATGTCATTTTATTTTTTTTAAGACATTAGAAGGCTTAGAAGTTTAGAAGCAATTGTTACAATTTTTAAGAAAATTGCCAAAACCCACTTTTTAAGAACCAGTTCAGGTCTGAAGTCACTTTGTGGGGCCTACATAGTGGATACCCCCATAAATGACCCCATTGTAGAAACTACACCCCTCAAGTTACTTAAAACCGATTTTACAAACTTTGTTAACCCTTTAGGTATTCCACAAGAATTAATGGAAAATAGAGATACAATTTCAAAATGTTAGTTTTTTGGCAGATTTTCCATTTTAATATTTTTTTTCCAGTTACAAAGCAATGGTTAACAGCCAAACAAAACTCAATATTTATGGCCCTGATTCTGTTGTTTACAGAAACACCCCATATGTGGTCGTAAACTGCTGTACGGGCATACGGCAGGGCGCAGAAGGAAAGGAATGCCATACGGTTTTTGGAAGGCAGATTTTGCTGGACTGTTTTTTTTTACACCATGTCCCATTTGAAGCACCCCTGATGCACCCCTAGAGTAGAAACTACATAAAAGTGATCCCATCTAAGAAACTACACCCCTCAAGGTATTCAAAACTGATTTTACAAACGTTGTTAACCCTTTAGGTGTTCCACAAGAATTAATGGAAAATAGAGATACAATTTCAAAATTTCACTTTTTGGGCAGATTTTCCTTTTTAATATTTTTTTTCCAGTTACAAAGCAATGGTTAACAGCCAAACAAAACTCAATATTTATGGCCCTGATTCTGTAGTTTACAGAAACACCCCATATGTGGTCGTAAACTGCTGTACGGGCACATGGCAGGGTGCAGAAGGAAAGGAATGCCATACGGTTTTTGGAAGGCAGATTTTGCTGGACTGGTTTCTTTGACACCATGTCCCATTTGAAGCCCCCCTAATGCACACCTAGAGTAGAAACTCCAAAAAAGTGACCCCATTTTAGAAACTACGGGATAGGGTGGAAGTTTTGTTGGTAGTAGTAAAGGGTACATATGATTTTTGGTTGCTCTATATTACACTTTTTGTGAGGCAAGGTAACAAGAAATCGCTGTTTTGGCACAGTTTTTTTTTTTTTGTTATTTACAACATTAATCTGACAGGTTAGATCATGTGGTATTTTTATAGAGCAGGTTGTCACGGACGCGGAGATACATAATATGTATACAATATTTTTTATTTATGTAAGTTTTACACAATGATTTCATTTTTGAAAAAAAATATCATGTTTTAGTGTCTCCATAGTCTGAGAGCCATAGTTTTTTCAGTTTTTGGGCGATTATCTTAGGTAGGGTCTCATTTGTTGCGGGAGGAGATGACGGTTTTATTGGCACTATTTTGGGGTGCATATGACTTTTTGATCGCTTGCTATTACACTTTTTGTGATGTAAGATGACAAAAAATGGCTTTTTTTACATAGTTTTTATTTTTATTTTTTTACGGTGTTCACCTGAGGGGTTAGATCATGTGATATTTTTATAGAGCCGGTCGATACGGACGCGGCGATACCTAATATGTATACTTTTTTTTTTATTTATGTACGTTTTACACAATGATTTCATTTTTGAAACAAAAAAAATCATGTTTTAGTGTTTCCATAGTCTAAGAGCCATAGTTTTTTCAGTTTTTGGGTGATTATCTTAGGTAGGGTATGATTTTTGCGGGATGAGATGACCGTTTGATTGGCACTATTTTGGGGTGCATATGACTTTTTGATCGCTTGCTATTACACTTTTTGTGATGTAAGGTGACAAAAAATGGTTTATTTAACATTTAGTCATGTGATATTTTTATAGAGCCGGTCGATACGGACGTGGGGATACCTAATATGTATACTTTTTTTTATTTATGTAAGTTTTACACAATGACAGCTTTTTTAAAACCAAAAAAATGATGTTTTAGTGTCTCCATATTCTGAGCCATTATTATATATTTTTTTGGACGATTGTCTCAGATAGGGGCTCATTTTTTGCGGGATGAGGTGACGGTTAGATTGTTACTATTTTGGTGGGCGTACGCCTTTTTGATTGCTTGCTGTTGTACTTTTTGTGATGTAAGGTGACAATTCTTTTTATTTAGCACAGTTTTAATTTTTTATTTTTAACAGTGTATATCTGAGGGGGTTAGGTCATGTGATGTATAGAGCTGGTCAATACGGACACGACGATACCTAATATGTCTATATGTCTTTTCCCTATTGTTTTACAATATTTTTTACTTTATTTTTGGAAAAGGACACTTTTTTATTTATTTTTTACTTGAAACTTTTAATATTTTGAGGTAAAACTTTAAATTTTATGAACTTTTTTTTTCCACTTTATTATTTGTCCCACTCTGGGACTTCAACATTACAGGGTCTGATCCCTGTTTCAATGCAGCACGATACATCTGTATTGTGCTGTATTGAACTGTTAGTGTCTTACACTGTAAGGCCTCATGCACACGACCGTATTTTTTTGCGGTCCGCAAAACGGGGTTCCGTTTTTCCGTGATCCGTGACCGTTTTTTCGTCCGTGGGTCTTCCTTGATTTTTGGAGGATCCACGGACATGAATGGGTCAGTGACCCGCTGTGGCTGTCCCACGGACAGAGTTTGTGCATTGCGGCCCGCATTTTGCGGCCCGCAGCATGACCATGGGGCTCACACGTTCGTGCGCAGGGGGCCTTAATTTGAGGATGCAAACTGCTGTAATTCCTACACCGGTCACCTGATATGGATGTAAATACCCTGAAATTAAAGCTGACAGTCTGCAGTTAAAGCACATCTTGTTCATTTCATTTCAAATCCATTGTGGTGGTGTATAGAGCCAAAAATGTTAGAATTGTGTCAATGTCCCAATATTTAAGGACCTGGCTGTATAAGTGCATAAAATAAATAAATATATACAGTACAGACCAAAAGTTTGGACACACCTTCTCATTCAAAGAGTTTTCTTTATTTTCATGACTATGAAAATTGTAGATTCACACTGAAGGCATCAAAACTATGAATTAACACATGTGGCATTATATACATAAAAAACAAGTGTAAAAACAACTGAAAATATGTCATATTCTAGGTTCTTCAAAGTAGCCACCTTTTGCTTTGATTACTGCTTTGCACACTCTTGGCATTCTCTTGATGAGCTTCAAGAGGTAGTCCCCTGAAATGGTTTTCACTTCACAAGTGTGCCCTGTCAGGTTTAATAAGTGGAATTTCTTGCCTTATAAATGGGGTTGGGACCATCAGTTGTGTTGAGGAGAAGTCAGGTGGATACACAGCTGATAGTCCTACTGAATAGACTGTTAGAATTTGTATTATGGCAAGAAAAAAGCAGCTAAGTAAAGAAAAATGAGTGGCCATCATTACTTTAAGAAATGAAGGTCAGTCAGTCAGCCGAAAAATTGGGAAAACTTTGAAAGTAAGGGCTATTTGACCATGAAGGAGAGTGATGGGGTGCTCCGCCAGATGACCTGGCCTCCACAGTCACCGGACCTGAACCCAATCGAGATGGTTTGGGGTGAGCTGGACCGCAGAGTGAAGGCAAAAGGGCCAACAAGTGCTAAGCATCTCTGGGAACTCCTTCAAGACTGTTGGAAGACCATTTCAGGTGACTACCTCTTGAAGCTCATCAAGAGAATGCCAGGAGTGTGCAAAGCAGTAATCAAAGCAAAAGGTGGCTACTTTGAAGAACCTAGAATATGACATATTTTCCGTTGTTTCACACTTGTTTGTTATGTATATAATTCCACATGTGTTAATTCATAGTTTTGATGCCTTCATAGTCATGAAAATAAAGAAAACTCTTTGAATGAGAAGGTGTGTCCAAACTTTTGGTCTGTACTGTATATATACAATTTTTTATTTCCCTGTAATTTTAAGGATTTTTTGTATGAATAATAATATCTACTTATTTATATTTTCAATACATGCAAATGTTCTACATCATTGTTTATTCATTATCATTTTCCCATTTACCTCACAATATAGAAAAGATAGAGATGTAACATTAATAAATACTCCTAAAATCAATTTATTGTACATGTCTACACAGGATGAATGAAGGTAAAAGGACCATTTTCATACACCTCTGCCCCCGAGGTTTATAAAGTTGGGTGGCTACATCACCTGACAGTGGCATCATCCCAGTCCTGTTAACAATGGTTAGAGGACAATACACATGCAAAGAGACCAACAAGGCTTGCTCTCTGTCCTCATAAATAAACATCTTGGTATGCTTCCTATAGCCTTAGTAAACTGTCTCATCGCTCACTGGTCTCTATGCATAGAATGAAGCTCATGTCATGCATGTCTCCAGTTTTTAACGTGTTAATGAGATGTCATTATTTAATCTCACTGGGGACATAGCTGCAGGCTACGGCAGGTGTCGCTTCAGGAATGCTTCATAGATGTTGCCCTTTTCAGAATTATTCAGTGTTAGTGACGGTGGAAAGCAACACGTGCTGAGGGTGCATACAGCTGAAGGCAAACTTAGGCAGTCAAGGGGTGGTCGTCTTCAGACAGAGACTATATAAAGCAGCTTCTATAGATTTCCTTCTTTTTCTTTTTGTTTAGTCACTAAAGCTTCTCAGCTGGTGAGACTGAATAGAATGCTCTATTTAAACTGGTCCCGCCAGGGAGGCGTTCGAAGAGAAATCAGCCTAAATGCATGACACTAAAATCTATAGCTACTAGTACAAAGACACAAATGACTTAGAAGTTTCACTGGACGTGTTCCTTCCATTGTTAAGGAGAGGTCTTGGGTCTTCATTTCTGTAGCTACATTGTTTGTGGAGATTGATACTGAATGTCTGAGAATCCCTTCAAACTGTGCAAAATGCAGACTAGAAAATCTTTTAATCGCCTCTTTAATAGTCTTTTTTTATAATGTGTTTATTATTGTCACTACAGAATATAATTGTATGTATGGCTGTCTAGGAAAAAGGAGTCCTCAATGTTATATTGTAAGGTAAATACATAAATATATGTACAATAATACACTTATGGTATTAACATTTATGAGGGTAATTTGAAATTTCCCTTGTTAATATGCTGCACTTTTACTCAAGCCATGTCAGCATGATATTACTCCATTTGTAGACATTCTGTCATGGTATGCACACCAGTGTCAGTGACTACTCTTATATACTCCTTATATCTATAGAATGAGCTGAGGTGCACATCCAATATGTCCTATAACTCAAGACAGAGGAGCTTGTAGGAGAGAGAGAAATTAATGGGAGCGGTGGCCGCGCAAGTGCGGTACACTCCAATTTACTTCTATGGGGAGAGCGATTGGTGGTGGCCGGACCCAGGGAGACCTGGGGTCTTCAGCCCGGTCTCGATATAGGTGTGAGTCCCAGTGGTGGGACCCGCACCTATCAGACAATGGGGACATATCCTAGCGATATGCCCCATTGTTTCAGATGGGAAGACCCCTTTAACCCCTTCACCCCCGATAACTTACATGTACGTCATTGGGCGTGTGTTTAAAGATGGCGCCTGCTCCTGCCCGCTCTGGGCGCCATAGCCGCTGGTGGCCGCCTGCTTCTTTTAGCAGACACCCGCGGCTAATGTCCGCAACCACAAAAAGAGTAAACCGCGGCACTCTTCATAATTCCAACGTTTAATCACCAAATCACAGCAACGTTTCGACCAGTGTGGCCTTTCTCAAGCAGTGTACATAGTGAATGAGGTACAACGTTTATACCCTCTAATACCAATCACATGATACAATTAAGCCCCTCCTCCAACATCAGTTAATATTAACATCACAGCTCATGGTTTAGGCCTATTGCACACGACCGTATGGCTTTTTCAGTGTTTTGCGGTCCGTTTTTCACGGATCCGTTGTTCCGTTTTTTGTTTCCGTTGTGTTTCCGTTTCTGTTCCGTTTTTTCGTTCCGTTTTTTCGTATGGCATGTACAGTGTACAATAATTACATAGATAAAATTGGGCTGGGCATAACATTTTCAATAGATGGTTCAGGAAAAAACGGAACGGAAATGGAAGACATACGGATGCATTTCCGTATGTGTTCCGTTTTTTTTACGGATCCATTGACTTGAATGGAGCCACGGACCGTGATTTGCGGGCAATAATAGGACATGTTCTATGTTAAAACGGAACGGAAAAACGGAAATACGGAAACGGAATGCATACGGAGTACATTTCGTTTTTTTTGCGGAACCATTGAAATGAATGGTTCCGTATACGGACCGTATACGGAACGCAAAAAACGGCCAGTAAACGGGAAAAAAAAACGGCCGTGTGCAGGAGGCCTAACTCTCACATTAATCAAATCCCACATGTGTGCACATCATACATAATCACCATATGTGTGTGCTTACTTTATCCGGAAACCTGGCATAACTAATCTTCGAGTTTGGATCTCTTCTGCGCTCCTGCAACGAGTGCGCTTTCTTCGGCGTCCCTTCAGGTCCACTGCGCAGACGCGCCAGGCGCGAGTGTATACACAGCACTGCGTCTCTATGGAAACCATGAGCCTGCGCAGAAGGTCACTAAGAAGCGGCTAGTGTTCAGGAAAATTGCCCACAACGCCCCTGCGCATGCTCTGCATTACGATGTCACTGCAGCTGTAATATCGGTCTATTCCTACTCTTTCAACAAAAACCCATTTATACATCGGCGCTGGGCTCACAACAGACCGGATTTCAGTGGCAAATACACTCACCTAAAGAATTATTAGAAACACCATACTAATACGGTGTTGGACCCCCTTTTGCCTTCAGAACTGCCTTAATTCTACGTGGCATTGATTCAACAAGGTGCTGATAGCATTCTTTAGAAATGTTGGCCCATATTGATAGGATAGCATCTTGCAGTTGATGGAGATTTGAGGGATGCACATCCAGGGCACGAAGCTCCCGTTCCACCACATCCCAAAGATGCTCTATTGGGTTGAGATCTGGTGACTGTGGGGGCCATTTTAGTACAGTGAACTCATTGTCATGTTCAAGAAACTAATTTTCCAGTCTTCAACAGTCCAATTTTGGTGAGCTTGTGCAAATTGTAGCCTCTTTTTCCTATTTGTAGTGGAGATGAGTGGTACCCGGTGGGGTCTTCTGCTGTTGTAGCCCATCCGCCTCAAGGTTATGCGTGTTGTGGCTTCACAAATGCTTTGCTGCATACCTCGGTTGTAACGAGTGGTTATTTCAGTCAACGTTGCTCTTCTATCAGCTTGAATCAGTCGGCCCATTCTCCTCTGACCTCTAGCATCCACAAGGCATTTTTGCCCACAGGACTGCCGCATACTGGATGTTTTTCCCTTTTCACACCATTCTTTGTAAACCCTAGAAATGGTTGTGCGTGAAAATCCCAGTAACTGAGCAGATTGTGAAATACTCAGACTGGCCCGTCTGGCACTAACAACCATGCCACGCTCAAAATTGCTTAAATCACCTTTCTTTCCCATTCTGACATTCAGTTTGGAGTTCAGGAGATTGTCTTGACCAGGACCACACCCCTAAATGCATTGAAGCAACTGCCATGTGATTGG
Source organism: Bufo bufo (assembly GCF_905171765.1). Taxonomy (NCBI): domain Eukaryota; kingdom Metazoa; phylum Chordata; class Amphibia; order Anura; family Bufonidae; genus Bufo; species Bufo bufo. Next base: position 443,469,823 of record NC_053389.1, on the reverse strand, counting down.
TTGTCTAGATAATCGCATTAATGAGAAATAGAACAGGTGTTCCTAATAATTCTTTAGGTGAGTGTATATAAAAAAAAACATCTTTTTTAAAATAAACTATTCCCAAAGCGGTACCTCCCCTGTTAATCTACACTTGTTGGCATTTTAAGGGGGATCCTTATGTTATCCTTGCTCATACTGCTCCAGGTTAAACCATATGGTATAACCAGTGATACGGTAGTGATTGCCAAGATTGGGGTGCTACGAACTGCCGCCTGACACCGCGGGCACCACCACTGAAGGATCCACTTTTGATGTGCTGCTAAAAATTTTTTTGTTTTTGCTTGTTAATGTCCGCAACCGGCAGTAATGCAGATCTCGGACATTTAACTCCTCAGATGCCATGGTCAATCCTGACCAAGGCATTTGCGCACGCTGAAAACCGAAAGCTCTCGGTTGTGCTCCGGCTCCCCTGTGTGGCGATCGGAGGAGCCACAGGGTGTATGCAGCAGCCCCTGTCTTTATGAATGACTGTGCTGCATAGTATTTCCTATGGAGCCCTTGCCTGTAATAGGGCTCCATAGGAAAGTACTAAAATCATCATAGATTCCAATGCAAGTGCATTGGAGTCTATGATAATAGCAATCGGATGATTGCATGTTATAGTTCCCTATGGGAACTATAAAAAAAAGTGTAAAAAAAACAAAAAAGTTAAAAAAATAAATGAAAAAAACCCCAACATAAATTCAAATCACCCCCCTTTTCCCAAAATAAAAATAAAAGAATAAAAAAAAAAAATACACATCATGGGTGTCTTAATGTGCGAAAACGCCCATAGTATACAAATATAAAAATATATTCCCCATATAGCAAACAGCAAAACGGAAAAAAGCGTCCAAATGGGCGATTCGCCATTTTTGGTTGCTTCATTTTCTACAAAAAATTAAAGAAAAAGTGATCAAAAAGTCATACACACCCCAGAATGGTATCAATGAAAAGGTCAGATCGCCCTGCTAAAAATGAGCCCTCATACAGCTCCGTACACATAATTTCAAAAAAGTTATAGGGGTCAAAATATGGCGACAAAAAAATAAAATGGAATAGCTTTTTTGGGGAATTTCACCCCATTTGGAATTTTTTCCCCAATTCCCACTACATCATATGCAATATTAAATGGTGGTGTTCAAAAGTACAACTTGTTCCGCAAGAAACAAGCCCTCATATGGTTATGTGAACAGACAAATAAAAAAGTTATGGCTCTGGGAAGGCAGGGAGCACAAAACAAAAAATGCAAAAAAAAAAAAAAAAACTCCGGGCGTGAAAGGGTTAAGGAGGAAAATATGTTGGTGACCAGAAAACTGTGCTGATTACCTTCCACTTTTGCGACTAACTCAAACACACATACTGTATATACCTTTAAATGGGTTGTGCTACGAAAAATAGCCAAAATTTGTCAAACCAGCACCTGGATCTAAATACTTTTGTAATTGCATGTAATTAAAAATTTTGTATAGCCAGTGAGTTATTCAATAAAATGTATTCAGAAATCTGTATAGCGCCACCTGGTGTTTTTCTGTTCTTTATTTCTGGTCCACCACAGTGAGGTGGTAGCACATGCTCAGTTTAAATTTTCAACTGTCACCAGCCATATCTTGTGTTAGAAGCTATGGCAGTGACACACCCCCTGAGAAAGGACACCCCCTCTAGCTGCCAGCCTGCAATACATCTAGCAGAACAATTAAAGCAATAAATGAGGAGATCTCTGGATCCATGTGAGGTACAGGGCTGGTTCTAGCTTTGTTAGAAAGCTATTATCATGTACTATAAGATGTCTGATTTTGACATCAATCATGACATAACCACTTTAGGGGTCCTTTTACACTGGCAGAAATTATCCATCTGCAATATAGCATGCTGGTCGGCGCTTGTTAGTTGCTGTTTACATGTGGAAATGATCATTATTATCGGGACAAACAATCATTAATATGATTATTCCCCATATACAGTTTTCATTTGTTGGCAGGACATCTCCTGTTTATATGGCCAACTATGATTTGTAGTACCACAATGCTTGTTTGCAGGTGATCGGCGACATATTTACACACGACAATGATTGGGTGAATGAGAATATGCATGAGCATTGGCCAAAGTAAAAGGGGCCTAAGGGTCCTTTTACACAGGTAGATTTTTTCCCCTAAGCAAGATATGACTGACAATATACTATGTTGATCAGCTCTTATTTAGCTCCATTTATAATCATCTACACTGTACAAACCAGAGTGCCATCACTGTCGGCAGTACAAATCTGTTTTCACAGGGAGTTGTGCAGCAGACAACCCGTATTTGCTTGTTTGTTGGGCGATCGGCGGCATGTTACATGCAGCAATAACTGGGTCACCAAGGTTCGCACTCAGTCATCGGCCCATGCTAAAGGGTCCGAAGGGACTTACAAAAGATCATTTAAGCAAAAGGGTCATTTTGTTACAAACACGAGGCTGACACCCAAACTAGAAATCCTATTCAGCAGCACTTAGTGCCATCAGTTCTGGATGGTTAATAATTTTCTAGCAATAAAATGAATTGCAAGCAATTAAGTAAAGCTATCAACCTTGGGTTAGCTTGAAAAAAAATCAGATAACATTGTTTAGCAAAGGAATTTATTATGTATCTCTACTTGTAGCCCTTTGTCGGCAGAAATCAAACTAATACAAAGAAGATTTTTTTTTTATTTATTGACCTGTAAGCGTGCAATTCTTTGGCGCATGACACTTGGCACATGCCTGTGCTGTCACATTTACTATATTAAGAGAGTATTTAGACTTCAGACTCCAGAGATTGTTCTACAATATGAAGGAAAAGCTAGTTCACCGCTAAGCGCAGCACAGTGTCATGCCTTTCAAAGACAGCCTTTTTTGAGCTAAAAAGGACTTCTGTAAACTAACTGGTTTGTAAGTAGTATGTAAAATGACAAAGACTATCTGTAATTTGTAATTTACTACACACCAATAAATTTAGTGCTCTTAAAGAGGTTGTCCGGGCTTATTCTACTGATGACCTATCCTCAGGATAGCTACAAAAAACAAAATGGCTGCACACCGTTATATATACAAACAATAGAGCTAAGAAATGGGGGTCATTCTAGATAAGTGGTACAATACCGACTATTAATGAGTAATGGAAGCTCTTAGCGCACATACGTGTCGGGCCCATCTACTAGGCGTCAAGGTGGCTTCCACAGATGGGTCCCTAACACTAAATATACTGCCTCACTTTGGACTTAATTAAGCCTACAATATTCAGGGCAGTGTAGGAACCAGCTACATACGTACTCTGTTCAGAAGTCCCAGGTAGATAGATAGTCTCAGGATAGGTCATCAATGTCAGATCGGAGGGGGTCCGACACCTGGCACCCCGCCGATCAGCTGTATGGGGAGATGGCTAGCACAGGGCGCTCGTGCCGTCTCCCTTCTCTCTTCCTGTCCGCTGCTGTATGTCTACAGCTGATTGGTTGGGGTGCCAGGTGTTGGACCCCTGCCGATATGATATTGATGACCTATCCTGAGGATTAGTGATGGGCGAACATCTGCCGGGACCGTTCGCGAACGCGATCAAATGTTCGCGAACCTCAAGTTCGTGGCGGGTCTTATTCATTTTAATGGCAGGCGAACCTGAAAAACCTTCAGCTCGTATTTGCAGCCAAGAAATAATTACTAGAAGTGCACAAATAGTCCCACAACATGGACAGTGACATACCAGATGTATTATTCAAATTTGTGATCTCCATTCATTATTTTTTTCAATGCGAAATATCGGCAATATAATTTTCGCGTACGCGCATGCGCAAATGCACTATACAGTTCCCAAATGCACTATAAAGAAAGTATATTGGTATATGACACCCCGCTTCAATTAGTTTTTTTGGGGGGCGACTGGTATATCACACCAGAAGAAATTATTTGTTCCAATAACGCTTGTCCCTCTATATACCTGCAGTATTGTAGCAGAACCGCACACAACTGCCGCACAATACAAATGCACTATATTACAGGCATGCTCAACCTGCGGCCCTCCAGCTGTTCCAAAACTACAACTCCCAGCATGCCCGAACAGCCTTCAGCTATCAGCCTACAGCAAGACATTGTGGGAGTTGTAGTTTTACAACAGCTGGAGGGCCGCAGGTTGAGCATGCCTGCACTATAATATACTTTCTAAAGTATATTATAACATTGTACAAGGAAGGCAATCCATTAGAATATACATGAAGATAAAACGTAACCTTTTAATAATGATACTATGAGGATCCATTCACACGTCCGTAAGTGTTTTGTGGATCCGCAAAACACGGACACCGGCAATGTGCATTCCACAATTTGCGGACCACACATCGCCGGCACTATAATAGAAAATGCCTAATCTTGTCTGCAATTATGGACAAGAATAGGACATGTTCTATTTTTTTTCGGAAACGGAAGCGCGGATTCGGATCCGCAAATGCGGTTGCGGACAGCACATTCCGGCCCCATTGAAAATGAATGCGGATGCGGACCCATTTTGCAGACGTGTGAATTGAAAAGATATCCCTCAAAATGAAAATAAATTAAATTATTAAAGTTAAGCAAAAAACATAGATGTGGTAAGCAATAACAAGTGCTCGGCGGCACTAAATCAGGTGCTCGGCGGCACCAAATCAGAAACCATATGTCCTACCACAATCCGGGGGGGTTCCAGTGCACATCGATGAATCCCGGAGGGAAAGCAAAAAACATCTATCCCTGGGCTAGATGATGATGTGGTATTGAAGGAAAGGGTGGGCAAAGAACTGTCCCTGATATTGCCCTAAAGGGGGGTGCTATTCTGGCCCTGATAGCCTAACCACAAACCACCCGCCCTGATAAGAGCGACCCCGTCCAGAACCTTACCCTATATAAAAATGGCCCCAGTAAGCCCCTAGCCTCTAGGCCTCTGACTTCCAGGTGATCACTATATAGATCTATGTGTTTTTGACTCATTATAAAAGTATATTATAAATATATCGCACCCCTCAGTATATCACACCTATTGATAGCACACCTATACCAGTCCTTAAGAGGACTTTTGTGCACCTATTTTCTAGCGTTTGGTGTCCCTAACAGTTTGTCCCTGCTCCACACAGCAGCCTCTCCCTACACTGGCAAAACACTGAATGTAAAATGGCAACCAGATCAGGTCTATTTATAAGGTAGGCGGTATGTCCATGTGCTGAAACGTCTCAATTGGCTGTCCTGTACCACCTGATGGATGTGTCATGGGTCAAAGTTCTTCACAATGTAAAAGAATATGGCGAGCGCGAATATCTCCATATGTTCGCATGTTCGGCAAATCGCGAACACGCAAAGTTCACCGTGAAATGACCGTCGGGCGAACCGCAAGGCCATCTCTACTGAGGATAGATCATCAATAGAAAAAGCCCGAACAACCCCTTTAATTTTATGATATCAGTAATATAATATTGTGAGCCCAATTGTTGAGTGTTATGCTCCAGACTAGATTCATTTTGTACTTGATTCTGGCAGGATCAGATAGAAAAAAAATACTGAATTACAGTAGACCCCAGTTCACCTCTATGCATGGAATATTATAGTTCAGTAGAAATTGGAGGTTGTACAGAGCAGTAACATGGTCATGCTCATCGTGTAGCAAATAAAAAGGATGTCCCATGAAAATAGTCATTATACATAATTCAAATCACAATCGGAATACTTTTGTAATTGCATGGAAGTACAAATTTAGTATAAAGACTGAGTTATTTAATAAAATGAATCTGTACAACACCTGTTGTTTGTTCTTTTCCTTATTTCTCTGTCCAAATGGTTAAGCTGGACGCACATGCTCAATTCCATTCTTCAACAACCAGCCCTATCTTCTGTTATAAGCTGTGACAATGAGGGCAGTTTCAGATGAGCGTGTTCACCGCGTGAAATATGCTCCGCGTGGGAGTGTGAATTCCCTTAGTGAACTCTGCTGTGTGTCTCTGCCCGACCTCCACTGTAATGTTTTGTACTCACATAATGCCATCAATACAAATCATTACAGAGGAGGTTGAGCAGAGACACGCAGTATTATAAATCATTATAATGCCGTGCTGTCCAGTCAAGGGAGCAGAGTTCACTACGGGAATTCATGCTCCCACGCGGTGTGTGTTTCATGCAAGGAGCATGCTCGTCTGTAAGTGACCTTTCAGGGTGAGAGCTGCAGCAGAAAGGACATAAGAAAGTACACCCCCCTGAGCTGCCAGTTTAAATACACTTTGCAGAGCATCTGAAGCTATGAATAGGGAGATCTCTGGATCCATGTGAGGTCCAGAGCTGGTTCTAGCTTTGTTAGAAAGAGATTGTCGTGTACTATATGATGTCTGATTTTCATTTTTTACATTAATCATGAGATAACCCCTTTAAATGATAAATCCATATAAAAGTTCAGTAACTTTGTATACACTTAGTTTACTAGCTGCATATTTCGTAAAGTCAGCATTTATTGAGGTAAGATCAGGTTACTGAATGTAACAAGCCTCTTGTTTTTTGTCTAGTCTAAATAATAAACTTTACAAGAAGTGCAGAAAGCAAGCTTTAGGTGTCATAGGGAACATGACAACTAGATAACAACTAGTGTTATACCATTAGAGAAGGTAAAGGTGTAAGATATACTTCCATATGAAACTTGCCATTTTCTTAATAAACAAATAGGTTTTAAAAGGGTTCCCTGAGTTACTGAGCCTAGCTACTCTCCCCCACATTACAAGTGCCCCGGCTCTGGTCCTCCTTGTGGTGTTTGTGTACAATGTTGCAGAGGGAGATGTGTCAGCCAATTACTGGCCTCAGCTGTATATGACACGAATATTGTCACTTGTGGGTATAGGTGTCCACTGTAAGGTTCACATGTGAACTTTATCTGGCCTAGAGCAGGTATAGGTGATGGGTGTCTGAGCCATAGTCCCTCACCTTGCAGCAGGGTCTGTAAAGCAATATTAGGCTCTGCTGTCTTGTCCCTCAGGTGCTTTCTTGAAACTGAGTTTTGTTGGTCTTACTGGAGAATCACATGTCCAGGAGCTCTAATTTATATTTCCTCCCCTCTCAGTAGCTGAACAGGAAATCGCCTTCCTGGCAGGGAGCAGGCCCAGTCCATTCCTACTAAGAGGGGAGGAACAAGGTGATTAGCCCTGTTCCTGCCAACCTTTGCCAATCATACTTCTTCATGCTGGTACACATGACTAATACATGACAAATAGATAACATTACAACATACGACTACTTACAATTACAGATACCCTCAGGTCTGGTTACATCATTTTGAAGCTGGTAAGAATAGACTAACTTCTATACAGCCATGCAACCCTCATTTTACAGAGTTATTTTATCACATTCACCAACTGCATAGTTCTAACTTCAGATGTCTTCAAAACGTACTGTTTTCTGGTAACCAGAAATGACCAATGTGAGTGGACTATGCCTTACATAGTATGGGGTTTTCCAGGCTCCTGATATTGATGACCTGTTCATAGGATAGGCCATTAATATCCTATTGGTGAGGGTCTGAAACCCCAAACCCCCACCGATCAGCTGTTCTCTGCAGCCCCTTGGCACTGGAACTAACACTGTGAATGGAACAGGAAGCACAGCTCCATTCAAAGTGTTCTCTCCCATTCACTTCAATGATCTGCTATTACAAAGCCTTGCCACTTGAGGGCAGCAAAGTCCACTGTTAACTAGCAACTATGAAATGGGTTTGTTACAACCTGAATATGGCAAATGTGAAATCTAATATACAAATCAGACCATCTATGATATGAAAGTAATTATGCTTGAGACAGAGATTATATCTCAGGATGTTTTGGATCCAAATATTTTAATTCCCAGAACTGTGATGTCTGTATAGTGTGCAAATGTCAGTCCACACTCCTTACAGTGTATACAACCTATATAGTGCTTTCTGCGACTGAAAATCAGTTCCACTCTTTTGAATGGGGTTGTTTTGAGGACAGGAACATGGATTTCTGCAATGCTTAGTCAGATGGATGGAACCGATTTTTAGTCGCAGAAATTTTTTGCCACAAAATCTGCCATGTGTGAAGGCACTCGTAGGGCTCATTCCAATGGTCGTATGTTTTTTTACTGTGCGGTTTTATGGAACCGTGGAATGGAAGAAAATATGCGGACAGCACACGGAGTGCTGTCCGCATCTTTTGGGACCCTATAGAAGTTAATGGGTCCACATTTAATCCGCAAAATTGCGGATCAGATGTGGAAAGCAACATACAGTCGTCTGAATGATCCCTTATACTGTATATACAGATAAAGATGCTGCAGAATTGGTGGTAGAATGGGACAACAACTGCAGCTTCATTATTGACTTTCATGATAAAGGCAAAGGGGGTCATTTATTAAGCAGAAATACGCCTTAATTAGGTGTATTTCAGATGCAGATTGTGGCGCAATAGTTAGAAACGCGTAGGGATATATGGTATATTTCCACAATATTTGTTTACCCTCATACAAGTAGATAACCCGGGTCTGCAAGCCCCAATAGGGTCTTTTCCCTGTCCCCACAGGGTCACCTAGGGTTATCTATCTTAGGGTTAGGTTCCAGACGGGGCCACCACTTGCGGGGATAGGACCCCGTGTTAGGAGGCACTTCAGGGCATAATAGGCCAAGTAGGGCATTATCAGGGACAGATTTTCCCTGTGGCCCTCTCGCACAAAAGTGACCGCCAACTGGAGGATGTATCCAGATGTGAGAACACCTCCCCTTGAGCATTGGACTTGAAGGTCCTGTTCGTCCACCACCGGTAAGACCCACCCTTTTTTTGGCCTTATGGCACGTTTACAGACCTTCGGCACACGGCCACGGTCTTCATCGTGTTTATGTCTATAGGTCACATAGTTCACCTTCCGCCCCACCTACAGGCGTGAACAAGGACCTGACCATCAGGCGACCTGCCACCTCAGGTTCCCTGTTGTTGTTCGTCTTGTTTGTTTGGTAGGGGTTTCCTTCCCACTATTGGGATCTTAAGTTACCCTAATAAAAGTTAGGTTTTAGCACGTTACTACCCCTTTTTCTCAAAAATTTTGTTTGGCTATTAACCTTTGCTTTGTTAGCGGAAAAAAATGATTAAAATGGAAAATCTGCCAAAAAAGTTAAATTCTAAAATTTCATCTCCATTTTCCATTAATTCTTGTGGAACACCTAAAGGGTTAACAGCATTTGTAAAATCAGTTTTTAATACCTTGAGGGGTGTAGTTTCTAAAATGGGGTCATTTTTGGGTGGTTTCTATTATATAAGCCTCACAAAGTGACTTTATACTTGAACTGTAGTGATGGACGAACATCTGCCGGGACGGTTCGCGAACGCAATCGCGCGAATGAGATCAAATGTTCGCAAACCGCAAGTTCGCGGCGGATCCCATTTATTTTAATGGCAGGCGAACCTGAAAAACCATCAGCTCATATTTGCAGCCAAGAAATAATTACTAGAAGTGCACAAATAGTCCCACAACATGGACAGTGACAGCAGTTTACGACCACATATGGGGTGTTTCTGTAAACTACAGAATCAGGGCCATAAATATTGAGTTTTGTTTGGCTGTTAACCCTTGCTTTGTAACTGGAAGAAAAATATTAAAATAAAAAAGTGAAATTTTGAAATTGTATCTCTATATTCCATTAATTCTTGTGGAACACCTAAAGGGTTAACGACGTTTTTAAAATCAGTTTTGAATACCTTGAGGGGTGTAGTTTCTAGAAGGCGGTCATTTTGGGGTGGTTTCTATTATGTAAGCCTCACAAAGTGACTTCAGACCTGAACTGGTCCTTAAAAAGTTGGTTTTTGAAAATTACTGAAAAATTCCAAGATTTAATTCTAAACTTCTAAGCCTTGTAACATCCCCAAAAATAAAATGTCATTCCCAAAATGATCCTAACATGAAGTAGACATATGGGGAATGTAAAGTAATAAATATTTTTGTAGGTATTACTATGTATTATAGCAGTAGAGAAATTGAAACTTGGAAATTTTCAAATTTTCCCCAATTTTTGGCAAATTTGGTATTTTTTTATAAATAAAAATGATTTTTTTTTACTCCATTTTACAAGTGTCATGAAGTACAATATGTGACGAAAAAACAACCTCAGAATGGCCTGGATAAGTCAAAGTGTTTGAAAGTTATCACCACTTAAAGTGACACTCGTCAGATTTGCATAAAATGCCCTGGTCCTTAAAGAGGACCTTTCACCGATTATGACAATGTGAACTAAGTATACAGACATGGAGAGCGGCGCCCGGGGATCTCACTGCACTTACTATTATCCCCGGGCGTCGCTCCGTTCTCCCGCTATGCCCTCCGGTATCTTCGGTCACAAAGTTATGGTAGGCGGAGTCTGCCCTTGTTCTGCTGTAGCGCTGGCCAATCGCATTGCAGAGCTCACAGCCTGGGAGAAAATAACCTCCCAGGCTGTGAGCTCTGAGCTGCGATTGGCCAGCGCTACAGCAGAACAAGGGCAGACTCCGCCTACCATAACTTAGTGACTGGAATCTCCGCCTACTATAACTTAGTGAGCGAAGATACCGGAGGGCATAACGGGAGAACGGAGCGGCGCCCAGGGATAATAGTAAGTGCAGTGAGATCCCCGGGCGCCGCTCTACATGTCTGTATAGTTAGTTCACATTGTCATAATCGGTGAAAGGTCCTCTTTAAAGAGGACCTTTCACCGATTCTTACCCTATGAACTAACTATACAGACACGTAGAGCGGCGCCCGGGGATCTCACTGCACTTACTATTATCCCCAGGCGCCGCTCCGTTCTCCCGCTATGCCCTCCGGTATCTCCGCTCACTAAGTTATAGTAGGCGGAGATACCAGTCCCTAAGTTATGGTAGGCGGAGTCTGCCCTAGCGCTGGCCAATCGCAGCACAGAGCTCACAGCCTGGGAGGTTATTTTCTCCCAGGCTGTGAGCTCTGCAATGCGATTGGCCAGCGCTAGGGCAGACTCCGCCTACCATAACTTAGGGAACGGAGATACCGGAGGACATAGCAGGAGAACGGAGCGGCGCCCGGGGATAATAGTAAGTGCAGAGAGATCCCCGGGCGCCGCTCTACATGTCTGTATACTTAGTTCATAGGGTAAGAATCGGTGAAAGGTCCTCTTTAAGGTGAAATAAGGATGTGTCCTTAAGGAGTTAAGGTGAAAAATGGTCCGGTCATTAAGGGGTTAATAAGGTCCCTATACCCTGCTATGGGCCTATATTGCATTTTCCATCCCTCTTCTACATCTTCTATGGTGCCTTATGGAGGCAGCGTACAGTTTTGTGTGGTTCTAACTGTCCAGCCCCATTCACTATAATGGGGACCGGCGGCAGTTTTCATCTGGCCGCTTCTCTGCATGTTTGCCGGGTTGTGGCCGGATCTCAGTTGGTCCCCATTTTAGTGAATGGGGTCAGCGGGTGTCAGATAACATCTGGCAGTGCCAGATCCAGATGCCTAATGCTAGTGTGCAACTAGCCTATGGGTACAAGGGGTGGCCACGATGCAGCTGGAAAATGCAGTGGCACACAGTCATCTAACAATCAATTTTAAAACTTGCTGTGGCCTTGCTGTAAAGATGGCGCTCTTCTGTGTATTAATATTACTTGAACCTATGCAAATGAGAAACTAGTAGTATATACTGTATTCTATATTGTATAATGTCATTCCCCAAGAAATATATTAGATTTTTTTTTTTACTCTACCGCACAATTTACTTACAGAGTCTATCATGCCATCTCACCTCATCTTGCCCAGACATTCCAAGTCTTTGTCTTCCCAACCTGATTAATGGCAAATCACCTGCAAAGCTGTATTCAGTAGACAGGCTCGTCTGATGCAAGAAATTGATGAATTTGAGAAAACAAACAGCAATTATCAATGGGGAAACAACCAATTTTAATGCAGATTAGATAATGTTTCTAGCTGTAACACTTGCAGGCTTACAGTAGGTGCATTGCAGACTGTCACCAGACTTGCCCCAAAGGCTTGAAGACCTCATGCCTCTTGTCTTGAGCCTCACCTGTTGTACTTTTCAACAGGACACACCTGATGCCAGTAATTGCTGACCTCACTTCAGCTCTTACCTTCTGTTGTAATCCTCCACATTGCTCTTCAAGTATATGACAACATGGGGTTTGGTGTGGTGGCTCTGAATAAAATGGTGGGGGGGGGGGGGGGTGGTGGTTATTAACAGGCTACAAAATCAGAATCACTTGCATAGCTCCCATTTATTAATCAGAATGTATTACCCTAACAATATTGGGGTCTTGCAATTGATATAAACTGCTATAAAGACATATTTTAATTGTGCCCTTAGCATCCAGCAGTGGCATACATAGAGAAGTAAGGGCCCCATAGCTAGGGTCAAACCAGGCGCCCCACACAGGACAGAAGGGTTTCTGCCTTAACCCTTTTCAATTTTTCCACTGCCTCATTTGCTAAAAGTTGTTCCTTTAGAGCAGGCATTCTCAAACTGCTGCCCTCCAGCTGTTGTAAAACTACAACTCCCACCATGCCCTGCTGTAGGCCGATACCTGTAGGCTGTTCGGGCATGCTGGGAGTTGTAGTTTTGCAACAGCTGGAGGGCCGCAGTTTGAGGATGCCTGCTTTAGAGGGTAGAATCCTGACCAAGTTTTCACCTCCAGTAGAAGAGAAGATAATCCCAACTAAGACTGGGCCCCCTCGTGCCATGGCCCCATAGCAGTCGCATGGTCTGCTGCTCTGGTGGTTATGCCCCTGGCATCCAGTATGTTTTTTGCTGCCATGAACTGACATGTCTTGACAATAAAAGTTGTCTATCCTCTGTTGCAACCTTCACTACAAAGTTCCAAACTATCTCTGGAAGTGGCATCAACTGTAGAACTTTATGCCAAAAGACTAATGAAATGGGTTTTCATGGTTGAGCAACTGCACACCAACCTAAGATCACCATACACAATGCCAAGTGTCAGCTGGAGGGATGTAAAGCAAGCTGCCACTGGACTCTGAAACAGTGAAAATGTATTCTCTGGAGTGGAGAATCATGTTTCACTTTATGGTGGTCTGATGGAATAATCTGGGTTTGGTGGATTCCTGGAGAATGCTACCTATTGGAATGCATAAAATCTGTTGTACAATTTAGCGGTGGTATGAGGTATATTGGCATGGGACTGTGTTTCTGGGTTGGGCTAAGCCTCTTATTTCCATGCTGCAACAAACAAAAATATTTTAGAAAATTGTACGCTTTCAACCTAATGGCAACACTTTGGGGAAGGCTCTTTCTGTTCTAGGATGACTGCACCTTTGGGCAGAAAGAGAAGTCCATAAAGACATGGGGGGGGGGGGGGGGGGTAATTTATCAAACATAAATACACCTATATTATGTGTATTTCTGGCGCAGCTTTGCACCGCAGTCTGCGACTTCTTCCCGTTCACGCCAGGTCTAAAAAAGTTGGAGTGGCGTGGGCGGGAAAGGGAATGGGCCTGTAGGCCCCTCTGATTTACCATTTTCTACGCCTGTTTTAGGTGTAGAAAATGGTCTAAATGTAAGACAGCAAGTAGAAGCTATTTTATATGCAAAGAGGGGACCAACTCCCTCTTAAAATCTATGGTTTGGGAACGAGATCTCCAATAAGCCCATACAAGTGTGATGGTCAGATGTCCACAAACAGTACTTTTGGTCATACAGTATATAGTATATATTAGCCTGTGTGGCTATGGTACTGAACTGTAACATGATTTTCTTTTTATACTTTTTAACAAGAAGACAATGAATGTATGCTTAATAATGTATCAGCAATGTAGCTTGGAGCTTCTAGCCATAGCTTCTAGCACATAAGTCCAAGGAAAAACAAAGTGGGCCAATATCTGCCTCGCATGAACTGACACAAGTTCCTGCCAATTTATCATTATAATCTAATGCATTTCCAGTGATTTATAGAAAACACACTGTATCAGCAAGGGAGGAAAGGAAAATGAATCCTCTTTGTTGTGGTCTGAAGGATTCAGGTCCCTTAAAATAGACTTGATGAATATCCTTGGCATTTCATTGCATCACAGTATTCATCACAGGAAAATCCTAGTAAAAATAGAGCAGCACTAGACGTCACATATAAAGGCTTCCTATAACTATGTTTTAAGGAATCCTAGCACTAACCGTGCCATCATACAATCTGTAGGGCTGCTGGAATGAAATCACATTATATATATTACATTATATATTCAGAATAAGGAATACGGTACCTATTAAAGCAGGCATCCTCAAACTGCGGCCCTCCAACTGTTGCAAAACTACAACTCCCAGCATGCCCGAACAGCCTACAGGTATCAGCCTACAGCAGGGCATTGTAGGAGTTGTAGTTTTACAACAGCTGGAGGGCCGCAGTTTGAGGATGCCTGTATTAAAGAGTGTTAACTCACCATGATGTACAAATGTTTACTTTTTATTTTTTTTAATTGTTTACATCATACTCTATATTTTAAAAAAAAATACTGAAATCTTACAGTGCAAGACTGACACTTTCTGTTCTGTACAGATTTCTAATGGTACATATTCCATACTGCACTGTACACCGTGACTTTATATTGTCTATATTTATATATTTATATTGTCAGTATCATCATCTGTTGTTGATGATACTAAGCAGCCAAACTGAAATTTCTGATAATGAACAGGATTCAATAAAAGAGGGACAGACTGTGGAGCTCGGACAATGAACAATGATCCAGCAAATAGGTAGGGTATCGACGAAATTCTAGTGCATGGAGTCCAAGTAATACTGAACATATGGTTTATGGCTGTCATAATTACCAACCATTGAAATCAAACACTGAAGCAGCCTTTGGGTAGTTTCACACTAGCGCATTGCCGGGAACTACCGCATCGCCATCTGGCTCAATTGACTATAATGGAGAACGGCTCAGATCCACTGGCTACTTTTACTGGCACATGATGGGGGGGCTTTTATTACTGGCACATTATGGGGGGGGGCTCTTATTACTGGCACATGATGTGGGGCGCTCTTGTTACTGGCACATGATTGGGGTCATCTATGGGGGCACATCTTACTGGCACATGATTGGGGTCATCTATGGGGGCACATTTTACTGGCACTTTATTGGGGACATCTATGGGGGCACTTATTACTGGCACATTATTGGGGGCACTTTTTACTGGCACATTATTGGGTGGCACTATGGGGGCACTTCTTGCTGGCACATTAATGGTGGGCACTTCTTGCTGGCACATTAATGGTGGGCACTATAGGGGCATGTACTGATGCCACAAAGAAGGGGTATTTTATATGAGGGGCTCTGTACAGTAGCATTTTATACTGGGACACATTATGATGGGTACTATGGGGAAGGGGGGAGAGGAGTACTATGGGGTCATCTACGGGGGGCACTAAGAGTATTTTAGACTTGCAAATTATGGGGGACACTGAGGGCATCTACTGGGGCACTATATATGGGGCATTTTATACTGGTACATTATGGGGGCACTAGGAGGAAGGGGGGAGAGGAGCACTATGGGGGCATTTACTGGGGGCACTATATAGGGGTATTTTATACTGGCACATTATGGGGGCACTATGGAGACATAAGCTCAACTGGGGGCATTACAAGGGGGTATTTTTTGCACTGTCACATTATAAGGAGAATTATCTCTACTGGGGAGGGGGGCATTATGGTGGGCTTTATTACTCCCCCATGGTATGAGCCCCCTAGTAGCAGCACCAGCCTCTCCCTACTCTGCCCCTTCTCCAAATCCTTATTATGAAATCTTTCTCCTTAGGATAAAACACAACATCGTCTCCACCGAGCCCCCGGCCAAAGTGTTGAAGTGGCGTCAGAGATCCCCAAGGGCCAAGCCAAGTAATTGTAAGTTTTCATGTGAAATATGTTTATGATATACACATATAGCCTACACTGTGCCACACAGTATACAGTATACCTCTACACTGTGCCACACAATGTACAGTATACCTCTACACTGTGCCACACAATGTACAGTATACCTCTACACTGTGCCACACAATGTACAGTATACCTCTACACTGTGTAGTCTGTTCTATAAGCACCATTGTTTTGTGGCGGCGGACAGAAAATAATCTAGAAGTGCCCCTCCCGAGACCAGGCTCTGGATCCGCCACTGGTTGTCCCACCCAAATTATCGCCAATCCACAGGATAGGTGAAAAATATCTTATCTTTGGGGGTTGACTGCTGGGACCCCACTGATCATAATAGAAGGGGTTTCTGAGTCAAACAAGTAAATAGAGCCGTGGTCAATGATTGTCTCTATTAGACTAGCAGAGATTGCCGAGTACAGCACGCAGCAATTTCTGGCAGTCCAATAGAGACTAATGGAGCAGCAGTGCTTGTGCGTGACCTGACCATATCTTCATTCAGACAAGGGCCTCAGGGACCCTCATTCTTGTCATCTGTGGGGGTCCCAGTGGTCAGACCACCACTGATCAGACACTTATCACCTACCTTGTGGACAAGTAATATGTTCTTATAGTCGGACAACACTTGTCTTGTACTCAGGGGCAGACTGGCCATAGACCTTACAGGGAAATTTCCCGGTGGGCCGATGCCCAGGGGGCCACCTGAGCCCTCCTCACGGCCGGTCAGTGGAAGTTTTTGGGAATGTATTTTGTGCTGCTGGCAGTATTTTGGGATGGACTGTTGTATTTGGTTCTGTTGGGGTGGTATAATGTGCCACAATATGACATTCCTGGCCCTGCCTTCCATCAGTTTGGACCCAACTACAAAACGGGGCAATTTTTAGTATTTTTTCCAGGGGCACTTTAAGTTCCCAATCCGCCTTGTACTAAATGATACATGTAACTAGTTAATAGAGTGGTAGTCCTGTATTTCTCTAGGGGTTGTCAGGTATGTTGAACATAGTATGTGTAGATGATTAAAGTGTCCATTTGTTGTGCTCATTGCGTAATAAACTCTAGCTGGTGATCAGTGGCTCTTGCTCCCAAGATTTATGACAGGAAGAAGGCTGAAAGATAAGGTGCTTGTTGATTTTGAGTTATACATTTCTAGTAAGATAAATTAACCCATGCATTGACATATATGCATTTATCAGCAATTAAAACGTAACCTACAAAATAAGAAAAAAATAATATGCTACATAATACATGATCCAATACAGTAGACTCATTCATAAGTACCGTAATAGTAAAATAGTAGTTTTTTTCAGGAGTCACATGTACCGTATCCAGTCAGTAATTTACAGATGAAAACCTTCACTAAAGGTTTACATTCCCAATTCCCACCAAGTGACATGAGTCAGATTGCGGCCACTTTTCCAGATTGTTCTTCACAATGCCTTTTTGTAATGTCTCATTATCAAAACGGATGTGTATGTATAATAATGACATTTGTAATTGTTTTATGATCTTGGGTTTCAGTCACTGATTTGGTCTTAGATTTCAGTTATCGCTGGGTAGGCTGTTATTTTATTACAATGTTTTTCCTAAAGATTATTTCCAGGAAAGTACTGCATTTCACACAGAGGAAGACTCTTTAGCACGTGTGCTATTTTAAAGAGAACCTGTCAATATGAAATGCAATACAATCTGTAAGCAACATGTTATAGAGCAAGAGGAGAAGATTGATATATTAGTTTGAGGAAAAGCTTCAGTAAAACTTGTAATTTATACATTTAAATATCTGCTCTTTCTGAGCTCAGTTGTACACAGGGGAGGTGTTATCAGTGACTGAAAGCTATTTATACACACACAGAAAACGTTATACCTCACTGATAACACCTCTCTCATGTACAATGAGGTCAGAAAGAGAAGAAAATAGGGATGAGCAAACTTGTGTTTTCAAGTTCGGCGTACAAGGTTTGGGTTATCTAAGAATTCCATTATGGATTCCACTACCACATACCATAACAAAATTCTTAGATAACCCGAACCTTGTACGCCGAACTTGAAAACACAAGTTCGATCATCCCTAGAGGAGAATTAAAGGTATAAATTATGAACACACTCGTTCCTGTTAACGCTTGTTCATCAGGTGAATTAAAGGGTTGTCCCATGAAAAATATTGTGTAGTTTTCAAACCAGCACCTCAATCTGAATACTTTTGTAACTGCATGTAATTAAAAAAATTGGATAGACACTGAGTTATTCAATAAAATGTATCCATATAGCGCCACCTTTGTCCTGCTCACTTAGGTGGCCGCACATGCTCAGTTTCATCCTTTAACTGCCTCCTGAGCTGTGATATGGAGAGCATGGACACGCCCCCTTGACACTCCACTTGAGCTTTCAGGTTTGTTAAATCTAGCAGAGCAGTGAATTAGGAGATTTTTGGATCCATGTGAGGTAAAGGGCTGGTTCTAGCTTTGTCAGAAAGAGATTGTCATGTACTATATGATGTCTGATTTTCATTTATTACATTAGTCCTGGGATAACCCCTTTAATCGTTGGTGCAGCACATAAAAAAATTGTTTCTGGGCAGCAGGTTGGGTCAATGGTGATATGCTGCCCAGAAACAATAAATCTGCATGAGAAGATTGCTGCAGGTAAATGATGAGCAGGCAATTATTGGGAAAAGGCGCCGTAAGGTCTGAGTTGAATAACCACAGGTTCATGAAACTGGAAATCTCCTTTAAATGGCGTACATTGCTTTTACTGGCCACAGGGAGGTCTAGAGACACTATAATTGGGCACTGCAGCTCTTATAGGGGCATTATGGCCAAACTCATGGTGGGACTGGAACCAGGGGCGTAGCTATAGGGGAAGCAGGAGAAGCGGCTGCTTTGGGGTCCTGACCCAGAAGGGGACCATCCAGGAAGAGGAGGACTAAAAGATTTGAACAGTATTACACAATGAAATTGTATACAGTGACAATATAGACGGATGGAACAGCTGCCGGGCCTGGTCTGAGAGAGCGATCTTTACTAGCCACAGGAATGGGGGTGGCATGAAAGGAAGGGGCTGCGAAAAAATTACTGGGGGAGGGGGGCCCCATTCAAAAATTTGCTGTGGGGCCCAGTCATTTCTAGCTACGCCACTGACTGGAACTATTTATTAGAGTTACCATATCTGTCAATATGAAACAACTATATCTGGTCCAAGAGGTTTTCTCTTAATAGAAACCAGCAATGGATGCCAAATAAAAATGCATGTCTTTATCCCTTTTAGAATCAATAAAATGCCAAAGTAGATAAATTCAGCTGTGACATTTTACTTGGGGTGCGATCTAAATACCATGACTATGGCTTAGTTGACTTTAGGCTCAATTTTCTCTTCACTGCACATTGCGGTTAACTGGTAGTCTGAAACATGTGCACTCCGCTGGAGAATAAGAACATACATATATTGGTTTCATCTTTTCATCTATTCCTTCCACAGACCTCTCCGCATGAATTTATTTCAGTTTTTCGGGTTGAGCTTGCCTACATATACTCTCCTTGTACGTCTTCAAACATATAACTGGGTATGATATAGAGTCGTAGCCCTAATAATCATCACGTTGAAGTGTTCTACAAACAGTATGGACCAAATCTAGTGTATCTGCATAGTGACGTTTATTTTAAACCTAATACAAGACCAAAGGGTTGAGTGACCATAGATTCCCCCAGTGCACTGTGTGCAGCACAGGCCAAGCGATGTCATTATAATTGCTTACGGGAACAATATAAAGGGAGGGAGGAGATCGAGGACCATGTAATCGCTGTTCACTTTGATTTACATGATGGCTGGCATTCCCTTTCCATGTTTACTCATGTTGCCACATTACATTTACAGTATATGCCGTTGATATGAATTCATTTTTGCAACCAATTTGCTGATGATCTATATTACTTG
Source organism: Bufo bufo (assembly GCF_905171765.1). Taxonomy (NCBI): domain Eukaryota; kingdom Metazoa; phylum Chordata; class Amphibia; order Anura; family Bufonidae; genus Bufo; species Bufo bufo. The sequence continues at coordinate 443,449,973 of NC_053389.1, read as the reverse complement.
CTTTCTTTTGTCTTAGCACAAATTAAATATTTCCGCAGTACTGTAGTTTAATGGATTAAAATGGGTGCAATTAATTATGTAGAAACCAAAAAGGGCTCTATATATGAACTCAGAAAATAGTTTTTCACCTTATGTAACAGTTTTTGTAACGTTTTTTTGGCATAGGTCTATGGCATAGGTAAAAAATGTCTGATAGCAGCATGTCCAACCTCGGAGACCTGTCTCCATATAGAGAACGCTCCCCGATCCTTGGTGAGGAAGACACTGGCTGCTGTATAAGTAAATGGGGAGGTGGCTATGCATGGGTGCATTTCTCTCCATCCACTTATATGTGAGTTGTGGACACAGAGGTGGGACCTGCACCATATCCTGGACTTTGTGAAATATCTTGAGCTGAGAATAACCATGTAAGTTGTAGTTGTCAGGATAACTTGCAGTGCCAATGCATTTTACAACCTGTGCCCATGTGTGCTTTTCGCTTTTGCCTTCCATTACTATGAGCCGCTGATATTTTGTCCAAGCACTACCTTTCATTTCTTTGAAGTAAGTTTGCCAGGCAGTGGTTGGACTGCAAATACAAAACCCTTCGAGGGGCAAACCGCAAGCATGGCTTGGGAGCTTCCCTGCCAGCCTGCGACAGAAAAGACGATAATGGATGACAGCGCAGCACATGGAGCATTCCCACTCATCACAAATGATGGCTGTTGTGCTAGTTAACCTTTTCTGAGGCAGTGTCAGCTCACACAGTGCACTAGTAAAGATGTGAATGCAGAGAATGACCCACAGAGCACATAGCATCTTTGAACACCGCATGATGTGGGTTTGAAATAGCAAGCAGAGTATTATCAGATTGCTTTTAGCGCTTTTTAAGTAAAGAAAATGGGCCTCATGTTCGAAAGTACTGATAGAGCTTAATTGTGGGAGGTTAGATAAATGCTGCCATAATGTCCACCAAAACTGTAAAAATAATTAATCTATTTAAAATACTAATAAATTATAAATAAAACACAATTATATAGAACCACTATATTCTGCAACACTTTACAAGCAGGGGATGTGATTACCAACAATTAAGGCGGCCATATATTTGAGACAATGATCGGCCACATTGCAGAGGATCAGTCGCGTGTAAGACTCCTTGCTCCTGTATGCACACCACCGTTCCGTTTTTTGCGGTCCGTTGTAGAAATGCCTATTCTATAGGACATGCTATATTTTTTTTTATGAAACAGAGTCACCCGAATGCATTCTGTTCTATTTGGTTGTGTCCCCCCATAGCGTTTTTCTGTCCGCGATGTGGTGCGGACCAAGACGGATCCGTCATGACTCACAATGTAAGTCAATGGGGATGGATCAGTTTTTTCAGACACCATAGAAAATGGATTCATCCCCTATTGACTTTCAATGGTGTTCATGACGGATCCGTCATGGCTATAGAAGACATAATACAACCGGATCCGTTCATAACGGATACAGACGGTTGTATTATGGTAACGGAAGCGTTTTTGCAGATCCATGACGGGTCCGGCAAAAAAACCTCTGGTTTGAAAGTAGCCTCACACAGTGGATGGAGCTGTGCTGGTTCTTGCGCTAGAGCTTTTGGAAACAGCTGATCAAGGAGAGAGGAGGAGTCGGACCCAGTCGGTCTACTATTCATGACCTATCCTAACCTACTGATCACCTATCCTAAGGGCCAGGGGTGGACTGGGAACTTAAAGTGGACCTGGAAAAGTGGCGCCATGTGGTAGGCGAGTCCAGAAGGCAGGGCAACACAAGTAGGCAGGGCCAACACAAACCACAAATAGACAGGGACAACAGAGGTAGGTGGGGACAGCAATACTGTAGTGTAGCACCACATACTGCCCCATCAAAATGAAATACACAGTGCAGCATAAAGTACTACCCTATCACCATACTGAGGACAGTGATACAGTTAAATTCAGGAGGGCACCTGCGACTGCTGGCCAGGTGCATAAGTTACTGATGCTCCTAGCATTAAATAATTCTGAGAGCATCAGATCGTTATGTACCAGGACAGTGGCTATAAGGAGGACTCGTGCTGCCCCCTGGGCATTGGCCCACCAGGAAATTTCCCTGTAGGGTCTGTGGCCAGTCCACCCGTGCTAAGGACAGGTCATCAATAAGTAAATATTAGAAAACCCCTGTCACCAGGGAGTCTGCCACCATGAAATTGACTTTTAAATCAGGCACAAAGCCTTCTAGGGCTAGCTCATCTGTAATGATACCTTTCACTTTGTTCAATCCGTTGCTTCATTCTGGAGAAAAGGTACTTTTAACCTGTATGGAAATGAGCAGTTAAGTGCACCGAGGGCGGGCCCCAGCCACTTTGTTCTCCCACTGCTCCTCCTGCTTCCTCTACCAGCCCCTCTCTCGCCTTCTTGATTGATGCAGCAACCTGGCCTGGTAACATTTTAGTGTAGTTATTGTGAAAACTTGTTTAAAAATCTTGAAGTAAATCAGGTATTTCATATGATGGTAAGCAAATCACAACTGATCATCTATAGCAGTGCTTGGGCACAACCTAGCTGAGATAAGAAGACTTGTATGATAAATGCACTAAGCAGATAATCTAGAGGTTTTCAGGAGAGTAGGTGGACACCATTAGTCAGATCAGTAGGCCCTGACTGAGAACACATGGTTGAGGGAATTTCCTGCGACCATCTCCTGGGTTCTGGAACATGTGCAGGAGACAGTACAATTAATCAATTTCATGCTAATTACAGTTAAGCACTTGCTGGATCCCTGTTGTTTGCTATACAATATCTTCTGTTCCAAGTGTATGCAAATGTTGCCCAGTCCTTTTTGTGTTCTAACAACCATGTGAAGCAGGACCAGGAATATATTAGAATTATTGAAAATGCATCAAGACACATTTAGTTTTTCCAGGAAGCTAATGTCTGCACATTGTTGTGCTGAAGTGGAACAGAAAGCCAAAAGGCCCATTTACATGAAGTGACAATAGTTCAGGTCCAGACAATTACAGCCATTCACAGCAATAATGATTACCCCACGGAAACAAAAAAGCATAAAAATTCCTCAAACACTGATGATATTGATCATTCAGACTTGACGATTTGAACAATCTCTCATGGACATTTTTGGTTGCAGTATTAGGCTACGTCTACACGACAACAATAAGTCGCGCGACAGATAGGGCACAACTACACTGCAACATTTATAGCGCACTAATGTCGCGCGACAATTTTTATAATGACAGTCTATGGTGTCGCTCTGCAACATGCTGCGACTGCGACGCAACAGTCGCAGAAAAATCCATCTCGAATGTTGCAGGTTGCAGTGCGACACCATAGACTGTCATTATAAAAATTGTAGCGCGACATTTTGTTGCAAATGTCGTCGTGTAGATGTAGCCTTAGGCTACATTCACACGAATGTATTTTGTTTCTGTGCCCGTTCCGTTTTTTTTTTTTGCGGATAGGATGCGGACCCATTCATTTCAATGGGTTCGCAAAAAAATGAAGACAGCACACCGTGTGCTGTCCGCATCCGAATGTCTGTTTCATAGCCCCGCAAAAAATGTAAATAGAATATGTCCTATTGTTGTCCGTTTTGCGAACAAGGATAGGAATTGTTACAATGTATCGGCAATAAAAACGGATGCCATACGGACGTCATCCGTTTTATTTTTTGCGGATCCGCAATGTAGCCTTAGGCCTCAGTGTTGTGCGGTCCATTTTTCATCGATCCGTTGTTACGTTTTTTGTTTCTGTTGTGTTTCCGTTTCTTTTCCGTTTTTCCGTTTTTCCGTATGGCATATACAGTATACAGTAATTACATAGAAAAAATGGGGCTGCGGGGATGCATTTCCGTATGTGTTCCTTTTTTTTGCGGACCCATTGACTTGAATAGAGCCACGGAATGTGATTTGCGGGCAATAATAGGACATGTTCTATCTTTCAACGGAACGGAAAAACGGAAACGGAATGCATATGGAGTACATTCCGTTTTTTTTAACGGAACCATTAAAATGAATGGTTCCGTATATGGACCATATACGGAACACAAAAAACGGCCAGTAAACGGGGAAAAAAAACGGTCGTGTGCAGGAGGCCTTAGTGAGTGATTGTATAAAACTCGCCCACATTTATTATTTGGTTGGTGTAAAAGTTGCAAGCATTGACATGTGACACTACACAATGGACGGAGATGTGTATTTCCAGGGACAGATTTTAGGCTTAGATGATTTATTAAAACAGAATAAAATCACTGTTTATGTAACGATGCAGAACTCTTTTTGAATGCTAATACAGGCTGATCACGATTTGGGGTCAGGATGGAATTGTTTCACTCTAAGGCCCCTTTCACACGGGTGAGTATTCCGCGCGGGTGCAATGCGGAGTTGAACGCATTGCACCCGCACTGAATCCGGACCCATTCATTTCTATGGGGCTGTGCACACGAGCAGTGATTTTCACGCATCACTTGCGTTGTGTGAGAATCGCAGCATGCTCCTCTTTGTGCGTTTTTCACGTAACGCAGGCCCCATAGAAGAGAATGGGGTTGCGTGAAAATCGCAAGCATCCGCAAGCCAGTGCGGATGCGGTGCGATTTTCACACACGGTTGCTAGATGACGATCGGGGTGAGGACCCGATCATTATTATTTCCCCTTATAACATGGTTATAAGGGAAAATAATAGCATTCTGAATACAGAATGCATTGTACAATAGGGCTGGAGGGGTTAAAAAAATAAAAAATTATTTAACTCACCTTAATCCACTTGTTCGTGCTGCCCGGCATCTGCTTCTGTCTTCATCTGTGAGCAATAGGACCTTTGATGACGTCACTGCGCTCATCACATGATCCATCACCATGGTGATGGATCATGTGATGGACCAGGTGATGAGCGTAGTGACGTCATCAAAGGTCCTATTGCTCACAGTTAAAGACAGAAGAGATGCCGACTGCGCGAACAAGTGGATTAAGGTGAGTTAAATTTTTATTTTATTTTTTTTAACCCCTCCAGCCCTATTGTACTAAGCATTCTGTATTCAGAATGCTATTAATTTCCCTTATAACCATGTTATAAGGGGAAATAATACAATCTACACTACAACTAACCCAAACCTGAACTTCTGTGAAGAAGTTCGGGTCTGGGTACCACAGTCGGTTTTTTATCACGTGCATGCAAAACACATTGCACACGCGCGATAAAAACTGAACATCGGAACGCAATCGCAGTCAAAACTGACTGCAATTGCGTACCTACTCGCAAGGGTTTGCCGCAATGCACCGGTACGCATTCGGACCTAATCCGGACACGCTCGTGTGAAAGAGGCCTTAGGGCAGATTGGCTGATGCCTTCCTCTGAATCAATAGAGGAAAACAAACTTCTCAGATTTAACCCTTCCACATCCTTTCATCCATATCCTCTCCCATCTCCGAGTAGTAAATAGCCATCATAGTCTGTTACTGTGTTCAATATTATTTCCTTAAAGGGAATCTGTCACCAGGATCTTGGACAATTATCTGCAGTAATACATAAGTACTCAGGTAATACAGATAAGGAGTCCAAATATGCAGAAAAAATGTCCAGATCACTATTTTTTATAATTTCCTAGTGCCCCCTGTTCCCCTGCTGTCAGCATTTGTAGCTATGCTGAAATACATTGTAGGACTGCAGTGCATGCTCATGAGTCCTCTCCATTATGTTAGCACAGAGGTCCAGACTCTGTTTAAAGGGAACCTGTCATCAACTTTATGCTGCTCATACTAACGGCAGCATAAAATAGTGACAGAAATGCTGATTTCAGCGGAGTGTCATTCATGAGCTAAAAGTAAGTGGTTGCTGAGAACCAGCATTATAATCATTGCAGCCCAGGCCTTGAAAAGAGTAAGATCTACCTGAGAAGAGTCATGGTTATTCCTAATCTCCTGCTCTCTCACCCGTCTGCTGATGATTGGCAGTTCTCTCCTAGAGAGAAAGAGAGAAAACTAGGTAGAAGACTGTCAGTCATCAGCAGGTGGGCAGGGAAAGCAGGAATTCATGAATAACCAGGACTCTTCTCAGGTGGCCGTGACTCTTTCCCAGGCCCAGTCTGCCATGATTGTGATGTTGGTTCTCGGCAACCACTTACTTTTAACTTTTAAATGACAGACTGCTGAAATCAACTCACCTGTCTCTACTTTATACTGCTGTTAGTATGGGTAGCATAAAGTTGATGACGGGTTCCCTTTAAAGAGCAGCTGACAGTGGAAAAAGGGCAGTAGAAAAATGTCAATCCTGACTACTCATGTATTACTGCAGATAATAATTCAGAATCGTGGTGACAGATTCCCTTTAATTTATGTCAATTTGGTATTCTGAAAATTACATAGACCACAAATTCTGTTCTGTAACATATGAACTCTCACAACATACTCCTCCAATGTTCAGCTTTTTATACTTTATATGATGTTACCCATTTCTGATTTAAAAGGGTTTCCAGGAGTATAATATTGATAGTCTATCCTCAGAATAGGTCATCACTGATCAGTGGGGATTCGACTCCCGACACCTCCACTGGGCATGGGATGCAATGCCAAGAACAGCTAATATACAATGGATGGCACTGTGCTTTATATGCTGTGAGGAAGGCCGTAGCGCCCACTGGAGTGCTGCGGCCTAGTCAAACAGCTAAACAGTGGTGCTGCTGGGTGTAGACCTCATAATCAGACATTGTTGACCTATCCTGAGGTCACTCCCAGAAAACCCCTTTAAGTAACAGATGCTTAGCACTGCTGTTTTTGTGGGTTAACTAATGTCATCATGAATCAGTGTCCTTGCACATTTTCACAATTACTAATGTTATATATAGTGTTGATCGCGAATATTCGAATCGCAAATTTTAATCGCGAATATCGCCACTTAGAGAATTTGCGAATATTTTGAATATAGTGCTATATATTCGTATTCGCGAAAAGTGTTGATCGCTTATTTTTATCGCAAATATATTACATTGCCGATTTTCAGAATCAAGTAAATAATGACTGGAGATCACGAATGTGCAAATTTATGGCGAATATTCGGCAAATAAAAATTAGCAAAATATTGCGAATTTGAATATTGTCTATGCCGCTCATCACTTACCAATATATTTCAAGTAGTATAGAGATCAAACTCATATCTACCACTGTCTAGTAACATGTATGTGTAAGGCCCCAGAGTGACATTGCCACTTCTTCACCCCGCTACTGTCTTTAATGGGCTAATATAATGTAATCTATACATTTTATTCCAGGTCCTATGCACTGTGCATTGCAACTTTTATGTTCAAATGTAATGTGCCTGGTTCACCAGCAGGTGGCAGCAAACACGGCAGAGCTACAGTTAGGTAGAATGGAGATTTCCATTCTATTCTGACCCCCCTCTGTGGAGTGGGCGAGTACCACTTCCTGCAGGAAGGGTGGGGACCAGGACTAGTCAGTCTAGCTTACCCCCTGCTAGGGGACAGTTGTGCACGGCATGTCTCTGCTGGACATGCCCACGCAAGCCAGAGCACCTTGAGCTCTGCTGGCCACGGAGGCCAAAGCTTGAAGCCTCAGGAGCCAGAAGGAAAGTTCCCTGGCCTAATCTAGAGGCAGACCATACAGAGAGAAAGTGCAGCATACAGAAAAAGCTAAATTATACAGCCAGCCTGTCAGTACAGCAGAGCCAGAGAGAAACAGAGGTAGCAAAGATGAGTTTGCCTGCCAGTTTTAATGCTAAAGCCTGCTGGGACCAAGATAAAGCTTGAAGATTATTACTGATGAACATTTATTCAAGTAAAGCTGCTGTTCAACTATATACAAGGTCTGGACTCAAATTATTTCCTTAAAATCTCTCAATTATTCCCCCTATTTATTGCTTCGGAGCCAATGCCTGGGGTCCAGGCGTATCCAGGTAGGAGCACCGTGACACATATAAAGGGACATTGTAGGCCGCATTTCTATACCTGGGTCGCGTTACATAGAGGGCCCTAGGGGGAGGCGTGCGTTGCATATGTGCATGTGGGTATCCATTTGAAACCGCCGTGTCAATGAAGAGGACATACTCTCTTTACACAGATATTACCTACACCGCTATACATTGGCACATTGGCTCTATGTGTTGAAGGAACTTGAACTGAACTCTTCCTCTCCATAGCATTAAAGTGCACCTAAACTTTTATATATCATTTATTAAAACCTGTTGTACATGCCCTTAAATTAATTTTCTTTTTAAAGGGCTTCTGTCACCCCACTAAAGTAATATTTTTTTTTTGGGCTAGTTAAATTACTTATACTGCGATATATGAAAATATAATGGTCTTACTTACTTTGATTCAGCAGTTTCTTCTAAAAACAAAGTTTTATAATATGTAAATTAGGTCTCTACCAGCAAGTAGGGCGGCTACTTGCTGGTAGCAGCTGCAGAAAACCGCCCCCTCGTCGTGTTGATTGACAGGGCCAGCCGGGATCTCCTCCTCCGGCCAGCCCTGTCGGCATTTCAAAAATTGTGCGCCTGTGTTCATTCGGCGCAGGCGCTCTGAGATGAGGAGGCTCGCCTCCTCAGAACTCCCTCAGTGCGCCTGCGCCGATGACATCACCGAAATAGAAGACGTCATCGGCGCAGGCGCACTGAGGGAGTGCTGAGGAGGCGAGCCTCCTCATCTCAGAGCGCCTGCGCCGAATGAGCACAGGCGCGCGATTTTTGAAATGCCGACAGGGCTGGCCGGAGGAGGAGATCCCGGCTGGCCCTGTCAATCAACACGGCGAGGGGGCGGTTTTCTGCAGCTGCTACCAGCAAGTAGCCGCCCAACTTGCTGGTAGAGACCTAATTTACATATTATAAAACTTTGTTTTTAGAAGAAACTGCTGAATCAAAGTAAGTGAGACCATTATATTTTCATATATCGCAATATAAGTAATTTAACTAGCCCAAAAAAAAATAATGACTTTAGTGGGGTGACAGAAGCCCTTTAATGTTTTCCCAGCTACTGCACTTTAGGATCTATACCCCCATACAGCACTGAGTAAGGGAGTACTGACTCCCCTGCGGCTGCATTGCTGCTCCTGCCTGTGCCAACACTTATCTCCTAAAGCCTAGCATAGATTGGCCATGTCAGGCTTTGGCAGAGCGGGCACAGGTAGAGGAGCAATGTCTTATGTGAACTCCGGCCCTGTGCTTGCTTGCTCCGCTCTATTAATAGCCTGTACAGTTATTTATTTTAAATTAATTCTAAATATTACATTATTCTAAAATGAATTTCATGGCATTTTCAACAGGTCTCAATAATGTATATATATATTATTATTATAATTATTATTTTATTTTATGCACTTATATAGCGCTGACGTATTCCGCAGAGCTTTACAGACATTATCATCACTTGCTGTCCTCAATGGGGCTCACAATCTAAGTTTCCTATCAGTATGTCTTTTGGAGTGTGGGAGGAAATCCATGCAAAGAGGAGAGAACATACAAACTATATATAAAGGTTTAGGTATGTTATAACAATGTAGGTATTTATTGATAGCATGGGGAGACTAGAGCCCTCTCAAGCTCAAAAGGGTGGCATGTAATGGTATATACACCTGGACAGCCATCAAATTGTAATAATTTGTAATTTATCTATATTGAAAATGTGTAGTCTTGAGCTCCTAAATGTGGTCCAGCTCAACCACATACACAACGTAAATAGCATCTAATAGTTTTCATCTTGTTATGATCCAACTGAGCAGACGCCACCTGTCTATCTCAGCAGCAGGATTCAGCTGGAGTGAAGGAAGGGCCTGGGGTCTTCTGACTGGATCAAACTATAGATCATAGTACAGATGCTAGACAGTAACCCAAATGAGATTTGTCACATTGTTCTAAGTAATTAGTAATTACTTAAAATCTGAAGTGAGTGCTGTTAATGTACCTGGCAGGCAGCACTCATTAGTCAAGCAAGGCAGGAGTGCTTGTAAGTATTCTGCAAACATCACTATCACCTGTAGGATCTAGAACATCACTTAGATGTATACCCCCTTGCCAGTAGCCATTTATCACACAGCATCTTGACAGAACCTTGCCTGAGGCCTAGCAGCAGACGGCACACTCCGGCCTGTATTGAGTGCGCTGTACTTAGAATACACAAGAATTTCCTAAAACAAAAAATAACAAAAACTGTTGTTTCCATGCACAGCTCATGTCATTACAAAAGAACTGATAAGTAAAAGCACTGTACGGACGAAGGTTTGGTCTTTTGAAGTCCATGCTGAATAGAATACCCTCCCTTTAGTTAACTGTATTCATGGTCCTTATCAAGAGGATTTAGTTTCTGGCTAGGTAACAAAGGAAGACACTTAAAAAACATGAGACAACTTTCTACTTGTCAATCCCTTTCAATCATCCAAACAATTCTGGAGGAAGTGTGCCCCACAGTATGAATGCAAAAAGTCATGCTTGTTTTCCATGTTTCTGAAACGTACTGTACTACTTGAACTTACAGTATGGCAGTAAGTTGCTCCTCATCACTAAAAAACATGTACACTAGTGTTGAGCGAGGATGCTCGGTCGAACACCAGTTCGGCTCCATTATCGCTATGCTCAGCACATCGCGATGCTCGAGTCAGTGTATTTAAATCTAATTTAGCCTCTATTTCTATGCAAAAGATCGCAGTACAGTGAGGGAATCCCTCAGTGTGAGTCCGTGGCTTAGGAGTCCCTGCTCTAACTCCATATATAGCTATGTCCATATATGGAGTCAGTGCTTGGGGACACCCAGTGTATTTAAATCTAATTTAGCCTGTATTTTCAGAATAGCTTCTGCCAGGATTCGAACTCACAACCTTTTGCATATATATTTATTTATATATTTTTTTTTTATTATTTTTTTTGTGACTGGCTATGCAGCTATATAGTGTAGTGGTTAAAGTTCTGGGCTATGATGCAAAAGCTGCGAGTTCAAATCCCATCACAAACATTTTCAGAAATAGGGGTTAAATTAGATAATATTTTATATTTTTTTAGTAATTGTAAAAAATGTATGGCACAAAATAAATGTGTAATTACTAGAAAAAATAAATATATATATATACAGTGTGTATAGAAAATAGATGAGCAGCACACAAATCCCAGGCGGTGCAATTCCTTGAAACGGACCACGGACTTTGGTCCAGCTGAGTATATGCAAAGAAGAATCCAAGGCAGCACACAGATATCCGTGAAAAAAGGGTATTTTATTCACCCATGTGTAGACAGCAACGTTTCAGCTCTCTCTATGGAGCCTTTGTCAAGCCATGGCTTGACAAAGGCTCCATAGAGAGAGCTGAAACGTTGCTGTCTACACATGGGTGAATAAAATACCCTTTTTTCACGGATATCTGTGTGCTGCCTTGGATTCTTCTTTGCATATATATACAGTGGATATAAAATGTCTAAACACCCCTGTTAAAATGGCAGGTTTCTGTGCTGTAAAAAAATTAGACAAAGATAAATCATTTCAGAACTTTTTCCACCTTTAATGTGACCTATAAACTGTACCACTCAATTGAAAAACAAACTAAAATCTTTTAGGTGGAGGGAAGAAAACAAAAAGAACTAAAATAATGTGGTTGCATAAGTGTGCACACCCTCTTATAACTGGGGATGTAGCTGTGTTCAGAATTAAGCAATCACATTCAAAATCGTGTTAAATAGGCATACACCTGCCATCATTTAAAGTGCCTCTGATTAACCCCAAATAAAGTTCAGCTGCTCTAGTTTGTCTTTCCTGAAATTTTCTTAAGCGCATCCCACAGCAAAAGCCATGGTCCACAGAGAGCTTCCAAAACATCAGAGGGATCTCATTGTTAAAAGGTATCAGTCAGGAGAAGGGTACAAAAGAATTTCCAAGGCATTAGATATGCCATGGAACACAGTGAAGACAGTCATCATCAAGTGGAGAAAATATGGAACAACAGTGACATTACCAAGAACTGGACGTCCCTCCAAAATTGATGAAAAGACGAGAAGAAAAGTGGTTTGGGAGGCTATCAAGAGGCCTAAAGCAACATTAAAGGAGCTGCAGGAATATCTGGCAAGTACTGGCTGTGTGGTACATGTGACAACAATCTAATCTCCTGTATTCTTCATATGTCTGGGCTATGGGGTAGAGTGGCAAGACGAAAGCCTTTTCTTACGAAGAAAAACATCCAAGCCAGGCTACATTTTGCAAAAACACATATGAAGTCTCCCAAAAGCATGTTGGAAAAGGTGTTATGCGCCGTTGAAACCAAGGTTGAACTTTTTGGCCATAATTCCAAAAGATATGTTTGGCGCAAAAACAACACTGCACATCACCAAAAGAACACCATACCCACAGTGAAGCATGGTGGTGACAGCATCATGCTTTGGGGCTGTTTTTCTTCAGCTGGAACTGGGGCCTTAGTTAAGCTAGAGGGAATTATGAACAGTTCCAAATACCAGTCAATATTGGCACAAAACCTTCAGGCTTCTGCTAGAAAGCTGACCATAAAGAGGAACTTCATCTTTCAGCATGACAACGACCCAAAGCATACATCCAAATCAACAAATGAATGGCTTCACCAGAAGAAGATTAATGTTTTGGAATGGCCCACCCAGAGCCCAGACCTGAATCCGATTGAAAATCTGTGGGGTGATCTGAAGAGGGCTGTGCACAGGAGATGCCCTCACAATCTGACAGATTTGGAGTGTTTTTGCAAAGAAGAGTGGGCAAATCTTGCCAAGTCAAAATGGGCCATGCTGATAGACTCCTACCCAAAAAGACTGAGTGCTGTAATAAAATCAAAAGGTGCTTCAACAAAGTATTAGTTTAGGGTGTGCAACCATATTATTTTATTTTTATATTTTTTCTTCACTCTACCTAAAAGACTTTAGTTTGTTCTTCAATTGAGTTGTACAGTTTATAGGTCATATTAAAAGGTGGAAAAAGTTCTGAAATAATTTATCTTTGTCAAATTTTTTTACATCACAGAAACCTGACATTTTAAAAGGGGTGTGTAGAATTTTTATATCCACTGTATATATAAATAGAAATTCCACGGCACTCCCACAGATTGTAGTTTAAAAAAAAAAAGTTCTTTAATCACCAACGTCGCGTTTCACTGCTTGAGAAAAGTGCCAGTGAGAGGACTGAAACATCGCATTGGTAATTAAAAAACATTTTTTTTAAACTGCAATCTGTGGGAGTGCCGTTGAATTTGGCAGCACTCCAAGAAGTAAAAAAGTACAAAAATCTTAATTTACCCAAGCAGGACATGCGACGTTTCGGCTCTATGCTGGAGCCTTTCTCAAGCAGTGTATACAGACAAAGCGTCAAGTATATATAGCAGTGTGCTAGTTCTTAACAATTTACATAACATGTGTGGCCAATTCATAACCATTTAACAAAAATCATGTAATAATACAGTGCAACCACGTAATAGTAAAATGTGACCAAGACTATCAATATCTCATGATCATATTGTATATAACAGTGATAAAAGTGCAATCAAAAAATACAAACCGGATTCCAAAAAAGTTGGGACACTATACAAATCGTGAATAAAAACTGAATGCAATGATGTGGAGGTGCCAACTTCTAATATTTTATTCAGAATAGAACATAAATCACGGAACAAAAGTTTAAACTGAGAAAATGTACCATTTTAAGGGAAAAATATGTTGAATCAGAATTTCATGGTGTCAACAAATCCCCAAAAAGTTGGGACAAGGCCATTTTCACCACTGTGTGGCATCTCCCCTTCTTCTTACAACACTCAACAGACGTCTGGGGACCGAGGAGACCAGTTTCTCAAGTTTAGAAATAGGAATGCTCTCCCACATTGTGGGAATTGGTGATCCTCTACCCATCTTGGCTTCTGAGAGACACTGCCACTCTGAGAAGCTCTTTTTATACCCAATCATGTTGCCAATTGACCTAATTAGTGTTAATTAGTCTTCCAGCTCTTCGTTATGCTCAAATTTACTTTTTCCAGCCTCTTATTGCTACTTGTCCCAACTTTTTTGGGATTTGTTGACACTGTGAAAATTGGAATCAACGTATTTTTCCTTTAAAAATATACATTTACTCGGATTAAACGTTTGATCTGTCATCTACGTTCTATTACAAATAAAATATTGACATTTGCCATCTCCACATCATTGCATTCAGTTTTTATTCACAATTTGTTTAGTGTCCCAACTTTTTTGGAATCCGGTTTGTATAACCCAGACATAAAAAATCATATATACACACATAATTGATATTGATGTCATCATCAGTGCCATGTGCAATCAATAACATAAAGTGCTATGTGCTTACTGGAAGGTATTGCAGACGGAGGGTGAAGGAGGAGTCAAGAGGCGAATGGCTACCATCCGTAGTGTCGCGTGCAGTCCGGCGTGCCTGAAGCGCAACTTTGCATGTCAGAATGACGTGTGTTTCTCATTTCCGAATTCCACCGCCCTCATTACTATGCAGTTGCGCACTATGACCCTGACGTCGAATCAACCATTTTAGGTGCGGGAATAACACATAGATTATCGGGCGCATGCGCGTTAATGCCGGTCCCATCTGATACACACAGGATCCAGGTAGTATTACACGCATTCGTGCAGTAAATTTAAACAAGTGGCTATGTGGGATCAGATGAAGGCTATCACAACATAGTAGAGGTGGAGTCTCCATCCGTGACCACCGATCAGTTGCGATCCCACACGTTAGTGCAGGGTCACACTGTATCCATGATCCTGGCCCACTTATCACCACCCTTCAAGAGGGTTCTCCTCAAAACCACCTTCCATGTGAATAACAGAATATGACCAAGAAAAATAATGAACGCTAAAAGACAAACATTCTTTACACATTGTAACTAATGACTGCACGCCATTCCTTAATGCAGCCTCGAACTTCCTCTCTCCATACTCCGTGGCATACTATCTGTGATAAAGAATAAATAAAAAATATTAAAAGAGTGAAAATTCATAAAGAACATATACTTTGTCCAATACAAAAAATCACAAAAATACACAGGAACAGTACAACAAATCAAATTGCCGAACAAGGGCAAGCCACGAACCTATATCGCTCCAATTTTATAGTCAACGTTTAGACCATGCGGTTTTAGAGAATTCAGTGTATGAATCCACTGTAATTCCGTTTTTTTTAAAAGACTGGTTCTATTGCCACCCCTCCTAGGCATTGGTACAAAATCAATGATACAGCATTTCATATCTCTCTCTGTGTGCTTAAACTCAACAAAGTGCTTTGAAACTGGTAAATCGAGTCGTTTTTTCCTTATGGTGTATCGATGATTGTTGAGACGTGACTTGAAATCAGTGGTCGTCTCACCAAAATACACCAAATTGCACGGGCATACAAGTACATAGATAACGTAGCTGGAGTCGCAAGTCAGGTAATGACGTATCTGATGTGCAATACCCGTCTGAGGGTGAATGCATAATATGTGGGAAACTACTACTGATGTTTTAGCCATAATATATTTACATATATTATAATATATTATATATTCTAAATATACAATATGTGTAAATATATTATGGCTAAAAACTTATATATATATATATATATATATATATATATGTTTAAATTAAGTTTAGTCTCTCTTTCTGAAAAAGATTGTAACAGGATTTGAACTCACAGAACTTCTGCATCACAGCCCAGAACTTTAACCACTACGCTATATAGTTGCATAGCCAGTCATTAAAAAAATATAAAAAATATATGAGACTTCTACTGTATAGGTCTCGGTAGAATTTTTTTTTTTTTAAGCAATTAACTATGCAGCTATTATAGCTGAGTAGTTAAGTGCCTTGCCTCTAATACAGAAAGTTGTGAGTTCGAATCCCAGCAGAAGCTTTTATGAAGTACAGGCTTAATTAGATCTAAATACACTGGGGTGTCCCCAAGCACTGACTCCATATATGGACATAGCTATATATGGACTAGGGCTGCAGTAAATGATTATTTTAGTAATCAAGTATTCTATTGATTATTTTTTACGATTAATTGAGTAATCTAATAAGAAAAAATGAATTAATAGACTGTTTTCATTTATAAAAACTCATAAGACCCCTTGCCATTAGTCCCCAACACCCTTTGTTCCCCACTGTGCGATCAGCCCAAGTGCATCAGTTCCCCCCAGTGCCATCAGCTTCACTATCCCCCAGTGCCATCAGCTCCACTATCCCCCAGTGCCATCAGCTTTCCCCCATGCCATCAGGTCCGTTCCCCCAGTTCCATCAGCTCTCCCCCACCCCAGTGCTATTAGCTCTTCCCCACCCCAGTGACATCAGCTCTCTCCCACCAAGTGCCATCTGCTCTCCCCACCCAGTGCCTTTAACTCTCCCCACCCAGTGCCATCAGCTCTCCCCCCACCCCAGTGCCATCAGCTCTCCCCCACCCCAGTGCCATCAGCTCACCCCCACCCCAGTGCAATCAGCTCACCCCCACCCCAGTGCCATCAGCTCTCTCCCACCCAAGCGTCAGGTCATGGTGTGCGTACGTCAGGAGGTCAGTGCAGCGCAGGACCATGGACGTGCTGTGAAGTGTCCGGAGGCCTCCTGCTGGAAAGGTGAGTATTCCAAGCACAGCGAGAGACCACGGAGCGGGCGTAATAGCAAGTGCTTCACTCCCGCTCCGTGGTAACATGACCCAAACAAATCTTTGATGCAAAAGATTCACATTGATCGAGTAATCGTTTCAGCCCTAATATGGAATCAGAGCAGGGACTCCTAAGCCGAACTAGAGTCCCGACACCCTCCCCTCTTCAGAGCAGGGGGTGCATGGGTGCCTGGGGTTCTCCCATTGACTTCTATTGTGCTCGGTAGAATACCGAGCATCGCGAAGTGTTCTACTCGAGCACACGAGCACTTTGGTGCTCGCTCAACACTAATGTACACCTTTGAAAACCATCCTATGTTTTTTTTTATATAGAGTTAATCTGCACAATAAGCTAACTAACCTTACTGTCACGGGGTTCCGAAGGTCCCCCATTGCCCGCAGAACTGTTGCTTAGCTTTTGGAATGAGGTTCTGTGTTTGACCTCATTCCCAGGGCGGCTTTACTAGCTGGGTGGCTCCTTGCTCCTAAGTCTGCCTTGAGCGCCGAGCTGATCACTCGGTGCTCGACTGGTTGGTCTGTCGGTCATGTGACGCTGGCCACGTCACATGACCCTCACTCCCCACTATAAATACAGGCAGCCTGCTGGCTACAGGTTGCCTGTTAATTTCTAGGTTCCTGGTATTTGTTGGACTGCTGAATACTTACCTGATCCTGTTCCTTGACCATCCTTTTGCCTGATCCTCCTGTACTGCGCATCCGTCCTGGTATTGTGACCTCGGCTCCCACCTGACTACTCTCTTAGGACTCCTCTTGTACTTCTCTGCTCTCCTGGTATTTATGACCCCGGCTTCTCCTGACAATTCTCTGCTTGCTCCATTTGTACTTTGCAGCTTTCCTGGTATTGACTCGGTCCGTTCACGTCCTGTTGTTTGTCTGTCTGTCATCCCTGCACTTACTCCAAGTTAGGGATTGCCGTCCAGTTGTCCCCTGTCATTAGGACTCGCGAGGCAAGTATGCAGGGCCAGGGGTAAGGGTGGAGCGCAGTGGTCACTTCCCTTCCCCCTGTGTGTGTGTGTACGCGACCGTTACAGATTAACAGGCCCAATAACCACTGTATTATGAATCCTCTGGTGACATTGACTGACTATGTCTCTAATCTGACGCAGATGGTGCAGGAGTTAGGGGAAAAACTCAGCTCTTTTGAGTTAGGGCAAGGCTCTTCCACTCCTCAGGCCTCCAGTCCGCATTTTGAGCCCCAGATTAAGCTCCCAGAAACCTTTTCTGGAGACCGGAAGAAGTTTCTCTCTTTTAAAGAGAGTTGAAAACTTTACTTCCGTTTGCGCCCCGTGTCCTCTGGCCCCGAGAGTCAACGCGTGGGCATTATCATTTCCCGATTACAGGGTGATCCCCAGGACTGGGCGTTCTCTTTACCTGCTGGCGCCAGTTGTTTATATTCTGTGGAGGGGTTCTTTCAGGCCCTAGGTACCCTCTATGATGAACCAGACAGGGCTCTAGTAGCCGAGACGGCTCTAAAGGCACTGGTTCAGGGCAATTTACCAGCGGAGGATTATTGCACCCAATTCAGGTGGTGTGTCCCCTCAGGATGGAACGAACCAGCCCTGAAGAGTCAGTTCAGGTCAGGTCTGTCTGATAAATTAAAGGATCTTCTGGTCAGTTATCAACTTCCAGAGACCTTAGAGGAGATGATGACCCTTGTTGTCCGACTTGACCGACGGGTTAGAGAGAGACGACAGGAACAACAGTTCTCTTCCCAGATGGTGGTCCAGCCAGAGGCCTATCCCAGAGACAATGTTGAGGTCTCCACCGAGGAACCCATGCAGGTTGGCATGACCCGAGGGAATCTTCGCCGCAGACGTGGAGAATGCTTTTACTGTGGAGATTCTGACCATTGGATCAACCAGTGTCCTAAGAAGGTCCTCTCTGTCAAGTCTCCTAAGGCAAGGCAACCTAAAGACCAGGTACACCCTGAATTTTCTAAATGTAAGCTTTCGGTACCCATTACGATTTCTCTGGGAGTAGATAAATGGGCGGGTAAGGCCTTTATTGATTGATGGCTCAGCGGCTAGCTTTATTGACTCTGAGTATGCTGTTAGATTGGGTATTCCTATGTTTGCCTTACCAACTCCTATCCATGTCATGGCTATTGATGCTACTCCTCTTATTGGTGGTACGGTGAGCTTATGTACCTCGGAGATTTCTCTAACCGTGGGTGTGTGCCACTCAGAGATGTTCGCTTCTAGTCCTGGAGAACCTACCTGCTGAGGTGGTACTAGGGTTGCCTTGGCTCCGACTACATAACCCCACTATAGATTGGTCCAATGGGGAGTTGGTGAGATGGGGGCCTAAGTGTGACTCGTGCCTGTCCGTGGTACAGGCTGGGGTCTCAGTAAAGTCTGATACTTTACCCTCTGTTGTTAGAGAATATTCTGATGTATTCTCATCACCAACCCCAGAGGTTCTACCCCCCCATAGACCTTATGATTGTACCATAGAGCTAGTAGAGGGGGCCAAGTTTCCTAAAGGACGAATTTATAATCTTTCTATGCCCGAACGCAAGGCCATGGAAGATTATATTAAGGAGAGCCTTGGTAAAGGGCATATTAGACCTTCTGTCTCTCCTATGGGGGCGAGGTTTTTCTTCGTTAAGAAAAAAGATGATGGTCTTAGGCCATGTATCGATTACCGGAGATTAAATAAAATCACTGTCCAGAATAGATACTCCCTCCCATTGATTCCGGATTTATTTAACCAGGTCCTGGGGGCAACCTGGTTTTCCAAAATTGACCTGAAAGGGGCATACAATCTAATCCGAATCAAGGAGGGAGACGAATGGAAGACGGCGTTCAATACTCCGGTAGGACACTTTGAATATCAGGTGATGCCTTTTGGACTCAGCAATGCCCCAGCTGTGTTCCAAAACTTCATGAATGACATTCTTAGGGAATTCTTAGGTAAATTTGTTATTGTCTATCTTGACGACATTTTGATATTCTCTCCTGACTTCGAATCCCATGTGTCTCATGTTAGACAAGTATTAGAGGTGTTGAGGGAGAATCAGCTATCCGCTAAACAAGAGAAATGTGTCTTTGGTGTGCAGGAGATTCTGTTTCTAGAGCATGTTCTGACTCCTCACGCCTTCAAGATGGATCCTGGTAAGGTACTAGCAATTAGGGAATGGGTAAGACCTTCATCCTTAAAGGCCTTACAACGGTTCTTAGGTTTCGCCAATTACTATCGTAAATTTATTATGAATTTTTCCGTAATTGCTAAACCGTTGACCGACCTTACTAAGAAAGGGGCGGAATTGGAGAATTGGTCTACTGAGGCCATTTCTTCATTTGAAAAATTAAAAAAGGCATTCAGTAGCGCTCCCATTCTGATCCAGCCTGATCAGGAGAAACCTTTTATTGTGGAGGTGGATGCGTCCGAGGACGGCGCAGGAGCAGTCCTTTCACAAGGTCCTGCCAGCCTCACTAATCTGAGACCATGTGCCTTCTTCTCCAGGAAATTCTCTCCCACGGAGAGAAACTACGACATAGGGAATAGGGAGCTGCTGGCCATTAAATGGGCATTTGAGGAGTGGAGGCATTTTCTGGAGGGGGCAAGGCATTGTGTAACTGTTGTCACTGACCATAAAAACCTTATGTTTCTCGAGTCTGCTAAGAGGTTGAATCCCCGTCAAGCCAGATGGGCTCTGTTTTTTACTCGTTTTGATTTTTCCATCACGTTCAGGCCGGGAAGTAAAAATGTGAAGGCGGACGCATTATCTCGGAGCTTCCAGGCTTTTCAACCTACTGAGGTACCACCTGAATCCATCCTACCAGCAAAAATCTTCTTAGCAGCTCTTACCCAGGATATCTCGGCTCGCATTAGGTCGGAACAACATCTGGCACCGGTATCCACCCCAACAGATAAGTTGTTTGTTCCCGTACAATTTCGTCTCCAGCTGTTGGGTGAGTGTCACGATTCTGCCTTTTGTGGACATCCGGGTGTTGAGGGCACTAAGGATCTGGTTTCTAGATCTTATTGGTGGCCCACTCTAACTAGGGATGTCAAGTCCTATGTGTCAGCCTGTGAGGTTTGTGCCAGGTCCAAGACACCTAGGACTCGCCCTGCTGGTAACCTACGACCCCTACCCATTCCCAGTAGACCCTGGTCCCATATCTCGATGGACTTTATAACTGACCTACCGCTGGCGGAGGGTAAGACTGTAGTGTGGGTAGTGGTGGATAGGTTTAGCAAGATGGTCCATTTCATTCCCCTGTCTAAACTCCCGAATGCCAAAACCCTGGCGTCTATTTTTGTGAAAGAAATTGTTCGATTGCATGGTATCCCGGAAAATATTGTTTCGGACAGGGGTGTGCAGTTTGTGTCCAAATTCTGGAGAGCCTTCTGTCAAAGATGTAAAATTTCGTTGTCTTTTTCTTCCGCCTACCATCCTGAGAGTAATGGGCAGACTGAACGCCTTAATCAGTCTGTGGAACAATTCCTGAGGTTGTATGTTGCTGATGACCAGCAATTATGGGTCAAATTCCTTCCATTGGCTGAATTTGCTCTGAATAACCGTGTCAATTCTTCTGCTGGGGTCTCCCCTTTCTTTTGTAACCATGGTTTTCATCCCCGTTTTCATTCTGGGTCGTCCGTCTCCTCCTCTAACCCTGAAGCTGATAAACTCTCCTCCGAACTGTGCACAGTTTGGGCCCGGGTTCAATCGAACCTAGAAAAGGCTCAATGTTCTCAAAAACTCAAGGCCGATAGGAGACGTTCAAGGGGGGTAAACTTTCAGGTTGGGGATAAAGTATGGTTGTCCTCCAAGAATCTATCTCTCAAGGTAACTTCTAAAAAATTTGCTCCTCGTTTTATTGGACCATATAAGATCACGGAAGTGATTAACCCGGTATCTTTTAGGTTGGAGCTGCCTGAGTCATTCCACATTCATAATGTGTTCCATAAATCTCTGCTTAAAAAATATTTTAAACCGGTAGTACCATCAAAAGCCTCGCCTCCGCCAGTTCTTGTTAATGATGCTGTCGAGTATGTGGTGTCTAAAATAGTGGATGTCAGGAAGGTGCGTAATTCCTTGCAGTACCTGATTCACTGGAAGGGGTATGGACCTGAAGAGAGATCTTGGGTACCTGCCAGGGAGGTTCATGCTCCTAGACTTGTTCGTAAATTTTATTTAGAACACCCTGAAAAGCCATCGCCTGAAGTCTTGGGTCCGGTGGCCCCTCGTAAAAGGGGGGGTACTGTCACGGGGTTCCGAAGGTGCACTCGGTCCCCCATTGCCCGCAGAACTGTTGCTTAGCTTTTGGAATGAGGTTCTGTGTTTGACCTCATTCCCAGGGCGGCTTTACTAGCTGGGTGGCTCCTTGCTCCTAAGTCTGCCTTGAGCGCCGAGCTGATCACTCGGTGCTCGACTGGTTGGTCTGTCGGTCATGTGACGCTGGCCACGTCACATGACCCTCACTCCCCACTATAAATACAGGCAGCCTGCTGGCTACAGGTTGCCTGTTAATTTCTAGGTTCCTGGTATTTGTTGGACTGCTGAATACTTACCTGATCCTGTTCCTTGACCATCCTTTTGCCTGATCCTCCTGTACTGCGCATCCGTCCTGGTATTGTGACCTCGGCTCCCACCTGACTACTCTCTTAGGACTCCTCTTGTACTTCTCTGCTCTCCTGGTATTTATGACCCCGGCTTCTCCTGACAATTCTCTGCTTGCTCCATTTGTACTTTGCAGCTTTCCTGGTATTGACTCGGTCCGTTCACGTCCTGTTGTTTGTCTGTCTGTCATCCCTGCACTTACTCCAAGTTAGGGATTGCCGTCCAGTTGTCCCCTGTCTATAGGACTCGCGAGGCAAGTAGGCAGGGCCAGGGGTAAGGGTGGAGCGCAGTGGTCACTTCCCTTCCCCCTGTGTGTGTGTGTACGCGACCGTTACACTTACAATTACATTACTTTCTGCTACAGATCTTGAGTTACAGCCTGCATTAAAGTCCAAAGCTGCATTCACAAAGCTGTTAAATTCAGATTCAGAAATCTCCAAGAGAAATGCACTTCAAAAGTGAAAGTCTAGGCAATAGACAATTTTAGATAAAGTAATTAATCCCATAGCTTTTTACATAGGATGAGAATTGATGCAATTACCAGGAATGAGAATTCCTAACAATTGTAAATGTGTGAACGATCATCTGATGCTCGTTTGTCGGGTGATCACGTCTTAAAATGTGGCAGCAGATTGCCACA
This sequence comes from Bufo bufo, assembly GCF_905171765.1. NCBI lineage: Eukaryota > Metazoa > Chordata > Amphibia > Anura > Bufonidae > Bufo > Bufo bufo. Next base: position 443,427,155 of record NC_053389.1, on the reverse strand, counting down.
TGTAAATAAGCTCTCCCCTCTGCTTAACAATAGGCAATTATTGTGAATAAACAGTTCTTTCCCAATAATTGTCTTGTCAGTCCCCCTGTGCAAAGAGGATTCCTCATAATGAAAGCAGTTCAGATAAAACCACCTTTTTCCTTTAGTGATTTCCACTAATAAAGGAGCATCCTGCTTGGAGTGGTTGCATTTGGTACTCTAGGGATTCCTCTAGCTATGAGGGTGTCAGTACACCACAGGATAGGGAAGAAGTGTCTTATCTCTGGGGATCCAACATCTGGGACCCCCAGCAATCACAAGAAAGGAGTCCAGGAGTCCCTTATGTAGATACAGTGGTGATGCACATGCTCAATTCATTTCTATGAGACTTGAAAGTACAGACAGAGCTCATCACTATTTCTAACAGTGTCACCCGATGCACACAGAGGACTTCGGCACACCCTGGGGTTACAGTGGTTGGACCCCCAGCAATCAGACACTTGTCCCCTATTCTGTGGATATGTTGCAAGGAATTAATCTACCTACTACTGTAAAGTATATTGTTCTACAAGCTGACAACATGGATTTGCTTGGAAATGGCAATGGTAACATTAGTGCGCATCATTAAGGGGTCTTCTCCTACTCGAGACCTCCCTCTATGTTCCAAAATGTGAGAGCCACTGTGTAATAGTAGTTTCCACTCTGGCAGACCCATTGCATCCATGCATTCAAATCAAAGGTGCCGACTTTTAGGCTACTTTCACACTTGCGGCAGAGTGATCCGGCAAGCAGTTCCGTCGCCGGAACTGCCTGTCGGATCCGGCAATCTGCATGCAAACAGACAGCATTTGTAGACGGATCCAGATGCGGATCCGTCCCACAAATGCATTGCAAGAACGGATCCGTCATACGGACAAACGGATCAGTTTCTTTCTTTTTTTCACATTTTAGGACAGATCCGGCATTGCGGCGTTTTTGATATTTCAATGTAAATTAATGCCGGATCCGGCATTCCGGCAACTGATCCGGAATTTTGGATGGAGATAATACCGCAGCATGCTGCGGTATTTCCTCCGTCCAAAACGCTGTTCAGTGACTGAACTGAAGACAACCTGATGCATCCTGAATGGATTTCTCTCCATTCAGAATGCATGGGGATAAAACTGATCAGTTCTTTTCCGGTATTGAGCCCCTAGGACGGAAAAGAAAAAACGCTAGTGTGAAAGTACCCTAACATAGCTTCCTCCAGCTGATCGCCAACAAATAGAGAAACCTTGAACGTAGAATGATGACATGACAATGTCTAATCCAACATAAGTATTTTTCACTACATCCCATACCATCAAATGAGCTTGACATGTAGGCAATAGGCATGTGCATGGACCACAATATGCTGTGCAATATGGAACAGTATTATAGCCAATATTGTCCAGCTTTGTGCTCGATTTATATTGCACCATATTCCCCACTGAAGCAATGCTTTTAGAGAAATACTACCTGTTATACAGTATCTGATGCAGCATGCTGCGTTTTTTTATGCTAAGTGAAAAAATGTGGACTCATTTAGGCACGTGTTTAAACACTTTTGCAGAGTCACATTCTAACCCTATGTAAAAACTAATTCTCTGAGTTGTACACAGCCATAATACAGCACTAATAGAAGTCTCTGGGGTCATTCTGTACTGTTGTAGGCCCCTAATTACGTTATTAATGTATTGTACAGTTATTTGGTAAAAATCATGAACACCACTGTAAGTAGTGCCATATGGAAGTGCTATACAGCAGCACATACTGTATAATGGCTGTGTAGTATGGAACCGAACTCCACGGGCCATAGTACCAGCTATGTGGACATGGTCCTGCTATGTGCATGAGCCCTAAGGGTGCATTCACACTTTGCTGATTTTGTCAGAATAGTGTAGTCTGTATTGATATTCGTGTTTTGTTGTCGTGTCTAATAAACTTTATATATATTTTTAATATGTCTTCATGGTCGGATGTGCATTTATGGGGTGGCTTCTTTTGACTCACTCTTGAGTCAGGTCATTTGTCATATGCAGTTATACCACCCTTTGCACTCCCTGAATTATTAGGTGTGCCCCCTGTCTCTTTAATCAGCTGTATTGATATTCTTGCTGGTATCTATTCCAGAACCTCAAAGGAAATCTGACAAACCTCATTATAAGTCAACAGGATACAGCAGAATTCGTAGGAATCGGTTTAGAAACAGCACCGTCTCTAGCTAGTGTGAACATCTCATCCAAACTGTCTGGTTCATGTCTGTTGGACTGAAACGGGTGTAGTATTTCATTTTCTATCAGTCGTCATCATTGTCATGATCAGTCTATGCGATCTAGGATAATCAAGCTTTTTTCTTGTATCAAATCAAAAGGTGACGGATTGATAAAGCTAGGAACCAATGTTGACTGATTATCATCAGTTTTTCAATAGACTTAAGGTGGCCATGCACATTAGTCTAAAGTTGATCAAAATGGACATTTTCAACCAAAATGAAAATTTGTTAAATTTACCAATGAACGATCGTTTTAGCTGACCAATGACAGACCATTATCATCTGAAAAGAAGTCCGTCGTGTTTAACATTTCTGTCCAATAGTCTGAGGAAACATCTTTCATTCAAAGAAAAAGTTTTGTGGAAGAAAGATCTTTATTTGAAAGAACGTTCCCAGAAGAATCTTTCGTCCATCACCTGGTTTTAATTGAATGGGTATGGGCCGTCTGAACAGCTGTAACGGCCAACATGGAGTAAAATATGTATGACAGGCTACTTTCACACTAGCGTTTTTACTGAATCCGGCAGCGTTCAGCAAAAACGCTTTTGTTACTGATAATACGACCATCTGCATCCGTTATGAACGAATCCAGTTGTATTATCTTTAACATACCAACGACGGATCTGTCTATTGTGGCAGATTGTGGCAGAGAAAACGGATCTGTCCCAATTGACTTGCATTGGGGGTCATGCCGGATCCGTCTTGCTCCGCATCCCAGGACGGAAAGCAAACTGCAACGGTATGGGAACGCAACTAAAGGAAACGGAATGCATTTTGGAGCATTCCGTTCTGTTCAGTTACGTTTTGTGCCCATTGACAATGAATGGGGACAAAACTGAAGCGTTTTTTTTCCGGTATTGAGACCCTATGACGGATCTTAATACCGGAAAACTAAATTGCTAGTGTGAAAGTAGCCTGTGTCTGTGCAATGATCCTTCACCAGATGTTTGTTTGTTGAACTGCTGTTCAACCATCAACCAACTTCTATCTAATGTGTATGGCCAGCTTTAGATTAGTTACAGAGCAAAGAACCTTACTGGAAAAGGCAGTAAAAAGAGTGAAGTGGCCTTAATGCTATCTCTCTCTTCCACCGTAATGGAGGTAATATTCTGGTCATAGGTTTACTCTTGACAGTGTAATAAAGGGACCAACAGGTTGAGGTGTTATTGTTTTATTCTGTGATTGCATGTGTCATGGCACAGTTGTGAGGAAATTATCGCGTGGTGCTCAGCTTATATTAGGGTCATTAGTGTAAGAGTGTGTCTGTTCAGCTTTTATTATGGGGTTATAAAGTTTAGATTTCAGTTGACATTTTACAACTCAAATCTCTGTTGTGTACTCAGAGGTTTCAATCAGAGCATTATGTGATTTCCAGGTTTTCCACAAATCACTGCCACTGTCTAGAAAGATGATGAGGATAAAAAATAAAAGCAATAATACAGTAAATGGATGAATTTGGTTGAATAAAAAAAAAAACCTCAGGTCAATTTATCACAACTTTCTACAATAATTAATTCACAGTGGTCAGTCCAGACTGTGGCAAATAATGTCAAGTTAACACAGCACTTTAGACCATATATCAAACAGCATGGGCCTATTAGTCCTTTTGTGATGTAAGATGATGCCTGCTCCTATATCTAGCTGATTCTTCTGACCAGAAGATTACAAGTGGGAACCAAGTGTGAAGACAACATTGGTCTCAAAGACATATTTTTGACATAAAAAGGCTGAGACTGAGAGCCATCAATTGACACACTCCTAACGGAAGCTAGAAAAACTTGCTAGAAATGTTTATTTGAAGGGGTATTCCCTTCTGGGACATTGATGGCATATTGCTAGGATAGGCCATCAATGTCAGCTAGGTGTGGGTCCCTCCTCTAAGACCCACTCCTAGTTATTCTCAATAGTCCCGTAGCAATGAATGGAGAGCAAGCCACGAAACCCTGGTCATCTCTCCATTCACTGCTATGAGACTGGTGGAAATAGCCGAGTCAGTGCTTGGCTATTTTCGGAACCCCCATAGAGGTGAACAGAGGGTGGCCGTGCATGTGCGGTGTACTCTCCTTTTACTTCGGATGCCCTGTTCTGGATATAGCATTGGGTCCCAAAGGTGGCAATATGCCATCAATGTCCCAGATGGAAATACCCCTAAGTGTAAGATAACAGTACTAAATGTGCTCATATTTGCATAGGTGCTGCTTGCATATGTTACATCTATAACCTTATTCTGGAAATAGTAATATAAAGCAATGTCTTCCACTAGGTTCATTGTTAGTGCTGACTGTGTTATACATTGGCTTGTGGAGGACTCATTCAGATAAACTGTACTGAGGGTGCATTTTACGGTCATCTGAATGAGGCCAGACTCCCCGCTAAAGGATACATACAGGGGCGTAGCTATAGGGGAAGCGGCTGCTTTGGGGCTCGAACTCAGAAGGGGCCCACCCAGGAGGAGGACTAAAAGAGTTTATTGTTAGGACCCCCTCAACAGTATTATACAATTAAATTGTATACAGAGACACTGTAGGAAATGGACGGAGCGGCTGTTGGGCCTCGTCTGAGAGACCGATCCTTGCTAGACACAGGAGTGGGGGTTGACAGGGAGTCGGTTGCTGGGGGGGGACCCATTCAAAGTTGGCTGGGGGGCCCAATCATATCTAGTTACAGCACTGGCTACACAGATAAGGGTATGGCCACATGGTCAGGTTTCCTAATGCAGTCTTGGAAGCAAAAATCAGGAGTGAATATCAAATAGAGAAATCACATCTGACCTTTATACTTTGTCTTATTTTATGATTGGCTCCTGATTTTGCCTGCTATAACTGCACCAGGAAATCCGATCATGAGGTCATACCCTACAGAGATATAGAAATAGAAATGGCCTCCATCTGCTGATCAATTTTGTCATAGAGATCTTTTGCTGTACAGAATCTACATACACAAGCATACGGTCATCAGTGATGACAGCCTTGAGCACTTTGGGTCTATGCCCTAATCTCCTGGCACTGTGATGAAACTTATACAACTTATTATTGGGAACAGTGTGTGCTATTTCTTCTCACAAGTTCCAGGCAAGTTATGAGAATAGTTGGCAAGGACCCTAATTAACAAGATGGGGTGCTATGCATTGCTTCATAAAGGTATCTATAAGTTTTGTGTTGCAGACGGGAGAAATGTGGCATTGAAAAATAAAAAGATGAGGAACAGGATAAGTCCAGACCTATGGGAAAAATGTTTTATAAATGTAAATACACTGCTCAAAAAAATAAAGGGAACACTTAAACAACACAATGTTAGGCCTCCTGCACACAAACGAATTTTTTTTATGGTCCGCAAAAATGGGTCCCGTTTTTTCGTCCGTGGGTCTTCCTTGATTTTTGGAGCCAAACGGATCCGTCCTGAATTACAATGCAAATCAATGGGGACGGATCCGTTTGACGTTGACACAATATGGTGCCATTTCAAACGGATCCGTCCCTATTGACTTTCAATGTAAAGTCAGGAGTCCCTTTTATACCATCGGATCGGAGTTTTCTCCAATCCGATGGTATATTTTAACTTGAAGCGTCCCCATCACCATGGGAACGCCTCTATGTTAGAATATACTGTCGGATATGAGTTAGATCGTGAAACCTCATTTCCGACAGTATATTCTAACACAGAGGCGTTCCCATGGTGATGGGGACACTTCTAGTTAGAATATACTACAAACTGTGTACATGACTGCCCCCTGCTGCCTAGCAGCATCCGATCTCTTACAGGGGGCCGTGATCAGCACAATTAACCCCTCAGGTGCCGCACCTGAAGGGGTTAATTGTACTATCATATCCCCCTGTAAGAGATCAGGGCTGCCAGGCAGCAGGGGGCAGACCCCCCCCTCCCCAGTTTGAATATCATTGGTGGCCAGTGCGGCCCCCCCCCTTCCTCCCTCTATTGTAATAATTAGTTGGTGGCACAGTGTGCGCCCCCCCCTTCCTCCCTCTATTGTAATAATTTGTTGGTGGCACAGTGTGCGCCCCCCCTTTCCTCCCTCTATTGTAATAATTCGTTGGTGGCACAGTGTGCGCCCCCCCCCCCCTTCCTCCCTCTATTGTAATAAATCGTTGGTGGCACAGTGTGCACCCCCCCTCCCTCTATAGCATTAACAACATTGGTGGCCAGTGTGCGGCCTCCCATCCCACCCCCCCCCCCCCCGATCATTGGTGGCAGCGGGTTACTACCAATAGTACAATAGTAAAAGATTCATACTTACCTGGGAGCTGCGATGTCTGTGTCCGGCCGGGAGCTCCTCCTACTGGTAAGTGACAGTTCATTTAGCAATGCGCCGCACAGACCTGTCACTTACTAGTAGGTGGAGCTCCCGGCCGGACACGAACATCGCAGCAGCCACCAGCAGGTAAGTATGAATCTTCTACTATTGTACTATTGCTAAGTAACCATGGCAACCAGGACTGTAGTAGCGTCCTGGTTGCCATGGTTATCGATCGGAGCCCCAGCGATTAAACTGGGACTCCGATCGGAACTCCGCTGCCACCAATGATGGGGGGGGGGAAATGGGAGGCCGCACACTGGCCACCAATGTTGTTAATGCTATAGAGGGAGGGGGGCCGATGGGGGGCGCACACTGTGCCACCAACGAATTATTACAATAGAGGGAGGGAGGGGGGGGCGCACACTGTGCCACCAATGAATAATTACAATAGAGGGAGGGGGGGGGGGCGCACTGGCCACCAACCTATTATTACAATAGAGGGGGGGGGCCGCACTGGCCACCAATGATATTCAAACTGGGGAGGGGGGGAGGGTCTGCCCCCTGCTGCCTGGCAGCCCTGATCTCTTACAGGGGGATATGATAGTACAATCAACCCCTTCAGGGGCCGCACCTGAAGGGGTTAATTGTGCTGATCACGGCCCCCTGTAAGAGATCGGGTTCTGCCAGGCAGCAGGTGGCAGTCTTGTACACAGTTTGTAGTGTATTCTAACTAGAAGCGTCCCCATCACCATGGGGACGCCTCTGTGTTAGAATATACTGTCGGTTCTGAGTTTTCACGAAGTGAAAACTCAGCTATGAAAAAGCTTTTATGCAGACGGATCTTCGGATCAGTCTGTATAAAAAGTAACCTACGGCCACGGATCACGGACACGGATGCCAATCTTGTGTGCATCCGTGTTCTTTCACTGACTTGAATGGGTCCGTGAACCGTTGGCCGTGAAAAAAATAGGACAGGTCATATTTTTTTCACGGCCAGGAAACACGGATCTCGGATGCGGCTGCAAAACGGTGCATTTTCCGTTTTTTCCACGGACCCATTGAAAGTCAATGGGTCCGTGAAAAAAAACGGAAAACGGCACAACGGCCACGGGTGCACACAACGGTCGTGTGCAGGAGGCCTAACTCCAAGTCAATCACACTTCTGTGAAATCAAACTGTCCACTTAGGAAGCAACACTGAGTGACAATCAATTTCACATGCTGTTGTGCAAATGGGATAGACAACAGGTGGAAATTATAGGCAATTAGCAAGACACCCCCAATAAAGGGTTCTGCAGGTGGTGACCTGACCACTTCTCAGTTCCTATGCTTCCTGGCTGATGTTTTGGTCACTTTTGATTGCTGGCGGTGCTTTCACTCTAGTGGTAGCATGAGACGGAGTCTACAACCCACACAAGTGGCTCAGGTAGTGCAGCTTATCCAGGATGGCACATCAATGCGAGCTGTGGCAAGAAGGTTTGCTGTGTCTGTCAGCGTAGTGTCCAGAGCATGGAGGCGCTACCAGGAGACAGGCCAGTACATCAGGAGACGTGGAGGAGGCCGTAGGAGGGCAACAACCCAGCAGCAGGACCGCTACCTCCGCCTTTGTGCAAGGAGGAACAGGAGGAGCACTGCCAGAGCCCTGCAAAATGACCTCCAGCAGGCCACAAATGTGCATGTGTCTGCTCAAACGGTCAGAAACAGACTCCATGAGGGTGATATGTGGGCCCGACGTCCACAGGTGGGGGTTGTGCTTACAGCCCAACACCGTGCAGGACGTTTGGCATTTGCCAGAAAACACCAAGATTGGCAAATTCGCCACTGGCGCCCTGTGCTCTTCACAGATGAAAGCAGGTTCACACTGAGCACATGTGACAGATGTGACAGAGTCTGGAGACGCCGTGGAGAACGTTCTGCTGCCTGCAACATCCTCCAGCATGACCGGTTTGGCATTGGGTCAGTGATGGTGTGGGGTGGCATTTCTTTGGAGGGCCGCACAGCCCTCCATGTGCTCGCCAGAGGTAGCCTGACTGCCATTAGGTACCGAGATGAGATCCTCAGACCCCTTGTGAGACCATATGCTGGTGCGGTTGGCCCTGGGTTCCTCCTAATGCAAGACAATGCTAGACCTCATGTGGCTGGAGTGTGTCAGCAGTTCCTGCAAGACGAAGGCATTGATGCTATGGACTGGCCCACCCGTTCCCCAGACCTGAATCCAATTGAGCACATCTGGGACATCACGTCTCGCTCTATCCACCAACGTCACGTTGCATCACAGACTGTCCAGGAGTTGGCAGATGCTTTAGTCCAGGTCTGGGAGGAGATCCCTCAGGAGACCGTCCGCCACCTCATCAGGAGCATGCACAGGCGTTGTATGGAGGTCATACAGGCACGTGGAGGCCACACACACTACTGAGCCTCATTTTGACTTGTTTTAAGGACATTACATCAAAGTTGGATCAGCCTATAGTGTGTTTTTCCACTTTAATTTTGAGGGTGACTCCAAATCCAGACCTCCATGGGTTAAAAAATTTGATTTCCATATTTTTTTTTTGTGTGAATTTGTCAGCACATTCAACTATGTAAAGAACAAAGTATTTCTGAAGAATATTTAAAGGGTTTCTGTCACCCCACAAAACTCATATTTTTTTTTTTGGATAGTTAGATTCCTCATAGCGCGATATAGGAGAATATAATAGTCTTACTTACTTTCATGCGGCCGATTCTTTATAAAACAAAGTTTTATAATATGTAAATGAGGGCTCTACCAGCAAGTAGGCCGTGTTGATTGACAGGGCCAGCCGTGATCTCCTCCTCCGGCCGGCCCTGTCAGTAATTCAAAAATCGCGCGCCTCTGGTCATTCGGCGCAGGCGCTCTGAGATGAGGAGGCTCGTCTCCTCAGCACTCCCTCAGTGCGCCTGCGCCGATGACATCACCGAAAGAGAAGACGTCATCGGCGCAGGCGCACTGAGGGAGTGCTGAGGAGACGAGCCTCCTTATCTCAGAGCGCCTGCGCCGAATGACCAGAGGCGCGCGATTTTTGAAATACTGACAGGGCCGGCCGGAGGAGGAGATCACGGCTGGCCCTGTCAATCAACGCGGCGAGGGGGCGGTTTTCTGCTGCGGCTACCAGCAAGTAGACGCCCTACTTGCTGGTAGAGCCCTCATTTACATATTATAAAACTTCGTTTGATAAAGAATCGGCCGCATGAAAGTAAGTAAGACTATTATATTCTCCTATATCGTGCTATGAGGAATCTAACTATCCAAAAAAAAAAATAATGAGTTTTGTGGGGTGACAGAAACCCTTTAATTAATTCAGATCTAGGATGTGTTATTTTTGTGTTCCCTTTATTTTTTTGAGCAGTGTATATCTCCCCCATTGTGCATAGTAATGGGGGGGGTTATCAAAACTGGCGTAAAGTAGAACGGGCTTAGTTGCGCATGGCAAGCAATCAGATTCCACCTTTACTATTAAAAGGGTTGTCCCATTACAAGAGCTTATCCTCTGTCTACAGGATAGGGGTCTGATCGATAGTGGTTCGATCGCTGGGGACTCTGTCAATTACAACAGCTGGGGCCCGTGTTCCCCCGTTTGACTGGAGAAGCAGACATGCATGTGTGTTCATCCCTCCATTCAACTCCATGGAACTGCTGGAAATAGCAATGCGCTTGTACTCAGCCATCTTTGTCAGGAGTTGATTGAAGCGGACACGTATGCGTGTTTGCCGTTCCAGTCAAACAGGGGAACACAGGCCCCTGTTCTCATGATCGTTGGACATTCCAGTGTTCGGACCCCCACTGATCAGACGTCCCCTATCCTTTGGATAGGGGATAAGTTCTTGTAACAGGACAATCCTTTTAACATATTGATGGTTAACAAAAAGATTCTACTTTTTCCAGAAACAGGACCATTCTTGTCCATGGGTTGTTTCTGGTATAGTAGCTCTACTCTATTCACTTGAATTGGGCTGAGCAGCAATACCGGGTGCAACCCATTAATCAGAACTGAGTTGTTGTTTTTTTAAAAAGAGAGAAAAAACTGACTTTTTTCCAGTCTCATTAAACATCATTGATTATTGAAGTATATTCTGTAGATTGAACGTCAGCCCTGAATGGTTGCAATGCACTATCCATCCATATTTCCTACTATGAAGAATACGTCTTTTTCAGGATAAAATGATTGTTGGAATTATAAAATTGGATGAAGTTGTGGCTTGGGATGATCCTACTTTCTACATAAATTAATCAGAGCCAGCTCTAATAGTCTAGCCTCTTCACTTTTGAAGAAGGCCACCAGATGGCAGTATGGCCGCACATGAACAAATAGAGATTTCTTACTACTGCTTCTAATGTCTTATATACAGTATCAAGTGCCAAAGCAGAAGCTGATATAGTATGTGCACGCAGTAGGTTGTTGATGTATATTTGTTCTGGAGCAATGTACTTGTACCTTCTGACTCCGACAACTAGGATATGTAAATAGACATATATGATCACAGCTCTGTTGTCAGCATTTCTGTGACTGGGAGGATAAATATATCGGGCTTTTAGTTACTAGTAACTATTCTTTCCTTTAGACTTTTTAAAGTATTTGAAATTACATGAACAATGTCTTTTTGCTCACCATTTTCAAGATCTAGGCATTTCTATCAAAGGGCCAACTATGTGCGGTCCGCAAAATGCGGAACGGACACTGCCGGTATCCGTGTTTTGCAGATCCACAATTTACAGACCCCAAAACACTTACGGATGTGGGAATGGCCCCTAAAGCTGAACTCTTTGAAAAATATGTCTGATAAAACATAAAGGTGGTTCCACAGTAAGAGGTTTATAGAAAAAGTCAAACATGGTGGTGATGTGATGGTGTGGAGATGCTTCAGATCCTGCACAGAAGGAACCATGAACTGTGCAATGAAGCTGCATATTTGTTAAGATAATAAACCCGATGGAGATGAGGTGGCGGAGCAGTTCATTAAAATGTGCAGATCACGTGCAGAATATTTACCAAAGTGTCTTAATTCAAGCAATTCTGCAAAGAAGAGTTAAAAGTGTTTATCAATAAGAAAAATTATATTAACCACTTAAGGACCACAGGTTTATACCCCCCTAAAGACCAGGCCCTTTTTTACAAATCGGCACTACACTACTTTCACCGTTTATTGCTCGGTCATGCAACTTACCACCCAAATGAATTTTACCTCCTTTTCTTCTCACTAATAGAGCTTTCATTTGGTGGTATTTCATTGCTGCTGACATTTTTACTTTTTTTGTTATTAATCGAAATTTAACGATTTTTTTGCAAAAAAATGAAATTTTTCACTTTCAGTTGTAAAATTTTGCAAAAAAAACGAGATCCATATAGAAATTTTGCTCTAAATTTATAGTTCTACATGTCTTTGATAAAAAAAAAATGTTTGGGTAAAAAAAAAAAATGGTTTGGGTAAAAGTTATAGCGTTTACAAACTATGGTACAAAAATGTGAATTTCCGCTTTTTGAAGCAGCTCTGACTTTCTGAGCACCTGTCATGTTTCCTGAGGTTCTACAATGCCCAGACAGTACAAACACCCCACAAATGACCCCATTTCGGAAAGTACACACCCTAAGGTATTCGCTGATGGGCATAGTGAGTTCATAGAACTTTTTATTTTTTTGTCACAAGTTAGCGGAAAATGATGATTTTTTTTTATTTATTTATTTTTCCTACAAAGTCTCATATTCCACTAACTTGTGACAAAAAATAAAAACTTCTATGAACTCACTATGCCCATCACGAAATACCTTGGGGTCTCTTCTTTCCAAAATGGGGTCACTTGTGGGGTAGTTATACTGCCCTGGCATTCTAGGGGCCCAAATGTGTGGTAAGGAGTTTGAAATCAAATTCTGTAAAAAATGACCAGTGAAATCCGAAAGGTGCTCTTTGGAATGTGGGCCCCTTTGCCCACCTAGGCTGCAAAAAAGTGTCACACATCTGGTATCTACGTACTCAGGAGAAGTTGAGGAATGTGTTTTGGGGTGTCATTTTACATATACCCATGCTGGGTGAGATAAATATCTTGGTCAAATGCCAACTTTGTATAAAAAAATGGGAAAAGTTGTCTTTTGCCAAGATATTTCTCTCACCCAGCATGGGTATATGTAAAATGACACCCCAAAACACATTCCCCACCTTCTCCTGAGTACAGCAATACCAGATGTGTGACACTTTTTTGCAGCCTAGGTGGGCAAAGGGGCCCATATTCCAAAGAGCACCTTTCGGATTTCACAGGTCATTTTTTACAGAATTTGATTTCAAACTCCTTACCACACATTCGGACCCCTAGAATGCCAGGGCAGTATAACTACCCCACAAGTGACCCCATTTTGGAAAGAAGACACCCCAAGGTATTCCGTGAGGGGCATGGCAAGTTCCTAGAATTTTTTATTTTTTGTCACAAGTTAGTGGAAAATGATGATTTTTATTTATTTTTTTTCCATACAAAGTCTCATATTCCACTAACTTGTGACAAAAAATAAAAACTTCCATGAACTCACTATGCCCATCAGCGAATACCTTGGGGTCTCTTCTTTCCAAAATGGGGTCACTTGTGGGGTAGTTATACTTCCCTGGCATTCTAGGGGCCCGAATGTGTGGTAAGGAGTTTGAAATCAAATTCTGTAAAAAATGACCTGTGAAATCCGAAAGGTGCTCTTTGGAATATGGGCCCCTTTGCCCACCTAGGCTGCAAAAAAGTGTCACACATCTGGTATCTCTGTATTCAGGAGAAGTTGAGGAATGTGTTTTGGGGTGTCTTTTTACATATACCCATGCTGGGTGAGATAAATATCTTGGTCAAATGCCAACTTTGTATAAAAAAATGGGAAAAGTTGTCTTTTGCCAAGATATTTCTCTCACCCAGCAGGGGTATATGTAAAATGACACCCCAAAACACATTCCCCACCTTCTCCTGAGTACGGGGATACCAGATGTGTGACACTTTTTTGCAGCCTAGGTGGGCAAAGGGGCCCATATTCCAAAGAGCACCTTTCGGATTTCACAGGTCATTTTTTACAGAATTTGATTTCAAACTCCTTGCCACACATTTGGGCCCCTAGAATGCCAGGGCAGTATAACTACCCCACAAGTGACCCCATTTTGGAAAGAAGAGACCCCAAGGTATTCGCTGATGGGCATAGTGAGTTCATGGAAGTTTTTATTTTTTGTCACAAGTTAGTGGAATATGAGACTTTGTATGAAAAAAAATAAAAAAGAAAATCTGCATTTTCCACTAACTTGTGACAAAAAATAAAAAATTCTAGGAACTTGCCATGCCCCTCACGGAATACCTTGGGGTGTCTTCTTTCCAAAATGGGGTCACTTGTGGGGTAGTTATACTGCCCTGGCATTTTCCAGGGGCCCTAATGTGTGGTAAGTAGGTAAATGACCTGTGAAATCCTAAAGGTGCTCTTTGGAATATGGGCCCCTTTGCCCACCTAGGCTGCAAAAAAGTGTCACACATGTGGTATCGCCGTATTCAGGAGAAGTTGGGGAATGTGTTTTGGGGTGTCATTTTACATATACCCTTGCTGGGTGAGAGAAATATCTTGGCAAAAGACAACTTTTCCCATTTTTTTATACAAAGTTGGCATTTGACCAAGATATTTCTCTCACCCAGCATGGGTATATGTAAAATGACACCCCAAAACACATTCCCCAACTTCTCCTGAGTACGGCGATACCAGATGTGTGACACTTTATTGCAGCCTAGATGCGCAAAGGTGCCCAAATTCCTTTTAGGAGGGCATTTTTAGACATTTGGATACCAGACTTCTTCTCACGCTTTGGGGCCCCTAGAATGCCAGGGCAGTATAAATACCCCACATGTGACCCCATTTTGGAAAGAAGACACCCCAAGGTATTCAATGAGGGGCATGGCGAGTTCATAGAAAATTTTTTTTTTTGGCACAAGTTAGCGGAAATTGATATTTTTAATTTTTTTCTCACAAAGTCTCCCGTTCCGCTAACTTGGGACAAAAATTTCAATCTTTCATGGACTCAATATGCCCCTCACGGAATACCTGGGGGTGTCTTCTTTCCGAAATGGGGTCACATGTGGGGTATTTATACTGCCCTGGCATTCTAGGGGCCCTAAAGCGTGAGAAGAAGTCTGGAATATAAATGTCTAAAAATTTTTACGCATTTGGTTTCCGTGAGGGGTATGGTGAGTTCATGTGAGATTTTATTTTTTGAAACAAGTTAGTGGAATATGAGACTTTGTAAGAAAAAAAAAATAATATTTCCGCTAACTTGGGCCAAAAAAATGTCTGAATGGAGCCTTACAGAGGGGTGATCAATGACAGGGGGGGTGATCAATGACAGGGGGGGTGATCAATGACAGGGGGGTGATCAGGGAGTCTATATGGGGTGATAACCACAGTCATTGATCACGCCCGTGTAAGGCTTCATTCAGACGTCCGTATGCGTTTTGCGGATCCGATCCATCTATCAGTGCATCCGTAAAAATCATGCGGACATCTGAATGGAGCTTTACAGGGGGGTAATCAATGACAGGGGGGTGATCAGGGAGTCTATATGGGGTGATCACCACAGTCATTGATCATGCCCCTGTAAGGCTTCATTCAGACGTCCGGATGCGTTTTGCGGATCCGATCCATCTATCAGTGGATCCGTAAAAATCATGCGGACGTCTGAATGGAGCTTTACAGGGGGGTAATCAATGACAGGGGGGTAATCAATGACAGGGGGGTGATCAGGGAGTCTATATGGGGTGATCACCACAGTCATTGATCACGCCCCTGTAAGGCTTCATTCAGACGTCCGGATGCGTTTTGCGGATCCGATCCATCTATCAGTGGATCCGTAAAAATCATGCGGACATCTGAATGGAGCTTTACAGGGGGGTGATCAATGACAGGGGTGTAATCAATGACAGGGGGGTGATCAGGGAGTCTATATGGGGTGATAACCACAGTCATTGATCACGCCCCTGTAAGGCTTCATTCAGACGTCCGGATGCGTTTTGCGGATCCGATCCATCTATCAGTGCATCCGTAAAAATCATGCGGACATCTGAATGGAGCTTTACAGGGGGGTAATCAATGACAGGGGGGTGATCACCACAGTCATTGATCATGCCCCTGTAAGGCTTCATTCAGACGTCCGGATGCGTTTTGCGGATCCGATCCATCTATCAGTGCATCCATAAAAAATATTGCGGACATCTGAATGGAGCTTTACAGGGGGGTAATCAATGACAGGGGGGTGATCACCACAGTCATTGATCATGCCCCTGTAAGGCTTCATTCAGACGTCCGTATGCGTTTTGCGGATCCGATCCATCTATCAGTGCATCCGTAAAAATCATGCGGACATCTGAATGGAGCTTTACAGGGGGGTGATCAATGACAGGGGTGTAATCAATGACAGGGGGGTGATCAGGGAGTCTATATGGGGTGATCACCACAATCATTGATCATGCCCCTGTAAGGCTTCATTCAGACGTCCGGATGCGTTTTGCGGATCCGATCCATCTATCAGTGCATCCGTAAAAATCATGCGGACATCTGAATGGAGCTTTACAGGGGGGTGATCAGGGAGTCTATATGGGGTGATCACCACAGTCATTGATCATGCCCCTGTAAGGCTTCATTCAGACGTCCGGATGCGTTTTGCGGATCCGATCCATCTATCAGTGGATCCGTAAAAATCATGCGGACGTCTGAATGGAGCTTTACAGGGGGGTAATCAATGACAGGGGGGTAATCAATGACAGGGGGGTGATCAGGGAGTCTATATGGGGTGATCACCACAGTCATTGATCACGCCCCTGTAAGGCTTCATTCAGACGTCCGGATGCATTTTGCGGATCCGATCCATCTATCAGTGGATCCGTAAAAATCATGCGGACGTCTGAATGGAGCTTTACAGGGGGGTGATCAATGACAGGGGGGTGATCAATGACAGGGGGGTGATCAGGGAGTCTATATGGGGTGATCAGGGGTGATCAGGGGCGATCAGGGGCTAATAAGGGGTTAATAAGTGACCGGGGGGGGGGGTGTAGTGTAGTGTAGTGGTGCTTGGTGCTACTTTACTGAGCTACCTGTGTCCTCTGGTGGTCGATCCAAACAAAGGGGACCACCAGAGGACCAGGTAGCAGGTATATTAGACGCTGTTATCAAAACAGCGTCTAATATACCTGTTAGGGGTTAAAAAAAAACACATCTCCAGCCTGCCAGCGAACGATCGCCGATGGCAGGCTGGAGATCAACTCTCTTACCTTCCGTTCCTGTGAGCGCGCGCGCCTGTGTGCGCGCGTTCACAGGAAATCTCGGCTCACGCGAGATGACACCTATTGGCGTTAGCGTAGCCTGGGGGAGCCGCCGCAATGACGCCTTTCGGCGTTACAGTTGCGGGAAGTGGTTAAATTATAGGGAGTGTTGGACTGCAATTTTTGCTAAGAATGATAAAGACATCATATTTGACATGTGGTTTCAATTACTTGAGAGAGTGGGGTTAGAGGTGGACATGACTTTCTATCTTTTCTCATGTTCTGTTCTTACTACTGTCTTAGGTATCATCTCTATAATACTGCTTCATAATGTAAAAGCAGATTCAGATCTTTACTCCTGCATACCAGACTATCTAGAAACCAGCATGCACATGGCGGCATTACACCGTTTCTAGGTGAGAATAGCCCAGTACATATGGCATCCAATGGATGTTGCCACTCTTCACGGCAGTGCTGCGTTTTGGGTGAGGCAAAAAATCTTTTAAAAAATCAAATGCAGTTTTTGCAGCAACATACTGTACCTGCGTTTTCTTCCAGCAAAGGAAAAAAAAGCGAATCACACACAACATAACTGAATGACATTAACTACAAAAAACTCACTTTTTAGATGCATTTTAATTAATTTTTGCCACACCCACAATGCAGCACCCTCAGGGGAAGCTTTGGTCGGTCCTCCATCAAGGATAGGGCTACACAGCGACACTGGTCTTGTCGCAGCCAGGATTGCTGGGTAGCGGTGATGCCATAGAAATTAATAGGATTGCCGCGACAGTCGCAGGAAATCCAACACAGTTGGATTTCTTGCTACTGTCGCAGCGATCCCATTCATTTCTATGGCATCACCCTTACTCAGCGATCCTGGCCACGACCAGTGTCGCCATGTAGCCCTAGCCTAAATGTTTAGGGCCACTTGGTGCTGGATTCAATGGTATCCAATTGAAGATTTTAGCGGCACTCCAGGGTGCAAGAGAGCCCTGCTTATTTCCTTACCCTGTCATATGGCGTCTTCTCTGTGAAGCTGCTGGCATGAGGAGAACATAAAGTGGCCAATATTTCCCTAAGTGCGAAATTGCCAGCAGTCCTGAATCTGTCCCTGATTTTTAGATAAGAGACAGTCCGGGCAAATTCATGCTGTCCTTGGCTGAAATTAGATGAGGCTTATGTAGGCCATGCCCATAAATGAGTATTCCAGAATAGTGTTGAGGTGTTCCTGGGGGTGGGATTCATGCACCCCGAATTTACCAACTACAATGTTGGTAAATATATTAGTGGCAGCAGCTGGGTACAGTGCTGCCAGGGGCATAGCTATAGGGGGTGCAGAAGTAGCAGTCGCTACCGGGCCCAAGAGCCTGAGGGGGTCCCAAAGACCCTTTTGCTGCATAAGAAGACACCAGTATAAGTGCATGCTGGTCAAGTTACACCTCTGGCTGGAGGGAAGGGGTTAGTTCAATAATTTGGCATGGGGGGTAGTTTAAATTTTTACCTCAGGCAGCACAAAGGCTATATACTTCCCTGCCCCTGACCACAGAGCACTGAGGGAAGGGGGGCCCAAGCACTCTTGCACCAGGGCCCATGAGCCTTTAGCTACGCCCCTGAGTGCTGCCCATAATTATTCATACCCCTGGCAAATTTTGACTTAATGTTACTTTTATTCAACCAGCAAGTAATTTTTGGACGGGAAATCACATAATGTAGGTGTCTCCCAAAAGATAATAAGACGATGTACAAGAGGCATTTTTGTGGGAAAAAAACATTTCTCAGCTTTTATTTACATTTGAGCAAAAAGTGTCCAGTTGGCGAAAAAAAGGAGAAGCCTTCAACCCAAAGAACACCATCCCCACTGTCAAACATGGTGGTGGGAACCTAATGCTTTGGGGGTGTTTTTCAGCCAATGGACCAGGAAACCTAATCACAGTAAACGGCACCATGAAAAAAGAGCAATACATGAGGATTCTCAACGACAACATCAAGCAGTCTGCAGAGAAACTTGGCCTTGGGCACCAGTGGACATTTCAGCATGACAATGACCCAAAACATACAGCAAAAGTGGTGAAGAAATGGTTAGCAGACAACAACATTAACGTTTTGGAGTGGCCCAGCCAGAGTCCAGACTTGAATCCAATTGAGAATCTGTGGAGGGAGCTAAAGATCAGGGTGATGGCAAGAAGACCCTCCAACCTGAAAGATTTGGAGTTCATTGCTAAAGATGAATGGGCAAAAACACCTGCGGAGACATGCAAAAAGCTGGTCTGCAATTATAGGAAGCGTTTGATTGCTGTAATAGCCAATAAAGGCTTTTCTATTGATTATTGAGAAGGGTATGAATAATTTTGGACTGGACACTTTTTGCTCAAATGTAAATAAAAGCTGAGAAATGTTTTTTTTTCCCCACAATAATGCCTCTTGTACATTATTATCTTTTGGGAGACAACTATGTCATTTCCCGTCAAAAAATTCCTTGCTGGTTGAATAAAAGTAACTTTAAGTCAAAATTTGCCAGGGGTATGAATAATTATGGGCAGCACTGTAATGGCATAGAAGCGTCAGGAGTGAAGTATTCCTTACTGGATCCATACAGATCTGAAGGCGGCCCTGAGCTCAAAGGCCTTTTAGACTACTCAGCATTCAGACCGGATGAATGTTGATTGATGTTGATCGGCGCTCATTTGCATCAGCCTATTACACTTGCTGATGCACAGCATATGGGGAAGAACGATGGTTAGTGCAGTGGTTCTTCCCTCATTCAGTTCTACTGGTTATGGGCAATCCCTGCTGCTGATAATCATGCATCTTTCATTTTGATTAATGATGCAGATCAGCAGACAAACGAGTGTTTGCTTGTCTATTGGTTGATCGGTGGCATGATTAAACAGGTCAGTTATCAGGAATAAGTGTTACCATAATCTTAATTGGCATTAAATTGCTCTGATAGGGTCTGAAAGGGGTTGTCCAGCCTTTTGGACTATTTTAACTTTTGATAGCAGTGTCTTCTACCTGCTGAAACAATTATACTCAGCATCTCCCTGCTTCTCTGTTCCGCTTCCACGGCTCCCTTCTGTCATTCGTTCATTCTCCTGTAAACTTCTGGATAGACAGGCTACTGCTGCCAATGACTGCGCTTAACCTTTGGCATATCACTGCTGAGTCATGTTCAGCTTTGGATCACATCAGTGCTGAGCCTAGTCATTGGCTGCAGCAGAATATGTGACCCATCCGTCTGGAAATTTACAGGACGGGGACTGGAAGACCTAGGAAGCGAGCTGGAATGGAAAAGTGAGGAGCAGATGAGTATGATTTTTTAAACATTTATAACAGGCTGCTATCAAAAGTTTAATAAGTAAAAAAAAAATGTGGACATGGCTGTTTTGCGCTCTGCAAACCGCAGATTCTAAAAATATGGATACTGTCCGTGTGCATCCAGCACTTTCCACGGGGCCTATTGTAGAAATGCCTATTCTTGTCCGCAAAATAGACGTTAACCGGATACTGTTTTTTGTGGCCCCACAGGAATGAATGGGTCAGCATTTGATCCACAAAAAATGTGGATCGCATGCGAACCCAATCTATGGTCATGTGCACGAGCCTTAACCACTTCCCATCTGGGCCATTTGCCCCCTTCCTGACCAGGCCTAATATAGCAAAACTGACATATCTCACTTTATGTGGTAATAACTCTGGAACGCCTTTACTTATCCAAGTCATTCAGAGATTGTTTTCTCGAGACACACTGTACTTCATGATAGTCCTAAATTTGAGTAAACATATTTCACCTTTATTTATGAAAAAATCCCAAATTTTCTAAATTTCTATTTCTCTGCTTTTAAAACAGAAAGTGATACCTCATAAAATATTTATTACTTAACATTCCCCATATGTCTACTTTATGTTGGCATCATTTTGGAAATGTCATTTTATTTTTTTAGGACGTTAGAAGGCTTTGAAGTTTAGAAGCAATTCTTCAAATCTTTAAGAAAATTGCCAAAACCCACTTTTTAAGGACCAGTTCAGGTCTGAAGTCACTTTGTGGGGCCTAAATAGTGGATACCCCCATAAATGACCCCATTGTAGAAACTACACCCCTCAAGTTACTTAAAACCGATTTTACAAACTTTGTTAACCCTTTGGGCGTTCCACAAGAATTAAAGGAAAATGAAGATCAAATTTTTTCATTTCACTTTTATAGAGCTGTTTTTTACGGACGTGGCAATACCTAATATGTATAATTTTTTTAAATTTATTTCACTTTAACACAATAATAGCATTTTTTAAACCCAAAAAAATGATGTTTTAGTGTCTCCATGTTCTAAGAGCTATAGTTTTTTTTAATTTTTTGAGACAATTTCTTATGTAGGGGCTCATTTTTTGCGGGATGAGGTGGCGGTTTTATTGGTACCATTTTGTGGGACATACGCCTTTTTGATTACTTGGTGTTGCACTTTTTGGGATGTAAGGTGACAAAAATTGCTTTTTTTGACAGTTATTTTTTTAATTTTTTTATGGTGTTTATTGGACTGGGTTGATTATGTGATATATTTATAGAGCCGACCGTCATGGACACGGCATTACCAAATATGTCTATTTTTTTTTATAACATTTTTTTATTTTTTTTACACTTTTCGTCCCCCATAAGGTCATACAAGACCTCTGAGGGACATTTACTTCACTTTTTCTTTTCACTGTTGATTTCTCCTGTAACTGGGGCTGACATAGTAGCCCCAGAGACAAGAGAAATACACCCCCCCCCCCCCCCCCCGAGAGGCTGTACAGGGCAATACAGCGCTGTACAGCTCAGTGCAGGGCTGATCAAGGCCTCTGAAAGACCTCACACAGCTCCTGCACTCTCGGTGAGCGCTGTGTCTGCAGCGATCGTGAAGGCAGGGACACCTGGGCACTGTCCCTGCCTTCTCTCTGGGTTGCCCTGCTGTCACTGACAGCGGGCAACCCGATCAGCAGCTGCACGATTAGCGTGCAGCTGCAGTTTCTGAACGGACGTTCTGGAACGTCCATTCAGAAATAGAGAACCACGTCCCGGACATTTATAGTCAACGTGCGGACGGGAGGTGGTTAAAGAGGACCTTTCACCGCTCCTGACATGCCTGTTTTAATAGCTTCATGCATTCCCCATATGCAGCGTCCCACATATGTGTGTAAATGGGACACTTCAAACATCTTAATATATATATATATATATATATATATATATATATACACGTGTTTATTTGCATTGTATGGTATTTCCTTTTATCAGACTGGCAATGTCATTTGCACCCACTCTCCCCTAGGTGGTGCCAGCACCACATAATACATATAGCTTGGGTGTGTCTAGACAGGAAGTTAGTTGGAGTCTGAGTTATTTGAAGTTGGATTGTGAGAGGAGGAGAAGCAAGTTCACGGAGGAGAGGAATAGGCATCGTCCAACATGTAGTCTGCTATTTCTTCTCCTTGGTCATGGCCAGGCTAAGGGAGTACACCTAACTTTTATCTACAGCAGCAAAACACAAGATAGTAAGTCTATGTCTGGATATGGGGAGAGACTAGTGAGCGTAACAGATAAACTCAGCTTATGGACCTCATTAGCACAAGTGCCTAAGAGCAACTTTCCGAGTGCCAGGAAACAAATGGACAGTTAGTGCGCAGAATTGTCCTTATCCATTACACAAGCCCTCCGGGTCATAGTGGAAAAACCTCAACCTATTTAGAAGAGTATCCTGCAAATTATGTGGTAGAAGTGTTTGGGGGAAGCCCTTATTGGATAACTCAAGATATAAAGTAAGCAAATGTCATATTCAGTACCAGAGTGCTAGAGTTGGAACTTAAAGTAAATCTTCAGTTTGCCTGTAAAGTGTCAGCATTAGAAGAATCCCTCCATTGGCAACTGCCACTACCTGATAATAGGATTACCAGTGAACGTATTATTACTTATGCTATAGAAAACGCTTTACATTGATGAACTGTACCAACTGTCCAGAGACTATTGATTTTCAGTAAATTTTCAACTGGTATACCACAACCGACTCCTCATTCTTACTACTACTCTCAACATTTGCACCTAACGGTGCAGGCGTCACGAGCCAGGGGCCCAGCCGCAAAAGCACCTAACACCAATTTCCATCAAGGGCACTTCAACCAACATCTGGCTGGTGTTCCCTGCAACCGAGAGTGCCCCTGGAGGATTTCATGCTATCTTCCCATCCACTGTACGCCAGCCCAGGGAGGCATCTGCTAACCGTGAGTACATGAACTATTGCACCCATCGGCCCACCGTGAGCCTCGCGTGTTTTCCCCTGTGGTTTGGTATGCTACACATGTAATAACAATTCTGGAGCATCTATCCTTATGGCTCTATGTTGTGCCATTTCTTGTTAACCAGTTGAGGGCGTGTACCTGCACAAACTAACTATATCCAATCAGTTCTGCCATTTTCAGTCTGTGCAGGTACACCCCACCAACTGGTTACCTCCCCTCTGTACCCTTACTGCAGACTGCTAGCAATTCATTCATAACTTCTAGTAGAAATAATAAAGGAATGGGACAACATAGATTCATAAGAATAAATGCTCCAGAATTGTTATTACATGGGGAATGCATGAAGCTATTAAAACAGGCATGTCAGGACTCAGGAGTGGTGAAAGGTACTCTTTAAGGATGGTCTGCTGATCATGGACCAGTACCGTGTGCTCCCCCCCCCCCCCACACACACCCCTCGGCATCCAGATTTGCCAGCCACACTCAAGTACAGATTCTCTCAGGTGCCGTATATATCTGCGCCACTGTTCACTACTGCATGTATGGAGCCTAAACCTCATAAAATTACTTTCTCTAAAACAGACAATTATACAAGAAAAATACCTATTAAAGAGTGAGAAGAGATGGTGAATTGCATAATGAGAAAATAATGAAGTGATGACAATAGGAGTGCAGACAGCTCGCACTTGCATCTTTCTGCAGGGCATCTCTTGCGTGTTGACTTTGTGTATCAGGTTTATACTCCTTCAAACACAACTGGGATCTGCTTTGCTGTTTGCAGAGCAATTCAAACTGTGAGTTTCCTGGTTACCGATATAATGTGCATACAACAAGGTACATATTTATTTACAGATGCTGATAGGTTTTATCAGCATTGTCGAAATGAACTCGTAGCTTCACTATCTATTGCAGGTATATTTCTTGTTAGAGCACATTTATTTGACAACACATTTCAGTAAGGGCTCATGCACACGACAGTATTTTGAGTTCAGTATACTGGACGTTTTTTTTGTTCAGTATGCGGAACATATACTGAACCATTCATTTCAATAGTTCAGCAAAAAAAACTGAAGTGTCTCCGTGTGCATTCCGTTTCAGTATTTCCGTACCGTGAAAAGATAAACACATGTCCTATTCTTGTCCGCAAATCATGGTGCTTGGCTCCATTCTAGTCAATGGGTCCGCAAAAAAAACGGAACACATACGGAAATGCATCCGTATGTCTTCCGTATCCGTTCCGTTTTTGCTGAACCATCTATTGAAAATGTTATGCCCAGCCCATTTTTTTCTATGTAATTACTGTACAGTCGTGGCCAAAAGTTTTGAGAATTACATAAATATTGGAAATTGGAAAAGTTGCTTCTAAAGTTTTTATAATAGCAATTTGCATATACTCCAGAATGTTATGAAGAGTGATCAGATGAATTGCATAGTCCTTCTTTGCCATGAAAATTAACTTAATCCCAAAAAAAACTTTCCACTGAGATCATTTCAGTAATCGTCTTGTTAACTCAGGTGAGAATGTTGACGAGCACAAGGCTGGAGATCATTATGTCAGGCTGATTGGGTTAAAATGGCAGACTTGACATGTTAAAAGGAGGGTGATGCTTGAAATCATTGTTCTTCCATTGTTAACCATGGTGACCTGCAAAGAAACGCGTGCAGCCATCATTGCGTTGCATAAAAATGGCTTCACAGGCAAGGATATTGTGGCTACTAAGATTGCACCTCAATCAACAATTTATAGGATCATCAAGAACTTCAAGGCGTCCAAGAACTTCAGGGCGTCCAAGAAAGTCCAGCAAGCGCCAGGATCGTCTCCTAAAGAGGATTCAGCTGCGGGATCGGAGTGCCACCAGTACAGAGCTTGTTCAGGAATGGCAGCAGGCAGGTGTGAGCGCATCTGCACGCACAGTGAGGCGAAGACTTTTGGAAGATGGCCTGGTGTCAAGAAGGGCAGCAAAGAAGCCACTTCTCTCCAAAAAAAACATCAGGGACAGATTGATCTTCTGCAGAAAGTATGGTGAATGGACTGCTGAGGACTGGGGCAAAGTCATATTCTCCGATGAAGCCTCTTTCCGATTGTTTGGGGCATCTGGAAAAAGGCTTGTCCGGAGAAGAAAAGGTGAGTGCTACCATCAGTCCTGTGTCATGCCAACAGTAAAGCATCCTGAGACCATTCATGTGTGGGGTTGCTTCTCATCCAAGGGAGTGGGCTCACTCACAATTTTGCCCAAAAACACAGCCATGAATAAAGAATGGTACCAAAACACCCTCCAACAGCAACTTCTTCCAACAATCCAACAACAGTTTGGTGAAGAACAATGCATTTTCCAGCACGATGGAGCACCGTGCCATAAGGCAAAAGTGATAACTAAGTGGCTCGAGGACCAAAACGTTGACATTTTGGGTCCATGGCCTGGAAACTCCCCAGATCTTAATCCCATTGAGAACTTGTGGTCAATCCTCAAGAGGCGGGTGGACAAACAAAAACCCACTAATTCTGACAAACTCCAAGAAGTGATTATGAAAGAATGGGTTGCTATCAGTCAGGAATTGGCCCAGAAGTTAATTGAGAGCATGCCCAGTCGAATTGCAGTGGTCCTGAAAAAGAAGGGCCAACACTGCAAATACTGATTCTTTGCATAAATGTCATGTAATTGTCGATAAAAGCCTTTAAAACGTATGAAGTGCGTGTAATTATATTTCACTACATCACAGAAACAACTGAAACAAAGATCTAAAAGCAGTTTAGCAGCAAACTTTGTGAAAACTAATATTTGTGTCATTCTCAAAACTTTTGGCCATGACTGTATACTGTATATGGCATACGGAAAAACGGAACGGAAAAACGGAAAGGAAACGGAAACACAACGGAAACAAAAAACGGAACAACGGATCCGGAAAAAATGGACCGCAAAACACTGAAAAAGCCATACTGTTGTGTGCATGAGCCCTAACACTGGCATACATCTTATTCAGGATCTATATGGTATGAGAATGGTGGCTGACCACAACACTGAACTCCATTGTACAATGACAGGTCATGTACTTGAGCTGCTGCCATTTTATGAGTCTAGTAACAAAGGGACGAAGAAGGGAGTAAAGCTACAGCCACAAGTTCAGGCTTCCTGGGGCAGTTTTGGAAGACAAAACCAGTAGTGGATCATAAAAGGAGAGAAAATACAAAAGACAGATCCCACTTCTCCCCTTTGGTGAATTCACTTCTGGTTTTGGCTTCCAAAACTGCGTCAGGAAATCGGAACATGTTGATGCAGTTTTTTTAGTCAGGTTTTAGCCAAAGCCAGAAGTGGATCAAGCGAGAAGTCGTTCCCTTCCAACCCACTTTTGGCTTTGTCTCAAACTGCATCAAAAACTGCTAACTGCTGTGTGACATCAGCCTAAAAATAATAATTAGTCCACAAAATAAATAATAAGACCAGTAAAAACTTTTAGTTACTGTACCAAGGGTTTAAGATGAACTCTGAACTTTCAGGAGGTCACAACCCAATGTGAATCACCTTTTGTCAGCTAGAAAGCATAAATGAAGAGATAGGATTGTGTTCTTGGTCTACTGGTGGGAAGTGGTGATCTACACTGATCAATGATCAGGAACGGACAACGCTTATTAACGATGATTGTCTCATATAATATATAACTCATTTGTTGGGTGATGGGCTTGTATATACCAGCATAAATGTTCATATGTTGGCAGCACATCTACCAGCGCAAACAGAGGTGTGCTGCTGATAATAAGCAAACTGTATGGGGATAAATTATCCGCGTTCATCGGGTGATCGGCATCACATTTACACAATGGTACAGACGTTCATCCCTGAAAAGTGCCCTAAACCTTGGGCGAATAGCTGTGCCTACAGGACAAAGGTTACACAAAGTTAACAGTGTTATCCCGAGACAAAAAACAAATCACCATTATATTACACTTAAAGGTGGATATTCTGTTGGTAAATTATATGGTAAGCTAATCATGCTGTTTTAGTAAATTAAAATGGAGCAATGATAATAGGAGAATCTGCAGTGTCCCACTCATGATCGTGGGCACTGCAAACTAGTTTAATTGTCATATATTTTGCCTGTATGCTGTACTTCATCTCATGTCATATTCTCCCCTGTCACTATGTGATTCTATGTGTAAGATCCTTTACATAACATAGTAACATAGTATATAAGGCCGAAAAAAGACATTTGTCCATCCAGTTCGGCCTGTTATCCTGCAAGTTATCCTGATCCAGAGGAAGGCAAAAAAACCCTGTGAGGTAGAAGCCAATTTTCCTCACTTTAGGGGAATAAAAAATTCCTTCCCGACTCCAATCAGGCAATCAGAATAACTCCCTGGATCAACGACCCCTCTTTAGTAGCTATAGCCTGTAATATTATTACGCTCCAGAAACACATCCAGGCCCCTCTTGAATTCCTTTATTGTACTCACCATAACAGCCTCCTCAGGCAGAGAGTTCCATAGTCTCACTGCTCTTACCGTAAAGAATCCTTTTCTATGTTTGTGTACAAACCTTCTTTCCTCCAAACGCAGAGGATGTCCCCTCGTCACAGTCACAGTCCTGGGGATAAATAGATGATGGGATAGATCTCTGTACTGACCCCTGATATATTTATACATAGTAATTAGATCTCCCCTCAGTCGTCTTTTTTCTAACGTGAATAACCCTAATTTTGATAATCTTTCAGGGTACTGTAGTTGCCCCATTCCAGTTATTACTTTAGTTGCCCTCCTCTGGACCCTCTCCAGCTCTGCTATGTCTGCCTTGTTCACTGGAGCCCAGAACTGTACACAGTACTCCATGTGTGGTCTGACTAATGATTTGTAAAGTAGTAGGAATATGTTCTCATCACAGGCATCTATGCCCCTTTTGATGCAACCCATTATCTTATTGGCCTTGGCAGCAGCTGCCTGACACTGGTTTTTGCAGCTTAGTTTGCTGTTTATTAAAATTCCTAGATCCTTTTCCATGTCAGTGTTTCCAAGTGTTTTACCATTTAGTATGTACGGGTAACTTGCATTATTTCTTCCCATGTGCATAACCTTACATTTTTCAGTGTTAAACCTCATCTGCCACTTATCTGCCCAAGCCTCCAATCTATCCAGATCCCTCTGTAGTAGTATACTGTCCTCTTCAGTGTTAATTACTTTACACAGTTTAGTGTCATCTGCGAAAATTTTTATTTTACTATGCAAGCCTTCTACAAGATCATTAATAAATATATTGAAGAGAATAGGGCCCAATGCTGACCCCTGAGGTACTCCACTAGTGACAGTGACCCAATCTGTGTATGTACCGTTAATAACCACCCTCTGTTTTCTATCATTGAGCCAGTTACTTACCCACTTACAGACGTTTTCTCCCAGTCCAAGCATTCTCATTTTATATACTAACCTTTTATGTGATACAGTGTCAAATGCTTTGGAGAAGTCCAGATATACGACATCCATTGATTTGCCGCTGTCAAGTCTAGAACTTACCTCCTCATAGAAACTGATTAAATTAGTTTGACATGACCGATCCCTCACAAAGCCATGCTGATATGGCGTTATTTGCTTATTTCCGTTAAGATGCTCTAAGATAGCATCTCTCAGAAAACCTTCAAACAGTTTACCCACAACAGATGTTAAACTTACCGGCCTATTAGTTTCCAG
This sequence comes from Bufo bufo, assembly GCF_905171765.1. Classification (NCBI taxonomy): domain Eukaryota; kingdom Metazoa; phylum Chordata; class Amphibia; order Anura; family Bufonidae; genus Bufo; species Bufo bufo. The sequence goes on along the minus strand of NC_053389.1, from coordinate 443,398,421 downwards.
GCTCTGTTTTTAGACCCTTTTTGAATATTGGCACCATATTTGCCATGCGCCAATCCTGTGGGACATTCCCTGTCAGTATAGAGTCCGCAAATATCAGAAATAAGGGTCTGGCTATGACATTACTTAATTCCCTTAGGATACGGGGGTGTATGCCATCCGGTCCTGGGCGATTTGTCTATTTTGATCTTTTTAAGTCGCTGTTGTACTTCTTCCTGGGTCAGACAGGACACTTTTAATGGCGAATTTATTTCAACATTCAGCATTTTATCTGACAGCTTATATTCCTCAGTGAATACACTGGAGAAAAAAATATTTAACAGCTTTGCTTTCTCCTCGTCGCTCTCTGCGACTCCCCCCTCATTACTCTTTAAAGGGCCGACACCTTCAGATTTATACTTTTTAACATTTATATAATTGAAGAACATTTTAGGGTTAGTTTTACTCTCTTTGGCAATTAATCTCTCGGTCTCTAGTTTGGCCGCTTTTATTTGTTTTTTACATGTTCTGTTTTTTTCCTTATAGTTTTTCAGTGCTTCCGTGCTACCCTCCTGTTTTAGTGTTTTATATGCTTTCTTTTTGTCATTTATTGCTTTCTTTACAGTTCTGTTTATCCACATTGGTTTCTTTTTGTTCCTTAACCTTTTATTCCCATACGGTATGTACCTCTCACAATGAGATTTTAGAATGTTTTTAAAGATATCCCATTTTGTGGCTGTATTTTTATTTTTGAGGACTTTGTCCCAGTTAGTTAGGCCTATGGCCTCTCTTAGTTGGCTAAATTTAGCTTTTTTGAAGTTTGGTATTTTTGTTCCTCCCTGTAGAAATGCTCTTTTGAATGATAATTAGAAGGTTATTACTTTATGGTCACTATTTCCCAGGTGTCCCCCAACCTGCACGTCTGTTGTTCTGTCAGGTCTATTGGTTAATACTAAGTCCAGTATGGCCGTCCCTCTAGTCGGGTCCTGAACCAGTTGGGAGAGGTAATTGTCTTTGGTTATTGCCAAGAATCTGTTTCCTTTATGAGATATACAAGTTTCAGTTTCCCAGTCTATATCTGGGTAGTTGAAGTCCCCCATAATAAGCACCTCATTATGATTTGCCGCCTTGTCTCTCGTTTAGTAGTAGATTTTCTGTGTATATTAGGTGGTTTATAGTAAACTCCTATTAGTAATTTATTGTTGTTTTTAGCTCCATGTATCTCTACCCACAGTGACTCCACATGTTCATGTCCCTCACTTATATCTTCACGGAATGTGGGCTTTAGACAGGACTTTACATAAAAGCAGACCCCTCCCCCTCTCCGGTTTTGACGATCCTTTCTAAACAGACTGTAACCTTGTACATTAACCGCCCAGTCCTAGCTATCATCCAGCCATGTCTCAGTTATTCCCACTATGTCATAGTCCTCCTCACACATCACTAATTCCAGTTCACCAGTTTTATTGGTCAGGCTTCTGGCATTAGTATACATACATTTGAGAGGTTTATGTGTATTTTTTACCCTACACCTTTCCTTCTGAACTGTTCTAGTCCCTCCTTCCATTCCTCCCCCAGTCCCACTACCTTGCCCCCGGTCTCTATCTGCACTATCTTCCCCTTCGATAGTGTAATTACCCTCCCCCCAGTCCCTAGTTTAAACACTCCTCCAACCTTCTAGCCATCTTCTTCCCCAACACAGCTGCCCCTTCCCCATTGAGGTGCAGTCCGTCCCTACGATAGAGCCTGTAGCCGACAGAGAAGTTGGCCCAGTTCTCCAGGAACCCAAACCCCTCCATCCTACACCAGTTCTTGAGCCACTTGTTAATTTCCCTAATCTCCCGCTGCCTTTCTTGTGTGGCCCATGGTACAGGTAGTATTTCGGAAAATACTACCTTTGAGGTCCTTGCCCTAAGCTTTTGACCTAAATCCCTGAAATCATTTTTAAGGACTCTCCACCTACCCCTAACTTTGTCATTGGTTCCAATATGGACCATGACCGCTGGATCTTTTCCAGCCCCTCCCAGTAATCTGTCAACCTGATCCGCGATGTGTCGAACTCTAGCGCCAGGAAGACAGCACACTGTTCGGCGATCACGGTCTTTGTGACAGATTTCCCTATCTGTTCCCCTAATAATTGAGTCTCCCACTACCAGCACCTGTCTGGCCTGCCCTGCTCTCCTGGTCCCCTGCTTACCGGAGCTGACATTCCCCTGACTGGAAGAGGAAGTGTCCGGCTTCGGCAGTGCCGTCCCTGGACTGATATGCCCCTCATCTGCCAAACGTGCAAACTTGTTGGAGTGTGTCAGATCAGGGCTAGCCTCCCTGGCACTCTTCCCTCTACCCCGCTTTCTAACTGTTACCCAGCTAGCTACCTCACTTTCCTCAGCCTCCTCTCTGTCACCCTCCCCCTCATCTACCCCAAAGAGTGCTTGCTCGGTGAGAAGCAAACTCTTTTGCAAATTGTCAATGCCTCTCAGTGTTGCAACTTGCCCGTTTAGAGACTCGATTAGCGATTCCAAACGGGTAATTTGCTCACATCTTGAACAAAGAAATACACCCTGGAACGGCTGTTCCAGGACTGCATACATCATGCAAGATGTGCACTGAACTGCGTTGTCAATTGTGCAACACATACTAAATGGGGATTACACCACAAAAGCAAAAAATACAATACAATATAGTACTAAGAAACAGGCTAATTGCAGTCCCCACTGAAGTCCCTAAATCTAAAGTCACTTAATCTTAAATCACACACTTACACAACCACGCGTCGCGGTCAAACTCGCGTTATATATCTCCTTATATAAATATAAATGCAGCTCACTACACCAGCCTGGTTTGTTTCCCCTCTGGACTCAAAAAGGCTGAGCTGCTCTTACTGCTGAGTTTTTATAGTCTCCTAATTAGACAGCCACACCCTAATTGCTCACCTGTGCAACCCGCAACCACACTTAATCAACCACGCGTCGCGGTCAAACTCGCGTTATATATCTCCTTAGATAAATGCAGCTCACTACACCAGCCTGGTTTGTTTCCCCTCTGGACTCAAAAAATAGGCCTAGTTAGTGTGCACTACACTAGTTTCTCCACTAGATGGGGCAATGTTACAGTGTGTATATATAGCTTAGCTCAGGCCTAGTTAGGGAGTCTAGTGAAGTCTAGTCAGTGAGCAGCCATGATGTAGCTGCCTGCTAGAGAGAGGCCTCCTGCCTCTCTGCTCTCTCCCTGTTGGCTCCACAGTCCAGGGTTAAAGCCTACAAGATTCAGCCCAGAGGTGAGACATCTACTTCTATAGCTCACTCCTCCGGGGTGACCAGTGACAAGCTGCAACTGCAGGTACTCAAGGGGATTATTATATTTTATTCAAGTCAAGGATAGCACACGGCCATACTCAAAGGCTGCCCAGGCACCTTTGCAATTAGGTGTAGGACACAGCTTCCGGCATCCGCACCTTCCAGTTTTTTTGTTTTTTTTGTAAATTCTTTATTTGTAAATTTTCAATAAAATACACAGAAAGAAAAAGAGAGGCAAGTACAGTCATTCAAGACAAGCAAATCACAAGTTATGACTTAATGGAGTTAAGGCGCTATTTACCAGTCAAGCTATCCTGTACACAACTCATAAATAAATCCCAAGTGCCTCTAGTACAGGTTAAATCCAGGGATTATCAACTCATAGATTTATCTGTAGGACGTTCCACCTTCCAGTTTAAATCCTGAGGACAGTTAGGCCAACTGTCGGAAAAGCACTGAAAATAGAGGTTCAAGGATTCTGAAAATCACCTTTAATTCAGGTTAGAATAAGGCAAGAGTTTATACCAGCCTAAGACTTTTTATACTTCAAAATCCTAGTCTGAAGCAGTAGCTTTCATATATATAAAAGACAAAGAGCCTGTTTTATCTGAGGACTTACAATACCCTATCCTCGTATGCATGAGAGACTGTATTTCATATCTGGATGTACTATAGACTGTTTATACTTGGATGTAACCGTTACCAGGAGCAATGTTCAGTAAAAGTTATAAGCTGGATTGCACCATCCTTGTCTCAGTCTCCAATTCCTCAGTTAACACTACAGTAAATGGTTATACCACCATAAAAGGTACTGGTGTCACGACTACAAGGGACCTTGCCATAGGCACATTAATACAGACCATCAAGAGAATCTCGGACCACCATCTGGCCCGTGTCCCTTACACCAGAGTGTGCCCTAGAGAATTATTGTGCCGTTCTCCTTATCAATTATGCGAGCCTGCCCAGGGACGACATAACTGTGAGTAACCAGAACTGTATTTACCTCGGCCCACCTAATGCTCACACCGTGACCTCACATATAATTCCCCTATCGGTCTGGGATACTGCACATTTTTCCCCATTCAGTTGGCATATTTTAATCAGCATGTCCTCTGTTCACACGTGAAGATGTGCAGCCAACTAGTGGTGATTTTTATGCCTACATAAAAGATGCAATAACCATCGTGTGTCGGCTGGGCAATGATTGAAAATTAAGGTTTATACAAACATAAATCCAGGTGATCATCAGTCTGTGTAAAAGGGTCTTTTTAATAAAAGAGTTGTATTAGCTAAGTCCTGGAGATCCTTCATTTTAAAGCACAAATCCTTCTCCCTGTGTGCAGTGACATATTGACTCCATAGAATGTGACCAGGGACTGCTTCCCCTCGACATATTTGCCGGGCTGTGGCCAGATCTCTGCAAGCCCCCATTACAGTGAATGCAGCAGGATGGAATTCCGGCAGCACGCGTTTGCGCCTGGTAGAGAAGGATCCGACAGGCTGTTAAAACTCTTTCCCACTCGCGTTAGGCTTGTCCAGCAGGCTGTTGCGGCAGGGGAACAGCCTGCCAAATCCATACTAACATTTGCACACGTGTGCTGCCGAAAGTCCGCCCGGCCCTATTCACTATAATGGGGAGAGGCCGGAGATGTGGCCACAGCACAGCAAACATGCCGAGAGGCGGATGGACATAAATCGCAGCATGCTTAGTATGGATCCAGCAGGCTGTTCCCCATGGCTGGTTATTTTATGTACATAATTTTCAGTATTATAGTAGTCATGTACCATGGCTGGTTATTTTATGTACATCATTTTAAGTATTATAGTGGTGATGTACCATGGCTGGTTATTTTATGTACATGATTTTCAGTATTATAGTAGTCATGTACCATGGCTGGTTATTTTATGTACATGATTTTCAGTATTATAGTGGTGATGTACCATGGCTGGTTATTTTATGTACATGATTTTCAGTATTATAGTGGTGATGTACCATGGCAGGTTATTTTATGTACATGATTTTCAGTATTATAGTGGTGATGTAGCAGGGCTGGTTATTTTATGTACATGATTTTCAGTATTATAGTGGTGATGTACCACAGCTGGTTATTTTTGTGCATGTGATTTTCAGTATTCTAGTGGTGATGCACTCTATTTTCTAATTTCATTCACTATTATGCATTCTCATTCTCTTATATGCCAGTCGTGTGCACAATATTTGTCTTTGATAGAAAGTGTATAACACAAGTGTGTTGTCCTTGGCTGTGTGTGTGGGTGGCTGGTAACAGAGCTGTTCCTGTAAAGACAGGTATCAACCGTACTGTTACATAAAAGATAAGGAGCAAGGCAGGGGCTTGGCCTTTATGCTCTTAATCCAGAACTTCCAGTAGGCACTTAGTGGCATCACATGTATGCTGCATAGAATGTAGCAGACCATAAAGATCAGATAATGTAACACAGCCTGAACATACACACATAGCCTCAGCGATTAGTGGAACAAAAGAGGCCAGCGGATTGCTCCTGAGAATGTTACTGAATGATGGATGTGCTGTCTTTTTTTCTTAGTCATATACAATGTTAGCTTATGATTTATGTAAAACCATTCCAGTTCACTATGTGTCACTTTGTAAACACAGTGGGTGTCTAAAATATAAAAGTACTTATTGAAGAGACTAAGATATTATTTTATATTATTAGCCATCTTGTTTATATGGAAAAAAACAAAGCAACTCCAAATGATATAAAAATGAACATACAGGTACACGCTACCATATGCAAAAGCAAACAAACACTATGGGGGTAATTTATTAAACAGAAATACACCTAAATTAGGTGTATTTCTGGTGCAGATTGCGGTGAAAGATCAAGCTCAGGTCCAAAAAAAAAAGGTGGGGGGGAAGGGGGCAGGCCTCCAGGCCGTCTCATTTACCATTTTCTACGCCTCTTTTAGGCGTAGAAAACGGTTTGCCGGAAGACAGTTAGGAAGCTGCCTTACATTTAGAAGTGGAGGAGGATCCGCCAAAGTTATGTAGAGCCAGCTCCTCTTCATAACTCTGGCAGATCCACCGCCAGGAATAATGCTTATTAAGGCCGGCGTCTAAAAGGCCCCTATTTGCAGCAGCACCCTGCTCCATTTGCAAGGACACACACATACAAAACATGGCTTATCCTGAATTGTATTACTTCTGTACTTACTGTACACAGAAATTTGAGGGTCTCCTCAAAATAGGCCATCATCACTAGCTGGTTGGCAGGGTCTGAATCCCCAAATTTCAGTAGTCAATGGGAGCAGCATTGCAGTACATTACAAGGTTGACAGTGCTGTGTAGCTCTGACGCTTACCTCCATCAATAGATCTACACCCAGGGCCGGTTTTAGGCTAGGTCTACACGACGACACTTAATGTCACACGACACATAGGGCACAACTACACTGCAACATTTGTCGCGCAACATTTTGTCGCACCAATGTCGCTCGACAATTTTTATAATGGTAGTCTATGGTGTCGCACTGTGACATGCGACATGCTGTGACGTGACAGTCGCAGAAAAATCCATTTCGAATGGATGTTTTGTGACTGTCGCATCGCTTTTAGCAGCATGTCGCAGTGCGGCACCATAGACTATCATTATAAAAATTGTCGCGCGACATTGGTGCGACAAAATGTCGCGCAACAAATGTCGTTGTGTAAACATAGCCTTAGACAAAATGTGGCCTGGGCAAAATCAAAAGTGGGGCCCCAAATCTTGTAATAATGTGCTATCAGCTGTTTGAGCAGACGGCAAGTACTGTTCACTGCTGCTGCTGTCCCATAGACATACGGCGGTGAGCAAGAAGAGAGATGGGAGACGGCACGTGCGCACAGAGCACGCCATCTCCTCAAACAGCTGATCGGCATAGGGTGCAGGGTGCCCCTACAGTACCCTAGTAGTAATAATATAACCCTAATGTCCCCCTGTAGTGCCCCCCACTAGTTCTAATATATAATGCTCCCACCATAGTGCCAATATATATATATATATATATATATATATATAATGTTTCCCCGTAGTGCCAGTATATAATGCTTCTCCATTCCTCCCCAGTAGTTCCAGGTATATATAATGATCTCTTTCCCCCCTTTCCTGGTGCCCCCAGCAGTGCGAACATTTAGTATTAAAAAAAATTAAACACCTCACACCCGTTTTTCCCACCGCTGTCTGCGATGCAGACCACAGTTTTATCTGTGGCTTGTGTAGCTGCGTCCTGATGCATGCGGTCCTAATGACATCACCACTCCTGCTCACGTGATCACGTCATCATGCGAGACCCAGTGCAGGAGGTTGTGTTGATCTCATTGCGGCTTCTTGCGCTGTTCTAATGCCTCACAGGCTTGAGGCTTGTGAAGTTGGACGGCCATGAGTGTGCCCTAGGCAGATGACTACCCTCGCCTATCCATTGTCCCAGCCCTAATGCAGAGCACATTACCGCAGGAGGTATAACAGGAGAGGACTATAACTCCCAGCATGTCTAAGCCATTATTATTTAATATCAGAGCACATTACAGGGGGACATATAGGAGGATGGGACTACTCCCAGCATGTCCAAGCCGTTATTATGTAATATCAGAGTACATTATAAGAGGAGGTATAAGAGGAGAGGACTACAACTCCCAGCATATCCATGGTGTTGTAATGTAGCCTGATATTACATAATAATGGCCTGGACATGCTGAGAGTTGTAGTCCTCTCTTGTTATACCTCCTCTTGTAATGTACTCTGATATTACATAACAGGACGTATAAGAGGAGAGGACTAAAACTCCCGGCACTTCCCTGGCACTTACATTGAAATCTTTACTTCTTCCCATGCATCACTGGTCTTCTTCTTCATTACTTTACTGCATAGCTCTGCCTCCTGTTCTGGTCACATTATGGTGAGGTCATCGCAGGTCCTTCATCCCCCTCTTCTCTGCTGAGCTCCGCCTCCTGCACGTGACAGCATGGCAGGTCCTACAGCTCTAGTAGAAGAGTGTTGCTGGTGTCCGGAGCAGGAAGGGGGCCTTACACTGCATTGGAAAATGCAGCTTTTCAGCTGTCCGCCCGTTTGCTTCTGCAGACGTTCAAGTGAACAGCAGCACTAAAGCAGGGGGCCCCTTAGACCATGTTTGCTCCCCCTAATGCCGGCCCTGTCTATACCCAACAGCTGATCGTGGGGGTGAGGAGGGTCTGCCCGCCAATCAGTGAGTGATGACCTTTCCTGATGATAGGCCATCACTTAGTAAAGGACAGACAACGCCTTTAAATAAAAACTGTCTTTATTGTCCATGGCAATCAATCTGATCCTAGCTTTCATTTTAAAGAGGACTATTATAAATTAAAGCTGTGCTGTGATTGGTTGCTGTTGACAACAAAGACATTTTTTCTTTTAGACAGTTTCATAAATCTCCCATATAGAGCCGTAGCAATCTGGTGAAATAGAGACAAGCAAAAATGGCTGGAGATAAAATCAGATATTTATTATCCTCCATTAGTAAAATTCAGTAGGTACACTAATGGGCCACTCGCAGTACAGTGGTCCCTCAAGTTGACTTACAATATTAATTGGTTCCAGGACGACCATTGTATGTTGAAACCATTGTAATTTGAGTAATCGGTTCCAAAGCCCTAAAATGTCATTTAAGAAGATTTAAGAAAAATAAGCTGAAAACTAAGACAGATAAAACAAGTCCTTACATATAACAGTCATGAATAGCTGATAACTAGCAACTAATACAGTTATTTTACCAGAGAAGAAGTTGGATCTGAGTCTGAGGCATTGTATGTTGAGTCTGGTTCCAACTTACTATGGGTCAGAAAAGACCATTGTATGTGGAAAATATTGTATCCTGAGGCCTTTGTATTTTGAGGGAGCACTGTACTTATTACTTTTAAGAAGTCACCTTTTTCCCATCGCCATATGCTGTATGTCTGGAACTGTCCTATATATTAAGAAGCTGAGATCTGACTTGGTCTCTGATTCACCTCCAGTCAACTCCACCATCAAACGCTTTATAGTATCAAAGGCACTGAGATTTTTTTTCTCGTCCACAGCAGCCAATTAGATTACAGTTCTTATTTGTAAAATGCTATTTTTGTAATAAAAGCTTTTACCTGATTGGTTGCTATAGACAACTAGTCCACTTTTCTTTCACTAGGGTTTTTATTAATTAGTTTTGTTTATTCTCGCACTAATGCTTAGTACATCATAACCATACCATGTTCAAAGTTTGTGAGCTCACATTTACACCATGGGGAGATTTGTCAAAGCTAGTGCAAACGAAAAGTGAAAAGCAGTTGCCCACAGCACAAATCATATCACTGCTTTCATTTTTCAAATGGCCTCTGAAAAGAAGAGTTGGAATCTGATTAAAATCCTCCTACATATTTTTCACTGTGCAGATTTGATACTCCCCTTCTAACAAAAATTACATCTTGTACTTAAAACCTGTAACCTATCCTTACATGTCTGTTTGAGCAACTACTTGCATCCCTCTTGCAAAAAAAAATAATAATAAAGTTCTGGGCAGCTATTTTTATGACTCTATGATGTAAAATACCTTTATTATTCCTGCTAGAAGAACGCAGCACTTTGTTTTTTGTATGTTACATATATTACTAACTCACCACCAGTATTCTAGCAGGCAGCATAATTTGTCACACCCTTACTCAGTTGCATCTATATATTTTGAATGTTTCCGTTATGGGAACTTGGTTATGTGATTTCAAGTCTGATCACCAGCCCCAGAGCTCACTGTCCCGTATAGTTGGCAATGTTCGGTCTCCTAACAGTCCTTCTATGTGAAATACAGGATGACATCACCACCAATCAAATCCCTCTTGGCAGCTTTCATGCCTCTCCCCTCCTTCCATATTCCTCTGTATAACCCTATATTCTGTAGAAGATATGATATTTCCCCTAAAGGACCAGGACATACACTGCCTGTCTTGTACAATCTGTGTGTGCTGACTCTCCAGTGTAGTTCTATGGGGTGTAGCTTCACACCGGTCTCCCTACCTTCGATATGTGATTAACAGTAGAGGGAGAGGTGACAGGGCAGAGAAGGAAGACAGGCTTGATCTTCATCACATAGGAGAACAATGTCACGGCGGACGGGGAACTCAGACACACAGATAAACCAACAACCAGGCTCTAGGCGAGAAGCAGGGGAAGGGTCACCTCCTAGCTAAACCCTGACCTCTTTCCCTGCACTGCTCAGCCCACATTCAGACCTTGAAGGTAGTTATGATGTGTCCTCGTGCCTGGGCTAAAACACCCTAGATTCCCTGAGATGGTGAAAAGGGGAAAAGGAGCAGCCTGCTCGCACAGAACCTGGATGGGAAAGATGACACAAACACAACCTAGACAGCAATCAACAAAAACTGAAACCACACTTATCTTTTCTGGGCTGGAACAGACAACCTTCCTTCCTTGCTTCCAAGGCCAGATTGATTTCTATAACCCGCTCAGAACACTGGACTAGTGATATTTAAACCAGTGACCCCACCCAGTGCACCTGATGGGAGGCGGGTTCAGCACGACTCCAAAACAAAACAAAACTAAACACGTGCTGCTATTCTGGCTGACCTCCGCACATAGTCAGAGCAGGGCATGACAAACAAAGATACTCTGCTTTGTGAGGGGACAGCAGATCTGTGTCACTGATCTGTCATGGCTGCCCTTACATATGACTCAGAGAAGTAAAGTGTTTTGAAACTCTGTCCCCTATTTCTCTGCAAAGCCAAGCATGACAGGAAAACCATATCTGAGGTTTCACAATGTTGTCAAGAAACACTTGCACACGTGTTTTAGCATTAGGTAGGACAGGCATTGCTATGAAGTGCACCATTTTACTAAAATGATCAACTACCAGCAGAATAACACTTACGCAACCCCGGCCACCAGAATCTACGAGAGATGAGGTCGGCAGTGGATCTACTCTCTGGGTGTCCCGTAAGAACCGTACAGGGATGTTCCTCAAACACCTTATGACAAAATTCTGATGGAACCAAAAATTTCCCAGAGGGACAAGACTCCGATGCATCTCCCTGAGCCTCTAACACCTTCACCTCTAGGTCAGGGTATAGAGCAGATATCACCACCCCTTCCGACAGTATCGGACTCGGATTTTCAAAATCACCACCTCCAGGAAAACTACATGACAAGGCATCTGCCTTGACGTTCTTAACCCCAGGACAATAAGTGACAATGAAATATAATCTGGTGAAAAACAAAGACCATCTGGCCTGCCTCGGGTTCAGTCATTTAGCTGACTCCAGGTAAGCCAGATTTTTGAGATCTGTAAACACGGTGATCGGATGAATCGCCCCTTCCAAACAATGACACCACTCCTCAAAAGCCAACTTAATGGCCAGCAACTCTCTGTTACCCACATCGTAATTTCTCTCTGCGGCAGAGAGTTTTTTTTAGAGAAAAATGCACATGGGCACCATTTACCAGGTGATGGGCCCTGCAATAAAACTGCTCCTACCCCCACCTCGGACGTGTCAACTTCCACAATGAAAGGTTGTGATTCATTCGGCTGCACCAATATAGGGGCAGAAGAGAAGCACTCCTTAACCGCAGAAAAGGCTCGCAAAGCTGAATAAGATGACACTGAGACATCCGACCCTTTCTTAGTCATGTCAGTTAAGGGTTTCACCACTGTCGAATAGTTCTGAATACATTTTCGGTAATAGTTGGTGAACCCCAAAAACCGCATAAGAGCTATCAGATTTTTTGGGTGGATTCCAGTTCAATACAACACGGACTTTCTCTGGATCCATTCGAAAACCTGAAGATGACAGCAGGTAGCCCAATAATTGCACCTCATGTACAGCAAAAACACACTTCTCTAATTTTGCGTACAATTTATTATCTCTTAGGATCTGTAACACCTGTCTGTAACACATCCTGATGAATCTCCACGTCTGGAGAATAAAGGTATGTCATCAAAATACACGAGAACAAACCTACCCACCAGGTGCTGAAAAATGTAATTCCCAAAATGCTGGAAAACCGCAGGAGCGTTGGTCAACCCAAAAGGCATGACCAGGTTCTCAACGTGACCCTCTGGGGTATTAAAAGCCATCTTCCATTCATCCCCTTCCTTAATCCTGACCAGATTATATGCCCCCTTAAGTCCAACTTGGAGAACACCTTGGCATCAACAATCAAAGGAAGGGGGTAAGGATCACGGACAGTAATCCCATTGAGCTCACGGAAATCCAAACATGGCCTAAGGGTTCCGTCCTTTTTTTTTAACAAAGAAAAACCCTGCTGCCACTGGAGATTTGGAAGGTCTTATATGTCCTTTAGCCAAACTCTCGGTAATATACTTTCTCATGGCCGTTCTTTTCAGTTCAGAAAGGTTATACATTCATGGCCGTAAATGTTGGCACCCCTGAAATGTTTCAAGAAAATTAAGTATTTCTCACAGAAAAGTATTGCAGTAACACATGTTTTGCTATTAACGTTTATTCCCTTTGTGTGTATTGGAACAAAACCAAAAAAGGGAGGAAAAAAAGCTAATTGGATATAATGTCACACCAAACTCCAAAAATGGGCTGGACAAAATTATTGGCACCCTTAACTTAATATTTGGTTGCACACCCTTTGGAAAAAAATAACTTAAATCAGTTGCTTCCTATAACCATCAATAACCTTCTGACACCTCTCACCCGGAATTTTGGATCACTCTTCCTTAGCAAACTGCTCCAGGTCTCTCTTATTGGAAGGGCGCCTTTTCCCAACAGCAATTTTAAGATCTCTCCACAGGTGTTCAATGGGATTTAGATCTGGACTCATTACTGGCCACTTCAGAACTCTCCAGCGCTTTGTTGCCATCCATTTCTAGGTGCTTTTTGACATATGTTTGGGGTCATTGTCCTGCTGGAAGACCCAAGATCTCGGACGCAAACCCAGCTTTCTGTCACTGTGCGACCCAAAATCTGTTGGTAATCCTCAGATTTCATGATGCCTTGCACACATTCAAGGCACCCAGTGCCAGAGGCAGCAAAACAACCCCAAAACATCAATGAACCTCCACCATATATCACTGTAGGTACTGTGTTCTTTTCTTTGTAGGCCTCATTACGTTTTTGGTAAACTGTAGAATGATGTGCTTTACCAAAAAGCTCTATCTTGGTCTCATCTGTTCACAAGATGTTTTCCCAGAAGCATTTTGGCTTACTCAAGTTAATTTTTGCAAAATGTAGTCTTGCTTTTTTTATGTCTCTGTGTCAGCAGTGGGGTCCTCCTGGGTCTCCTGCCATAGTGTTTCATTTCATATAAATGTCGACGGATAGTTCACGCTGACACTGATGCTCCCTGAGCCTGCCGGACAGCTTGAATATCTTTGGAACTTGTTTGGGGCTGCTTATCCACCATCCAGACTATCCTGCTTTGACACCTCTCATCAATTTTTCTCTTCCGTCTACGCCCAGGGAGATTAGCTACAGTGCCATGGGTTGCAAACTTCTTGATAATGTTGCGCACTGTAGACAAAGGCAAATCTAGATATCTGGAGATGGACTTGTAACCTTGAGATTATTGTTATTTTTCCACAATTTTGGTTCTCAAGTCCTCAGACAGTTCTCTTCTCCTCATTCTGTTGTCCATGCTTAGTGTGGCACACACAGACACACAATGCAAAGACTAAGTGAACTTCTCTCCTTTTTATCTGCTTTCATGTGTGATTTTTATATTGCCCACACCTGTTACTTGCCCCAGGGGAGTTTAAAGGAGCATCACATGCTTGAAACAATCTTATTTATCCACAATTTTGAAAGGGTGCCAATCATTTTGTCCAGCCCATTTTTGGAGTTTGGTGTGACATTATGTCCAATTTGCTTTTTTTCCTCCCTTTTTTGGTTTTATTCCAATACACACAAAGGGAATAAACATGTGTATAGCAAGACATGTGTTACTGCAATACTTTTCTGTGAGAAATTTCAGGGGTGCCAACATTTACAGCCATGACTGTAAAACCTAGATTTGGGCAATTTAGCTCCGGGAATAAGGTTGATAGGACAATCATATTCCTGATGCGGAGGTAAATCCTGGCATCCACTTTCATAAAATACATCGGCAAAATCAGATTAGAAAGGGGGTAATGTTTTAGTGGTTAAGGCAGAAAAAGATGTATTCAGACAATTGTCAATGCAATAATCACCCAATCCAGAATCTGTCTAGCTTGCCAATCGATGGTTGGATTGTGCCTGCTTAACCACGGGAAACCCAGAACCAATGGAGCAGCGAGACCCTCCAGCGCAAAACACGAGATGAATTTCTGATGAAAGTCACCCACTCTTAATCAGATGTCATGCACCATCAGAGATAAACACTTCTGAGTTAGAGGTGCAGAATCAATAGCAAAAATGGAAATGTTTTTCTCTAATGCACTTGGAGACAACCCGAGCATACGGACGAACTGAGCATCAATCTGGTTCACCCCTGCCCCACTGTCGATAAACACCTCAATCCCCACAGTCTTGGACTCTAGCGCCACCTCAGCAGTCAGGAGAAATTGAGTACTACCAGCCAAAGACAAATGCATGTTTTCTGACTCTCCTCCCACCCTTCCAAGAGTCAGATGGGAATTAAACATCCCCTTTTTTTTTCTTTTTGAGGCTGAATGCATGGACATACATCGATAAAATTTCCTTTCTGTTAACAGGAAAAACACACTCCCTTCCTACGACCAGAATGCGTAAAAGAGGATCCGGGAGTAGCTCTCCCTAACTGCATGGGTTCATCCCCAGACATAAACCCAGGAGTATCTTCACCCAAAGTGTCAGAGGAAGACGATACATTATGTGATAGTACGTCCTGAGAGTGGGGGCCCCTAGATCTCTCTATCAAGCGTCTATCAATGCGTACTGAAAGAGACATATCAGCTTCCAGAGACTCAGGATTCTCATAAAAGGCCAAAGCGTCCTTCAGCCTCTCAGATAATCCCTGACAAAACTAACTACGGAGAGCCGGATCGTTCCACTCAGTATCCGTAGCCCACCTCCTAAACGCAGAGCAATAGATCTCAGCAGAACGCTCTCCCTGACGAAGGCCAAGTAGCTTGGTCTGGGTCAGGGAGGTCCGATCCGAGTCATCATAGATGAGACCCATTGCTTTGAAAAATTCATCCACTGACCAGTCGGCAGAGAAAAAGCCCATGACTGAGTGTCCCCCTTAAGCAACGAAATAACCACACCAACTCTCTGATTCTCATCCCCAGATGAGTGTGGACGTAGCCTAAAATATAATTTGCACGCCTCCCTAAACAAAATTAAATTATCACTTCCCCCAGAGAATCTGTCCAGGAGGGCAACTTTAGGCTCGAGACAGGCCTGGTAACCACCACTACCACTAGGACCAGCAGCCTGTGGTCTCTGGATCTACGAGACGGTCATGCGGAGGTGAGCTACCTCAAAAGACAGCCCCTGCAGTTGTCCGGCCAGTGCAGCAATAGGATCCATGGCTGTACTGAAACAAGCAAAAATGACGGTTTTGGCGGTTTATAATGTCACGCTCATGTGTGGGAGGAAAACACCACACAGAGCATAGGAGGGAAAGGGGATACCGGAATAAGTTTCACGGCCGATGGTGTGCGCTGTGACACTGTTGCTACACTTGCGGTTGCCCGCGGCAACGTGTTGCTGTGAGAGCATGCGGTGGCAGTTTCTTGGCCTTCTGGGTGATTGCCGTGACATGGTGTGGTTTTGCCTGTGGCAACGTGTGGTTTTGTTTGCTTGTGTGTGCACTTCCCCTTTAAGTGGCTATCTTCCTCTGTCTGGTGTTGGAAGGGTTAACTCCCTTCCTAGTGTTTTGTGAACACTGGGTTTATGTGTGTGTGGGTGTGGCTGCTTGGGCTATTTAGTCTCTGCTGGATGCCTGAAGCTGAGGTGTACTCCAGCCATGGTGTATGCTGGAGCTTTCCTCCTGGTCCTCATATTCCATCTGTCCAGTGAGGGCCACCCTTGTGGTCATAGATGTTCTTATGGTGTCTCACGTTTATTGCAGCTATGGACGTCCTGGGTTCCTGTGTGGTTTGTGGTGTGTGATGTGTCCTTTTAATGTTGTGTGGACACCAGCAGTTGTGCACGGGTTCCAGTCAGTGTGTCTGTGGCAGGTACGTGTGTTACTGGTCTCGCTTACCTGCCATCTCTATAGCTGTATGTGTTCCCCTCTCCTTGCAGCCTGGCCTCAGATAGAGACTCCTGTTCCTCCATGACTGGGATGAACAGGTAGTCTCTCCCCTGCTCCTAAGTGAGGGATTACCAGGGCGACTTAGCGTTTCTAGGAATCCTGAGTATGAGTCGTCCTACCATCGGGGTCCGCTCATACAGTGAGGAGTCAGGGAGAGGATTAGGGACGCGGTAGGAGGTGACTTGCTCCCTTATTACTCCTTTTGGCCAGGCTGATCCCCTATACCATCTGACACCGCACGGTGGGGGAAACTCCCCGCCGTGACAATAAGGCTTGGAAACTAGGGAAGGAAGATGGACACCTCCTAGAGACAACCCTAACTCCAGTCCTGACAGACTACCAGTATGAACAGGCCCCAAAGGTAGGCAAGTTCATACACCGGATACCTAGAATCCCATCTCACCCTATAGGACCCTGGAACTAATGTCAGGACTGAGTCTACCTGTTCCTCCAAAGGGAAGGACGAACAGGAGTCTCCCTCACGCCTAATGACAAACAACAGGGAAAGGCAACATACACATATATAAACAAAATACAAAAGTGAAAGGAAACACTTATCTTCAATGAAGCTTTGGTAGCACCAGGAACTCAGCCAAGAACCAAACACAAGCTAACCACAAGTCCAACAGAAGCTGCAAACAGCATAGCATAGTGGGAGAAACAGCAATAAATAGAGAAGGTTAAATGACCACAATAGCCACACCTGGTGAAAGAAGGTGTGGCAAGCACCAGAAACAACACAGACGTCATTTGATCCAAAAGGAAAACATGTCAGATCAAACCACGTGTTGCCAGTCTCACAGATCTCCTGCCACCTAAAGTGGGAACGTCTGTATGTCTCGGTACATCCGTGACAGATACTTACTTATGTTCTGACACCAGTAATATCTCTGTAATAACCACTTTACATAAAATGTTCAAATGGTCATAATAAATTGGAAATCAGTGGACAGATTTATTAAGGTATTTCAGAGGCCACCCCCTCAATGTTTTGCAAAATTGGTAAGAGCAGTGAAAAAAGTGCAGTTTTTGCACACAAAAAATTGGCGTATACCCTTCAATTAATATCCTGTATGTGCATATGGTACTTCTTTTATCAGTGGTGGTGGTTTAGTGACTTTGAGTGAATTTTCTCTGTGCTGTAATGGACATGTAGTGCCTGTGCACTTTTTGCTGGCCTTGTCAGGGGTGCACCTAGCCTTTCTGCTGCCTGGGTGAAAACTGAAACATCACCCCCTCATTGCCAAATTCTCAACCTACCCCATTTCCTCTAACCCTACAGTTAGAAATGAGCGAAGTTCCCAAAACTTTGATTTGGCTGCTTGGCCGAATTTCACAAATACATTTGTTTTGCGACAAATTACTTAGTCACGAGACACATTTGTTTGTGAGTAGTGGGCGTAATTACGGGGAATGGGGATGGTGCCGCCCCCTGTCATTGAACCCCTTAGATGCTGCGTTCATCACTGATCGTGGCATCTGAGATGACCATTGAGGGCTGTCACTAGTTAATAAATAATACTCACCTTATCAATTTGCTTGCGAAGAGTCTGCTACGGCCATCTTTATGATTTATTTCAGCCATCTCTTGTTTCTGCAGAGTTTGACATACAAACATGTTAGTTTTCTATTTTTCCATTATACTCCAACCTTCTGAACACCCTTCCTGCCACACCCAATACTGTGCCCACTGTGCTCCCCAATACTATACCGCATAAACAGATAATCTCCCTGAAAATAATAAAACCAAACAGATAGTGCTACATTCAATAATTATTGGGACACAGTGCTCTAAAAAATAACGGTGCCCACTAATAGTGCTGTAAACAGTGTACCCCAAAAATAATTGTGCTAAGCTGATAATGTACCAGGGTACCCGCACAATAATAGTGCTTCCAAAAGTCCACCCAATAATAATAATTTTCTGCCAGAGTGTGTTAACCGTACCCCCAACAGTAATAATGTCTCCACTGTGCCACAAAAGTAATAATTCCCCTCATAATGTGTGCCAGTAGAAAAAATACCTTATAAGGTGTGCCAGTACAAAAAATACCCCTTCTAACATGAGCCACTATAAAAATATCTGCCGACAGTGAGTCTTGACCTGGAACCCAGTCCACTTTTCCTACCTACTTGCAGTTCAAGCCCTAGGTAGCAAGACCACTCCCTATGCTACTAAGGTGCAGAGACAGACAAACACAAAGAGACAAAAACAACACAAAGGCATAGTCATACAAAAATAGGTCAGAACCAGGCCGACAACCCAATACAAAAACGAGAGACAAGCCAAGATCAAATAACAGACAGGATACACAGTACAAATCACGTAAAAGAGAATGGTCAAAACGCAAGCCAAGATCAAAAGCACAAACAAATCAAAATTAATCTAAGAACCTAGCTAGTGAGCCCAAACTAGACTATCACTAGCACTGGTATATGGCCAGAAAGAGGTTTAAATAGAGCACCAAGTCCCAGGATCAGAACCTGATAGGTCATGACTCAGAGCTCCATTAGTCAGACTACTAGCACATAGCAATAGAGCAGCTGAGCAATCATCCCATTTCTAGTCTCCCCCCTCACATGCCCACTGTGGGGAAAAACAGCACTGCATCCTGTTGCTAAGGATGCTGTCACATCACCAGGGCGTGTGGCTTAGCAGCAAGTCTCTCACAGCATGGTCACGATGAAGCTGGAGATCTCGCCGCTGGAGCCTGGACAGGTAAGTTTCTGACATTTCCTCCCACCCCCTTTTAAGAGGGCCCACTGGACCCTCAACATGGAAAGCAGGCTTCGATGGAAATTTCAGGTAAAACTTTCTAATAAAATGAGGAGCATGAACATCCCAAGCTGGCATCCATGTTCTCTCCTCAGCACCATATCTCTTCCAATGAAGTAGGCATGGCAGAGAACACTGAACTCTCAGAGAGTAAAGAATTTTCTCTACCTCATAGTCAAACTTGCCTAGAACTATCACTGGATCAGGAGGTTTAGGTGAAGGAAGCACAGGAGGAATGTACTTCTTAAGCCATGATTTATGAATGTATCTTGAACTAGGATGGTAATTGTAGGGGGAAAGATACCGGCTTTATAACAGACGTGATCTTATATGGTCCAATAAACTTAGCAGCAAGTGTATCAAATGGTACTCTAAGACACAATTTTTTTTGTAGAAACTCAGACGAGTTCTCCCAAGACAAAGTTTGGACCGAAAGTATGCTTTTTATTAGCTTGTTTAAATTGGATGCAAGCCTGGACCCAAACTGTACATTGATCATTTACGATAGCATTCCTGGGGTTCACAGAGTTTGACCAAGAGACTAAAGAAAAGCGCAGATTAAAGCAATAATTACAATAAAGAGTTGAGATGCCACTAGAGGAGCTGACGTGGTTGTTAATAGCAAACTAGGGGCCAAAACCTCTTCCACTCGTTCTGAAAGTCAGAAACAAAGCATCTTATAAACTGATCCAAAACCTGGTTGACCTTTTCAGTTTGTCCATTTATCTCAGGATGGAATGCATTTGAGAAGGATAGTTTGATCCCTAACCTGTCGCTAAATTTTCTCCGGAAACTTGTGACAAACTGGACACCTCTATCTCAAAAAATGGACTCGGGTATCCCATGTAATCTAAGAGTATTATCGACAAATAAAGCAGCCAATTCATTGATGTCAAGAAGTTTCTTTAATGGAATCACATGACACATCTTATAAAACATTTCAATGTCCACCCAGACAACGGTCTTTCCCCGGGAGGGTGGAAGGTCTGTAATGAATTGAGATGTGGGTCCAAGGTCTATGTGGAATGGGAAAGGGCCAAAGTAAACCAGCAGAACTTGGGTACCTTGGCCCTAGCACACACATCACATGCTGAGAAAAAGGCAACCACATCTCATGACCCAAGTAGGCCACCAGTAGGCTCTGGAGACTAGATATTTAGTCCCAGCAATACCTGGATGACATGCCAGTACAGAGCATTGACATTCCTCCAAAACCTTAAGGCGAAGATTTGGAGGAACAAACAATTTACCAGAGGGAATGTTACTAGGAGCCATATTCTGACAACATTGTATTTCAGGGGCCAGATCAGGATTAACGGCAGCAATGACACCAAGGGGAAGAATATTACCTTGTTCATTATTGATAGAATCACAAGTCCCAAAAAGACGTGATAAGGTATCCACATTTATATTACCGGACTCAGGATGAAAAGTAACAATAAAGTTAAACTTGGTAAAGAACAAGGCCCATCATGCTTGCCTAGGATTCAAGCGTTTGGCAGTATCCAGATAAATCAGGATCTTGTGATCCGTAAGCACAGTAATTTGTTGCTGAGCCCCTTCTAAGAAGTGTCACCACTCCTCAAAGGCTGATTTGATGGTCAAAAGTTATTAATTGCCAATATCATGATTCCTCTTGGTGAAGGAAAATTTTCTGGAGAAAAATGCACATAGATGCAAATTAGTTAGGGAAGACGATCCCTAAAATAGTACAGCGCCCACTTCTACCTCAGAGGCATCCACCTCAAGAATTAATTGTTTGGTAACATCCGTCTGAATTAGTACAGCTGCATGAATTAAGGTTCCTTTAAGTGTATCAATGGCAGACAAAGCCTCAGTAGACCAATGGAGAAGATCCGTTAAAATTTTTAAATAAATTTTCTATAATAATTTGCAAATCCAAGGAATCATTGAAGGGCCTTGAGAGAGGTAGGTCTGGCCCAATCAACTACGTCTCGTACCTATGAAGGATTCATACAGAAATTTTGGGGTGACAGGATATAAACCAGGAAGGAGACTTCTCTTACACCAAACTCACATTTGCTTAATTTCACAAACAATTTATGGTCCCTCAATTTTTTGACTTTTCTCACATGTATAAACAGGAGTTGATCAATCCGGGGAAAAAAACTAAATATATCGTCAAGGTATACCACAAGAAACAGACCCATGAACAGCTGGGGCGTTACACAGCCAAAAGGGCATCACACAGCCCAAAGGGCATCACAAAGTATTTAAAATGCCCTTCTGGGGTATTGAATGGCGTTTTCCATTCAGCCCCCTCCGGTATTCTTATCAAATTGTAGGCTCCTCTAAGATCAATTTTTGCGAACCACTAAGGCCAACAATTTGATTGAATAGATCAGGGATGAGAGAAAGGGGTACTGGTTCCAGACCATGATCTTATTAAGTTCCCTGTAGTCAATGCAGGGGTGCAATGTGTCTTTTTAACTTACAAAAAAGAACCCAGCACCTACAGGAGATACAGTCGAATGTGCCCTTTTTTCAAACTATCCTGAATATAATCTTTCATAGCCTGTCTTTCAGGCCCAGAAATATTGAAATTCCATCGCGCCGCCTGAGCCGTACAGAGCGGGACACAGACCAAAAGAGGCCTGCATCGCATCACTGACAGCAGCATAAGGTAAGTATATGTGTTTATTGTTTTTATTATTTATAGTATACTGTGGCAAGAAGGGCTATGGGGGCCCTAAATACTGGCACAATATGGATTGGTACTATGGAGAAGAGGGGAAGCACTATGGGGGCCACTATGAAGAAGAGGAGAAGCACTATAGGGGCCCTATATACTGTCAAAATATGGGGGGGGGGGCACTATGGAGAAGAGGAGGAAGCACTATGGGGGCCACTATGGAGAAGAGGGGAAGCACTATGGGGGCCCTATATACTGGCACAATATGGGGGGGCACTATGGAGAAGAGGGGAAGCACTATGGGGGCCCTATATACTGGCACAATATGGGGGGGCACTATGGAGAAGATGGAAAGCACTATGGGGGCCCTATATACTGGCACAATATGGGGGCACTATGGAGAAGAGGGGAAGCACCAAGGGGGACCTATATACTGGCAAAATATGGGGGGCACTATGGAGTAATAATAACTCTTTTAATGCTTTTCTACCTTGAATTAAACTAAACCTTTAATGTTACGAAATTTAAATTTAATTTATATTAATTCACACAAACGCCCCATCCATCTACTCTTGGTCCGGCCCCCGGGTCCAATATATGAACCCATTGTGGCCCACGAGTCAAAAAGTTTGCCCACCTCTGGTCTCGAAGGACAGGATCGCAGTTGATGGACAGGATCGCAGTAGAAGCACAGACCTTTCTTAAGGCAATGTTCCTGCTGAGAGGAAATAGTACCCACTTGCATAGGCTCCTCGGACTCTACTAGCGCCTTAGACACAAAGGCTTGAGGGACTGAGCTAAGAGATGAAGTACGGAAAAGGACAGATCTTTTCTTCTTACGTTCTCTAAGACGTTTGTCAAGTCAAATAGTAGGGACATAGCCTCGTCTAGGGAACCTAGGGTGGGATGACTACCTAGAAGGTCTTTCAGAGTATCAGAAAGACCTAGTCTAAACTGTGACCTATGACGGGTCATTCCAGCCAGAGGCAGTTAAGCACTTACGGAATTCAGGGCAGTAAATCTTTCACAGGTCGTCTGCCCTGATGTAAAGAAAGAAGTTGGCTTTCAGCGTAAGCCGCCCTGTCTGGCTCATCATACAGGAGACTAAGTGTGGAAAAGAAATGGTTAACAGAAAATATTTCAGGAGAGCTGGGCGATAACAAAAATGCCCAGTCCTGAAGCAGGGACAATGATGCCCACCCTCTGAGCTTCTGTACCCGATGAGTGTAGGCTAAGGTGAAAATAAAGTTTACGCCTAGTGTTGAGCGAACAGTTCGAGCATAGTTCGGGTCCGTACCGAATTTTGGGGTGTTCGTGACACGGACCAGAACCCGAACTTTTTCGTAAAAGTTCGGGTTCGGGTTCGTCGTTCGGCATGTATTTTGGCGCATTTTGAAAGGCTGCAAAGCAGCCAATCAACATGCATCATACTACTTGCCCTAAGATGCCATCGCATCCATGCCTACTATTGGCAAGGCTGTGATTGGCCAAGTGCAGCATGTGACTCAGCCTCTTATAAGCTTGTGCGCACGTCGGGACGTGCTCACTCCCGATGTGAATAGAACAGGGTTAGACGCAGCTGATGCTAGGGCGAGAATAGGCAGGGATAATTGAATAACTGGAAGCAAATTTCTCTCCTCCACCTGTGATTCATCTGAACAACTGCAGCTGAGCTGCTTTTTTGATAGGGATTGGCTATTTTTAGAGTGGCCAGAGTGATTTTTCCATCCACATGTACCCGGGCTGACCGCCGGCCGCCATTTTGCGACTTGTAGTGCTGCAGCAGAAGCTGCCACAGTGTGCATTCCAAAGCTCCAAACAAGTCAGACATCTACACCTGGGATTCAGACCAATAGCGATTTAGCAGCACAGTCCAAGGCTATTTTTTTTAAAGGTTGTGCAGACCATTTTGTGGCACATGTTACTGGGCTGATAGGCGGCGGCTATCTTGGGACTAGTGCTGCAGCACAATCTCTCCCAACGTCCATTAATCACTTGTAATAGTGGTCTGTGCCATAGAAATCCTACATCAGGGACTTGGGTGTGCTTGTGTCACCCCTACTAATACCAGTCCACCTGTAATCCATACAGTGAAAAGCCATAAAGTATTCCAGTGAGGGAATTTTTTTTTTATTTAAAAAAGGCCAAGTTAGTTTATCTGGCGTTCAATATACTAGATACAGTTAGGCCTGCGTTTCATACATCTGGAATTAGCAAACTAATGTGCTGGGGTTGGGAAAACATATGTACCCATACTAGAATCTGTCAAAGAAAGCGGTACTCACATATAACAGTCATTCCATCTGTAATCCATACAGTCAAAAGACTGAAAGTATTCCAGTGAGGGAATTTTTTTTATTTAAAAAAGGCCAAGTTAGTTTATCTGGCGTTCAATATACTAGATACAGTTAGGCCTGCGTTTCATACATCTGGAATTAGCAAACTAATGTGCTGGGGTTGGGAAAACATATATGTACCCATACTAGAATCTGTCAAAGAAAGCGGTACTCACATATAACAGTCATTCCATCTGTAATCCATACAGTCAAAAGACTGAAAGTATTCCAGTGAGGGAATTTTTTTTATTTAAAAAAGGCCAAGTTAGTTTATCTGGCGTTCAATATACTAGATACAGTTAGGCCTGCGTTTCATACATCTGGAATTAGCAAACTAATGTGCTGGGGTTGGGAAAACATATATGTACCCATACTAGAATCTGTCAAAGAAAGCGGTACTCACATATAACAGTCATTCCATCTGTAATCCATACAGTCAAAAGACTGAAAGTATTCCAGTGAGGGAATTTTTTTTATTTAAAAAAGGCCAAGTTAGTTTATCTGGCGTTCAATATACTAGATACAGTTAGGCCTGCGTTTCATACATCTGGAATTAGCAAACTAATTTGCTGGGGTTGGGAAAACATATATGTACCCATACTAGAATCTGTCAAAGAAAGCGGTACTCACATATAACAGTCATTCCATCTGTAATCCATACAGTCAAAAGACTGAAAGTATTCCAGTGAGGGAATTTTTTTTATTTAAAAAAGGCCAAGTTAGTTTATCTGGCGTTCAATATACTAGATACAGTTAGGCCTGCGTTTCATACATCTGGAATTAGCAAACTAATGTGCTGGGGTTGGGAAAACATATATGTACCCATACTAGAATCTGTCAAAGAAAGCGGTACTCACATATAACAGTCATTCCATCTGTAATCCATACAGTCAAAAGACTGAAAGTATTCCAGTGAGGGAATTTTTTTTATTTAAAAAAGGCCAAGTTAGTTTATCTGGCGTTCAATATACTAGATACAGTTAGGCCTGCGTTTCATACATCTGGAATTAGCAAACTAATGTGCTGGGGTTGGGAAAACATATATGTACCCATACTAGAATCTGTCAAAGAAAGCGGTACTCACATATAACAGTCATTCCATCTGTAATCCATACAGTCAAAAGACTGAAAGTATTCCAGTGAGGGAATTTTTTTTATTTAAAAAAGGCCAAGTTAGTTTATCTGGCGTTCAATATACTAGATACAGTTAGGCCTGCGTTTCATACATCTGGAATTAGCAAACTAATTTGCTGGGGTTGGGAATACATATATGTACCCATACTAGAATCTGTCAAAGAAAGCGGTACTCACATATAACAGTCATTCCATCTGTAATCCATACAGTCAAAAGACTGAAAGTATTCCAGTGAGGGAATTTTTTTTTTATTTAAAAAAGGCCAAGTTAGTTTATCTGGCGTTCAATATACTAGATACAGTTAGGCCTGCGTTTCATACATCTGGAATTAGCAAACTAATGTGCTGGGGTTGGGAAAACATATATGTACCCATACTAGAATCTGTCAAAGAAAGCGGTACTCACATATAACAGTCATTCCATCTGTAATCCATACAGTCAAAAGACTGAAAGTATTCCAGTGAGGGGATTTTGCTGATAAAAAATAATATATTTCATTGTGGTGCGAGTTGAATCGCAACAATGAAGAAAAATACTATTAAGGGACGAGGACGCGGTCGTGGTGGTGTCCGTGGAGCCTCTGTTGCTGGTAGAGGACGTGGCCGTTCGGCCCCAGGCGCACACAGTAGGGAACGAACTCCCTCAACTAGCCGGCAGAATGTACCGCAATATCTCGTGGGGCACAATGCCGCTCTTAGGATGGTAAGGCCTGAGCAGGTACAGGCATTAATCGATTGGGTGGCCGACAGTGCTTCCAGCACGTTCACCACATGGTCTTCCACCCAGTCTTCTGCGGAAAGCGCACAGGTGGCACCTGAAAACCAAGCCCATCAGTCTGTCACATCACCCCCAAGCATATCAGGGAAACGGTCTGAGCCACAAGTTATGCAGCAGTCTCTTCTTCTGTTTGAAGACTCTGCTTCCAGGGTTTCCCAGGGGCGTCCACCTAGCCCTTCCCCAGTGGAGGAAGACATACCATGCACTGACGCACAACCACTTATGTCTCCAGATGAAGAGGACATGGGAATACCACCACAGCAGAGTCACCGACTCTCTGATGATGACGAAACACAGGTGCCCACTGCCGCGTCTTTTTGCAGTGTGCAGACTGAACAGGAGGAGGTCAGGGAGGGAGACTGGGTGGAAGACGATGCAGAGGACGATGAGGTCTTAGACCCCACATGGACTGAAGGTCGTGGCGATGACTTTCACAGTTCAGAGGAAGAGGTAGTGGTGAGACCGAGACAACAGCGAAGCCAAAGAGGGAGCAGGGGGCCAAAGCAGACGAGCCGCCGCCCCCAGAGTTCGCCTGCTACTGGACATCGCCAACAGGGACCCAGCCCCACAAAGGCAGCTTCAAAGAGTTCCCTGGCATGGCACTTCTTTAAACAATGTCCTACCGACAAGACCCGAGTGACTTGCACGCTCTGCCATCAGAGCCTGAGGCGAGGCATTAACGTTCTGAACCTCAGCACAACCTGCATGACCAGGCATCTACATGCAAAGCATGAACTGCAGTGGGGTACACACCTTAAAAACCAGGCACTCGCTGAGGCTCCCCCTGCTCCCTCTACCGCTGCTGCCTCGGCTTCCGCCTCGAGAGGAATGTTGCCACCTGCCGAGCAGCAAACAGAGGATGTGCCACCGACACCACCACCACCGCCACCGTCAACTAGCGTCTCCACTATATCACACAGCAGCGTTCAGCTCTCAATATCTCAAACCTTAGAGAGGAAGCGCAAATTCCCCCCGAGTCACCCTCGAGCCCTTGGCCTGAACGCCAGCATTTCTAAACTGCTGGCCTTTGAAATGCTGTCATTCCGGCTGGTGGACACAGACAGCTTCAAAAAGCTGATGGCCATGGCTGTCCCGCAGTATGTGGTTCCCAGCCGCCACTACTTCTCCAAGACAGCCGTGCCTTCCCTGCACATGCAAGTGTCCGATAAAATCAAGTGTGCACTGCGCAACGCCATTTGTGGCAAGGTCCACCTAACCACAGATACGTGGACCAGTAAGCACGGCCAGGGACGCTATATCTCACTAACTGCACACTGGATGAATGTAGTGGCGGCTGGGCCCCCGGCGGACAGTTTTTTTTTGGCGCACGTCCTTCCGCCCCCTAGGATCGCAGGGCATCATTCTCTGCCTCCTGTAGCCTCCTACTCGGCTTCCTCCTCCACTGCTTCCACCAGCTCATCCGGTCAGCCACACACCTTCACCACCAACTTCAGCACAGCCCGGGGTAAACGTCAGCAGGCCATTCTGAAACTCATATGTTTGGGGGACAGGCCCCACACCGCACAGGAGTTGTGGCGGGGTATTGAACAACAGACCGACGAGTGGTTTCTGCCGGTGGGCCTCAAGCCAGGCCTGGTGGTATGCGATAATGGGCGAAATCTCGTGGCAGCTCTGGGACTAGCCGGTTTGACGCACATCCCTTGCCTGGCGCATGTGCTGAACTTGGTGGTGCAGAGGTTCATTCACCACTACCCCAACATGTCAGAGCTGCTGCATAAAGTGCGGGCCGTCTGTGCGCGCTTCCGCCGTTCACATCCTGCCGCTGCTCGCCTGTCTGCGCTACAGCGGAACTTCGGCCTTCCCGCTCACCGCCTCATATGCGACGTGCCCACCGGGTGGAACTCCACCTTGCACATGCTGGAGAGACTGTGCGAGCAGCAGCAGGCCATAGTGGAGTTTCAGCTGCAGCACGCTCGCGTCAGTCGTACTGCCGAACAGCACCACTTCACCACCAATGATTGGGCCTCCATGCGAGACCTGTGTGCCCTGCTGCGCTGTTTCGAGTACTCCACCAACATGGCCAGTGGCGATGACACTGTTATCAGCGTTACAATACCACTTCTATGTCTCCTTGAGAAAACACTTAGGGCAATGATGTTAGAGGAGGTGGCCCAGGTGGAGGAGGATGAGGGCTCGTTTCTAACACTTTCGGGCCAGTCTGTTCGAAGTGGCTCAGAGGGAGGTTTGTTTAAGCAGCAGAGGACAGGTTCACAAGTCGCCAGCCAAGGCACTGTACTGGAGGACGAGGAGGATGAGGAGGAGGAGGTGGAGGGGGACGAGGATGACGCAAGTTCACAGCGGGGTGGCAGCCCAGGCCCATCACTGGTGCGTGGCTGGGGGGATACGGTGGACGATGACGATACGCCTCCCACAGAGGACAGCTTGTCCTTACCCATGGGTAGCCTGGCCCACATGAGCGAATATATGCTCCAATGCCTGCGCAACGACAGCAGAGTTGCCCACGTTTTAACGTGTGCAGACTACTGGGTGGCCACCCTGCTGGATCCCCGGTATAAAGACAATGTGCCCACTTTAATTCCTGAACTGGAGCGCGACCGTAAGATGCGCGAGTACAAGCGCACGCTGATAGAGGCGCTCTTGAGAGCATTCCCACATGTCACAGGGGAACAGGTGGAAGGTGAAGGCAGAGGAGTGGCAAGAGGTCGCCAACGCAGCTGTGTCACGGCCAGCTCATCTGAGGGCAGGGTTAGCATGGCAGAAATGTGGAAAAGTTTTGTCTCCACGCCACAGCTATCTGCACCGACACCTGATACGGAACGTGTTAGCAGGAGGCAGCATTTCACTAACATGGTTGAACAGTATGTCTGCACACCCCTCCACATCCTGACGGATGGTTCGGCCCCATTCAACTACTGGGTTTCGAAATTGTCCACGTGGCCAGAGTTAGCATGTTATGCCTTGGAGGTGCTTTCCTGCCCGGCGGCTAGCGTTTTATCTGAACGCGTATTCAGCACGGCAGGGGGCGTCATTACTGACAAGCGCAGCCGCCTGTCCACAGCCAACGTGGACAAGCTGACCTTCATAAAGATGAACCAGGCATGGATCCCACAGGACCTGTCCCTCCCTTGTGCAGAGTAGTCCTTATTAACTGCCTAAAACATGTCTTGTTGTGCTACGGGCCACTTCTTTATTTGATACAAATTTTATGAAACCCACAGTTGAATGAAACTCTTCTCTGTCTGAGCGCCGGGGCCTAACCAGATGAAAGTGGCCGGTTAAACTAACGGGTGACATGAAGCCATAACCTCTGCCATGCTACCTCTGTCTTCTGTCTGGGTGCTGAGGCCTAAGTCAAATAAAGCGGTCTTCTGCTGTGCTGGGGGATATGAAGCTAATCTCTGACCTCTCTCCTCTGTCTGGGTCCAAAGGCCTAAATCACTGAAAGAGGCCTTCTCCTGTGGTGTGTGTGATATGATGCCAGAATATGTGCTGTGGGGCCTCTCTCCTCTTCCTGGGTGCAGGGGTCAAATAAACTAAATTGTGGCCTACTCCTGTGGTGGCTGATATGATGCCAGAATATGTGCTGTGGTGCCTCTCTCCTCTTCCTGGGTGCAGGGGTCAAAGTAACTAAATGGTGGCTTCTCCTGTGGTGGCTGATATGATGCCAGAATATGTGCTGTGGGGCCTCTCTCCTCTTCCTGGGTGCAGGGGTCAAAGTAACTCAATGGTGGCTTCTCCTGTGCTGATTGATATAAAGCTGATGGTTGTGCCATCTGACATGGTTGCCAGGGTCTGATTCAATGGGGGCCTACTCCTGTGGTGGGTGATCTAAATGCCTGATTCTCTGCTGTGAAACCTCTCTCCTCCGTCTGGGTGTAGGGGTCAAAGTCTTTCAAAGTCGCCTTCTCCTGTGCTGATTGATATGAAGCTGATGGTTGTGCCATCTGACATGGTTGCCGGGGTCCCATTAAATTGTGGCCTACTCCTGTGGTGGTTGATATGATGCCTGATTCTCTGATGTGGAACCTCTCTCCTCTGTTTGGGTGAAGGGGTCAAAGTAACTAAATGGTGGCTTCTCCTGTGGTGGCTGATATGATGCCAGAATATGTGCTGTGGGGCCTCTCTCCTCTTCCTGGGTGCAGGGGTCAAAGTAACTCAATGGTGGCTTCTCCTGTGGTGGCTGATATGATGCCAGAATATGTGCTGTGGTGCCTCTCTCCTCTTCCTGGGTGCGGGGGTCAAATTAACTCAATGGTGGCTTCTCCTGTGGTGGCTGATATGATGCCAGAATATGTGCTGTGGTGCCTCTCTCCTCTTCCTGGGTGCGGGGGTCAAAGTAACTCAATGGTGGCTTCTCCTGTGGTGGCTGATATGATGCCAGAATATGTGCTGTGGTGCCTCTCTCCTCTTCCTGGGTGCAGGGGTCAAAGTAACTAAATGGTGGCTTCTCCTGTGGTGGCTGATATGATGCCAGAATATGTGCTGTGGGGCCTCTCTCCTCTTCCTGGGTGCAGGGGTCAAAGTAACTAAATGGTGGCTTCTCCTGTGGTGGCTGATATGATGCCAGAATATGTGCTGTGGGGCCTCTCTCCTCTTCCTGGGTGCAGGGGTCAAAGTAACTCAATGGTGGCTTCTCCTGTGGTGGTTAGTATGATGCCAGAATATGTGCTGTGGGGCCTCTCTCCTCTTCCTGGGTGCAGGGGTCAAAGTAACTCAATCGTGGCTTCTCCTGTGGTGGCTGATATGATGCCAGAATATGTGCTGTGGTGCCTCTCTCCTCTTCCTGGGTGCAGGGGTCAAAGTAACTAAATGGTGGCTTCTCCTGTGGTGGCTGATATGATGCCAGAATATGTGCTGTGGTGCCTCTCTCCTCTTCCTGGGTGCAGGGGTCAAAGTAACTAAATGGTGGCTTCTCCTGTGGTGGCTGATATGATGCCAGAATATGTGCTGTGGTGCCTCTCTCCTCTTCCTGGGTGCGGGGGTCAAAGTAACTCAATGGTGGCTTCTCCTGTGGTGGCTGATATGATGCCAGAATATGTGCTGTGGGGCCTCTCTCCTCTTCCTGGGTGCAGGGGTCAAAGTAACTCAATGGTGGCTTCTCCTGTGCTGATTGATATAAAGCTGATGGTTGTGCCATCTGACATGGTTGCCAGGGTCTGATTCAATGGGGGCCTACTCCTGTGGTGGGTGATCTAAATGCCTGATTCTCTGCTGTGAAACCTCTCTCCTCCGTCTGGGTGTAGGGGTCAAAGTCTTTCAAAGTCGCCTTCTCCTGTGCTGATTGATATGAAGCTGATGGTTGTGCCATCTGACATGGTTGCCGGGGTCCCATTAAATTGTGGCCTACTCCTGTGGTGGTTGATATGATGCCTGATTCTCTGATGTGGAACCTCTCTCCTCTGTTTGGGTGAAGGGGTCAAAGTAACTAAATGGTGGCTTCTCCTGTGGTGGCTGATATGATGCCAGAATATGTGCTGTGGGGCCTCTCTCCTCTTCCTGGGTGCAGGGGTCAAAGTAACTCAATGGTGGCTTCTCCTGTGGTGGCTGATATGATGCCAGAATATGTGCTGTGGTGCCTCTCTCCTCTTCCTGGGTGTGGGGGTCAAAGTAACTCAATGGTGGCTTCTCCTGTGGTGGCTGATATGATGCCAGAATATGTGCTGTGGTGCCTCTCTCCTCTTCCTGGGTGCGGGGGTCAAAGTAACTCAATGGTGGCTTCTCCTGTGGTGGCTGATATGATGCCAGAATATGTGCTGTGGTGCCTCTCTCCTCTTCCTGGGTGCAGGGGTCAAAGTAACTAAATGGTGGCTTCTCCTGTGGTGGTTGATATGATGCCTGATTCTCTGCTGTGAAACCTCTCTCCTTCATCTGGGTGTAGGGGTCAAAGTCTTTCAAAGTCGCCTTCTCCTGTGCTGATTGATATAAAGCTGATGGTTGTGCCATCTGACATGGTTGCCAGGGTCTGATTCAATGGGGGCCTACTCCTGTGGTGGGTGATCTAAATGCCTGATTCTCTGCTGTGAAACCTCTCTCCTCCGTCTGGGTGTAGGGGTCAAAGTCTTTCAAAGTCGCCTTCTCCTGTGCTGATTGATATGAAGCTGATGGTTGTGCCATCTGACATGGTTGCCGGGGTCCCATTAAATTGGGGCCTACTCCTGTGGTGGTTGATATGATGCCTGATTCTCTGCTGTGAAACCTCTCTCCTCCGTCCGGGTGTAGGGGTCAAAGTCTGTCAAAGTCGCCTTCTCCTGTGCTGATTGATATAAAGCTTATGCTTGTGCCATCTGACATGGTTGCCGGGGTCTGATTTAATGGTGGCCTACTCCTGTGGTGGGTGATCTAAATGCCTGATTCTCTGCTGTGTAACCTCTCTCCTCCGTCTGGGTGTAGGGGTCAAAGTAACTAAATGGTGGCCTACTCCTGTGGTGGGTGATATGATGCCTGGTTCTCTGCTGTGGGACCTCTCTCCTTTGTCTGGGTGCTGTGGTCAAAATAATAGTAAGTGACCTTCTCCATTGGTGGGTGACTTGAAGCCTGATTCTGTGCTATGGGACCTCACTCCAATTAATATTGTTTAATTTTTATTTATTTTATGTTAACTCATCATTTCCCTATCTACATTTGTTTGCAGGGGATTTAACTAAAAGTTCGGGTCCCCATTGACTTCTATGGGGTTCGGGTTCGGGATGAAGTTCGGGTCGAGTTCGGATCCCGAACCCGAACATTTTTCGAAAGTTCGGCCGAACTCGTCGAACCCGAACATCCAGGTGTTCGCTCAACTCTATTTACGCCTCTCACAGAAGGTTAAAAACTTTTTACATTCACCGAAGAAGCAGCCAGGGAGCATACCCTTAGTTTCTACCGGTGACAGAGCTGTAACAACCGGGGAACTGGTCTGGCGGGACTATTGCTGATGGACCCTCTCTGCTATATCCTGAACCAGTTGGGCATCTGACTGGCCAATGGTGCCATGGCATCCATTATTAGCAAAAACTACAGATCGTCCTGCAAAAAAAGAGTCCTCACACATCTCTGTAGACATAACTATAAAAAAGTTATGGGGGTCAGAATACGGCAATGACAAGAAAAAAAATATATTTTCAAAAGTTTTTTTTTCAGTATTAAAACGGAAAAAAAAACTATACATATGTGGTATAACTGTAATCGCACCAGCCTGGAGAATGAAAAACACAGTGTCAGTGTCTACAATGGAAGCGCTCATTTCCCATGGTCCTGCCACCACCACCACTTGTCTCCAGGTGGTGCCGCCTGATGCCATCGCCTCACCTCACCTAATTGGCATTGTGCCCCTGGGCCTTGTGCTTATACTGGATTGACATTATGAACTGACAGTGCTTCAGTGTACAGAAGAGAGGCAGAGTAGCAGCTTGGCTTTCTGAACATTGCTGAACAAAATATGGTGGTTTTATACTAACAGTAATACACATACAGTTGCAAGAAAAAGTATGTGAACTCTTTGGAGTGATATTGATTTCTGCACAAATTGGTCATAAAATGTGATCTGATCTTCATTTAAGGCCTCATGCACACGACCGTTGTTGTGTTCCGTTCCGCAAAATGGGGTTCCGTTGTTCCGTGATCTGTTTCCGTTTTTGTTTCCGTGTGTCTTCCTTTATTTTTGAAGGATCACCAGACATGAAGGAAAGTAAAAAAAAGTCTAAGTCAAGTTTGCCATGCAAATGATAGGAAAAAAAAGGACGCGGACGCGGATGAAAATCTTGTGTGCCTCCGCATTTTTTCACGGTCCCATTGACTTGACTAGGTCCGCGAACCGTTTTCCGTGAAAAAAAATAGGACAGGTTATATTTTTTTGACGGACTGGAACCACGGATCACGGACGCGGATGACAAACGGTGCATTGGCCAAGTTTTCAACGGACCCATTGAAAGTCAATGGGTCTGCAGAAAATCACGAAAAACGGAACAACGGACACGGAATAAAACAACGGTCGTGTGCATGAGGCCTTAGTCACAACAATAGACAATCACAGTCTGCTTAAACTAATAACACACAAAGAATTAAATATTATCATGTTTTTATTGAACACACCATGTAAACATTCACAGTGCAGGTGAAAAAAGTATGTGATTTAATAACTGGTTGAACCTCCTTTGGCAGCAATAACTTCAACCAAACGTTTCCTGTAGTTGCAGATCAGACATGCACAACGGTCAGGAGTAATTCTTGACCATTCCTCTTTACAGAACTGTTTCAGTTCAGCAATATTCTTGGGATGTCTGGTGTGAATCGCTTTCTTGAGGTCATGCCACAGCATCTCATTTGGGTTGAGGTCAGGACTCTGACTGAACCACTCCAGAAGGCGTATTTTCTTCTGTTTAAGCCATTCTGTTGTTTATTTTCTTCTATGCTTTGGGTCGTTGTCCTGTTGCAACACCCATCTTCTGTTGAGCTTCAGCTGGTGGACAGATGGCCTTAAGTTCTCCTGCAAAATGTCTTGATAAACTTGGGAATTCATTTTTCCTTCGATGATAGCAATCCATCCAGGCCCTGACGCAGCAAAGCAGCCCCAAACCATGATGCCCCCACCACCATACTTCACAGTTGGGGTGAGGTTTTGATGTTGGTGTGCTGTGCCTCTTTTTCTCCACACATAGTGTTGTGTGTTACTTCCAAACAACTCCACTTTGGTTTCATCTGTCCACAGAATATTTTGCCAGTACTGCTGTGGAACATCCAGGTGCTCTTGTGCAAACTATAAACGTGCAGCAATGTTTTTTTTGGACAGCAGTGGCTTCCTCTGTGGTATCCTCCCATGAAATCCATTCTTGTTTAGTGTTTTACGTATCGTAGATTCGCTAACAGGGATGTTAGCATATGCCAGAGACTTTTGTAAGTCTTTAGCTGACACTCTAGGATTCTTCTTCACCTCATTGAGCAGTCTGCGCTGTGCTCTTGCAGTCATCTTTACAGGATGGCCACTCCTAGGGAGAGTAGCAGCAGTGCTGAACTTTCTCCATTTATAGACTATTTGTCTTACCGTGGACTGATGAACAGCAAGGCTTTTGGAGATACTTTTATAACCCATTCCAGCTTTATGCAAGTCAACAATTCTTAATGGTAGGTCTTCTGAGAGCTCTTTTGTGCGAGACATCATTCACATCAGGCAATGCTTCTTGTGAAAAGCAAACCCAGAACTGGTGTGTGTTTTTTATAGGGCAGGGCAGCTGTAACCAACACCTCCAATCTCATCTCATTGATTGGACTCCAGTTGGCTGACACCTCACTCCAATTAGCTCTTGGAGATGTCATTAGTCTAGGGGTTCATATACTTTTTCCACCTGCACTGTGAATGTTTACATGGTGTGTTCAATAAAAACATGGTAACATTTAATTCTTTGTGTGTTATTAGTTTAAGCAACTGTGATTGTCTATTGTTGTGACTTAGATGAAGATCAGATCACATTTTATGACCATTTTGTGCAGAAATCCATATCATTCCAAAGGGTTCACATACTTTTTATTGCAACTAGGTATTACTGATTGTGGAAATCTTATCAAGAAGCATTAACAACCAAATATTATACAGAAACATAATAAATAAAGATGTCCTTTACAAAAAAAAGAAAGATTGCAGGACGGATAAAGCAGCTTATGGTATAGTTACACTTGTGTGAACAGGACCTAATACTGTTTTTATAGCTTTAAATATAAAAAAAAAACAAGGATGGAAACCAGATACCTTCTTAAAGGAAATTGTTCCTTCTTGGCTGTGATTCACAATAGGCTTTTACTTTATGGCTCTCGCAACATGTATTGGAACATACTGTATGGCATGCAAGCATACACAGGCAGGAATGGATCCACAGGTTTGTGTGTGTACACACCAATTCAATGGAGCATAAATGATTATGCACCCTATATATGGCAAGCTACATGCCACAATGCAGAAAGGATTCTTTTTCTACAGAGAGATTTTCCAGATAGTGTACGTTAAATATTTTTATTTTTAGTACGCTAGAAGATTTGTAACATTTTACTCAAGCTGGTAAGAACTTGCAGAACAATACATTCAATACATGTCATCAATCTTTGTCACACTAAATTTAATGTCTTTTATGTTCTTTTTTGTTTGTGGTTTTAACATAAGTCTTTAACGATTTTTTGTCTTTTTTGCTTTTCTTTTCTACCGTCATTGCCCTTTAAAGTACTTACTATATATGTATATTTATTTTATAGAAGCACTAGTTTGCTTACAACAGTTTAGCATATTCATTTGCAAATAAATATATGATGAGCTGTGATGTCATCAATCTTTGTCACACTAAATTTGATGTCTTTTATGTTCTAATTTGTTTCTGGTTTTAACATTAGTCTTTAACGATTTTTTGTCTTTTGTGCTTTTCTTTTCTACTGACATTGCCCTTTAAAGTACTTACTATATATGTATATATATTTTATAGAAGCAGTAGTTTGCTTACAATAGTTTAGCATAGTAATTTGAGTATTTTGCAAATAAATATATGGTGAGCTGTGATTTGTATGAAAGATGAAAATACAGTATATCTATATAAGGTTAATTTCACATGTCTGTAACCCAGCCACATTTAGCATATGTAATATGTCTCCAAGGTTCTAATCCACTAAAGTTCTATGGTGATTAAAGTTCGATTCAGACCATTCGTCGTTCAGCTTTTGAACGATATGGGGATACTAAAGAGTGACCATTTGAAAAATGTGTATACCTTACTCCTCATTCACACACATAATTTACATCTGTCTGATATCCAGGTGTACGACAGACTGCACACACACCCACTGAAGTGCTGTTAGCACTAATGGTGCCCTGCACCATGACACCTGGCGTTGGTACTGCGGGGCAGAACTGGCTATAGGCCCTATATAGAGAAACTTCCAGATGGGCCTATGTCCATGGGGCTGCCCAAGCCCTCCTCATGGCTGCCAACCTGATGCAACTAGCATTATTGCTGGGAACATAAGGTCATGTGCTCGGCTGGCGGCTGCATGTGTCCTCAGATGGTTTCTGGCCCCAACACAAAGGGGTTGCTGAGGCAGGATTTTGTGCAGGAGTGTGGTATTTGGTTCTGCTGGAAAGTATTTAGTGCTGCATTCAGATTTTGGCTCTAATGGGGTGGCATTCTGAGTTGCACTAAGGTTTTGCTGACCTCGCCTAGTTAAGTTGTCCTTTTCTACTCATGTTAGCCTCACTTCTTGTCTATTTGCCCCTGCCTATGACATGAGGCCAATTTTTTTTTCCCAGGGCCACTTTAACTTCTCAGTATGTTCCTGTTTGGTTCTGCACTGTTCATGATGGCAGTAGGTGCTTTCTAGCCCTCCTGCAATCTCTGGTGCTACCATCAATGGCATGGTGTTGAGATCCATTAACTACCATAGCCATTACTGTCTGCTAATCATGGATGGAACACTGACCAGCCTTCTGTATGTCCAGGACATCATAGAACAAGTCGTACTGCCTTTTTTGACTCAGTTAGAAGACATGGTGTTCTAACAAAATAAAGCCTGTCAACAATCTGCTCGCGATGCACAACGTGCTCCTCAGGGTATCCAGCTACCTTGGCCAGCTCAATCATCAGATCTCTTCCCCATAGAGAATATCTGAAACTGGATAGGGTGACGGATCTCCCATGCAGAGCAGCCAACAACCACCTTAGCTGAACTTTAGATCCAAGTTTACAAAGCTTGGAATGATATCCAGCTTCTGTATGACCTTTGCCATGCCAGACTGGGGAGATGCCACCCAGTGTAAATGTAACCCTGCCCCAACATATACCCTGATGCAGAACCCAAAATAAAGGGTGCACCACTAGGTTGTGTGATCATTGACTAATCACCACTGGTGGTTTATACTTTGTCAATCTCAGCTTAATTGCATTAAGTTTTCCAGGTGGTCTTTGTAATTATACATTATTAGGGACAGTTAGTTTGGATATGATGTCAGAGCTGAATGGTGATATTCAGCCCAAACGTGTTACCATGACTTTTAGGCTGGGTTCACACCTGAGCGTATTGGATAAGCGCTTTTTACAGGGGTTTTTATCGGGTGTTTTTGAGGCGTATTTTGGGGCGTTTTTGTATTTTGGAAACGTGCGTAGTACGCGCGTTTGTGTGATTAATCCAATGAAAAAACTGCCACAATACACGCGACAATACGCCCCAAAGAAGCTCATGTACTTCTTGGGGCGTAGGGCGTTTTACAGCGCTTTCGTACGCGCTGTAAAACGCTCAGGTGAGAACCATGCCCATAGGGAAACATTGGTTTTTGCCTGTTGAGCGTTTTACAGCGGGTAGGAATGCGCTGTAAAACGCTCAGGTGTGAACCCAGCCTCAGACTACTACTTCTCTCCAGTGGCAATATGGGGGTAAGCATTAGTGTAATAAACATTAACACAGCCTAAGGGCCCACTTACAATACATGGGCAGATTATTGGGCCACTTATTGGTAAAGGACATTCCTATAAATGATTGTTCATATATGATAATTCCCACATGTAAATGTGCTGCATATCACCAAACATGCTAACGCTTGTTTGTTGGGTGATACGTTTTTTCATTTTAGCGGCACATAAAATCATTGTTTTTTCATTTGCACAGCACATGGACCTGTGTAAACAGGATTGTGATGCCAACAAACAATGAAACTGTATGGGGATGAACAATCATACTAACGATCATTCACCCCCATACTGAGGGGGTATAACTGTTGCATGTAAATTCAGATAAACAAGCAGGAAATGGTTGGGAACAAATGGTTTGTTCCTCACCACTGCACTGTGTATTGGCCCTTTTATACGGGCCAAGGATCAGGGCTATTATTGGGAATAAACGTTCATACGAACTTATGAGGCAGATGTAAAAGTGCTGCTGATCAAACAACAAATGAGCGGGTGATTGCATCTTTCATGTGGCACCTAAAATATTTGTTAGTTGGCAGTACATTGCTCTATGTAAAAAGGTTGGGACAACCATTTCAATGAAAAGTTCTGTAACATTATACTATAACTATACGATGGGGAAATTTACTATTGTCACCATTTAAAACTGACAAGGAAACTAAGCAGGGTTTAGTTAGAGGCGGTGTTGCATCCCACAAACCAACAAATTTACTATATCTTACAGTGATCCATCATGAAACACAGCCCACCATATCCCATGCACTCAGAAGCACTACAGATATCGGCTGGTGACGGCTCATGCAGCTTTATATCTATTCCCATATTGTGTTAACATGGCCGGACCATTGTACAAATCAAGCCCTTGTTACCTTCTATGTCAGCCCTATCTCCTTGTAGATTGTAAGCTCTTACGAGCAAGGCACTCACTCCTCTTGATTTGTTGGCTTGTTTGTTAGTATGTAATGTATGATATTGTTTGTACATGAACCCCCTGATTGTACAGCTCTGCTGAATATGTTGGTGCTCTTTAAATAAATATTATTGTTATTTTATAAGAAAATGATGTAAATTATGGTGCAAATCATTTCAGGCATATATTTGCGTATCTGGAGCATGGATATCCAAGAAATGTTTTTTTTTGTGCAAACATAGTGGCCCTTAATAAAGTTAACCCCAGGTGTACAGCGCCCTGATCGAGCAGGCATAGGAGCTGTTACTTACAGCCAGGCCCTTGATGTATCCGGTCAATGCTGACCGTGGCATCTAAGGAGTATACAGAGAGAGGGCGCTCCCTTTCTAATTCTGTCGGCTCCTCTGTGGTGCCATAGCACCTAGAAGCCTTACAAAGGCCTGCGGGCCTGCCATGTATGGAAGCCTATGAGGCCCAGCCCCAAGACTGGGTCTCTTAGGCAACTATCAGTGTGAGGGTACCGGCACACGAGTGCAGATTTAAAAACAGAAAACACCAAAAAAAATGCACATACAATTGACATGCTCTAGATTTCAGGTCAATTTCCGCATGGAAGAAAGGAGCAATGTGTACTGTACATGTGATTTGTCTAAAAAAATAAGCTCTCACACAGAGGCTGTTTGAAAGCAACATAGTGCCCATAAACCAATCTAAAATCTCCACTGCAAAAGCCAAAAGGTGGTCTTTTCATTCTGAACGCTGCAATATACCCAAACAGAAGTTTACGTCTTCATTTATACCATTTCCATAACCAGTTGAACCCGCATAATAATTTAAAGATTGTGGTGTTTCACAAATGGCAAAAGCTGGGCATAGCATAGTTGGGATTGAAATGCCATATATGTGGAAAACTTTCATGTCTCTATCTTAAAAAGATCTTTGAAACGCCTGTGAAGGGGTAAATTTTTGGGTTTTACACCGTACTGGT
The DNA here is from genome assembly GCF_905171765.1 of Bufo bufo. Taxonomy (NCBI): domain Eukaryota; kingdom Metazoa; phylum Chordata; class Amphibia; order Anura; family Bufonidae; genus Bufo; species Bufo bufo. The sequence continues at coordinate 443,357,959 of NC_053389.1, read as the reverse complement.
ACCTCAGGGGCTCTGCAAATGTGACATGGTACCTAAGAACCAGCAAAATCTGCCCTCCAAAAGCCAAGTGGCGCTACTTCACATATGCCACATATAGGGTGTTGCTGTATTCAGGAGAAAATGGGTAATCAGTTTTGAGGTGCTTTTTCTCCTTTTACCTCTTGTGAAAATGTGGGGCTAAAGGAACACTTTATTGGAAAAAAATAGTATTTTTTCATTTTTCTAAATTCTATGAAATGCCTGTAGAATTAAAACACTCACAATACCCCTTGATAACTTCCTTCAGAGGTGTAGTTTCCAAAATGGGGTCACTGTAGAGGTACTTCAGGGTCTATTCAAATGCGACATGGTACCTGAAAACCATTGTAGCAAAATCTGCCCTTCAAAAGCCATATGGCGCTCCTTTCCTTCTGAGCCCTGCCGTGTCCATAGAGCAGTTTACGATCAAATATGGGGTGTTGCCAGTTTCAGTAAAAGATACTTAACACATTTTAGGGTGCTTTGTGGGGGGTACCCCAGGAATTGAATGTGTCATGAGAAAACAATCGGTTGGATAATGAAAAGCATTCCAAAGTTATTAGAACATAAATTGACACATCAGATTTGCAAAATGATTCCCTGTCCATAAACTGAAAACTGTCTGGGTCCTGAAGGGGTTAAATATACCACACAGTAAATGCCATTAAAAATAAAAAACTAGTTTAGACTTACTTTTTTTTTTTTTTTTTTTTACTGTGGTAGACATGCACTACTTTGGTTTCTAGGGCAGACCAAACATGCCCATTGTAGTCTATGGGGGGAATTTATCAAAACTGGTGTAAAGGAAAACTGGCTTAGTTGCCCATAGCAACCAATCAGATTCCACCTTTCATTTTTTAGAGCTCCTGTGAACAATGGAAGCTGACTGGTTACTATAGCCAACTAAGCCAGTTTTATTTTGATATTAGTTTTGATAAATCTCCCCCTAACTTTCTTGTCACGTACGTTGTCACAAGCGTCTGAATATAATCTATCACTGATACACTATCAAGATGGTTGTGAAATTTGTTCTGCTGATGTATTTAGTTCAGAGAGGATAGCATACACTGGATATAACTGAATTAGGTCTGTATAGATTTTGATCCCCTGAATGTATACATTGATCTTGAAACAGTTGAGATATTGAAAGCCAGAATACATCAGAAAGTTGAAGGACTTCCCATTACGCACAGAATAATTTGATTCTCATAAAACCAGAAAACGTCTTTAACCCGTGATTCTCCGACACGTTATCATGCATTCTAGAAAAAAGTTGACTTTTCAGCCCCTTTCTCAAAAATCTCTGCCTCCTGAAGGAGCTGCCCCTAAAGCAGCCTCAAATAAGCAGACGCGAGCTTCTTAATCCTGCCGCCCATGGGTTGTCATAACAACGTGAGACAAGCAGGTGATCCATTGACAGGGAGCAGATGGTCTCCTGTAGAGGTAAGCAAGGCGAAACAATGAAACCATATTGATCATATTGCTCCTTCAACACCCCCCCTCACCCTCGTACTTCAGTCTTGAGTTTTTCACTAGTTGGATCCTCCCCTAACTCTTTCCCTGTGTCTCTATACAATGTATCTTGACATGCTCCTGTCTTCTCCTCCTACATTGCCCCCGCTGCTCAATTATTCATGGATGAAGTGGGTGAGAGGCAAAACACCTCCCTCTCTTTTCTCATCACACACAGGGGCGTATGGGCCAAAAACCCAGAGGCCTGAAAAAAAAAGAAAAAGCGGAGAAGTCGTATGAGTCTGCTCGCCCCTATTCATTACTGTGTGGCAAATTGAGGACGGCAAAGCACTTCCAAACCTCGAAATTGCAGAAGTCTATTCAATGCAGTAAAAGTAACTTCATAGCTGTCACATAAATTCATGGAGAAAGTCTGTGCTGGAAGGGCCAAGAATGAGATGTATATAAATCTTTGTGACACTTTACCGAGGCTCTTTCCTGCAGGTGTCTTATGTACAGTATCTACACACAGCTTTCTCATTGTACGAAGTATCCAAAATGATTTACTCTTGGCTTTCAATTCCCATTCAGCCAAGTCCGATCAAATGCCAATAAAGATCGCCATTTACAATGATTCCGTCAGTGCATAAAAGCAGAACCTATAAAAGACCCGAATAACAGGGGGGCCCTCAGCTGTTTCCAAAGTCAGGGTCATAATGGATCTGCCCTGCAGGTCTACAGACACCATCTTGTTTCCTAATTTTTATGGAGATGACCTCAAAGCAAGTACTTTTAAGATCATATGTACAAATGACAAAGAAAGAATGTTTTTCAGATCAATCCTTTCTTATTCAAGGAGCACCCAAACACCTCATATTCCCAGAAGACATTGCCAGTGCCCATGCTCGGGAAGCCACCGCAGGCGTTTGGTTAGACACTATATTGCATGCTTTTAATTGGCACAATAGTTGTTATTTCACGGTGAGAAAAGGGAGTACAACAGATATGCAAAGTGCCTAGGAAAAGTGAAGGGTCTATTTGTGGCAGTCTGACAGTCTGGGCACATTGTGAGATGGATGAAACGGTCTGAAAGAAAATGCAACCAATCACAGTACAGCTTTCATTTTTCCAGAGCACAATTAGAAATGAAGGCTGTGCTGTGATTGGGTGCAGTGGGTAACAAAGACAGCTTTTAGACATTCCATTCAGGTTTGATTTGACCAAATCAAAAGTGCTCCAACTGGCCTGAAAATTTGTGTGACACTCTGAAGTCTCTTAGGACTCCTAGAGGGACATTTGTCAAAACTGGCGTTTTCTTCACCGGTGTTGATCCCCCCCCTGCGCCAATGGAGGATGCACCATAATTAGAGGTAGTGTCGAGCGGCAGAGGCAATATTTGAATTCGCTATATTTTGCAAATATTTTGTAGAATATTCATCATATATTTGCGAATTCGGCAATGTATTATTCGCGTAATGCGCGTAAAATACCGGCGTGGGTCACTTATGCTACATTTTTCAAGCTGGTATAAGTTTCTTGAGACTGGAGAAAATGGTTGACACGGCAGAACATTAGAATAGCTTTATATGCAGATTGCTCCAATATACTGTATTTTCGATTGCGAATTTTCGGCAATTAATGATGCGCATATTTATTTTCAATACGTGCAACTTGTATAGTAAGATGCAGGCAACTTTTCTATTGGTTGCTAGGGATGTTTCTAAGCTGTGACAAAGCCTTCTCATTGGCCCACAAGCTAGAAGAAGGGAGGGATGATCACCTGAAAAAAAACAAAATAAAAAACTGAATATTCGTCATTACGAATATATAGCACTATATTCTAAATATTCGCGAATTCTCGAAGTGCCGATATTCGCGATAAAAATTCGATTTTCGAATATTCGTGCTCAACACTAATTAGAGGTGCACACTGAGATAGTCTAAAATCTACGGCAGCTTCCTAGCTGATTTCTCTCTTTATTCTTTATAAAGATAAATGTGGCTGGTCTACTACGCCGCCCCATTTTCTTGCCACTTCAGAAAAGTGGTCTGAAGGGGGAAAAGTTGAAAAATTTGCGACTTACAGCATGTCGTATACAGCACAGTAAATGTCCCCCATACTTTTTCTGTCTTGTATCTGTTTGAAAACAGAAGCAATTGCATACATTTGCAATCAGTTTTTTTCCCCCATAGAGTTCAATGGATAAGTCCAAAGAAATGGATCAGAATAGGAAATGCACTATTTTAAATGGAGCAGCCAACTGGAACCCTAAAAAAAAAAACAGATGGCCACATTCAAATGTATGGGTCACTGTGCTATCCGATTTAAAAATGGATAACACACTGAAGAAAAAAAATGTGCGCAGGAGCCTCAAGGTATAATGCAAAAATATGCTCCTGTTCTGTGTTTTTGACATACACCTGGTTTTTGTTCACAATTCCTGATTGAAATCACTGACCAAACACTGACATGCAAACTAGGCCGTATAGGAAACAGCCACAAAATGGACGATGACCTCCTACGTTTTATTTAATCACAACTTTGATTTCCGGGCTATTTATGGCTAAAATATGGGGGCCGTTACCTAGTTTTTTGAAAATGTTACATTCCTTCAGTCTCAATGTGGCAAAAATACCACAGAAATTTTGCATTTGACATATAAAATACGGTTCCACTCGACTGGAGCATACGTCCTTGTCATTTATTTTTCTCATGCTCATAAAGGGTCAACATATTCCTCAATGCTGCACAGGCTGTCAGAGCATGATGGGAGTTGTAGTTACAACAGCTAGAAAGCCACAGTTTTGGGAACATTGCTGTACAGCAGGAATGGCCCAACCTGCGGCTCTCCAGTTGTTGTAAAACTACAATTCCCACCATGCTCTGCTGTAGGCTGATAGCTGTAGACAGTCTGAGCATGCTCGGAGTTGTAGTTGGAGAGCTGCAGACTGGTCATCCCTGCTGTACAGATTGTCACCTTGTCACGTTAGTCAGCCTACAATGGGGTGGGTGTCCACACTTGGATTAGCACACTGAATGTATTTATTCTGCAGTCACATCCGCAGATTTAATCGCATCCTTATATTTTTATGGCGGAAAATTCAACAGGCCGTCTCAAAAATGCACTAAATTTTTCACATGCTGGATGATAACTTTGGTGCGTGGCTAGAAACTTTTGTCTAACTTTTCACCACCTGTTAGCTTACTTTGTGGCAACATTTTGGCGCAATTTCTGGCACACGTTGTCGCCTTTAGAGCCACATCCCATCCCACAATCCACACCCCCTTATCTAGTGTAATAAATGTGATGCAAGGTATGTACGCCAGATTTCTGGTTCAAATTGAGTGATAATTCTGGCACATTTAGCTTAGTAAATCTCCCCCAGTGATTTCTGCAGATTTAAGTTGCAATCACATGACTAGTGTTGAGCGAATCAAAGTATCCGAAGTGGACTTTAATCCTAATTTTAGGGAAAATTAGATTCGCTGCAAAACAAATCAACTTTGCTTGGAATGGCGGTAAAAAAAATCATACTCACCTCATCCATTTGAGAACGAAGAGGCCTCCGTGACCAATTTAATTGAAGATCCCGCATGAAATCTCATGTCCTACGTCACTTCGCCGGCCAACTCGATAACGTCATCACGCACCGTGCAAGACCGTAAAAAAAATTTGAAGCGACTAACCCCTGAAAGCCCTTTTTTATCTCAGATGCCACAATCAGGGATGAACGCGGCATCTGAGTGCTTTAATGACAGGGGGCGGCGCAATCGCCGTTACCTATTATTGCGCCCGCTACTTACTTTTGCAAACTTTGCTCATCTCTACACATGACCATTTCTTTTTTGCGGTCCCTGAATCACGGATCCACAAAATCCACATTTTGTTTTGCACCCATTGACTACAATGGGTCTGCAGTCTGCATTTTGCAGCAAAGTATAGGACAAGTTCTACCTTTTGCGCAACCGACATACGGATGCAGACAGCATGAATCAATAGGATCGTAAAAAATGCGGATACCAAATATATCACTTCTGTATTTTGCGGATACGCAGTTGGCGGACCACAAAATACATACGGTTGTGCGAATGCACCCTAAGTATGAGGTATACATTGGAGGATTTTCCAATGTATACCATTCTATAGGCATAGTGAGACAGCAGTCACTCATAGGCTATAGCGGAATACATGTAAGACCTTATTCATTTGAATATGTTTATTTACACATCCTTGTCTATCCACTGACTGAGACGTGCACTACACACCAAACACACCCACTGAAGTCTATGGGTCTGTGAAAACAGAAGATGGATGGCATCCATGTTCAGTCAGTGATCTTCACTCACCATTGCTCTGGAAATTCCTTTTCAGCCTAGCAGTGTACATGGTAAAAACCACCAGACAAAACTGATGCATGTAAGGCCCCACGGCGGACGTGCAGCTTTGTACTCATTGTAAGGGCCCTTTTATATGGGGCAATTATTGGGATTGAAAGCTCATTCCTGATAAGTGGCCTGTGTTAGGCCTCATACACATGACTGTATTTTTTATCCTTGTGTAAAACCTCATGCACATGCCTCTGTCTATATTGTGGTCCGTAAACTATGGATCCACAAAAATATGGACATTTTCCCTGTGAAATCTGAATTTTCTCATTCCCATTACTACAAAAATAGGCCATGTTCTATCATTTGTTGACCGGACACAAGGAGATGGACAGCACAAGGATCACATTCTTGTGCTGTCCATTTTTATTTTTTTTTTGCGAACCCATAGAAATGAATCCGCGTGCAATCCGCAAAAAAAAGGAGGTCGGACACATATGCAAAATAGATTTGTGTGCATGAGGCCTTATCTGCTTATTTTGTGGATAGCACACTGACCCGTTCATTTCTATGGGACCATGGACACATCCATACTGTATTTTTTGGCCTTTCTGCAAATTGTAGAACATGTCCTATTCTTGTCTCCATTGTGGTTGAGAATTAATTTCAATTAACGCGTCATGTTTTGCGGTCTGCAAATTGCAGATCCGCAAAACACGGATGCTGGCCGTGTGCGTTCTGCAATTTGCAGAGCGGAATGGGTGGCCCTTGATATAAATGCCTATTCTCGTCTTCAAAATGGACAAGAATAGGACATGTTCTATTTTTTTTGCAGGGCCACGAAACGGAGCAACGGATGTGAACATCAGCACCACTAATCAGCTTCAAAATTACCTACGCATTGTTTCCTTTGTAGAGGGGGCACAGTGTAATTACAACTGCTCATCCTGTAGCTGGCCAGCTAAGACCAGTCCTAGGTTGCTAGTATAACTTATATGTGTATACAGCTAAACTGGTCAATAGCCTTAATACAGTTCCTAGGTTTATGTTTTAAAGACAAAAGCAGAGTTATTTACTGTGACATCATGTTTTGGATGTCATATAACTGTTTTATTTTGTGTTCACAGAAGCAGAAAAAGATAATATGTCTTTAAAATTCATTTTGCAATGTAAGGTAAGCTCAGTGACACAGCAGAAACAACAGAAAGTATAGTGTTAATCTGTTGCTGCTGGGCAGAAGTCTAGACCAATCACAGCCAGCTTCTCACACAGCAAGAGTTTTCACCAATCACAGCCAGCCTTACACACAGCCTGTCTGGGAATTCCCCCAGCTCATGCTGCTAGAATCATTATTCACCAGAGACAGGAGCTGAAGAGACATTCACTCCACTGAGAGCTGAGTTTTATGGGAACAAGAGGCAAATATAGGTATTTAAAACAGTTATATAATGTTCATATTGTTAGTATTGTGTTTAGAACTGTATACTGAACTAGATATATATGTGTTTATTTACAGTTCCACCAATTGCAACCATACAATTGCGAATGCAAATTGCAAGCATACAATTGCAAGCATTCAGATTCTATATTGCAATCCAAATTGCATACAACCATAACAGATCATACTCAACCAATCTGCAAATAGTCACTGCTAACTGCACACTGCAAGTAGAACTATTAGTTAGACCTCAGATATACCTCTCAGAGAGATCATAAAGTGCTTAAATAACTTAAAGTGAGAGTACAGATACTGAAGAGAGAAATATATACACCATTTTATGTTCAATGACAAGATTGAACAGTTGAACCACCATCTTATGCATACCGCCATTTTGTGATATCTTTTTAACACGTGTTTTGTACATGGACTATCTGCTGCGGAGGCGGCAGTGTTATATGACTGATTACATGGCTGTGACTTCATCAAGTTCCTTTAGCTGTCTAGTGCGAGGTAACCTCCATCTTCCTCAGGACTCCATAATGTCACACACACTTCTTTCTGTCCTGCTCTGCACAACATTGGCTTCTATGGTTTCATGAAAATACATAGACTTGCGCCTCTCACATGCTCGTAGTGTCTTGTTTCACGTGACATACTTCTTCCTAGATTGTACAGGCTTTGTTGAGTCGGCCGCGACAGCCCATACATTCTAACCAGTTCAGCAGTGAAGTGCCTAGAATGTACAGAGATCTTTGAGTCTTGCACTGCAGCCCATACATTGTAGCTGCTTCAGAGCTGAAATGTCTAGAATGTAGTTAGTTCGGGAAATGTTCGGGAAATGTTTTTTTACAGTACATATCAATTTATGAAGTTATTGCGTGAAGTCTCGCGAGACTTCGCGAAGCAATAACTTCTGCTCATCAAAGTCGATTCGCTCATCCCTAATCAAGATGCAGTAGGGTTGCCACCTTTCCCAACTAAAAATACCGGCCAAGTTAAGCCACACCCCAAAGGGGGTGTGGTTGTGGGGGCATGACTTAACACAGGGTGTTAAGTCACTGTCATACTGTGGCCTACGATAATATTATTGCCCCCCAGTAATAGTAATGTCCCCATTAGTGCCACCCAGTAATAGTAATGCCCCCATTAGCACCTGCCAGAATTAATACTGTCCCGATTAGTGCCCTTGTAATATTAATGCCCCCATTAATGCCCCCCAGTAATTGTATTGCCCCCATTAGTGCACCCCAGTAATAGTAATGCCCCTCATTAGTGCCCACCGGTAAGAATAATGCCCCCATTAGTGCACCCAGTAAGATTAATGGTCCCCATTTGTGCCCCCAGAAATAATATTGCCCCCCATTAGTGCACTCTAGTAACAATAATGCCCCAATTAGTTCCCCCCAGTAAGAATAATGTCCCCATTAGTGCCCCCTGATAGGAATCTCTGAGTCCCACTTGGTACCCCTGGCACCAAACTTCTAGTATCGGCTTGGTTTGAGTCCTTTTCTGACGTCAGGAGAGCGCTTCACTCAGTAGGTAACGAAAGACACAAACAGTGATGTACTGAATGAACACTCTAAGGTTTATTTTTAATGCACACAGGTTATATAGAGGGGGCTTTACCCTCTTTATTAGCATCATCGTATGTTATGTATTTAACCTATCATATTAACACGTTTCATTCTGCAGTCAGAGAAATAGAAACAAAAACGGAACTTCCATATTAGGAATATTGTCCGGGAGTAGTGCCAAAGAGATAAGATTCAGGGTTACAGAGAATAGAAACCTTACAGTATATTAGTTTCACAGAAATCAGAGTTAGTACCTAACATAGAAATGAAACTTCAGTAAAAGCAGAATTGATTTTGACATAATAAAGAACATGGATTCCTTTCAAATCCCCTCTTAAGAACCTTTAGTGGATCACACTACATGGTTCTTTCCTTTCTTGTCCTTTTTCTCTCTATACGATATTAGGTAATTCTTATACCCATCTGGGCTTCGATCCTCCTGGGGTACAGTAGTCTGATATAATGACATATTAGAGAGCCCTTTTTCTAGCATTCGTCTCACACAGGGAATAACACATAATGCTACTACACCTATTACTACAATTACTATTAGTATGACAATCCCTAGTTGCATGAGACCTTGTTTCCAATTTGTGAACCACCCAAAGTATTGATCCCATGGGTCATTTATACCTGAGTTCTTTTTCAGTTCTACTGACAGATCTTCAAGCTTTTTTATAGCTATTGTGACCTTACCAGTGGGGCCAGTATTATTTGGTATGTATGTGCAACAGGAGGTTGGATCAATCAATACTCGGCACACTCCGCCCTTCTCTGCAAGAATCATATCCAACACCATTCGATTCTGGAATGTCATGATTGAGTCTGCTTGTAGTTCTTCTGCTACCCCTAGAAATGCATCTCTAGTATAGTTTACAAACCTTTGCTGATTGTAGTATATGTAATTTATCCAATCCACATTTTTATTCACAGTAATGATGGGAAATATTGATTCAAATCCGGCGGCTACTTGATCTCTAGCTTTGAACTCATCTGGGACCCCTCTTGGAACACCTATTGCATCTATATACACATGGGGATCAAAACTTGAAAGGGGGCTGCTTCTTTTGTTTCTCTTTAGCACCCCTTTGTCTATAATATCTGATTCAGTAAAAATGTGCATGTTCATTATAGCTTTGGCAAGCGCACATTCACCTTTCCAGGCACCTTCCAATCTGGATCTTATTTTTCCATCTCCACAGATCCAGTACACATCTCCTATGGAGTACACTTGGTTCTGAGTGAGGGATATGTTCAGATTGCTGTATTTGTGACAATAACCTTTGGTGAAATTCTGTACATTCCTCCCATGTGTACTCCCTTTGTAACATGTGTAGTTACCTGGATATACCTGGATACCTGCCCCATGGCGAGGATTTTTTAACAAAAGAGGGTATTTTGATTTCCATTCTGTACATGCACTGTGGTTATAAGACATATTAACAAAAAGAGTCAAAAAACATTCTTCAACACTTTCTGGTAACACTAGGGGTACCATACCTAGGTGTGGCTTGGCAGCACCGCATATGTAACAGTTACTTTTATTCACAGAGGCTGCACTATACTTCATCCACTCCAGCCACAAATTAACATCAGAAAAACCCGTCCCCATGGCCAAAGTATCCTCATATGTGGGATTAGATATGGCCCTTAGGTTTTTTAGAGAAACTATATGCGGGGCTAGTGGGTTTTTGGGGACACCTGTGATGGGCTGGTATTCCTTAGACTTATACATATCTCTAAGTTTGAACATTTGTGTTACCTGAGAAGTCTCAGCTCCCCACATGTTATGAAAGTACCATCCTAATACATAATCTCCTTCATCATATTTACCAGGGTTGTCTATTGTCAATACAATCTTCATTTCCGCTGACCTTTTTTTGCAATGATACACTGAAGAGGTGTCCACATAACACGTCCCTCTCTCAAGGAGTGTCATTCTAGTCAAAAGGGACTTAGAATTTTTATCCCTCCTTTTGAGGGCGCTTTCTGGTTTATATCCCCATTTTGTCCCTGTATTCCATCCCACTGATCCCCAGTATCCACAACCTTTTCCCCAGTATGAGTCTGTTACACATATATAGGCCTGTCCTTCTACATAGTCGTTGGAACAATAGTTATAATATAAACATGTTTTCAAGATATCACAAAGGCAAAAGGTGTAGGTGGCTACGTGAGTGTTAGATGAATTATACCAAAAAGTGATGACGCCGCCCTTGCTAGTTGCGGCTACTTCTCCCTTACTACTAATTGGTAAAATCAACAAGATTATTGAAGCAATCTTAGTCAGTACATTCAACCATTTCCCAGAAAGGAGTGAGGAGCTCATCATGTTGGAGGTCAGGGCTGTCTGCCCCCGTTAGCACCTCTTGTCCTTCTTCAAGGCCAAGGCTGTCTGCCTCCGTTCCTGCCTCCTCTCTTTTTCTCACAAGCTTCACTCGGGTGGCGTGGATCCAAGTTGGAGATTGCTCAGTCAGCACAGCTGTTCTGGTCACTGCAACCACGGTAGTGGGTGGGCCATATGCGAAGTCACCTTGGGATTTTCCTTTCTTCAGTGTTTTGATCACTACCTCATCCTTATTTCTGCAAGTATTATGGGTAGGATCTCTTTTCATTTTTCAAAAGTACCTGCAGTGGCCTTCCTCAATTTATCTTTGATAGTCCTGTTCATGCGTTCCACAATGCCAGAACTTTGCGGGTGATATGGAATGTGAAATTTCCATTCTATATGTAGTAATTTAGCAATTTCCTTGTTGAGTTTGGAGGTGAATGCTGGCCCTTGGTCAGATTCAATCATCAGAGGGCATCCCCACCTAGGAATGATTTGTTGAGTAAGTATCCTTGCTGTTGTTTTAGCATCCTCTGATTTGGTGGGGAATACTTCAGGCCATCTGGAGAACATGTCAACAATCACCAAAGCATATTCCTGTCTACCATGAGTTTTGGGAATATGTGTGAAGTCTACCTGTAAATGGGTGAATGGAGTAGTGGGATAGTCAAGGTGTTGATGGACTACCTTCAAGGGGTTGTTGGGGTTGTTCCTCAAACATGTAATGCACCTGTGTACATATTCTGTTACTAACTTTTTGATGTCAGTAATGTAAAAATTTTGACTCAACAATGACTGAGTTGTCTGTATGCTGTTATGTCCTGCTCCATGGAAATGTGCTATGAAGATGGAAGCACTGTGTTGGGGAATACATGGTCTCCCCTCTTTGCAGAGTAATTCTGTCTTAGAATTTTTCTGCAATACTGGATAACACCAGTCTTGCCGTTCCTGTTCAGTGGCGTATCTTTGAAGATCGGTAAGCATTTGTGACATCTCAAGGGTTGGGGGTGCCAAACATGGCATCTCCCAACGTTTACATGGACCTGAGGGGCTGTAGTCGGCTGCTCGTTTCGCCTCCCTATCTGCCAGCGCATTGCCCTGTGAGACATGATCCTTACCATTGGTGTGTGCCTTGCAGTGAATAATTGCCAATTGTGAAGGCAATCTGATGGCTTCAAGTAGATCTGCGACCAACTGTGAGTGTGAGATGCGTTTACCATCTGCTGCAGTGAAACCTCTTCTGTGCCAAATCATTCCATGATCCCACACTACCCCATGTGCGTACCTACTGTCAGTATAAATGGTGACTGGTTTTTCAGCATGTAGAATGCATGCCCTGGTAAGGGCAATGAGTTCAGCTGCCTGTGCAGACTGAAACTTTATGGGCTTTGCCTCTAGTACAACATCTGGGAGCATGACAATGGCGTAGCCTGTACAGTAACTGGTGTCATCTTGTCTGGTGCATGAACCGTCTACAAAAACCTCTGGAGCACCTATAATGGGTGTGGATGACAAATCATGTCTTGGAGAAGTTTCGTGTTCCAGGACCTGTAAACAATCATGTGTATCTGTGAGGCAATCTTCCTGTCCTTTAAGGCCTAAGAGAGCATTCAGTATTGGTGCTGGTCCTGAGGTGTTGGAAGCATACTTGATTTCGAGTGAAGGGTCACTGAGCAGTAGTACCTCATATCCTGAAAGCCTTTGTGCAGACATGTGTTGTGTGTGGATGCCCTTGAGTAGGCCTGCAACATCATGTGTGGTGTGCAAAATGGTGTAATGTCCCATTGTAAAAGGAGTTGCCAACTCTACCATCATAGCACAGGCTGCAAGAGAACGCAGACATGCCGGCATCCCTTGGACAGAGGTGGGCATTACCTTCGAGAAAAATGCACATGGGCGCAACTTGCCTCCATGTTCTTGTGTCAGCACGCCCGCCATGGTTTTACAGTTTTGTCGTGCAAACATGTGGAAGGGCAGTTTGTAGTCAGGGAGGCCCAATCCTGGACTTGACATTAATGAACATTTCAGATAATCAAATGCATTGTACATTTCTGAAGACCATCTTATTAAATCAGGTTTGTCCTGCAGTGTTGCCTGTCTCAAGATATTATCATGGTAGGAACAGTCTGGGATCCATTGTCTGCAGTAGTTTATCATTCCAAGGAAGGATAGCATTTCCTTCTTGGAGTGCGGGGTGACCAATCCCGCTACAGACTGAACTCTCCCTGGACTGATCCTCCTTTCCCCCTTTGTCAGGACAAACCCCAAGTATTCGACTTGCTGTTTACACCATTGCATTTTCCCTAATGACACTTTGTGTCCACATTCAAACAACCATTGTAACAGTGATATACCATCCTCAATGTTGGCCTCCACTGACATACTGCACAACAGTAAATCATCCACGTATTGCAACAACACGGAACCTTGGGGGGGGGTGCCATGGTTTTAAAGTCATTTGGAGGACAATGCTGAACACTACAGGTGAATCAGCATATCCCTGCGGCATTCTTGCCCAGGTTAGTTGTCGCCCTTCGAAGGAAAAAGCAAAAAGTAGTCTGGTCTTCTTGTCAACTGGGATAGAAAAGAATGCATTTTTCAGATCTATCACACTGAACCAAACAGCGTCTGCTGGAATGGCAGATAGCAACTGAGTAATGTCAGGTACAATAGGGGCTATAGGCACAATGATGTTGTTGATTTCCCTTAAATCCTGCACAAAGCGAATTGAACCATCTGCTTTTGCCACAGGATTTATGGGAGTGCTGAAGGGTGAAATCACCTCTTCCAGGATGCCTTTCTTTAAAAACTCTTCGATCATTGGCCTCAAGCCCTCAATTTTTTCTGTGGACAACGGGTACTGTTTCTGGAACACTGAGAGGACACCTGATATCACAGTAGCCTTGTAAGGTGTGCAATCTATGAACCCCGTGTCATATTCATTTGAAGACCATAATGCAGGGTTGATGTTGTTGAGTTCTGGGTGGTCTTGTATGTTTGCAAGAATCAGTGGCACTGGTGTAGAGATTGGAATGAGATCTGAGTGTACTCTTATGCCCTGATTTTTGGCTGACACTAGTAAATCAAGCTTAATGAACAAATCTCTCCCTAACAGGCTGACAGGGCAATCTGGTATAATGCTGAAGGCATGGTCTGTGATGTACTCCTTGTCCATGGTCTCAAGTGGTAGTGAGTCAGTTTTGAAAGTTTTTGTTAAAACCCCATTAATTCCCATAGAGGGCTCAGATTTTCTCAATGGTCCCTTGTATAAATCTTTACTTAACACACTTGAAGTTGCACCGCTATCTACCATGAATCCTACTCTTCTTCCTCCCACTCTCAGTAGAATAACAGGTGTGTCTTTCCAGTGTGTGGTGACCTGTGTGAAAATCGGGGTACCTCCCTCCGGGCAGCATCAGTATGATTGTTGTTGCTGATTCCAATCAATGGGGAATCTTGGTTGTTGGCCTGTTTGTTGGGGTCTTTGTTGAGGAAGGTTAAAAGACTGTGTATTTGTGTCTGGTACCTGACTTTGGCCCTGTCTACCCCGGTGCCTCCTGGGCTGTGTACACTGTCTTGCCCAATGTCCTTCTTTCCCACAGTTATAACAACAGTTATTTTGTATCTGATCTTGTGGGTGTCCTTGCTGCCACTGTGTGTTCTGGTTGTAACTAGTATGTCCTCCTCTCCTCCTTCCTCTGCCCCCTCCCCTGTTGTTGGCATAGGCATGTGTGGGTGTGATTTTTCTGATTTCGAAACATCCTGCTGATTCCTTTTCATAAAGGTGTTTTTCAAAAGTGACAGTGTCATCTGAGGTCCATGAGGATACACCTTGTTTCACTGGAAGGGTTAATTTGTCCGACAGATTGTTAATGAATGTGGAGATGATCAGGCTGTCGTTCTGGAGGGTAGGGAGTCCCGCCTCCAGTCTCCAACAGTCCATGAATCTCTTCCAAAACTCAGTAACAGACTCTGTGGGCTTTTGTTTACAAGCTACAGCAATAGGCAGAGATGATTTTTGTTTGAATACCTTATTCATATGATCCTCAACTTGGGTCCAAATCTTCTTCATTCCTTCTTCTGTATTGCATATGTACCGGCTGGCATCAACAGTTCCATCTACTAATGTAGAAATGGATGGGACTTCATCCCAATCCCAAGCAGTATGTGTCCCTATGATGCCATCTATTATGAGCCTTAAATCTTCTTGTGTACAATTTCTGCCTTTACAAGCCTTTTTAAGATAGGTGATGGTTCCCAAAGGAGCCACTGTGGGTTTGGGGCAGTGTTTGATAATTTTATTAAGGTCCTCGATGTCCATGGGTTTCTTCATTAAGTGTTCTCCTATTGTTATGAAGGGTGCACTGAGTTCTACCTGTTCTTCTTTAGCTTCTATTCCCTTGCTGCGTGTGTGGTACTTATATTGTTCTGCAGCTTTCTGTTGTTTTTGACTGTATTTTGTTTTCTCTAGGTCGTCATGGACCTGCATAAATGTAGCACCTATATCTTCGTCCTGTATCTCCTGCATGCTTGGACATATGTGTACAGGGTTTAGTGTGAGATGGGGTGCAGGGGCGGACGGGACAGTGTAAGGTGGTGGGTTTGGCTTTTCAGACACGTCTTTTAATTCTGTTCTTTTCTCCATTTTATGTAACTGACTGTCATCTTTTGGAATCTTATTAGTTTTCCCTTTCTTCTTATTTGATGGTACATTGTACCAATGTGGGGCTATCTCCAACCATTGTTCACCCCCTTGTATCATGTAATCCATATTCCAGGACGGATCATGGTCAAAATGTGGCCATGCTTCTTTGTCTTCCAGACAAAGACCCTTTATCATGTCCATGTGGTACGGGCTATTATCGCCGTCCCTGGGAAAGGGGCTAGCAGCTTGCATGAACTCTGTCCATCCAGCTAAGTTATCCACCCATGGGTTAACTAGGAAGTAATTTGTGGGACTACACCGTGCAACATAAACTTTGCATGTTTCTCCCGTCTCGGGTTTGGGATAATTGGTTTTAGACTCTTGTGATCCCATTCCGTCTGATATTTTAATGATGCTACTTTCCTAGGACTGGCTGCACTGAACCTTTAAGGCTCAGAGAAATTAATCCTGTCAACTAGGCAAAGGACTCAGGTCTGATCACAATATATCAGAGAGTTTCATCAAACATATAATTTGTTGCTTTGGTCTGCTGCTTGTGTTCACCTATCTGCGGGTTAACGGATTGCTCCCAGCCGGGGGTGGGGCGTATTGCAGACCTCCGCAACACAGTAAAACAACAATGCAATGTCCTTAAAACTCTATGCAAATAGTGAACTTCAGTCCGTACACTTACCACCCGGACATCAGTATCCTTATATCAACTCTAATATTCTTATACTTTAAAACAGCTTTTAAAAAGTAAAGAGTCAAACCAAGCTCCGTCTTTGTCTCCCTGAGACAATATTATCTAGTGCGCACTATATTTTCTCTGAGTGATCCTCACGGCGGACTCCCGGAGTCCCCGGGTCACTCCCCCAGACTCCCGGAGTCTGTACCCTGTATCCCTGATACAGTAATTATACTAGAAGTTGTAGGTTCTACTTACTAGATCGGGACGTGGTCCTCGGATCGGCCAGAGGACAATAACAGATGCCTTCCTTACCGAACACGAGGAAAACCTTCCCGATCCCGGACGCGAGCCCCCAACTGATAGGAATCTCTGAGTCCCACTTGGTACCCCTGGCACCAAACTTCTAGTATCGGCTTGGTTTGAGTCCTTTTCTGACGTCAGGAGAGCGCTTCACTCAGTAGGTAACGAAAGACACAAACAGTGATGTACTGAATGAACACTCTAAGGTTTATTTTTAATGCACACAGGTTATATAGAGGGGGCTTTACCCTCTTTATTAGCATCATCGTATGTTATGTATTTAACCTATCATATTAACACGTTTCATTCTGCAGTCAGAGAAATAGAAACAAAAACGGAACTTCCATATTAGGAATATTGTCCGGGAGTAGTGCCAAAGAGATAAGATTCAGGGTTACAGAGAATAGAAACCTTACAGTATATTAGTTTCACAGAAATCAGAGTTAGTACCTAACATAGAAATGAAACTTCAGTAAAAGCAGAATTGATTTTGACATAATAAAGAACATGGATTCCTTTCACCCCCCAGGAAGAATAATGCCCCCATTAGTGCCCCTCAGGAAGAATAATGCCCCCCATTAGTGCCCCCAGGAGGAATAATGATGTGACGATGGGCAGTGGGGGAAACCCCCCACCGTACAATGAGGAGTGGGAAGAGAAACTGGGCCTGAGAGATAGGATAAGGGAGCAGGTCACCTCTTATTGCTTCCCTAATCCTGGCCTTTTCTCCTTACCGTATGAGCGGACCTGGATGGTAGGACGTCTCATACCCAGGAACCTGGGACCCTGAGTCGCCCTGATAATCCCTCAAATAAAGAAAGGGCTGAGATGACCTGTTCATCGCAGACACAGATGAACAGGAGTCTCACTGGCCTAGCTGCCAGAGAAGGGACAGACAGTGCACAGCTACTGAATCGGCAGGCAAGTGCCCAGAAACAACACGTACTTACCTGCCGCGGCAACAACGTCAACCAGAGCCCCATGCAGACAGGATGCATGGCGGCCCTCTGACAGAGCTGCACACAAGGGACCCTAAAATCCCCTTCCGGAGGCACAACAAACAGGGAAAATGTCTAGCAAACATGCTGGACCACAGACACCAACAGACCAGACATGTAACAACCCCTAGACAAGACAACAACCACCCATACATAAACATCACCAAACATATGCAAGGTTAGTGAAGGGAAGGTAGACAGCGGGATGACATAGAAGACATCGGAGAGACATCGATGTCCCACTAGGTGACCCTCATGGACTGAGCAGATAAAACACCCAGGAAAGGAGCAAAGCTCCAGCACCAACAAAGGCTGGAGCAGGGGCGTACATAGAAATCACTGGGCCCCATAGCAAGAATCTAAATTGGGCCCCCATTCCCCTTTTATAGCCCCTCCCACTACCCATTCCAGGCCTCTCTCTTTGTTCCATGAACTATGTTTGCTGCTGCGTTTTATAATTTATGCATCAGGGCCGGATTGGGATTACAAAACAGGCCTGGCAGACAAAAGAGGTATAATAGATGCAGTGTGTACAGATGTATAGTGTATACAGCAGTGTACTGATATGTGAGGAACATGGTATAATATATGCAGTGTGTACAGATATATAGTATATACAGCAGTGTACTGATATATGCAGTACAGGGTATATTATATGCAGTCTGTACAGATATATAGTATATACAGTAGTGTAATGTGAGGTACGAGGTATAATAGATGCAGTGTGTACAGATATATTGTATATATAGCAGTGTACTGATATCTGAGGTACTAGGTATAATAGATGCAGTGTGTACAGGTATATAGTAAATATAGCAGTGTACTGATATGTGAGGTATAAATTACAGCTCGTACCTCACATATCAATCCAATACTGTATATACAATATACCTGTACACACTTCATCTATTATACCTCGTACCTAACATATCAGTACACTGCTGTATATACAATATATCTATACACTGCATATATTATACCTTGTACCTCACATATCAGTACACTGCAATATATATTATATATCTGTACATATTGCATCTATAATACTGTTTAATATATGCAGTGTGTGTACATATATATATATATATATATATATATATATATATATATATGTGAGGCATACAAGGTATAATACTGTAGATGCATTGTTTAAAGAAATATGTGGTCAGTTATGCATTATGGTCACTGTGTGGGAGGTACATGAGGTAGTGGTCACTGTACCTGTCTGAAGTATTATACATGAGTGTGCAATCAGTAAAAACAGGGCATGGGGGGGGGCACTATGACCTGACGCTGTGCGGTGTGAGGTGACAATATAGTGCGGCAGGAAGAAGAACAGGGAGGGTAAGTGAATCTGCCAAGAGGCAGCGCCGTACGGAGCTGGAGAGGTAAGTTTATTTGTTTATCTTAAATACAGTATCTGATCTGATGTCTGATTGGGGCTGATCTGAGGCTAAAGGAGGGTGGGGAGGGTCTGATGGGGGTCTGATCTGAGGCTTGGGAGGGTCTGATCTGAGGCTGGGGGTGTCTGATCTGAGGCTGGGGTTTGATAGGGGTCTGATCTGAGACTAGGGGGGCTGATCTGAGGCTGGGGAGGGTCTGATGGGGGCTGACCTGAGGCTAGGGAGGGTATTATGAAGGTCTGATCTGAGGCTGGGGGGTCTTATAGGGGCTGATCTGACCCTGGGGGGTCCGATGGGGGCTGATCTGAGGCTGGGCGTCTGATCCGGGTCTGGTCTGAGGCTGGGGGTCTGATGGGAGTCTGATCTGAAGCTAGGAAGGGTCTGATTGGAGTCTGATCTGAGGCTGATGTAGGCCTGGGGGGTCTGATAGGAGGCTGATTTCAGGCTGATGGAGGTGGGGGCAGATATTTTGCTGAGAAAGGGACAAAGGCAGGGACAGTTGCGAAGAAAGAGGCAGGGAGAGTGAAAGCTGGGTGAACCCCTCTCTGGACCCCCTGGGTTTAGCTTCCTGCCATTAATGTCAAATAAGTAACATTCTGAACTTAAAAATTAGACTGCTATGTGTGGTCAATATGGCGCCTGTATTGTATGTAATATACTGTATATATATAGTGCAGGCGCTATTTTGTGCTGCAAAAATACAGCCCTCTAGATTATTTTAATTGAAGTGCAATTTCTGTAACTTATCCCTAAGTCAATTATATGTTTGACCAAATACAGCAGTAAAAAATTTTTATTGAGAATTTTGTATGGCCCCCGAATGATGTTACAAATATCCAAATGGCCCTTGGCAGCAAAATGGTTCCCCACCGCTGGTATAGATCAATGCAGAGCTGATTGTGAACTTCTAATACTTACTGTTAGGGGTTGAAGGACCTGTGATGATGTCATCACAGGTCCTGGCAGATGTACCTTTCAAACCTAGGAACTACACGATTTTTGGTGCAGTTCCTTTGCTAGATCCTGCAGGACCTGTGATGCTGAAGATGATGTCATCACAGGTCCTGGCAGATGTACTGTTCTAACCTGGGAACTACACTTTACACTGTGCAGTTCCCTTACAGGACCTGTGATGACATCATCAAAGGTCCTTTAGCTTTAGAAAGATAGACAGGAGCAATTAGGGGGTGGGGCCTCTCCTCCACTGCGGGCCCCTCTTCCTCACGGGCCCCATAGCAGCTGCGTGGTCCGCCTATATGGTAGGTACGCCACTGGGCTGGAGTACAACTGACTCCAGCCTGGAAGCCACAGGTTATAAAACCCAAGTGGCCACACCCAGCCAAAAAGTTAACCCCTCCAGCACCAGACAGGGGAGAAACCAGGAGAAGGGGAGCAAAGCCCATCCATGCTGCGACAGCAACGTGTTGCCCCTGGCAACCAGCATGTACGGCTAATGTGTCACGGCGCACAACAAAGACGGTGACAAATGCCCTCATTAGTGCCGCCAGGAAGAATAATGCCCTCCTTCTGCCAAAAAAAAAAAAAGAAAACACTCACGTCCTCCATTTACTCGTGCTGTGGTGGACGCTCACTGCTGACTGGAAGCTCAGGACAGGACCTGTGCTCCAGCATGATGACGTCTCGCAGGTCCTGTCCTGCATATCTAGTCAGCAGCACAAGCGGAGGAGGTGAGTGTTTTTTTA
Organism: Bufo bufo; assembly: GCF_905171765.1. Lineage (NCBI taxonomy): Eukaryota > Metazoa > Chordata > Amphibia > Anura > Bufonidae > Bufo > Bufo bufo. The sequence goes on along the minus strand of NC_053389.1, from coordinate 443,337,078 downwards.
TTTTTTATTAACACAAGTGGAGGAAGGGGGAGGTAAAGGCTGCAGAAATGAGCGCTCCGCAATGGAAGCACTCATTAGTAGCACTCCTTGTAGGAAAATACAGGCACCGGCAGGGCCAATAAAATACCCTGAGAGGCAGAAATGTTTTCCCCCCCATTTATTGATTATAAAAATAATCAATAATCACAAAGAAATTTGCTTCTTAACAAATTAATTTGTCACGAAGGGCATTTGTTTTTATGTAGGGGGCACAATCACAGGGAACGGTGAACGTGACGCCACCCCATCATTGAACTCCTCAGATGCCGCGTTCATCGCTGATTGCAGCATCTGAGATGAACATTGAGGGCTTTCAGGGATTAATCCGGTAAAAATATATATATACTCATATTCTCCATTAGCAATAAAAATAATTTCGTTCTTACTCGGTTTTCTTCAGGCAGTAAGTCACTAAAAACAGGACAAAGGCAAGGTTGACCAGTTCTAGGAATGTGTCAGGACACAACCAAGGTGGACCAGTTCTAGGAATGTGTCAGGAGAGAACCAAGGTGGACCAGTTCTAGGAATGTGTCAGGAGAGAACCAAGGCGGACCAGTTATAGGAATGTGACAGAGGAAAGGTGGACCAGTTATAGCAATTAGGGTTGAGAGAACCCGAACTGTAAAGTTCAGGTTCGTACCGAACTTTAGAATTTTTGGACCCCGGACCCGAACATTTCAGTAAAAGTTCGGGTTCGTTGTTCGGCGATTTCTAAGTGCTTTTTGAAAGGCTGCAGAGCAGCCAATCAACAAGCGTTTAACTGTGTGACCTTAGAAGCCATCACAGCCATGCCTACTCATGGCATGGCTGTGATTGGCCAGTGCAGCATGTGACCCAGCCTCTATATAAGCTGGAGTCACGTAGCGCTGCACGTCACTCTGCTGTTACTAGTGTAGGGAGAGGATGCTGCTGGTGCTTTCATGGAGAGAATAGGACAGAATCTGTAATCAGAACTCCAATTTAACTCAGTGATCTACATAGATTTAGTTTTGTGGGTGCAGTGCACAATCTTTTTACCCTGCCCTGAGCTCAGTGACAGAAAAAAAAACACTTTTATCCGTCTGTTAGTTAGGTGGGCGGCGGTGGCGGCCATTTTATGCAATCTCAGTGCACCAGCACTGAATTTGAGCTTTTGTGACATTCAACTCCAAGCTTGAAATACTGCACTAATAATCTGGTTTTAAAAAAACACACCCTTTTTTGGCAATATACAACATCTGGTGCATTTGCAGGATTACTCAGTAGGCAATTTGAGCTAGAAATACAGACATACACCCTTTTTGTGCAAAATACACTATTTTACAGCCCTAGCTGCATCTGCACATGTAAAATTCAATCGTTATATACAGATTTCATACTCTGTTATTAAAAAACAACAACTTCTTTTTGCAAAATACTTAATATTGCAGCCCTTGCTGCATCTGTGATTGTTAAAAACAAGTTTTAAAAAATGTTAATAATTTTCTGGCTTTGAAAAAACACCAATTTTTGGCAATATCCAACATCTGGTGCCTTTGCATGATTATTCAGTGTGCAATTTAAGCTAGAAATAAAGCCATAATTTTCTGGGTTTTTAAAAACAACCTTTTTTGGCAAAATACACAATTTTACAGAACTTGCAGCATCAGCACCTGTGAAATTCAAGGGTTATATACTGCTGTCATAATCAGTTATTAAACAAACACCTATTTTGGGCAAAAAACTTTAATTGCGGCCTAGTCTGCATCTGTACGTGTGAGATACACCCTTTAGATACTGTGGTTCTATTCAGTTATTTGAAAAACAGCCATTTTGGGCAAAAAAATTACATTCCGGCCTAGTCTGGATCAGGATGTGTGAGATACACCCTTTAGATACTGTGGTTATATTCTTCTATTAATAAAACACCCTTTTTGTGCAAAATACACAATTTTACAGCCCTTGCAGCATCAGCACATGTGAAATTTAAGGGTTATATAGTGCTGTCATATTCAGTTATTAAACAAACACCCATTTTGGGCCCAAAAAATAATTTAGCAGCCTTCGTTGCATATGTCATTGTGAGATACACACTTTAGATACTGTGGTTCTATTCAGATATTAGAAAAATAGCCATTTTGGGCAAAAAACTTTAATTGCGGCCTAGTCTGCATCTGTACGTGTGAGATACAACCTTTACATACTGTCGTTCTATTCTGCTATTAATTAAACACCCATTTAGGGCTAGCTCCTAAATTTGAGAAATATGAGGAGAGCGTCAAATAAGGGACGTGGCCCAGGTCGTGGTGCTGCTGGTGAAGCTCCTGTTGCCGGGAGAGGACGTGGTCGATCTGTGCCAGCTACACGCACAAGTGAAACCCCTTCCTCAGGTGCGAGTAGGCGACAGAACCTTCAGCGGTATTTGGTCGGGCCTAATGCAGCTCTACGAATGGTGAGGCCAGAACAAGTACAATAGATAGTAGATTGGGTTGCTGACAGTGCCTCCAGTTCCTTCACATTGTCTCCCACCCAGTCTCCTGCTGAAAGATCAGAGTTGGCACCTGCAGCCGATATCCATCAGTCTTTCACCTCACCCCCTTGCAAATCAGCCAAGCAGTCTGAGCCCCAAGTCATGCAGCAGTCTCTTCTGCTTTTTGATGACTCTGTTAGCAGGGTTTCCCAGGGCCATCCACCTAGCCCTGCCCCAGAAATGGAAGAGATTGAGTGCACCGATGCCCAACCACTTATGTTTCAAGATGAGTACATGGGAGGACCATCGCAGCACATCTCGGATGATGAAGAAACACAGGTGCCAACTGCTGGGGCTTTCGAAAGTGTGCAGACTGACAAGGAGGGCAGGGGTGAAGACTGGGTGGAAGATTATGTGGAGGACAATGAGGTCCTTGACCCCACATGGAATCAAGGTCATGCGAGTGACCTATGTAGTTCGGAGGAAGAGGCGGTGGTCGCACAGAGCCACCAGCACAGCAGAAGAGGGAGCAGGGTGCAAAAGCGGAGCGGCCGTTCCCTAGACAGTACGCCTGCTACTGCCCACCGCAGCAAGGGACCGAGCACACTAAAGCCAGCTCCAAGGAGTTCCTTGGTGTGGCAGTTCTACAGACATTGTGCTGACGACAAGACACGAGTGGTTTGCACACTGTGTAATCAGAGCCTGAAGGGAGGCATAAATGTTCTCAACCTGAGCAAAACCTGCATGACCAGGCATTTAAATGCAAAGCACGAGCTGCAGTGGAGTAGACACCTCAAAAACCGAAAAAGTTCTCTGGCTCCTCCTGCTTCCTCTTCTGCTGCAGTCTCGGCTTCTTCATCCACCTCTGGAGTGACAGTGCCACCTGCCACCCCGCAAACAGAGGATCTGCCAGCAACACCACCACCTGGGTCACTAAGCATCTCCACAATGTCCCACGGAAGCGTTCAGCTCTCCATCTCCCAAACACTGGAGCGGAAGAGGAAGTACCCCCCTACCCACCCGCGATCCCTAGCCCTGAATGCCAGCATTTCTAAATTACTGGCCTTTGAAATGCTGTCATTCCGTCAGATGGAGACAGAGAATTTAAAGGCCTTATGGCGGTGGCTGTCCCACAGTACATCGTGCCCAGCCGCCACTACTTTTCCAGGCGAGCCATCCCTTCCCTGCACAACCAAGTGGGGGACAAAATCAGATGTGCACTGCGCAACGCCATCTGTGGCAAGGTGCACCTCACTACGGATACGTGGACCAGTAAGCACAGTCAGGGACGTTATATCTCTATAACAGCACACTGGGTAAATGCAGTGGCGGCTGGGCCTGAGGCGGATTGCAGTTTGGCGCATGTCCTTCCACCACAGAGGATTGCAGGGCGCTTCAGTTTGGCTACTGTTGCTTCCTCCTCCTACTCCGCTTCCTCATCCTCTACCGGCTCCTCATCCGGTCAGCGTAACACCTTCACCACCAACTTCAGCACAGCCAGGGGTAATGTCACCGCCAGTTCTGTGAGAAGATCTGGCAGACGTTCTTCTCTACCTCTTGTATGATGTTCTTTGTTTTGGTTTCACTTTCTTATCTCCTTTCCTTCTGCCAGGTGTCACTTATTTCGACTAATCGTCTTCCTTTATAATCCCTCCCATACTGCCTCACTTTGCGGTTTATACTACTTCCTGGATGAGGTGTTCACTGCTGGAGGCTGCTTCTGCTGTTTGTTCATAAAGTCATTTACTTTATTGTGTTTCCTTGCTGGCTTGATTCTAGATGACCCTGACTCCATCTGTATTAAGTGCAGGGAGCCGGTGGTCGTTTCCCCTCACTATTATATGGTTTTCAGGTGTCACACAGTATTAAGTACGCGGGCATGCAATCCTCTACCATACAGACCCTTGCATGGGCATAGCAGTCAGGGAGAGCTCTTAGGGTTTTATAGGGTTCACCTATAAGCTCCTTAGTTTGGGAACAAGCCAGTTGCTTATTTATTTATATGTTCCAGCTATCTGCTAACTTCATCCGTGACAGGTAAACGACAGCAGGCAGTTTTAAAACGTATCTGTTTGGGGGACAAACCCCACACCGCGCAGGAGCTGTGGACGGGCCTTGAACAACAGACTGATGAGTGGTTGGCGCCAGTGAGCCTCAAGCCTGGCCTGGTAGTGTGCGATAATGGGCAAAATCTCGTAGCAGCTCTGGGACTAGCCGGTTTGACGCACATCCCTTGCCTGGCGCATGTGCTGAATTTGGTGGTGCAGAGATTCCATAAAAATGACCCCAATATGTTAGAGCTGCTGCATAAAGTGTGGGCCGTCTGTGCGCGCTTTTGGCGTTCTCACCCTGCTGCTGCTCGCCTGTCAGCGTAACTTTGGCCTTCCCGCTTACTGCCTCATATGCGACGTGCCCACAAGGTGGAACTCCACCTTGCACATGCTGGCCAGACTGTGCAAGCAGCAGCAGGCGATTGTGGAGTTTCAGCTGCAGCACGCATGGATGAGTCGCTCTGCGGAACAGCACCACTTCACCACCAATGACTGGGCCTCCATGGGAGACCTGTGTTCCTTGTTGCGCTGTTTCGAGTACTCCACCAACATGGCCAGTGCCGATAACGCCGTTCTCAGCGTTACTATCCCACTTCTATGCCTCCTTGAAAAAACGCTGCTGGTCGATGATGGAAGAGGATGTGGCACAGGAGGAGGAGGAGGAGGAGGAGGAAGAGGGATCATTTCGTAGGGTTTCCGGCCAGTCATTCACAAGTGGCTCCGAGGGTGGGTTCCTGCACCCACAAACCCCAGGTACACAATTGTCCAGCCAGGGAACAGTTTTGGAGAATGACGAGGTGGAGGATGAGGAGACGGAGGAGGAGGAACCATGTTCACAGCAGGGTGGCACCCAGACCAGCTCATGGCCATCACTGGTGCATGGCTAGGGGGATACAGAGGATACACCTCCCACAGAGGACAGCTTTTCGTTGCCTCTGGGCAGCCTGGCACACATGAGCGATTACATGCTGCAGTGTCTCCGCAAAGACCTCCGAGTTGCCCACATTCTAACTTGTGCTGATTACTGGGTGGCCACGCTGCTGGATCCCCGTTACAAGGACAAGGTACCGTCCTTAATTCGGTCACTGGAGCGTGATTGTAAGATGCACAAGTACAAGCGCACGCTGTTAGACGCGCTGCTGGTGGCATTTCCACCTGACAGCGGGGGCACAGTGGAAGCACAAGGCAGAGGAAGAGGTCGCCAACGCAGCTGGGGCAACGCCAGCACCTCAGAAGGCAGGGTTAGCATACCCGAAATGTAGAAAAGCTTTGTCAGCATGCCAAAACAACCAGCACCACCAGCTGATATGGAACGTCTTAGCAGGAGGCAGCATTTCACCAACATGGTGGAGCAGTATGTGTGCACACGCCTACACGTACTGAATGACGGGTCTGCCCCCTTCAACTTCTGGGTCTTCAAATTGGGCACATGGCCTGAGCTTGCCCTTTACGCCTTAGAGGTGCCGGCCTGCCCTGCAGCCAGTGTATTATCTGAACGTGTGTTTAGCACGGCAGGGGGTGTCATCTCAAGTTTAAGGACAAGTTTACGTTGATTAAAATGAACCAGGCATGGATCCCACAGGACTTGTCCGTACCTTGTGCAGAATAGACATGTATACCGGCCTTAACCAGCCATTGTTATACTATAGCGCAATTGCTCATTCTTGTATTTTGGATATTTCAAACTCTTTTGGAGTGTACCCTAATAAAAATAAAAAAATTAAAACCAAAAACCAGTGTTGGCTATCTCGTCCTCCTCCAACGCTGCTTCAACCTACAACGCTATGTCCACCGCCTCCTCAAACTCCAACTTCATATGGACCTCCACCTCATAAATCAATTTTTTTTATTTTATTTGTACGTATTTTATTTTATTTTATGTCATTTCACTACTTTGTCTGTTACATTTTCGGGTGGGATTCACCAATTTTTGGGTGTGATGTACCACTACTATACCTAGTAGACAGGTTAAAAAAAAATCACTAATTTGTCTGTTACATTTTTGGGTGAAATTCACCAATTTTTGGGTGTGATATTCCACTGCTATACCTAGTAGACAGGTTAAAAAAAATTCACAAACTTGTCTGTTACATTTTCGGGTGAAATTCACCAATTCACCAAAGTACTGCATTCAGAAGTCAGAAAAAGATAAGAACGACATTGGGAACCACATCATAATACCATAAAGGTGTTCTGGTTAAGGTCCATTCACACGTCCGTGTGTGTTTTGCGGATCCACGGATCTGCGAAACATGAACAACGGCAATGTGCGTTCCGCATTTTGCGGACCGCACATCGCCGGCACTTAATAGAAAATGCTTATTCTTGTATACAATTGAAATAGGACATGTTCTATTTTTTTCGGGATCGGAATTGCCGACCCGAAATTGCGGGTCCGCATTTCCGGATCCGGGCAACACATCGTGCGGCCCCATAGAAATGAATGGGTCTGCAATTTTGCGGAACGGAATTGCGGACGTGTGAATGGAGCCTTAGTCTGGTGGGCAGAAACTGTAACGGTCACGTCCACACACACACAGGGGGAAGGATAGTGACCACTGCGCTCCACCCTCACCCCTGGCCCTGCCTACTTGCCTCACGAGTCCTAATGACAGGGGACAACTGGACGACAGTCCCTAACTTAGGATACGTGCAGGGAAGACAGACAAGACAAAATACGGAACATGAACGGACCGGGTCAGAACCAAGAGAGCTACGCAGTACAAAGGGTTAAGCAAAGAATGGTCAGGAGAAGCCGGGGTCAAATACCAGGAGAGTAGAGAAGTACAAGAGGAGTCATAAGAGAGTAGTCAGGTGGGAGCCGAGGTCACAATACCAGGACGGATGCGCAGTACAGGAGGAGCAGGCAAAGGATCATCAGGGAGCGGAATCAGGTGAGTATTCAGTAGTCCAACAAATAGCCAGGAACCTAGAAATTAACAGGCAACCTGTGGCTAGCAGGCTGCCTGTATTTATAGTGGGGAGTGAGGGTCATGTGACGTGGCCAGCGTCACATGACCGACAGACCAACCAGTTGAGCATCGAGTGATCAGCTCGGCGCTCAGGGCAGACTTAGGAGCAGGGAGCCACCCAGCAGTAAAGCCGCCCTGGGAATGAGGTCAAACACAGATCCTCATTCCCAAAGCTAAGCAACAGTTCTGCGGGCAATGGGGGACCGAGTGCACCTTCTGTGACGGTAGTAGACGGTAGTAGAAAATATCCCCGTCAAGCATTCCCTTCTTCTCATAAAAGAAAATCACCCAATATTCCACGAGTAGGAATATCCCTGGAATCGCCGAATAATCCACACATGAGTCAAAACTTAATGCTGGAACAAGACTGATTTACTGGTACACAGAACTCACAATTTATGCAGCATAAAACTCCTCTTCTGGCCCAGGCTAGATAATTGAGTTTTAACAATACACACAGCTCAATTATCCTAAAACTCCTCCTCTGGGCCAGACTAGATAATTGAGTTTTAACAATGCACACAGCTCAATTATCTGCTGGCCAGAACATTTACAATTTTTTACAATTTCAGAAAAGTACTTTCTATCCCACATACAAACATAATCTCAACATCCCTGTTCGGTACACGAATACATTCATTCTTGACATTTGGAACCGACAATATAGACCTTAAAATAGCAGGGAGAGAATTAAACTGAAATATATAGGCAATTGCATAAAAGTCCTTCACACCTTCGGAACCCCGTTACAGTACCCCCCCTTTTACGAGGGGCCACCGGACCCAAGACTTCAGGCGATGGCTTTTCAGGGTGTTCTAAATGAAATTTACGAACCAGTCTAGGAGCATGAACCTCCCTGGCAGGTACCCAAGATCTCTCTTCAAGTCCATACCCCTTCCAGTGAATCAGGTACTGCAAGGAGTTACGCACCCTCCTGACATCCACTATTTTAGACACGACATACTCGACAGCATCATTAACAAGAACCGGCGGAGGCGAGGCTTTCGATGGTACTACCGGTTCAAAATATTTTTTAAGTAGAGATTTATGGAACACATTATGAATGTGGAATGACTCGGGCAGCTCCAACCTAATTGATACCGGGTTAATCACCTCCGTGATCTTATATGGTCCAATAAAACGAGGAGCAAATTTTCTAGAAGCTACCTTGAGAGATAGATTCTTGGAGGACAACCATACTTTATCCCCAACCTGAAAGTTCACCCCCCTTGAACGTCTCCTATCGGTCTTGAGTTTTTGAGAACTTTGAGCCTTTTCTAGATTCGATTGAACCCGGTCCCAAACTGTGCACAGTTCGGAGGAGAGTTTATCAGCTTCAGGGTTAGAGGAGGAGACGGACGACCCAGAATGAAAACGGGGATGAAAACCATGGTTACAAAAGAAAGGGGAGACCCCAGCAGAAGAATTGACACGGTTATTCAAAGCAAATTCAGCCAACAGAAGGAATTTGACCCATAATTGCTGGTCATCAGCAACATACAACCTCAGGAATTGTTCCACAGACTGATTAAGGCGTTCAGTCTGCCCATTACTCTCAGGATGGTAGGCGGAAGAAAAAGACAACAGAATTTTACATCTTTGACAGAAGGCCCTCCAGAATTTGGACACAAACTGCACACCCCTGTCCGAAACAATATTTTCCGGGATGCCATGTAAACGAACAATCTCTCTCACAAAAATAGACGCCAGGGTTTTAGCATTCGGAAGTTTAGACAGGGGAATGAAATGAACCATCTTGCTAAACCTATCGACCACTACCCAAACCACAGTCTTACCCTCCGCCAGCGGTAGGTCAGTTATAAAGTCCATCGAGATATGGGACCAGGGTCTACTGGGAATGGGTAGGGGTCGTAGGTTACCAGCAGGGCGAGTCCTAGGTGTCTTAGACCTGGCACAAACCTCACAGGCTGACACGTAGGACTTGACATCCCTGGTCAGAGTGGGCCACAAATAAGATCTAGAAACCAGATCCTTAGTGCCCTCAACACACAAAAGGCAGAATCGTGACACTCACCCAACAGCTGGAGACAAAATTGTACGGGAACAAACAACTTATCTGTTGGGGTGGATGCCGGTGCCAGATGTTGTTCAGACCTAATGCGAGCCGAGATATCCTGGGTTAGAGCCGCTAAGAAGATGTTTGCTGGTAGGATGGATTCAGGCGGCGTCTCAGTGGGTTGAAAAGCATGGAAGCTCCAAGATAATGCGTCTGCCTTCACATTTTTACTTCCCGGCCTGAACGTAATGGAGAAATCAAAACGGGTAAAAAACAGAGCCCATCGGGCTTGTCGGGGATTCAACCTCTTAGCAGACTTGAGAAACATTAGGTTTTTATGATCAGTGACAACAGTTACTCGATGCCTTGCCCCCTCCAAAAAATGTCTCCACTCCTCAAATGCCCATTTAATAGCCAGCAGCTCCCTATTCCCTATGTCGTAGTTTCTCTCCGTGGGAGAGAATTTCCTAGAGAAGAAGGCACACGGTCTCAGGTTAGTGAGGCTAGCAGGACCTTGTGAAAGGACTGCTCCTGCGCCGTCCTCGGACGCATCCACCTCCACAATAAAGGGTCTCTCCTGATCAGGCTGGATCAGAATGGGAGCGCTACTAAATGCCTTTTTTAATGTTTCAAATGAAGAAATGGCCTTGGTAGACCAATTCTCCAAATCCGCCCCTTTCTTAGTAAGGTCGGTCAATGGCTTAGCAATTACAGAAAAGTTCATGATAAATTTACGGTAGTAATTAGCGAAACCCAAAAACCGTTGTAAAGCCTTTAAGGATGAAGGCCTTACCCATTCCTTAATTGCTAAAACCTTACCAGGATCCATCCTAAAGGCGTGAGGAGTCAAAGCATGCCCTAGAAACAGTATCTCCTGTACACCAAAGACACATTTTTCTTGCTTAGCGGATAGCTGGTTCTCCCTCAACACCTCTAATACTTGTTTGACATGAGACACATGAGATTCGAAATCAGGAGAGAATATCAAAATGTCGTCAAGATAGACAATAATAAATTTACCTAAGAACTCCCTAAGAATATCGTTCATTAAGTTTTGGAACACAGCTGGGGCATTGCTGAGTCCAAAAGGCATCACCTGATATTCAACGTGTCCTATCGGAGTATTGAACGCTGTCTTCCATTCGTCTCCCTCCTTGATTCGGATTAGATTGTATGCCCCTTTCAGGTCAATCTTGGAAAACCAGGTTGCCCCCAAAACCTGGTTAAATAAATCCGGAATCAATGGGAGAGATTATCTATTTTGGACAGTGATTTTATTTAATCTCCAGTAATCAATACAAGGCCTAAGACCACCATCCTTCTTTTTAACAAAGAAAAACCCTGCTCCCATAGGAGAGACTGAAGGTCTAATATGCCCTTTAGCAAGGCTCTCCTTAATATAATCTTCCATAGCCTTGCGTTCGGGCCCTGAAAGATTATAAATTCGACCTTTAGGAAATTCGGCACCCTCAATTAGCTCTATGGCGCAATCATAAGGTCTATGGGGAGGTAGAACCTCTGGAGTAAGGGACGAGAACACATCAGAATATTCCTTAATAACAGAGGGTAATGTATTAGACCTTACTGAAACCCCAGCCTGGACCAAGGACAAGCATGAGTCACACTTAGGTCCCCATTTCACCAACTCTCCTTTGGACCAATCAATTGTGGGGTTATGTAAACGGAGCCAAGGCAACCCTAGTACCACCTCAACCGGTAGGTTCTCCAGGACTAGAAGAGAACATCTCTCAGAGTGGCACACACCCACGGACAGAGAAATTTCAGAGGTACATGACCTCACCGTACCACCAATCAGGGGAGGAGCATCAATAGCCATGACATGGATAGGTGTAGGTAAAGCAAACATTGGAATACCCAATTTACTAGCAAACTCAAAGTCAATAAAGCTGGCCGCTGAACCAGAATCAATAAAGGCCTTACCCGGCCACTTATTAACCCCCAGAGAAATTGTTATGGGTACCAAAAGCTTACCTTTAGAAAAATCAGGGTGTACCTGGTCTTTAGGTTGTCTTGCCTTAGGAGACTTGTCAGAGAGGACCCTCTTAGGACACTTGTTGATCCAATGGCCAGGATCTCCACAGTAGAAGCACTCTCCACTTTTGCGACGAAGATTACCCCGGGTCATGCCAACCTGCATGGGTCCCTCGGTGGAGACCTCAGTGTTGTCCCTGGAAAAGGCCTCTGGCTGGACCACCATCTGAGAACAGAACTGTCGTTCTTGTCGTCTCTCTCTAACTCGTCTGTCAAGTCGGACAACTAGGGTCATCATCTCCTCTAAGGTCTCAGGAATTTGGTAATTGACTAATACATCTTTTAAATTATCAGATAGACCAGACCTAAACTGACTCTTCAGGGCTGGTTCATTCCATCCTGAGGGGACACACCACAGTCTGAATTGGGTGCAATACTCCTCCGCAGGGAGATGGCCCTGAACCAGTGCCCTAAGAGCCGTCTCGGCTACTAGGGCCCTGTCTGGTTCGTCATAGAAGGTACCCAGGGCCTGAAAAAACCCTGGCCCCAGGAGATAACGAAAATGCCCAGTCCTGGGGATCACCCTGTAGTAGAGAAATGATAATCCCCACGCGTTGGCTCTCGGGACCGGAGGACACGGGGCGCAAACGGAAGTAAAGTTTGCAATTCTCCTTAAAGGAGAGAAACCTCTTCCGGTCTCCAGAAAAGGGTTCTGAGAGCTTGATCTGGGGTTCAAAATGTGGACTGGAGGACAGAGGAGTGGAAGAACCTTGCCCTAACTCACAAGAATGGAGTTTCTCTCCTAGCTCCTGCACCATCTGTGTCAAGTTAGAGGCATGGTCAGTCAGGGTAGTAAGAGGATTCATGATACAGTGGTTATTGGGCCTATTAATCTGTAACGGTCACGTCCACACACACACAGGGGGAAGGATAGTGACCACTGCGCTCCACCCTCACCCCTGGCCCTGCCTACTTGCCTCACGAGTCCTGATGACAGGGGACAACTGGACGACAGTCCATAACTTAGGATACGTGCAGGGAAGACAGACAAGACAAAATACGGAACATGAACGGACTGGGTCAGAACCAAGAGAGCTACGCAGTACAAAGGGTTAAGCAAAGAATGGTCAGGAGAAGCCGGGGTCAAATACCAGGAGAGTAGAGAAGTACAAGAGAAGTCCTAAGAGAGTAATCAGGTGGGAGCCGAGGTCACAATACCAGGACGGATGCGCAGTACAGGAGGAGCAGGCAAAGGATCGTCAGGGAGCGGAATCAGGTGAGTATTCAGTAGTCTAACAAATAGCCAGGAACCTAGAAATTAACAGGCAACCTGTGGCTAGCAGGCTGCCTGTATTTATAGTGGGGAGTGAGGGTCATGTGACGTGGCCAGCGTCACATGACCAACAGACCAACCAGTTGAGCACCGAGTGATCAGCTCGGCGCTCAAGGCAGACTTAGGAGCAGGGAGCCACCCAGCAGTAAAGCCGCCCTGGGAATGAGGTCAAACACAGATCCTCATTCCCAAAGCTAAGCAACAGTTCTGCGGGCAATGGGGGACCGAGTGCACCTTCGGAACCCCGTTACAGAAACAGGCTGACACATTTAAGTATCTCCTTTTTAGTAGCTCAACCCTTAAATTAACTTTATTACTCTTAAAATTAAAAAAACTATTTTATTATATGGCCCCTAGCTTTATATTACACCTCTTGACTTCTATGGTTTTCCGTATCAGAACATGATGAAAAAACTTAAAAACTATATTAGGCATATTTCTGGCACAGATTGCTACACAACGGTTATTTGCGCAGCAATCTGCAACGTTTTCCAGCTCACGCCAGGTCTAAAAAAGGGAGTGTGGCCTGGGCAGGGAAAAGGAGGGGCCAGCAGGCCCGTCTCATTCATAGAATGGTCTAAAGAAAGCTGTCTTAGGCTCCATTCACACGTCCGCAAATGGGTCCGCATCCGTTCCGCAATCTTGCGGAACGGGTGCGGACCCATTCATTCTCTATTGGGACGGAATGGATGAGGACAGCACACAGTGTGCTGTCCGAAACCGCATTTGCGGAGCGCGGCCCAGATCTTTCAGTCCGCAGCTCCGCAAAAGATAGAAGGCTGGTCTTATTCAATGACCCCCTAAGTGCACACTTTGGCCAATTTCACATCAGCATATTCAGTCTGTCAAATGCACTCTGGGTGGCAGCAGTTTATGGACGATTATAGGTTAGAATCGCAATTATTTTTTTCTGGCAATAACGTTTTATTTTTCTGTCAGGGGTGCACTGTATGTAGAGGGGTGCACATATACATTAGATACTGTCCTCCAGTCCTCCCTTTATATACTATAATGTGTATAGTGGAAGGGCTGGATAAGAGTTTCTGATGTACCTCACCAAAAATAGAAAACCACACATTAAATAAAGTATGTATTTATATTCTATCTTAAAATAAAATAAAGATATAAAATATTACACAAAATGCAGTTTGGACTTATGCTATAGACAAAACCCCACTTCCCACAGTCCAGGTCTGATCAAAACCACCCAGCATGAAAAATAATGGGTGGTATAATGGTAGGCAGATAATAGAAAGAGCCAAGCAAATTATCTATATGCTCGCACCACAAGTTGTAAATCACAAGGGTGACTAGGGAATCGTCATCCCTATATCACAGACATACCAAACTATTGCACCACCATCACACGGGCACGGGCACTCACGTTTGTGAGTTATTTATTATTGGTGCATATCTATTTTCTGCAGGCATTTATTTGTCTTTTTTTGCAGACTTTTCCAGTATTATGGATTTTCTAGCTCGGGAAGCCTCTTGGAGGTCCCAGGCGAACGCTATTTTCAACTGTGGTGGTGAGAGCACACAGGATGTTGATCATCAAAGGAACACACGTGATGTGAAGAGTTTATTCAGGAACCTCTCGCATAAACGGCTATGTATTTGGTGGAACAAGACCTCCATGGAGCAGTATGTATCCAAAAATTTGATTCCACTGGGTCTTCGGATCCAGGTTTTTCCCTCCTATGGCTCAGATGTGGATCAATTGAATGCCAAATGGGAGGAAGCATGTAATGTCTGTTCAATCACTTTTTTAAAACTTCTCATATCAGCAAATGAGACTACGCTGGCTGAGGTTGATAATGAATTGACCACCGTCGATGTCCAGCTGAAACAGATACTCAGCAGTACGTACTTAGAGGCCTTCAAACATGAAATGGAGAGCACTCATGACCAATGGGAAAAACAAATAAAAGAACGCAAGGCCAGCAAATTCCAGAGGGACTGCCAGGACTACGAACAGAAACGGGTCTATCGATGGAAACAGTATAGAATGGCACCACGGAGTAGAAGTGCGTCGGTCTCCTCCTACGCTTCGACCGATGCCGAAGGGGCAAGAGATGATGATGTGGCCATTTCCCGTCCTACGAGATATTGTGGTAAACGGAAGGAATTGCCTAACAACCAAAAAATCAACAAAAGATATCGCACAAGGGACGCAGGCCCATCTAGAGCCCAGGTAATCAATCTTTCGGATGTTATTCTTACTGAGGCCCAACTAGAAGTCCTAAGTTGGGCCTAAACTTTGTTCCGACCACTAAATTTGATGTCTTTACAGCGATAAAAGATCTGAATTTATTCGCAAGGAATTTGGTTTTTAAAAGGATTTTTCATAAGGACGGAGACCGCCCGAGTACACCTTTGGACGATGAACAAAGAGCAATACAAGATTTATGTGATTTGCTGGACGAACAGGACCCCGCCCCAGTAAGTAGACTGCCGAGCACATTGGTGCCGAAATCTAAAAAGTTCCCTGCTGCATCTATGTTCCCCAACATAGACATTTTTGTCAAACTGGTAACTGACGACCTGAGTAAGACCTCAACCAGGTTTTGCTATGGAAATATGGATGGCAATTTACGTCTGGCGGTGAAGCAATTGAGCAATATGAAGGATCTGATTATAAAACCTTCTGATAAAGGGGGTAATGTGGTGGTCTGGCCAGCCACAAGGAGGTCTTTCGCCAGTTAAAGAACACCACATGTTATAAAAAACTGATCTTTAACCCTCTCAACTCCTTTCAGGATGCTCTAGGGAAGATACTGCGCTCTGCTCATGACCGGGGCATTATCAGTCAAAAGGAATTGAATTGTCTACTTGTAACTTAACCCACGATACCCACATTCTATCTGCTACCCAAAGTGCACAAGCAGCTGTCAACTCCACCAGACCGTCCCATCGTGGCAGGTAATAACAATATGTGTGAACCCATTTGCAGATTGGTATACAGTTGGAGGAGGACATGCTAATCATGACCTGTGTGATGTGGAATCACTATATACCTCCACCTGTCACAAGGATGGGATGACAGCAGTGGCTCAGTTCCTGGCAATGTCAGATGTTGAAGGTGATTATGCCTCCTTTATTTTTCAGATCTTAGATTTTGCCCTCAGTCACAACTTTTTTATGTTTAAGGGATCCTTCTACCTACAGCTCTAGGGAACGGCCATGGGGGCGGCCTGTGCGCCGTCCTATGCCAACCTTTTCCTGGGGCTGTGGGAGAGGGGTCTCTTTCTCACTGACCCTGTCCCTTCCATTGACAGGGTGCACCTGTGGAATCGTTACATCGATGATGTGCTTTTGATCTGGCAAGGCACGACTGGGGAATTGGATTCCTTTATGACGAATCTGAACAAGAATCATCTTAACATTCACCTTACATACAAATCTGGTCGAAGCGACATGGATTTCCTGGACGTACTTTTACAAGTGGACCAGGATGGCTATATTTATACTGATCTTCATCGGAAACCTACCTCTGTTAATAGTCTTTTGCATGCTGGATCTTCCCACCCAAGGAAACTGATTGAAGGTATCCCTACGGGTCAATATTTGCGACTCAGGCGAATATGCTCCAATGATGACCTTTTTGAAAAGCGAGCGCAGGAACTGACCAAAAGATTTAGGGAGAGGGGCTACACTGAATCTCCACTAAAGAAAGGCTACTTCAGAGCTAGACGATCCGGCAGGGATGACCTCCTACAACAACGGCCGAAGGGGACAAAGAATTCCCAGAGTAACATGGTACGTTTTATTACCACCTTTTATTCAGGCTATAATGCTGTGTTGAAATCGTTGAAGAAACACTGGAACATTCTATATATGGACCCGATTTTGAAACAGCATCTATCCCCCAGACCTTCCCTTACCTTCCGACAAGATAGCAACATCCGGGATGCTCTCGTCCACAGCCATTATCAGGGGACCTTCCCTCCCAGATTATTTGGTTCCAAGAGCTCTAAATGGGGCTGTCGTCCATGCAACTGTGTGGCGTGTGCTAACTTTCTAACCACGACCTCCTTTACATATTCCACAGGCCATAAGATCTATCAAATTACTCATACGATCACCTGTAACACCATCGGGGTGGTCTATGCCGCGACTTGTCCGTGCGGCCTTCAATATGTGGGTCTTACCTCACGTGAATTGAAGCGCCGGACCAGAGAACATGTTCTGGGGATACAGTCTGCTGCGGATGAGGAGGACGACACCTGTCTCAAGACAATTCCACATCATTTCAAGGCCCACCATGCTTGTGATGGTTCCCTCTTAAAGGTAAGAGGTATAGACAGGGTCTTTGTAGATAGTAGGGGTGGGAACTGGAAACGTATACTAGCCCAACGCGAGGCTAAATGGATTTTCCAGCTCGACACGGTCACCCCCCATGGTCTGAACGAGGGTCTTAGCTTTGCCCCCTTTCTATAATTGTTCCATCATACGTACAGACTGACCGCGGCGGAGGCATTTCTGATTCCTATTGATCTATTTTGGTGTTCCTTTATAAATTGTCTACATATGTGTGTTTATATACATGTGTGGATGTTTGCTTCGCATGCATTCACTCATGGTTGCTTTTAGGTTTTTTAATCTGGTAGTTTGACCACTTTGCAGGTTGTTATCCTCATGCCTGTATTTTTGTGGCTTATTTCTGTTATTCTTGGTTTTTAATTATGTCTCTTTTTGTTAGTTATCCAGGTGTGGCCGCCCTGTATGCTATCGATTCCATATCTGATACTAAACCTCCCCTCCCCCCCTTTGGAGAGGACCCCACGGAGGAACCTATATACGGGGGCCGTTAATTACATTTGCTGTTGCATTTGCATTTTCCAACATCCATATAATTACTATTTTATATATATTTTTATTTTAATTTGTTCATGTCTTTAGTTATACTCTATCAGTATCTTCACTTACTGCAGATAGTGGATCTGTGTATGTTTTATTGATATGGATTTTCCACTGTTATTATGTACACACTGTCACTGGCTTTACCCCCACACTCCTGCACCTTTCATACATCCTCTATGTCGGCGCGGGCGCATGTGCCCGCTGTGTGGCACCATTGTCTCAATCACTTGCGCTTCAGCGCCAGCTGTGTGCAGTGTTACACCTACATATTCATTCAAACTGTGGTCTTTTTTATTTTCCATGGTTTCTTTACACTTATATTCATATACATTATTTATTATGCACGTTGTTGTACAATTTTGTGTTTGCGCTTCACCAGTTCTACCCATAGCACTGTATTCTTTCGGAGTCCGGATATATGCGTTCCACATGGTCATGTGATTACGTTTGCGTTCCATGCCTGTGGTAGACATTTCCGGTATGTCCGATCTTAGTATTCTATATTTGTCTACATTATTTGTATATAATCTTATAATGATGTTGGCATGTATAATGGTACCATCTCTGCTATCTAACATACACTATACACCTATGCCCTAATGTAGTTATCTCTTCCTCCTCCTCTCCTCTTGAACCGGAAGTGACGCATTGCGTTCCACGACACGGTGCGCTCCTTCCAATGACCGGAAGTGACGCGGTGCGTTCCACTGTGGAGCGCACTCGCCTCCCTTCCATGTGTGGCCACACATGTCCCTCTCCAGCTGCCTATAGTTCTAATTAATCATCTATCTATAAAAGATATCCTATTAGCTTGACCTACATACACACCCCTCTCCCCCTGAGGAAGCTTACGCGAAACGTGCGTCGGGGCTCTCTGGTTCACCACCCAGGTATCTATTCTATGGCTTTTCAGTAACAGTTCAGTATACACTGCGTGCAGAATTATTAGGCAAATGAGTATTTTGACCTAGGGATCGACCGATATTGATTTTTTAGGGCCGATACCGATAATTTGTGAACTTTCAGGCCGATAGCCGATAATTTATACCGATATTCTGGGAATTTTCATTTTTGAGAAAAAAAAAAAAATTCCTACACAAATCTGCTGAAAATTAATATGTTTATTGTTAATGTGTATTTTTTTTGTTTATTGTTAATGTGTATTTTTTTTTTATAAGTCTTTTTCATTTATACTTAATATTTTTGTGTTTTTTTTTTTACTAACTTTTAGCCCCCTTAGGGACTAGAACCCTTGTCCTATTCCCCCTGATAGATCTCTATCAGGGTGAATAGGATCTCACACTGTCCCTGCTGCTCTGTGCTTTGTGCACACAGCAGCATGGAGCTTACCATGGCAGCCAGGGCTTCAATAGCGTCCTGGCTGCCATGGTAACCGATCGGAGCCCCAGGCTTACACAGCTGGGGCTCCGATCGGAGGAGCAGGGGAGAGGGGATCCTGTGGCCACTGCCACCAATGAGTAATACTATTGGCCGGGATTGGGGTGGGGGCGCACTGCGCCACCAATGATTAATACTGGGGGGCTTGGGGGGGGGGGGGGCGCACTGCACCACCAATGAAGATAAGTCTCTCAATCATTCATATACAGGAGGCGGGAGCTGGCTGCAGAATCACATAGCCGGCTCCCGACCTCTATGAGCGGTAGCTGCGATCCGCGGCACCTGAGGAGTTAACTACCGCGGATCGCAGCTATCGCTCATAGAGGCCGGGAGCCGGATATGTGATTCTGCAGCCAGCTCCCGCCTCCTGTATATGAATGAATGAAAGGCTTATCTTCATTGGTGGCGCAGCGGCCACAGCCCCTCCCCTCCTCTTGTCTTCTCTTCTGTCATTGGCGGCAGCGGCAGCAGCACAGGGGGAGGAGACACTGCTTCCTTCTCCCCTGTGCTGCGGAGGGAACACAGAACGCGCTGAGAGCAGCGCGTTCTGTGTTCCCCATACGTTATCGGTATATCGGCAAAATAGATGCCGATACCGATAACGTTCAAAATCCCCAATATCGGCCGATAATATCGGCCAAACCGATAATCGGTCGATCCCTATTTTGACCACATCATCCTCTTTATGCATGTTGTCTTACTCCAAGCTGTATAGGCTCGAAAGCCTACTACCAATTAAGCATATTAGGTGATGTGCATCTCTGTAATGAGAAGGGGTGTGGTCTAATGACATCAACACCCTATATTAGGTGTGCATAATTATTAGGCAACTTCCTTTCCTTTGGCAAAATGGGTCAAAAGAAGGACTTGACAGGCTCAGAAAAGTAAAAAATAGTGAGATATCTTGCAGAGGGATGCAGCACTCTTAAAATTGCAAAGCTTCTGAAGCGTGATCATCGAACAATCAAGCGTTTCATTCAAAATAGTCAACAGGGTCGCAAGAAGCGTGTGGAAAAACCAAGGCGCAAAATAACTGCCCATGAACTGAGAAAAGTCAAGCGTGCAGCTGCCAAGATGCCACTTGCCACCAGTTTGGCCATATTTCAGAGCTGCAACATCACTGGAGTGCCCAAAAGCACAAGGTGTGCAATACTCAGAGACATGGCCAAGGTAAGAAAGGCTGAAAGACGACCACCACTGAACAAGACACACAAGCTGAAACGTCAAGACTGGGCCAAGAAATATCTCAAGACTGATTTTTCTAAGGTTTTATGGACTGATGAAATGAGAGTGAGTCTTGATGGGCCAGATGGATGGGCCCGTGGCTGGATTGGTAAAGGGCAGAGAGCTCCAGTCCGACTCAGACGCCAGCAAGGTGGAGGTGGAGTACTGGTTTGGGCTGGTATCATCAAAGGTGAGCTTGTGGGGCCTTTTCGGGTTGAGGATGGAGTCAAGCTCAACTCCCAGTCCTACGGCCAGTTTCTGGAAGACACCTTCTTCAAACAGTGGTACAGGAAGAAGTCTGCATCCTTCAAGAAAAACATGATTTTCATGCAGGACAATGCTCCATCACACGCGTCCAAGTACTCCACAGCGTGGCTGGCAAGAAAGGGTATAAAAGAAGAAAATCTAATGACATGGCCTCCTTGTTCACCTGATCTGAACCCCATTGAGAACCCGTGGTCCATCATCAAATGTGAGATTTACAAGGAGGGAAAACAGTACACCTCTCTGAACAGTGTCTGGGAGGCTGTGGTTGCTGCTGCACGCAATGTTGATGGTGAACAGATCAAAACACTGACAGAATCCATGAATTGCAGGCTTTTGAGTGTCCTTGCAAAGAAAGGTGGCTATATTGGTCATTGATTTGTTTTTGTTTTTGAATGTCAGAAATGTATATTTGTGATTGTTGAGATGTTATATGGGTTTCACTGGTAAAAATAAATAATTGAAATGGGTATATATTTGTTTTTTGTTAAGTTGCCTAATAATTATGCACAGTAATAGTCACCTGCACACACAGATATCCCCCTAAAATAGCTAAAACTAAAAACAAACTAAAAACTACTTCCAAAATATTCAGCTTTGATATTAATGAGTTTTTTGGGTTCATTGAGAACATGGTTGTTGTTCAATAATAAAATTAATCCTCAAAAATACAACTTGCCTAATAATTCTGCACTCCCTGTATATTATCTATGCACTTTGCACTTTATACATTCATGTATTGTATTTGATTTTAATACTGTTCTGACGGCCCTGGCTGTATCTATATATTATATACCTACGCTGTACTCCTATGACCTTGCCAGTATTGATATGTCGAATGCCTAGTGGTGTCCCATTTTTATCCTGTGTGTTCTCCATTCACCATTGTATTGTCTCCCATTGTATTTTATCTGATTTTTTTGTCTCTTTTTGAGACTATAATAAAGTTTATATTCATTACTATTTGTGCTAGCCTCTTTCTCTTTTGGTGTTGTACTTTGCGTGTAGGCTTAGCACGGGCATTCACGTTTGTGAGTCATTAATTATTGGTGCACATCACATTATATAGTAGTTACAGCATAATCTAAGATGCAAAAAATGCATTCAATATAAATATATATACAAATGAGCACATGGTGGAGCAACATGATGAAATACGGGACAGAGTATAGGGGGTGAGCAACCCTGATGTACGTTTCGCCTCGCTTCCTCCTGGGGGCATTTCTGATGTATACAAAGAAAGGAGTGGGAAAGGGTATATAGTGTATTTATATAGTGCATTTAGAGGGAGGAGTGTATATAGTATATAGAGGGAGCAGTGGAGGAGGGTATATAGTGTAAATGGAGGAAGGAGTGGAGGAGGGTATATAGCAGGAGTGGAGGAGGGTATATAGTGTATATAGAGGGAGGACTGGAAGAGGGTATATAGTGTGTATATAGAGGGAGGAGTGGAGCAGGGTATATAGTGTGTAAATATAAGGAGGACTGGAGGAGGGTATATACACTGCTCAAAAAAATAAAGGGAACACAAAAATAACACATCCTAGATCTGAATTAATTAAATATTCTTCTGAAATACTTTGTTCTTTACATAGTTGAATGTGCTGACAACAAAATCACGCAAAAATAAAAAAATGGAAATCAAATTTTTCAACCCATGGAGGTCTGGATTTGGAGTCACACTCAAAATTAAAGTGGAAAAACACACTACAGGCTGATCCAACTTTGATGTAATGTCCTTAAAACAAGTCAAAATGAGGCTCAGTAGTGTGTGTGGCCTCCACGTGCCTGTATGAACTCCCTACAACGCCTGTGCATGCTCCTGATGAGGTGGCGGACGGTCTCCTGAGGGATATCCTCCCAGACCTGGACTAAAGCATCTGCCAACTCCTGGACAGTCTGTGGTGCAATGTGACATTGGTGGATAGAGCGAGACATGATGTCCCAGATGTGCTCAATTGGATTCAGGTCTGGGGAACGGGCGGGCCAGTCCATAGCATCAATGCCTTCGTCTTGCAGGAACTGCTGACACACTCCAGCCACATGAGGTCTAGCATTGTCTTGCATTAGGAGGAACCCAGGGCCAACCGCACCAGCATATGGTCTCACAAGGGGTCTGAGGATCTCATCTCGGTACCTAATGGCAGTCAGGCTACCTCTGGCGAGCACATGGAGGGCTGTGCGGCCCTCCAAAGAAATGCCACCCCACACCATTACTGACCCAATGCCAAACCGGTCATGCTGGAGGATGTTGCAGGCAGCAGAACGTTCTCCACGGCGTCTCAAAACTCTGTCACGTCTGTCACATGTGCTCAGTGTGAACCTGCTTTCATCTGTGAAGAGCACAGGGCGCCAGTGGCGAATTTGCCAATCTTGGTGTTCTCTGGCAAATGCCAAACGTCCTGCACGGTGTTGGGCTGTAAGCACAACTCCAACCTGTGGACGTCGGGCCCTCATATCACCCTCATGGAGTCTGTTTCTGACCGTTTGAGCAGACACATGCACATTTGTGGCCTGCTGGAGGTCATTTTGCAGGGCTCTGGCAGTGCTCCTCCTGTTCCTCCTTGCACAAAGGCGGAGGTAGCGGTCCTGCTGCTGGGTTGTTGCCCTCCTACGGCCTCCTCCACATCTCCTGATGTACTGGCCTGTCTCCTGGTAGCGCCTCCATGCTCTGGACACTACGCTGACAGACACAGCAAACCTTCTTGCCACAGCTCGCATTGATGTGCCATCCTGGATAAGCTGCACTACCTGAGCCACTTGTGTGGGTTGTAGACTCCGTCTCATGCTACCACTAGAGCGAAAGCACCATCAGCATTCAAAAGTGACCAAAACATCTGCCAGGAAGCATAGGAACTGAGAAATGGTCTATGGTCACCACCTGCAGAACCACTCCTTTATTGGGGGTGTCTTGCTAATTGCCTATAATTTCCAACTGTTGACTATCCCATTTGCACAACAGCATGTGAAATTGATTGTCACTCAGTGTTGCTTCCTAAGTGGACAGTTTGATTTCACAGAAGTGTGATTGACTTGAAGTTACATTGTGTTGTTTAAGTGTTCCCTTTATTTTTTTCAACAGTGTAGTATATATATATATATATATATATATATATATATATATATATATATATAGGGAAGAGGGTATATAGTGTATATAGAGGGACGACTGGAGGAGGGTATATAGTGTATATATAGAGGGAGGAGTGGAGGAGGGGGTATATATATATATATATATATATATATATATTAGAATATCGTGTAAAAGTCCATTTATTTCAGTAATGCAGCTTAAAATTAGAATTTTGTGAAAAGGTTCAATATTCTTGGCTCAAAGTGTCACACTCTAGTCAGCTAATAATCCATATCCCCTGAGCAAAGGGGACCTGAGATTGTGACTTTGGGGTTTTCATAAGCTGTAAGCCATAATCATCCAAATTATAACAAATAAAGGCTTGAAATTTCTCGCTTTGCATGTAATGAGTCTGTCTCATATGTCAGTTTTATCTTTTAAGTTGCATTACTGAAATAAATGAACTGTGCACAATATTCGAATTTTTAGAGTTTCACCTGTATATAGAGGGAGGAAGTTATATAATGTATATAGAGGGAGGACTGGAGGAAGGTTTATGGTGTATATAGAGGGAGGAAATTATATAATGTATATAGAGGGAGGACTGGAGGAGGGTATATAATGTATATAAAGGGAGTAGTGGAGGAGGGTACATAATGTATATAGAGGGAGGAGAGTATATAATGTATATATAGGGAGGACTGGAGTGGGGTATATAGTATTTAGAGAGAGGACTGGAGGAGGCTATATAATGTATATAGAGGAAGTAGTGGAGGAGGATATATAGTGTATATAGAGGGAGGACTGGAGAAGGGTATATAATGTATATAGAGGGAGGACTGGAGGAGGGTATATAGAGGTAGGAGTTTATATAGAGGGAGGACTGGAGAATGATATATAATGTATATATAGAGAGGAGTGGAAGAGGGTATATACTGTATATAGAGGGAGGAGAGTATATAGTGTGTATATATAGGGAGGACTTGAGGAGGGTATATAGTGTATATAGAGGGAGGACTGGAGGAGGTATATAGTGTATGTAGATGGAGGGGGGAGTGTCTATAATGTATATAGAGGAAGGATGGTATATAATATATATAGAGGGAGGAGGGTATATAATGTATATAGAGGGAGGAGTGGAGGAGGGTATCGTATTTTTCGCCCTATAAGACGCACCTAGGTTTTAGAGGAGGACAATAAGAAAATTATATTTTTCATTAGACCTCAGATCAGGCCAGAAATCAGACCCCTAATGTTAATAAGGCCCCATGCCATTTATCAGCCCTCATTATGAGCCCCCATGCCATTTCTGAGCCCCTGTTATGAGCCCCCATGCCATCTATAAGCCCCAGTGCCATTTATGAGCCCCCATGCCACAGAGCAAATAAAATAAAAAAACACTTACCTCTCCTGCTCTTGAATCCGCCGCTCCTCACCTCCAGCGCGCTCTGTCTTCTTCCTCCGTCGGCTGTGCTGTGAACCAACGCGCACAGCATGAGGTAACAGAGCACCCTCACACTGTGCACAGCCAACAGCCGAGGACCACAAAGCGGTGAGTATAGAGCCTTCACCGCTTCATGGTCCTCCGGTACTAATGAGCGCTTGAAGTGCTCATTAGTATTCACCCCATAAGATGCAGGGACATTTCCCCCCCACTTTGGGGGGAAAAAACTGCGTCTTATGGGGCAAAAAATATGGTATATAATGTATATAGAGGGAGGAGAGTATATAGTGTCTTTATCTATTGTAAAGGGCCACATCTACTGTGATTAGCATAACTAATGTGTGGGTCCACTTAAAGGCTACGAACACTTTTGTGCACTAAAAATCAATAACCCCATATCTTACCGTAATGCAGCACAAAATAAAATTGCACTTGTTTGTTTACTGGTATCAGCTTTGCTTCACATGCTCTCAGAAATGCTCTTCTATGAGTTTTGCTCAGTGCTGTCACCTCTGAGAATCTGTGGATGCACCAGCACAGCTCTGCTGCCCCGCCCCCACATCCTGTTACACAGCACAGCTAACAGCCACTTACATATAGGCTGCTGGAACTACCAAGTAACTTGGTAGTAAGATTTAATTCCAATCCACAACATGGCGAGTCTACAGTATGCAACAGCCTGTAATCAGCAGATTTATTTCTTACTTTCCATGCTGTAGAAAGACCATTATTTGTAGACACAATAGATATTTCTGGTGATAACATTAATGCAGCGGTCTACAGTTAGAACCATGGTGTTATAAGCAGGATATAGATCTCATTACTGACAGCTCTCACATGGTTACTACATGCGCTGAATACAGTATATTGTGTAACTTGTCCCACACAGATTAGTACAGTGTGACGACAATGCTATGTACACATAGAAGTACACAGTGGGGGAGATTTATCAAAACTAGTGCAAAGTAGAACTGGCTTAGTTGCCCATAGCAACCAGATTCCTCCTTGAAAGGTGGAATCTGGTTGCTATGGGCAACTAAGCCAGTTCTACTTTACACCAGTTTGATAAAGGACATATATATATGTAAAGAAAAAAATGTCTGCCCCCTCAAACACTTTATTCTCTCCTGTGGTCGCACTGTTTTCAGCTCATTCACAGAGTCTCTTTTCAAGCTATGAGCTAAAACGTTGTGACTAGTGTTGAGTGAACTTGTGTTTCATGTTCGGCATACAAGGTTCAGATTTTCTAAGAATTCCGTTATGGATTCCGCTACCACGGACCATAAGGATGCATTCACATGTCCACAACTGTTTTGCGGTCCGCAAATTGCATATCCGCAAAACACAGACACCGGCCATGTGCAGTCCGCATTTTGCGGACAGCACATGGCCAGCACCACAATAGACATACCTATTCTTGTCCGTGGCTGCGGACAAGAATAGGACATGATCTATTTATTTTTTTGCGTGGCCGTGTAACGGAAGTGTGGACGCGGACAGCACATGGTGGTGCTGTACGCATCTTTTGCGGCCCCGTTGAAAATGAATGGGTCCGCACCCCTTCTGCAAAATTGCGGAACAGATGCGGACCCATTATGCGAACATGTGAATGGACCTTTAGTTATGGTCTGTGGTAGCAGAATCCATAACGGAATTCTTACATAACCCGAACCTGAACCTTGTACGCCAAACTTAAAACACAAGTTCGCTCAACACTAGTTGCGACCACAGGGGTGAATAAAGTGTTTTTCTTTTCACTCATTTTTTGTGAGTGTGCTGCCATTTTTTTAAATTCTTATATTGTCCTGGATTTGTTGCCGGATCCTTTGGCCTGCAGCGCCATATTTATATTTCACCTGATGTGCTGCCATTGTTATATATGTATGTGTGTGATATATATATTATTTTTTTTATATATTTTTTTGTGACAACTCGGGGTCACTTAGCTCCAGGATCTTAGACGGTTGGCACAACTCAAGAAGCCACTCCAACACTGCAGATTTGGGTGCAAACTGGCCACGACCAGCTTTATTGTCACTTTAACAGCAGACCAAACATAAATCATAAACACAAATCCTAGGCCGTCTGGCCACTAACTATACAGTAGTTCTCCCTCTCTATCGGGATCGGGATCTACCACCCAGCTCCCCAAAACACAGCACCGTGCTTACCCCAAACAGGGTTAGAGGGTCCAGGCTCCCACAGGCCTTGGCACAGCCTGTTCTTTCCCCAGACAGGGAGCCCTGTTAGAGGAGCTCAGCCCACATTTACCTGAGCTCCTCAGCTGGCTGCTAATTCTCTTAATTACCAGCCTAGCTGCTGCAGACAGTGGGAAAACTATTTTCCCAGCCTTTTCTGTTCTCACCCGTTTACTTGTATGTATATATTACTCTTTGAGAGGCAAGGTAACAAAAAAATAGCTGTTCTGGCACAGTTTTTATGTGATATTTTTATAAAGCAGGTCACAATGACGCGGCAATACCTAATATATGCATTTAAAAAAAATTATTTTACACAATACAAACATTTTTGGAAAAAAAAAATCATGTTTTTGTTTTTCCATTTTCTGAAAGCCATATTTTATTTTTGGGAGATTGTCTTAGGTAGGGTCTCATTTTTTGCGGGATGAGATGATAGTTTGATTGGTACTATTTTGGTGTACATATGACTCTTAATCACTTGATACCATTTTGTGGGAAGTGCGGTGGGCAAAATTGCAATTCCATAATATATATATTTTTTTTTTCGTTACCGGTAAAAGTACGTGATCCTCTTATAGATCAGGTCGCTACGGATGCGGCGATACCAAACATGTTTAGTGTTTTTTATCATTTAAACCATTTATATATGCAGATATAGGAATACGTTTTGTTTTTCTTTTACACTTTTTTGACTCAGACCCACATGGTTCTTGAAGATCCAGTGAGTCTGATGCCTCTACAATACACTGTATAGACTGTATACACTGCAATGTATTGTCATTCTCAGTAAGCCTGATCAGGCTCAGCTGTACCATGGCAATCCGGATGCCTGTGAAGGCGCCAGGTTGCCATGGTAACCACAGGGACGCTGCCACAGCAGCCCGATGGGGGAGGGAGCTCCCTTCCTCAGTTTACCCTTCAAGCATCAAGCCACTGCCACAGTAGAACAGCAACCCGATGGTTAGCCCCTTCCATACAGCGGTCCCTAAGGACCATGGCATGGAAGGGGTTATATCTGCAGTTTGAAGCAGACTGTCAGCTGTATGCTACAGCTGACAGCAGAGGTTGCACTACATTTTTTCCAGAAGAGTAAAAACTATTTTGATGAGTATTTTTAGCTGAGGGGTACGAATTTTGCAGTAATTCACATATATAATGTATAGGCCCACATAACGTTATGAGGCTGATATTTCTTCAGGGAGACCATTGCTAGTCTCCCATGCAGAAATAAATGTAGACAATTATTGTCATTTATCCAACATCATACACTAAACATAAGACCACTGCTGCCATACACAGCGCCCCCACCTGACTCTGCCATACACAGCGCCCACCTGACTCTGCCATACACATCGTCCACCTGACACTACTATATACATATTACAATAGACTGGTTACACTGACATAGCCCTGCTTTATACACACCTTCCATACATAAAGTACCTCTGCATTATCCACCAGCACAGTCCTACACTGTGCCTGTGTTCCCCCAACTCCTCCCACACACATGGCTGATCACATGACTGTGACATCACCACAGGCCCTGTAACCACAATGTAGTCTGGAGCTCCTCCTGGTGAGAGAGATGTCCGTGAGGGGCGGGGCTTCTCAGGAGAGAGGTGGGGCTTCATGTGTGTCGGTGTTCTAACAAAAATCCTTACTTAGTGAAAATCCATTCCCCCTCGTGACTTCCTGGGGGGCCTCAGCGCAAGCGTACTACCACAGCACGGGTAAGAATTACATGGAGCGCTGACTCACGGACACCACACTTCACGGATTGTGAAATCTCCTTACCCTCACAAGGGTAGGGTTTAGGGTTAGGGTTATGCCCCCCAATATGCTGCACCCACCACCCGGATGGCTGATAGTCCGTGAGTCAGCGCTCCATGTAATTTTTTTCTTACCCGTGCCGTGGTAGTGCACTTGCGCTGAGGTGCACACCCCCGGAAGTCACGAGGGGTAAGGTATTTTCACGAAGTAAGGATTTTTGTTAGAACACCGGACCTGCCAGCTTCTGATACAAGGGAGCGGGGGGGGTGTTAGGAGTGATGAAGGAGACAGTGCGCGCTTTCGTGTGCACACAGGAGGAGTTAGAGAAAATGTTCTCTGTAAACTCACTGAGAGCAGCCTGCTGTGCATAGGAAGCACTGCAGGCTGTAGAACAAGAACGAAAAAAGATAGATAAATGGAACCAATTGGAGAAATGATTTTCTCCACAAAATAAATTAATATATTAATATATATATATTTTTTTTACAAAGGTGTCTATATCCTTTAACCACCTCAGCCCCCAGTGCTTAAACACCCTGAAAGACCAGGCCACTTTTTACACTTCTGACCTACACTACTTTCACCGTTTATTGCTCGGTCATGCAACTTACCACCCAAATGAATTTTACCTCCTTTTCTTCTCACTAATAGAGCTTTCATTTGGTGGTATTTCATTGCTGCTGACATTTTTACTTTTTTTGTTATTAATCGAAATTTAACGATTTTTTTGCAAAAAAATGACATTTTTCACTTTCAGTTGTAAAATTTTGCAAAAAAAACGACATCCATATAGAAATTTTGCTCTAAATTTATAGTTCTACATGTCTTTGATAAAAAAAAAATGTTTGGGTAAAAAAAAAATGGTTTGGGTAAAAGTTATAGCGTTTACAAACTATGGTACAAAAATGTGAATTTCCGCTTTTTGAAGCAGCTCTGACTTTCTGAGCACCTGTCATGTTTCCTGAGGTTCTACAATGCCCAGACAGTACAAACACCCCACAAATGACCCCATTTCTGAAAGTACACACCCTAAGGTATTCGCTGATGGGCATAGTGAGTTCATAGAACTTTTTATTTTTTGTCACAAGTTAGCGGAAAATGATGATTTTTTTTTTTTTTTTTTTCTTACAAAGTCTCATATTCCACTAACTTGTGACAAAAAATAAAAAGTTCTATGAACTCACTATGCCCATCAGCGAATACCTTGGGGTCTCTTCTTTCCAAAATGGGGTCACTTGTGGGGTAGTTATACTGCCCTGGCATTCTAGGGGCCCAAATGTGTGGTAAGGAGTTTGAAATCAAATTCTGTAAAAAATGACCTGTGAAATCCGAAAGGTGCTCTTTGGAATATGGGCCCCTTTGCCCACCTTGGCTGCAAAAAAGTGTCACACATCTGGTATCTCCGTACTCAGGAGAAGGTGGGGAATGTGTTTTGGGGTGTCATTTTATATATACCCATGCTGGGTGAGAGAAATATCTTGGCAAAAGACAACTTTTCCCATTTTTTTATACAAAGTTGTCATTTGACCAAGATATTTATCTCACCCAGCATGGGTATATGTAAAAAGACACCCCAAAACACATTCCTCAACTTCTCCTGAGTACGGGGATACCAGATGTGTGACACTTTTTTGCAGCCTAGGTGGGCAAAGGGGCCCATATTCCAAAGAGCACCTTTCGGATTTCACTCCTCATTTTTTCCTGAATTTGATTTCAAACTCCTTACCACACATTTGGGCCCCTAGAATACCAGGGCAGTATAACTACCCCACAAGTGACCCCATTTTGGAAAGAAGACACCCCAAGGTATTCCGTGAGGGGCATGGCGAGTTCCTAGAATTTTTTATTTTTTGTCACAAGTTAGTGGAAAATGATGATTTTTTTTTTTTTTCATACAAAGTCTCATATTCCACAAACTTGTGACAAAAAATAAAAACTTCCATGAACTCACTATGCCCATCAGCGAATACCTTGGGGTCTCTTCTTTCCAAAATGGGGTCACTTGTGGGGTAGTTATACTGCCCTGGCATTCTAGGGGCCCAAATGTGTGGTAAGTAGGTAAATGACCTGTGAAATCCGAAAGGTGCTCTTTGGAATGTGGGCCCCTTTGCCCACCTAGGCTGCAAAAAAGTGTCACACATCTGGTATCTCTGTATTCAGGAGAAGTTGAGGAATGTGTTTTGGGGTGTCTTTTTACATATACCCATGCTGGGTGAGATCAATATCTTGGTCAAATGCCAACTTTGTATAAAAAAATGGGAAAAGTTGTCTTTTGCCAAGATATTTCTCTCACCCAGCATGGGTATATGTAAAATGACACCCCAAAACACATTCCCCAACTTCTCCCGATTACGGAGATACCAGATGTGTGACACTTTTTTGCAGCCGAGGTGGGCAAAGGGGCCCATATTCAAAAGAGCACCTTTCGGATTTCACAGGTCATTTTTTACAGAATTTGATTTCAAACTCCTTACCACACATTTGGGCCCCTAGAATGCCAGGGCAGTATAACTACCCCACAAGTGACCCCATTTTGGAAAGAAGAGACCCCAAGGTATTCGCTGATGGGCATAGTGAGTTCATGGAAGTTTTTATTTTTTGTCACAAGTTAGTGGAATATGAGACTTTGTATGAAAAAAAAAAATAAAAAAAAAAAATCATCATTTTCCACTAACTTGTGACAAAAAATAAAAAATTCTAGGAACTCGCCATGCCCCTCACGGAATACCTTGGGGTGTCTTCTTTCCAAAATGGGGTCACTTGTGGGGTAGTTATACTGCCCTGGCATTTTCCAGGGGCCCTAATGTGTGGTAAGTAGGTAAATGACCTGTGAAATCCTAAAGGTGCTCTTTGGAATATGGGCCCCTTTGCCCACCTAGGCTGCAAAAAAGTGTCACACATGTGGTATCGCCGTATTCAGGAGAAGTTGGGGAATGTGTTTTGGGGTGTCATTTTACATATACCCATGCTGGGTGAGAGAAATATCTTGGCAAAAGACAACTTTTCCCATTTTTTTATACAAAGTTGGCATTTGACCAAGATATTTCTCTCACCCAGCATGGGTATATGTAAAATGACACCCCAAAACACATTCCCCACCTTCTCCTGAGTACGGCGATACCAGATGTGTGACACTTTTTTGCAGCCTAGATGCGCAAAGGTGCCCAAATTCCTTT
Organism: Bufo bufo; assembly: GCF_905171765.1. NCBI lineage: Eukaryota > Metazoa > Chordata > Amphibia > Anura > Bufonidae > Bufo > Bufo bufo. The sequence goes on along the minus strand of NC_053389.1, from coordinate 443,304,833 downwards.
TAGGAGGGCATTTTTAGACATTTGGATACCAGACTTCTTCTCACGCTTTGGGGCCCCTAGAATGCCAGGGCAGTATAAATACCCCACATGTGACCCCATTTTGGAAAGAAGACACCCCAAGGTATTCAATGAGGGGCATGGCGAGTTCATAGAAATTTTTTTTTTTTGACACAAGTTAGCGGAAATTGATATTTTTAATTTTTTTCTCACAAAGTCTCCCGTTCCGCTAACTTGGGACAAAAATTTCAATCTTTCATGGACTCAATATGCCCCTCACGGAATACCTGGGGGTGTCTTCTTTCCGAAATGGGGTCACATGTGGGGTATTTATACTGCCCTGGCATTCTAGGGGCCCTAAAGCGTGAGAAGAAGTCTGGAATATAAATGTCTAAAAAATTTTACGCATTTGGATTCCGTGAGGGGTATGGTGAGTTCATGTGAGATTTTATTTTTTGACACAAGTTAGTGGAATATGAGACTTTGTAAGAAAAAAAAAAAAAAAATTCCGCTAACTTGGGCCAAAAAAATATCTGAATGGAGCCTTACAGAGGGGTGATCAATGACAGGGGGGTGATCAATGACAGGGGGGTGATCAATGACAGGGGGGTGATCAGGGAGTCTATATGGGGTGATCACCACAGTCATTGATCACGCCCGTGTAAGGCTTCATTCAGACGTCCGGATGCGTTTTGCGGATCCGATCCATCTATCAGTGCATCCGTAAAAATCATGCGGACATCTGAATGGAGCTTTACAGGGGGGTAATCAATGACAGGGGGGTAATCAGGGAGTCTATATGGGGTGATCACCACAGTCATTGATCACGCCCCTGTAAGGCTTCATTCAGACGTCCGGATGCGTTTTGCGGATCCGATCCATCTATAAGTGCATCCGTAAAAATCATGCGGACATCTGAATGGAGCTTTACAGGGGGGTAATCAATGACAGGGGGGTGATCACCACAGTCATTGATCATGCCCCTGTAAGGCTTCATTCAGACGACCGGATGCGTTTTGCGGATCCGATCCATGTATCAGTGCATCCGTAAAAATCATGCGGACATCTGAATGGAGCTTGACAGGGGGGTAATCAATGACAGGGGGGTGATCAGGGAGTCTATATGGGGTGATCACCACAGTCATTGATCACGCCCCTGTAAGGCTTCATTCAGACGTCCGGATGCGTTTTGCGGATCCAATCCATCTATCAGTGGATCCGTAAAAATCATGCGGACGTCTGAATGGAGCTTTACAGGGGGTTGATCAATGACAGGGGGGTAATCAATGACAGGGGGGTGATCAGGGAGTCTATATGGGGTGATCAGGGGTGATTAGGGGTGATCAGGGGCTAATAAGGGGTTAATAAGTGACGGGGGGGGGGGGTGTAGTGTAGTGTAGTGGTGCTTGGTGCTACTTTACTGAGCTACCTGTGTCCTCTGGTGGTCGATCCAAACAAAGGGGACCACCAGAGGACCAGGTAGCAGGTATATTAGACGCTGTTATCAAAACAGCGTCTAATATACCTGTTAGGGGTTAAAAAAAACACATCTCCAGCCTGCCAGCGAACGATCGCCGCTGGCAGGCTGGAGATCAACTCTCTTACCTTCCGTGCCTGTGTGCGCGCGTTCACAGGAAGTCTCGCGTCTCGCGAGATGACGCGTATATGCGTGACTGTGCGCAGCGCTGCCACCTCCGGAACGCGATCCTGCGTTAGGCGGTCCGGAGGTGGTTAAGTAGGCATCAATGTGTGGGGGACACTTAGTGGACATCCTGCTATGGGGGCGGTCACTTACGGGCATCATACTCTTTGGGGGCACTAAATAGGCATCATACTGTGTAGGACACAAAGGGGGCATCATACTGCCTGGGGCACTAAGTGACATCACTATTGTAGATGGCAATAAGTGGACATTCTTATTGTGTTGGGGCACAGAGGAGACAAAACCGCCGTGTGAAGGGGGCACAGAGGAGGCAAAGCCGCCGTGTGGAGGGGGGACAGAGGAGGCAAAGCCGCCGTGTGGAGGGGGGACAGAGGAGGCAAAGCCGCCGTGTGGAGGGGGGACAGAGGAGGCAAAGCCGCCGTGTGGAGGGGGGACAGAGGAGGCAAAACCGCCGTGTGGAGGGGGGACAGAGGAGGCAAAACCGCCGTGTGGAGGGGGGACAGAGGAGGCAAAACCGCCGTGTGGAGGGGGGACAGAGGAGGCAAAACCGCCGTGTGGAGGGGGGACAGAGGAGGCAAAACCGCCGTGTGGAGGGGGGACAGAGGAGGCAAAACCGCCGTGTGGAGGGGGGACAGAGGAGGCAAAACCGCCGTGTGGAGGGGGGACAGAGGAGGCAAAACCGCCGTGTGGAGGGGGGACAGAGGAGGCAAAACCGCCGTGTGGAGGGGGGACAGAGGAGGCAAAACCGCCGTGTGGAGGGGGGACAGAGGAGGCAAAACCGCCGTGTGGAGGGGGGACAGAGGAGGCAAAACCGCCGTGTGGAGGGGGGACAGAGGAGGCAAAACCGCCGTGTGGAGGGGGGACAGAGGAGGCAAAACCGCCGTGTGGAGGGGGGACAGAGGAGGCAAAACCGCCGTGTGGAGGGGGGACAGAGGAGGCAAAACCGCCGTGTGGAGGGGGGACAGAGGAGGCAAAACCGCCGTGTGGAGGGGGGACAGAGGAGGCAAAACCGCCGTGTGGAGGGGGGACAGAGGAGGCAAAACCGCCGTGTGGAGGGGGGACAGAGGAGGCAAAACCGCCGTGTGGAGGGGGGACAGAGGCGGCAAAACCGCCGTGTGGAGGGGGGACAGAGGCGGCAAAACCGCCGTGTGGAGGGGGGACAGAGGAGACAAAACCGCCGTGTGGAGGGGGGACAGAGGAGACAAAACCGCCGTGTGGAGGGGGCACAGAGGAGGCAAAACCGCCTTGTGGAGGGGGGCACACAGGAGACAAAACCGCCTTGTGGAGGGGGGCACACAGGAGACAAAACCACCTTGTGGAGGGGGGCACACAGGAGACAAAACCACCTTGTGGAGGGGGGGCACACAGGAGACAAAACCACCTTGTGGAGGGGGGGCACACAGGAGACAAAACCACCTTGTGGAGGGGGGGCACACAGGAGACAAAACCACCTTGTGGAGGGAGCACAAAGACAAAACCACTCTGTGCAGGTGGAACTGAGGAGTTAAAAATACTTTGTAAGGGGATGTATGGTGAGCAATGTCACTGTAGGTGATATCATAAAGGCTTCCAGCAGCACTCTGGCCTCTTACATACACCCCTAGAAACTACATAAAAATACAGCCCCCAGATCCCTCACCAGAAATCATTGACCACAGCAGAAGTTCCTGCACTCGAGCTGCTCTGGGCTCTCCCTGCTCCCCTCTCTCTGCTCTGGGCTCTCCCTGCTCCCCTCTCTCTGCTCTGGGCTCCCCCTGCTCCCCTCTCTCTGCTCTGGGCTCTCCCTGCTCTGGGCTCTCCCTGCTCCCCACTCTCTGCTCTGGGCTCTCCCTGCTCCCCTCTCTCTGCTCTGGGCTCTCCCTGCTCCCCACTCTCTGCTCTGGGCTCTCCCTGCTCCCCTCTCTCTGCTCTGGGCTCCCCCTGCTCCCCCTCTTTCTCTGCTCTGCGTCTCCTAGTTACAACTCTTTTTCTGGAACTGACACAGTCTGTAAGAGGCGGGAAGAAGCAGTCACATGATCTCATGACGTCATGCCCTCAAAGAAGCCAATACATTCTAGGTATCCATCGATACAACGCCCGTGGAATGTAGTAGGAGAGTATGTATGGTCTGTCTGTGTAGTGGGCTTCCTTTATTGACTTGTAGCACGTGCATTGTCACGACTCACCAGGCATCAGTAGTCATCAGCTGTATTTGGGCAGGAAATCAGAAGTAGAGTGATTTATAGTATATTTTGTTATATTTGATCTGTGGGGTGCATACCTCCCAAGTGTCCCTCTTCTTGACCCATGTCCCTCTTTGATCCTTAAATGTCCCTCTTCTTGACCTGAGGACCACTAAACTATCTGTATGGACTCTACCTGTATATTAGACCACAACTTCATTATTTGGTGCAATTTCTACCTTAAAATACCTGTAATCTGATGATTTATGTGCTAATATTTCTATGGATATTAAAGCGCGTCCCAGGGGCTCCACAGGCTGTAAAGTAAACCATAAAAGAACTTACACTCACCTGACCAATCCCCAGCTGCTGCAGTTGTGACGGGGTCAGTAATTATGATCTGGGCGGAGTTAGAGGCGTGGCCTAGTATGAAAAAAATTGCTGCGATGCGCGCCGCACATATTGTCCATCTTTGCGATTTTCAAAAGTTGGGAGGTATGGGGGTGGTTGCTTAGCCACAGAGGGCTCTAATATGGTGTCTCTTACATTTAAAGGGACGGTTCACCTTTAGCAGGGTGATCATTTGTTCCCCCTCACTGATGGTTAGAATACAGACATTGATCAGAAGGTTCCTGAAGGATCATGGTGCAGGAGTAGTGCAATGGCCTCTGCATTCTGTCTATCCATGAGAGTCACCTGTCACACTGATGTTTAAAGATGTCTTTCCCTTTGACAAAGTCTGGAATACATACAGACTCCAAATGATATACCATCCGTATTGTCATCAGTATTGCTTCAGTATTTATCCAGAGTTAGGGCTCATGCCCACGAATGTAAGGCCTCTGTGCCCGTGCTGCGGAATGCAATTTGCAGTCCGCAATGCACGGGCACAGACCGTGGGGCAGCCGCATGCAGATCGCAGACCTATTCACTTGAATGGCGTCCGTGATCCGCATCCAACAAACCGCACGCCAAAAAAGTAGTGCATGCACTTTTTTTTGCGATGCGGAGGCACGGCCAGAAACATCACAGAAGCACACCGTAGTGCTTCGTGGGGTTCCTATCCGTGTCTCCGTTCCACATCTCCGTGATTTCAGAACCATTCAAGTGAATGGGTCCGCGATCCGTGATGCAGAATGCACATGGCCAGTGCCCGTGTATTGCGGACCCGCTGTATGAGGGCCGCAATACGGCCACGGGGGGCACACGGTCGTGTGCATGAGCCCTTAAGCCTCGTTTACACGTCAGTGATTGTGACCCAAGACCAGGATTGGAGGCTCCCCAGACATAAGGTGTAAGGGAAAGATCTGCTCCTGCTCTGTGTTTAGAGACTCACCTGGTTTCTGCTCACAATCACTGACTGAACACTGATGTGTAAATGGGGTTTTACATGCGTATTCCTTTCTTCCTGAATTTTTTATGTAGGCGTATTTGGAAGCAAAAACACACAAAACTCGGACATCCTATACACCCATGTAAATAGCTCTATTCCAGGGGTGGCCAACCTGCGGCTCTCCAGCTGTTGTAAAACTACGATTCCTACCATGCCCTGCTGAAGGCTGATAGCTGTAGGCAGTCTGGGCATGCTGGGAGTTGTAGTTTTGCTACAGCTGGAGAGTTGCAGGTTGGCCATCCCTGCTCTATTCATTAACATTAGCAGCGGATTCCGGTACATAAAAAGCCCAACATATACGGATTGCAAAGACACTTGGGTGAAAGAGAACAAAATACTGAGGAAAAATACTGACCCTGTGAAAGCAGCCTCAATCATGGCTCTGTTTTGGCATGATTGGCTGTGAAGCATCACATGATCACATCCACGGCACCCATGTTGTGAGGGTGCAGATATCCGGTGTCTTTCGGACAGTGAGACCTAGAGGCAGCTGTGATCTCAGCGAGGGCAATGTATTAATATGCAGATGATAGGGGTATCTATCAATGTAAAAAAAAAAAAAAAAAAACATCAAATATACTTAGTTTTATGTCTTTTGCCCTGGTGCCCCTGACATTATGTTACTGTGATGGTCAGTTTGATTGAAGGGGTTGTGTGCTACAGGTATGGATCACCTATCCTCAGGATAGGTCATCAATACCAGATTGGCAGGGTCTGACACCCCCACCGATCAGCTGTTTGAAGAGGTAGCCATGTTCATGCAATTGCTGCTTCCAGCGCATTGTCTCCTTTGTAGCGCCTGCCCAGTGTAACTACAATTGCTCGCCTAATTCAGGTGAACGGCTCCGCTGCTACAAAGAAGATGACGCGCAGGGAATTTTGAAGCGGAAGCGGCGCTCACATGAGCACCACTACCTTTTCAAACATCTGATCAGCTCGGGTGCCAGGAGTCAGAACCCCGCCAATCTGGTATTGATGACCTGTCCTGAATAAAGGCCATCAGTACTAGATCATTGTACCTCCCCTTTAATATGTGACATAGAATACTCCACGTAATAATCCAGAACTGTTTCATCCACAGATGCTGTGTCATAAAACACAGAGACTTTTGGGTACAGGAGCGCTCGTATTTAACTCGTGGGGACTCTTCCGTCTGGCCACTTGTAAAGAAGGACGTGAGCACATGGCTGGCCTGTCACAGGAATCCTCTCCTTCACAATGCAGACTGCTGTCTACAGACAGTAGCACCAAGACTGTCAAGAAGTTGTCTGTGGAAGGCAATATTGCAGCAGGTAAATCTACATTCCTGAGACTGTTATGCAGCGCCCAGCGAGAATGGTGCCTGATGGAGGAGCCTCTCAGGAAGTGGCAGCATGTCCATACTGCTTCCCGTCAGGAGGTGGACAATTTGCTGCAGCTCTTGTATGATGATCCAGCCCGGTGGTCATACACCTTTCAGACACTCTCCTGCATGAGCCGCTTCAAAGCTCAGATTGAGACATCTCCAGAACATTTGCTGAAGCAGAGGGAACCCATTCAGATATTTGAGAGATCAATATACAGTGACAGATTTGTATTTGCCAAGGCTCTTTTTGACCTTGGCCATTTAAGTGAACTTGAGTGGACTTTGTACCAAGACTGGCACTCATTTTTATTGGAGAAGTTTGGCAAGAGAGCTGCCTTGGATGGGATTATCTATCTGCGAGCAACCCCAGAAAAGTGCCACGAGAGACTTCAGAAGAGGGGGCGGAAGGAAGAAGCGACGGTTACTGAAGGCTACCTGAAAAAGCTTCATGATCAGCATGAATGTTGGCTCATAGAGAGGACAACAGACGTCCATTGTCAGCACATTAGGGACATCCCAGTCCTTGTGTTAGATGTTGAGGAGGAATTTGAAGGAGATCCAACAGTTAGCGGACATCTAAGTAATAAAGTGAAGGAGTTTGTTGCCAGTTTATAAGGTTGGCTGTTATCTGTATGACATGCTCCTGATATTGATGACCTATCCGCAGGATAAAGGCTACTGCGTAGCCGAAGCGTTGTATCTTTTTGTGTGTGCACTCTTGGTTCCCAATAAATAGTCACACCGGACATGCTGCTGTGAATCTCTTTACTCTCTACTATCCGCAGGATAGGTCATCAATATCAATCAGTGAGGGTCTGACAACCTGATGCCCTAGCGATCAGCTGTTCCCTGTAGGCTCCAGCCTTGGAACAAGAGTTACTGCAGCTCAGCTCCCATTCACTTCAATAGGAGCTGAGCTGCAGTAATCCAGCATAGCCACTACACTTTGAACATAGCTGTGCTTCATGCACCATTTAAGAGCTAGTTCCATGGCTGGAGCCTGCATAGAACTGCTAATCGGTGGGTGTTGGACCCTCACTGAGCGGATATTAATGACCTATCCTGTGGATAGGTCATTAATATCAGGAGCCTGGAAAGCTGGAGCTGATGTATAGTTATAGTCAGTACATCTTGTATTTTAATCCCTGCTCATTCTGTGCTTAGGAGTCCAGTGGGCGGTCATGTAAATGACCAGCTATACTGAATCACTTCCCATAAGGATCCATTAACACGTCCGCATTTTCAGTGGGACCACACTTCCGTTCCGCGTCCCCGCAAAAAAAATAGATCATGCCCTATTCTTGTTCGCAGCAACGGACAAGAAAAGGCATTTCTATCATAGTGCCAGCCATGCGGAACGAACATGGCCGGTGTCCGTGTCTTGCGGATCGCAAAACAGTTGCGGACATGTGAATGGACCCTAAAGCTATATGTCAATCTGCTCAGCTTCTCCTTCTCTATACCATGCTGCCTGCAGATTGTACTGTGTATGTAATATGACAGGTTCCCTTTCGATATAAAGCAGGACATGGCAAGTTTGCGAATGTTATTTTATTCTAGTGAGCTTGTTGCTCTGTATTTTTATAGTCTGTCAGGTGTTGGTATACAAATATATTCTTTATACAGCACACAGCAGTATATTCTTATTCTAATCGAAAGTGTTGGCCGTCACATCTATAAGACAAAATTGTGCAGATCTAGTAATCCTGTCTTTAAAGAGGACCTGTCACCTCTCCTGACATGCCTGTTTTAATAGCTACATGTATTCCCCATGTAATAACAATTCTGGAGCATCTATTCTTATGTCTGTATGATGTGCCATTCCTTTATTATTTCTACTAGAAGTTATGAATGAATAGCTAGCAGTCTGCAGTAAGGGTACAGAGGGGAGGCAACCAGTTGGGGGTGTTTACCTGCACAGACTGACTCTATCCAATCAGTGCTGCCATTTTCAAACTGCCATGAGATGCAACATTTTGTCACATAGTAAGCCAGAATTCAGGTGCAGCCACTGTAGTAAGTGCGGGACAGTGTTTCCTAAATTTTAAGGAATTGCTTTTCTAGTCTTTTTTTACTAATTAAAGGAGTTGTCCAACCCTTTACAAGTCATGGCCTGTCCTCAGGATAGGTCATCACTATCTGATCGGCAGGAGTCTGACACCCCTGTTTGGCAGTAGCTCTGGTGCAAGAACTACACATCGCTGTGCCATAGATGTAGATGGTAACTACAGAACTGCTTCTATTGAAGTGATTGGATGGATCTGTGTGGTTGTCTGACTTACTTCTGGCGCTGGTGCAACTCCCAAACACCTGATTGGCATGGGTGGTAGGGGAATTGGACCCCTGCCTATCAGATACTGATACTCTGTCCTGAGGATAGACCATCACTTGTAAAGGGTTGGACAACCCCTTTAAGCTTTCTGACACCACAGTGAAGTATGTGATGTTTTTGTGGATTTCCACATGCACACTTTGCAGAAGGAGCTCCATCCACTGGGTACAGACTCTTAGGCTGCGTTCACACGGGCGAGATTTCCGCGCGGGTGCAATGCGGTAGGTGAACGCATTGCACCCGCACTGAATCTGGACCCATTCATTTCTATGGGGCTGTTCAGATGAGCGATGATTTTCACGCATCACTTATGCGTTGCGTGAAAATCGCAGCATGCTCTATATTCTGCGTTTTTCACGCAACGCAGGCCCCATAGAAGTGAATGGGGTTGCGTGAAAATCGCAAGCATCCGCAAGCAAGTGCGGATGCGGTGCGATTTTCACGCATGGTTGCTAGGTGACAGTCTATAAACTGTATTACTTTCCCTTATAACATGGTTATAAGGGAAAATAATAGCATTCTGAATACAGAATGCATAGTACAATAGGGCTGGAGGGGTTTAAAAAAATAAACTCATTAACTCACCTTCTCCTCTTGATCTCGAAGTTCCCGGTCTCTTCTTTACTTGAGTTGTGGGCTAAAGGACCTTTGAGTTGAGTTTACTGATGAGTTGTGGGCTAAAGGACCTTTGGTGACGTCAGATCTCATGCTCCAATCACATGGTACATCACCACGGTGATGGACCATGTGATTGGAGCATGATATCTGACGTCACCAAAGGTCCTTTAGCCCACAACTCATCAGTAAACTCAACTCAAAGGTCCTTTAGCCCACAACTCATCAGTAAACTCAACTCGAAGGTCCTTTAGCCCACAACTCAAGTAAAGAAGAGACCGGGAACTTCGAGATCAAGAGGAGAAGGTGAGTTAATGAGTTTATTTTTTTAAACCCCTCCAGCCCTATTGTACTATGCATTCTGTATTCAGAATGCTATTATTTTCCCTTATAACCATGTTATAAGGGAAAGTAATACAATCTACACTACAACTGAACTAACCCAAACCTGAACTTCTGTGAAGAAGTTCGGGTCTGCGTACCAGTGTCGGTTTTTTATCACGCGCGTGCAAAAAACATTGCACCCGCGCGATAAAAACTGAACATCGGAACGCAATTGCAGTCAAAACTGACTGCAATTGCATTCCTACTCGCGCGGTTTTGCCGCAACACACCGGGACGCATCCGGACCTAATCCGGACACGCTCGTGTGAACCCAGCCTTAGTGGAAAGCAGTGCAACACGGACGTTTTAAGACACATCTGCTTATCCCTCAGTGGGAAGTCCGTTACTTTTTAAATACAGATTCTGGTTTTGTGGAACATTATGGCCATGTTCACGGGGGGACCTATTTGCTGCAACACACCTAGATGTGTTTACTGCCTAAATAAAGTACGCTAAAAACTGTTTATTTTTAGATATTAAAATTCTCTACAAAATAGGCTTGGTAGAGTGAAGGGGGGTATCTCAGACTAATGATGCTGATCCCTACTTACACTCCTACCACTAGAACTCCAATTATTAAGGAGTAGATTGTATTGGTATAAATCCTCTACCAGCAATGGGAAAAGTGGACATCCAAGGTTAATGCACCTGATTGAAACAGTATATAGTGTGTCAAGTCTCCTAGTGTATGGGAGAACATGCACAATATATAGTGTCAGGTTACATTAAGGATGAACCAACCCAAAACTGTTGGCTATTACACAGGAATGAACCACTGGGCTCCTATAATATCAGCAAGAGTCAGTCTGCAATTGTATTTGCAGAAATATATTGCTCGACGCGTTTCTCTACCCAACTGATTGTTGGTTCATCAGGAGCAAGTCACTAGGTCCACTGTCATTACCGAGAATCACCCCCTCACACTGGGTGTACAACAGAGCGACAGAGAACCCAGTAACATCTGACTACACATATGCTGCACGCCGCTGATGTCGTGCGTGCAGCACTAAGGAATAGATCCCCAAGTCCACTGTTGCTGCTAGATATTACCCCCTCACACTGGGTACAGCAACTAACAGAGAAATCAGGAGTATCTAACTTAGAATATGCTGCACGCCACTGATGTCCATTCTCCCATCTCAAGAGGGCATTGGTGGCTGTTGGTTTTCGGAACACTTTTGTTTTAATGTAACCAGAGGGATCAATCTCAATTGTAAGGTCCAGAAAAGTGATCCGTTTCTTATCACTTTCTGATGTAAAAAACAGGCCCAAGGAGTTGATGTTCAATCTTGATACAAAGTCCAAGAAACTCTCCTTTGTGCCCTTCCATAGAATGAAAATGTCATCAATGAACCTCATCCATAATAATATGGACGAGGTCCATTGTTCCATCTCCTCGTTAAAGACAACCTCTCTCTCCCACCAGCCCAGGTAGAGGTTAGCAAAGGTAGGGGCACAAGGACTACCCATTGCCACCCCCCTGAGCTGGCGGTAGAGAGAACGGTCAAACAAGAAAATGTTGTGATGCAGAATAAAATTCAGAAGTGTGATCACAAATTCATTATGTTCATAGAATTGTGACCCCCTTTCCAGTAAAAACGCGTTGAGCAATATATTTCTGCAAATACAATTGCAGACTGACTCTTGCTGATATTATAGGAGCCCAGTGGTTCATTCCTGTGTAATAGCCACCAGTTTTGGGTTGGTTCATCCTTAATGTAACCTGACACTATATATTGTGCATGTTCTCCCATACACTAGGAGACTTGACACACTATATACTGTTTCAATCAGGTGCATTAACCTTGGATGTCCACTTTTCCCATTGCTGGTAGAGGATTTATACCAACACAATCTACTCCTTAATAATTGGAGTTCTAGTGGTAGGAGTGTAAGTAGGGATCAGCATCATTAGTCTGAGATACCCCCCTTCACTCTACCAAGCCTATTTTGTAGAGAATTTTAATATATAAAAATAATAAACTGTTTTTAGCGTACTTTATTTAGGCAGTAAACATATTATTTGAATAGTACGTAAACATCACCTCTCTACCTAGTTAATCAGGCAACACACCTAGAACCAAAACCTGCAACATACTTGTGCAGATTTTGTTGCGACTTTCCAAGGTGAATTTCACCATTAGTAATTTCTGCGATTTGCAGTCACTCTGCAGCATTAAGGCTACTTTCACACTAGCGTTCGGGGTTCCGCTTGTGAGCTCCGTTTGAAGGCTCTCACAAGCGGCCCCAAACGGATCCGTCCAGCCCTAATGCATTCTGAATGGATGCGGATCCGCTCAGAATGCATCAGTTTGGCACCGTTTGGCCTCCGCTCCGCTCAGCAGACGGACACCTGAACGCAGCTTGCAGCGTTCGGGTGTCCGCCTGGCCGTGCGGAGGCAAACGGATCCGTCCAGACTTATAATGTAAGTCAATGGGGACGGATCCGTTTGAAGTTGACACAATATGGTGCAATTTTCAAACGGATCCGTCCCCCATTGACTTTCAATGTAAAGTCAAAACGGATCCGTTTGCATTATCATGAACAAAAAAAATATAATTTTTTTTTTTTTGTTGTTCATGGTAATGCGAACGGATCCGTTCTGAACAGATCTAAGCGTTTGCATTATAGGTGCGGATCCGTCTGTGCAGATACCAGACGGATCCGCACCTAACGCAGGTGTGAAAGTAGCCTTATCTCTTTGTTTTTTAAAATTCACTTTTGTATTGTATTTCAATTAAACCGATGTTTATCAGGAGATTAGCTTGTCCCTGTCCTCTGTCTGGCTGTAAGACAACTGGCTGAAGCCGGAGCCTCCCTACTATGCCTTGTTTGCAGTATGATACAGAGAGTTGTGCTGAGACCGAGAGCAATTTTGTTTTTAAAAGTATTAGTTTACATGTATTTTGGGCTAACATGATGTTTTAATAGGTTTTCATAAAAAAAATTGTGCATTGTTTGCTGTCTGTCTAACTGCTTATTTCCTTGTCTGAGGGGTACTGAGGAACGAGCCATCAGACAGGCAGGTTTAGTGTGAAACACAGGAGCTGAAGAAGTCCAACTCAAATAAAAATCTATTACAAAAAATGTTTGTAAGCCCAAAATACATGTACCGTAAGTCAACAGTGTAAAAAAGTGTTTCCGAAGGGTACATAGTTTTTATGGCCCACCGCTGACCACCACCTGAAAATTGGGATAGGTTAGCAGGGGACTAAGGCTCCATTCACACGTCCGCAAGTGCGGACCCATTCATTCCTATGGGGCAGCACGATGTGCTGCCCGGACACAGAATTGCGGATCCGCACTTCTGGGTCCGCAAAAAAATAGAACATGTCCTATTCTTGTCCGCAATTGTGGACTAGAACAGGCATATTCTGTTAGTGCCGGCAATGTGCGGTCCGCAAAATGCGGAACGCACATTGCCGCTTTCCGTGTTTTGCGGATCCGCGGCTCCATGTATCCGCAAAACACGTTGCGGACGTGTGAATGGAGCCTTATCCTATATTCTCAGGATAATTTTTACAAGACTGGAACATGCATAAAATCCTGCAGACTGACAAACCGTGGGAAGAAATCTCCTATAATGTATAGGTTTAAAGTCTGCCATTGCTGTGGAAATGGTGGGCTACAGGCTGTTCCCTATGTCCTGTAAGTCATGTATTGCAATTAAAATGAATAAAGGCAGTTGCCAAATTAGCTTTGTATAATTGTGTATATTGATGTTGTCTATATTTGTATCCCTAGGTCCGTACTGTATATTTTCTTCAAAGACGCATTACACCATACTGCAATAGACCAACATCATGTTAGGGCTCATGCAGACGACTGTATGTATTTTGCGGTCCGCAAAACACGGATCCGCAAAATAAATAAAGTACATCCGTATTGCATCCGTTTATTTTGCAGATCCATTGTAAGAATGCCTATCCTAAACGGAACGGCCATGCGGACATACGGAATGCACACATATATATACGTTTGTGTGCATGGGCCCCTACTTCAATAAAAGATTAGGCTGGGTTCACAATTGGATTGAGAAATCCACTGTGGTTTTTGGTATGTTTCCACAGCAAAAATTGCACGAAAAACCACACTCACTGAGTATTTTCTTTCCGTGTCCGTTGCGTCTTTTTTGGGGACCGTAGGCAGAACCATTCATTTCAATAGGTCCGCAAAAAAAACGGAAGTTACTCTGTGTGCATTCCGTATGTCCGTTCGGCCAAAAAATAGAACATGTCCTATTATTGTCGGCATTATAGACAAGGATAGGACTGTTCTATTAGGGGCCGGCTGTTCTGTAAAACCCAGAATGCACACGGATGTCATATGTATTTTTTGCGGACCGCAAAATAAATACGGTCATGTGCTTGGGCTGGGATCACAAGTGACTAGCTGCGTATTTTCTTGCAGTAAATCTGCAGCTTGTACAGTACCAGTAAAGTGAATGAGGTTTTAGCATTTCTCAGTCACACGGCAGGAAAATTCCGCAGCAGAAACTGGCCAGTAGTTCGGATTTTAAGGCCTGGGTCGCACATGACTCATTAGCTGCGGGTTTGCTGCTGTGGATTTTTGCGTGTTGCAAATCTGCAGCGTTGTACAGTACAAGCTGCGTTATTGTGGATTTGAGATCCATTGCATGTCAATTTATACAGCAGATTTTTCTTGTGAATTTCACCCTTCTCAATGGAGAGGATACGATCTGCTGGCTTTTCCACAGCAAAAACCGCATGTAGTACGTGCAGTTTTAGGGTCCATTCACACGTCCGTTTTTTCTTTCCTGATCTGTTCCGTTTTTTCAGGAACAGATCTGGACCAGATCAGGACCCATTCATTTTCAATGGGTCCTGGAAAAAAACGGACAGCTCAATGTCTGATTTTTTTCAGGACCCATTGAAAATGAATGGGTCCAGATCTGGTCCAGATCTGTTCCTGAAAAAACGGAACAGATCAGGAAAGAAAAAACGGACGTGTGAATAGACCCTTATGGTGTTTATTTGTGAGGGTTTTGGCTGCAGTAATGCAGCAAAAACCGCAGTAACCCAGGCCTAAATCTGTAGCTGGTCAGTTTATACCGCGTATTTCACCCTTTCCAATGCAAAGATTGAAATCTACATCTGATCTGCAGCTTTAGGCCTCA
The DNA here is from genome assembly GCF_905171765.1 of Bufo bufo. Classification (NCBI taxonomy): domain Eukaryota; kingdom Metazoa; phylum Chordata; class Amphibia; order Anura; family Bufonidae; genus Bufo; species Bufo bufo. Next base: position 443,289,804 of record NC_053389.1, on the reverse strand, counting down.
TGCACACGACTGTTGTTTTATTCCGTGTCCGTTGTTCCATTTTTCGTGATTTTCTGCGGCCCCATTTACTTTTAATGGGTCCGTTGAAAACTCAGCTAATGCACCGTTTGCCATCCGCGTCCGTGATCCGTGATTCCAGTCCGTCAAAAAAATATAACCTGTCCTATTTTTTTCACGGAAAACGGTTCGTCCCATTCAAGTCAATGGGACCGTGAAAAAACGCGGAGGCACACAAGATTGTCATCCGCGTCCGTTTATTTCCTATCATTTGCATGGCAAACTTGACTTAGACGTTTTTTTACTTTCCTTCATGTCTGGTGATCCTCCAAAAATAAAGGAAGACACACGGAAACGGATCACGGAACAACGGAACCCCATTTTGCGGAACGGAACACAACAACGGTCGTGTGCATGAGGCCTTACTGCAACAAAATCAGCGACCAAAATGCACTATTTGGTGCGTTTTTCTGCTGCAGATTAGAAGCAGAAATGCTGCAGACTTTCTGTTGCAGAAAACCCGCAGCTAATCAGTTACTTATCAACCCAACCTTAGTGGGGTAGATTTATTTAGTTAGTTCTCCTTTGCAAAATGAAAGGTGGAATCTGATTGGTTGCTATGGGCAACTACGGCAGTTCTGCTTTACACCAGTTTGGGAATTCTCCCTCAGTGAGTTTTCAGACAGGGTTGATTTTGTTGCAGAAAATGTATGTATGACTGAAAATCAGTTCCGTTCATCTGAATGGGGTAGTTTTGGCAGGAAGAACATGGATTTCTGCAAGCCCCATTCAGTCACAGACATTTTCTGCATCAAAATCAGAAGCGTATAAAGGCACCCTTAGTCCATCTGGTCACAAGTGCAGGTGAACGCACAGAAGATCCGTGCGGATTTATGTGTGTTCCTGCAGCATGTCAGCACCAAAATCCTCAAAGTCTAACAGCGGCTTTTGATGCAGATATGATGCAGTCTTTCCATAGTTCTCCACCTTCCATTGAAAAGAGTGAAACCGCAAACATATAAAAAAAACTGCTATATAGGTTAGTTTCCACACAGAAAAAATCATCAGCAAAATGTTCATGGGATTAGTGTAATTACATACACTTTGCTGGTACTGTAATATGCTGCAGTTTTTTATGCACAGGAATCCGCGCATAAAAACGCACGTATACCACAATGTGTGCAGGTGGCCTTAGGGGCCTTACCCACATGAATATGCGCTGGAGTTTTTTTGCGGGTTGCAAGGCCTCTTTTACACAAGCGTTGTGGGAAAATCGCAGCATGTTCTATATTCTGCATTTTTCACGCAGCCCTGGCCCCGTAGAAGTGAATGGGGCTTCAGTGAAAAACGCATTGCATCCGGAAGCCAAGAGATGTTGTTTGTAAACCTTCCGTTTTTTATCACGCGCATGAAAACGCATTGCACCCACGAGGAAAAAACTAAACAACTGAACGCAATTGCAGACAAATGTGATTGAACTTGCTTGCAAAATGGTGCGAGTTTCACTGAACGCATCCTGAATGCATCTGGAGCCAGTCCGTAACGTTTGTGTGCAAGGGACTTAAAAGTGTTTTTTTTTTTTAGTTTTTGGGCTACCTGCATTTTTGCTCTTTTTATATGGAGGTTTTTTTAGGATTTTTTATTTTTTTTGCAAACTGTGACTGCTCACAGTACCATTGTGACTGCTCTTAAAAGCTGTCCAAAATGCACTGTAATTTGGTGTATCTAAGATTTCTATATTTTCCCTGACTTGCTTGAAAAGGGGACAGGGCTTAAAGGGAACCTGTCATCACCTTTATGCTGTCCATACTAACGGCAGAATAAAGTAGAGACAGGTGAGTTGATTTCAGCGGTCTGTTATTTATAAGTTAAAAGTAAGTGGTTGCCGAGAACCAACATCACAATCATGGTAGACTGGGCCTGGAAAAGAGTCACGGCCACCTGAGAAGAGTCATGGTTATTCATGAAGTCCTGCTCTCCCTGCCCACCTGCTGATGACTGACAGTCTTCTACCTAGTTTTCTCCCTTTCTCTCTAGGAGAGAACTGCCAATCATCAGCAGACGGGTGAGAGAGCAGGAGATTAGGAATAACCAGGACTCTTCTCAGGTGGATGTGACTCTTTTCAAGGCCTGGGCTGCAATGACTAAGATGCTGGTTCTCGGCAACCACTTACATGAGTGACACTCCGCTGAAATCAGCATTACTGTCACTATTTTATGCTGCCCCCAGTAAGGTCAGCATAAAGTTGATGACAGGTTCCCTTTAAGATGCACCAAAATTGCACCACGATTCTGCCATAAAATTCAGCCTACCAAAAGTTGGTATGGAGTCAGTGAAAAGTTCCTATCCATGTACCTTATTTATCATCCAGCCTGAGCCCCTGTGATAATGTGTAGTGTTGAGCGCGAATATTCGAATTACGAATATTTATCGCGAATATTGAGAATTCGTGAATATTTGAATATAGTGCTATATATTCGTTATATCGAATATTCGTAAATTTTTTCCATCTGAAAACATGATTCCTCCCTGCTTCTTGCTTGTGGGCCAATGAGCTATTGGCCCACAAGCAACTTAAGCAGGGAGAAATCCTGACTTCAGATGGAAAAAATTTACGAATATTCTAAATTCTAAATATATTCTATAGTGCTATATATTAGTTTTTGACCCACTTCGCATTACGCGATTTTTACATTGCAGATTTTTTGGTTTTACGAAAATAATCTTAAGCGATTTTTACATTGCAGGTTTAATCTCAAATACGAATATTCGCAAATATATGATGAATATTCTACCCCATATTCCCGATCATCACTAATAATGTGCTGCAGGTCTAGACATCCTGTAGGTTTGGAGGATCCAGCAGGAAGAAGAAGTACAGTTTAAGGCCTCATGCACACAAACGTATTTTCTTCCCGTGTCTGTTCCGTTTTTTTGCGGACCGTATGCGGAAACGTTCATTTCAATGGGTCCCCAAAAAAAACTGAAGTTACTCCATGTGCATTCCGTTTCCGTATGTCCAGACAAAGATAGTACTGTTCTATTAGGGGCCGGCTGTTCCATTCTGCAAAATAAAGAATGCACACGGATGTCATCTGTATTTTTTGCCGATCCATTTTTTGCGGACAGCAAAATACATACATGCATGAGCCCTAAGTCCTTCCTTTATACACTGAACAAAAATTTAAACGCAACACTTTCAGTTTTGCTCCCATTTTGCATGAGCTGAACTCAAAGATCTGAAACATTTTCTACATACACAAAAGACCCATTACTCTCAAATATTGTTCCCAAATCTGTCTAAATCTATGTTAGTGAGCACTTCTCCTTTGCGAGATAATCCATCCCACCTCACAGGTGTGGCATATCAAGGTGCTGATTAGACAGCATGAATATTGCACAGGTGTGCCTTAGACTGCCCACAATAAAAGACCACTCTGAAATGTGCACAGTTTTGCCTTACTGGGGGGGTCAGAAAACCAGTCAGTATCTGGTGTGGCCATCATTTGCCTCACGCAGTACAACACATCTCCGTGGCATAGAGTTGATCAGGTTGTTGATTGTGACCTGTGGAATGTTGGTCCGCTCCTCTTCAATAGCTGTGCGAAGTTGCAGTAAATCTGAGAGAGGCCTTTTGGATATTTAAATTAGAGACAAGATATCCAAAAGGATTAAATATGAGAAAGGAAATCATGCACTTTTACTAAAGGTCTTTCCTTTCTCTCTCCCCTTGTTTCTATATTTTTTATTATTTATGTGTAAATATACTCAGATATATGTAGAAACAGGAGTATTATGTATGCCCCACAATCATGTACATGTTCCATTCTGAAATCCAGTAGCATTACCTCAGGAGTCAAATTTAGAAGTAACGCAACTCCTATGTGAACAGGTGATTTCTTGTTCCTATCGTTTTATCGGTATGTTACATAACTTTTACTATGTTAGAAGAGACAATCTGTATGTATTGAACCAAGTTTGTTTTTAAAGTAACATTATGTAAATCTCTGTATGTCAGATATTCGAATGGAAGGAATCTGATGTTCCAGGTGATAATTATTAGAGACAAGTGCTGCAAAAAAGGGAGGAATCCAAATTCCTTATGCGGCTCCCTTCCCCCACCCTTTGCATGTGAGAGGTGGGAGTGATCTCAGCGCTAATTACATACACCCTTGCTCTTACTTATACCTGAAAACATCAGACGCACACTACTGTTACGAATAAGAACCTTTCGAAACGTGTCAACAGCCTACATCAGAGAGAATTTGAGTCCTGTATTGTCTGTGCACAATTGCTAAATAAAGACGGAGAATTTGACACTTCAAAAAAGTGAGTGCTGGAGTCTGAATCTTCCCATTTTGCAAGTTGCAGAATATTGGCAGGAACTGGAACACGCTGTCGTATACGCGGATCCAGAGCATCCAAAACAAGCTCAATGATGACATGCCCGGTGAGTATGCTGTCCATGCAAGAACTGGGATGTTTTCAGCTTCCAGGAATTGTGTACAGATCCTTGCAATATAGGGCCGAGCATTATCATGCTACAACATGAGGTGATGGTCGTGGATGAATGGCACAACAATGGGCCTCAGGATCTTGTCACGGTATCTCAAAATGCCAACAATAAAATGCACCTGTGTTCGTTGTCCATAACATACGCCTGCCCATATCATAACCCCACCACCACCATGGTCCACTTGATCCATAACTTTGACGTCAGCAAACCACTAACTCACACGACGCCACACACGCTGTCTGCCATCTGCCCTGAACAGTGAAAACCCGGGACTCATCCGTGAACAGAACGTCTCTCCAACGTGCCAGACGCCATCAAATGTGAGCACTTGCCCACTCAAGTCGGTTAACTGCAGTCAGGTCCAGACCCCGATGAGGACGACGAGCATGTAGATGAGCTTCCCTGAGACGGTTTCTGACAGTTTGTGCAGAAATTCTTTGGTTATGCATACCGAAAAAAGCACATGTACTCTGCTACATGTACAGGTGTCCTTAAAGGGAAAATAAAATGCGCCGTTCTATTAATACACACAAAACCTGTCCTAATCACACAGCAGGACAAGTTACTTCAAAACACTGAGGTAAAGAGCTGCCTCATCCTCCTCTCTGCTCTGCTTGTCAGGGAATATGATCCTGAATACAGTTTAACCACCTCAGCCCCCTTAGCTTAAACACCCTTAATGACCAGGCCACTTTTTACACTTCTGACCTACACTACTTTAACCTTTTATTGCTCGGTCATGCAACTTACCACCCAAATGAATTTTACCTCCTTTTCTTCTCATTAATAGAGCTTTCATTTGGTGGTATTTCATTGCTGCTGACATTTTTACTTTTTTTGTTATTAATCGAAATTTAACGATTTTTTTGCAATAAAAATGACATTTTTCACTTTCAGTTGTAAAATTTTGCAAAAAAAACGACATCCATATATAAATTTTTCTCTAAATGTATTGTTCTACATGTCTTTGATAAAAAAAAAATGTTTGGGTAAAAAAAAATGGTTTGGGTAAAAGTTATAGCGTTTACAAACTATGGTACAAAAATGTGAATTTCCGCTTTTTGAAGCAGCTCTGACTTTCTGAGCACCTGTCATGTTTCCTGAGGTTCTACAATGCCCAGACAGTACAAACACCCCACAAATGACCCCATTTCCGAAAGTAGACACCCTAAGGTATTCGCTGATGGGCATAGTGAGTTCATAGAACTTTTTATTTTTTGTCACAAGTTAGCGGAAAATGATGATTTTTTTTATTTATTTTTTCCTTACAAAGTCTCATATTCCACTAACTTGTGACAAAAAATAAAAACTTCTATGAACTCACTATGCCAATCAGCGAATACCTTGGGGTGTCTTCTTTCCAAAATGGGGTCACTTGTGGGGTAGTTATACTGCCCTGGCATTCTAGGGGCCCAAATGTGTGGTAAGTAGTTTGAAATCCAAATCTGTAAAAAATGGCCGGGGAAATCCGAAAGGTGCTCTTTGGAATGTGGGCCCCTTTGCCCACCTAGGCTGCAAAAAAGTGTCACACATGTGGTATCTCCGTACTCAGGAGAAGTTGGGCAATGTGTTTTGGGGTGTCATTTTACATATACCCATGCTGGGTGAGAGAAATATCTTGGCAAAAGACAACTTTTCCCATTTTTTTATACAAAGTTGGCATTTGACCAAGATATTTATTTCACCCAGCATGGGTATATGTAAAATGACACCCCAAAACACATTGCCCAACTTCTCCTGAGTACGGAGATACCACATGTGTGACACTTTTTTGCAGCCTAGGTGGGCAAAGGGGCCCACATTCCAAAGAGCACCTTTCGGATTTCACCGGCCATTTTTTACAGATTTTGATTTCAAACTACTTACCACACATTTGGGCCCCTAGAATGCCAGGGCAGTATAACTACCCCACAAGTGACCCCATTTTGGAAAGAAGACACCCCAAGGTATTCCGTGAGGGGCATGGCGAGTTCCTAGAATTTTTTATTTTTTGTCACAAGTTAGCGGAAAATGATGTTTTTTTCTTTTGTTTTTTTTTTTCTTACAAAGTCTCATATTCCACTAACTTGTGACAAAAAATAAAAACTTCCATGAACTCACTATGCCCATCAGCGAATACCTTGGGGTGTCTTCTTTCCAAAATGGGGTCACTTTTGGGGTAGTTATACTGCCCTAGGATTCTAGGGGCCCTAATGTGTGGTAAGTAGTTTGAAATCAAAATCTGTAAAAAATGGCCGGTGAAATCCGAAAGGTGCTCTTTGGAATGTGGGCCCCTTTGCCCACCTAGGCTGCAAAAAAGTGTCACACATGTGGTATCTCCGTACTCAGGAGAAGTTGGGCAATGTGTTTTGGGGTGTCATTTTACATATACCCATGCTGGGTGAGATAAATATCTCGGTCAAATGCCAACTTTGTATAAAAAAATGGGAAAAGTTGTCTTTTGCCAAGATATTTCTCTCACCCAGCATGGGTATATGTAAAAAGACAACCCAAACCACATTGCCCAACTTCTCCTGAGTACGGGGATACCAGATGTGTGACACTTTTTTGCAGCCTAGGTGGGCAAAGGGGCCCACATTCCAAAGAGCACCTTTCGGATTTCACCGGCCATTTTTTACAGATTTTGATTTCAAACCACTTCTCACGCATTCGGCCCCTAAAATGCCAGGGCAGTATAACTACCCCACAAGTGACCCCATTTTGGAAAGAAGACACCCCAAGGTATTTCGTGATGGGCATAGTGAGTTCATGGAAGTTTTTATTTTTTGTCACAAGTTAGTGGAATATGAGACTTTGTAAGAAAAAAAATAAAAAATCATCATTTTCCGCTAACTTGTGACAAAAAATATAAAATTCTAGGAACTCGCCATGCCCCTCACGGAATACCTTGGGGTGTCTTCTTTCCAAAATGGGGTCACTTGTGGGGTAGTTATACTGCCCTGGCATTCTAGGGGCCCTAAAGCGTGAGAAGAAGTCTGGAATATAAATGTCTAAAATTTTTTACGCATTTGGATTCCGTGAGGGGTATGGTGAGTTCATGTGAGATTTTATTTTTTGACACAAGTTAGTGGAATATGAGACTTTGTAAGAAAAAAAAAAAAAAATCCGCTAACTTGGGCCAAAAAAATGTCTGAATGGAGCCTTACAGGGGGGTGATCAATGAGAGGGGGGTGATCAATGACAGGGGGGTGATCAGGGAGTCTATATGGGGTGATCATCCCCTGTCATTGATCACCCCCCTATAAGGCTCCATTCAGATGTCCGTATGTGTTTTGCGGATCCGATCCATGTATCAGTGGATCCGTAAAAATCATACGGACATCTGAATGCAGCCTTACAGGGGGGTGATCAATGACAGGCGGGTGATCAATGACAGGGGGGTGATCAGGGAGTCTATATGGGGTGATCACCCCCCTGTAAGGCTCCATTCAGATGTCCGTATGTGTTTTGCGGATCCAATCCATGTATCAGTGGATCCGTAAAAATCATACGGACATCTGAATGCAGCCTTACAGGGGGGTGATCAATGACAGGGGGGTGAAAAATGACAGGGGGTGATCAGGGAGTCTATATGGGGTGATCACCCCCCTATAAGGCTCCATTCAGACGTGCGTAAGTGTTTTGCGGATCCGATCCATGTATCCGTGGATCCGTAAAAAACATACGGACATCTGAATGCAGCCTTACAGAGGGGTGTTCAATGACAGGGGGGTGAAAAATGACAGGGGGGTGATCAGGGAGTCTATATGGGGTGATCACCCCCCTGTCATTGATCACCCCCCTATAAGGCTCCATTCAGATGTCCGTATGTGTTTTGCGGATCCGATCCATGTATCAGTGGATCCGTAAAAATCATACGGACATCTGAATGCAGCCTTACAGGGGGGTGATCAATGACAGGGGGGTGATCAGGGAGTCTATATGGGGTGATCACCCCCCTGTAAGGCTACATTCAGATGTCCGTATGTGTTTTGCGGATCCGATCCATGTATCAGTGGATCCGTAAAAATCATACGGACATCTGAATGCAGCCTTACAGGGGGGTGATCAATGACAGGCGGGTGATCAATGACAGGGGGGTGATCAGGGAGTCTATATGGGGTGATCACCCCCCTGTAAGGCTCCATTCAGATGTCCGTATGTGTTTTGCGGATCCAATCCATGTATCAGTGGATCCGTAAAAATCATACGGACATCTGAATGCAGCCTTACAGGGGGGTGATCAATGACAGGGGGGTGAAAAATGACAGGGGGTGATCAGGGAGTCTATATGGGGTGATCACCCCCCTATAAGGCTCCATTCAGACGTGCGTAAGTGTTTTGCGGATCCGATCCATGTATCCGTGGATCCGTAAAAAACATACGGACATCTGAATGCAGCCTTACAGAGGGGTGATCAATGACAGGGGGGTGAAAAATGACAGGGGGGTGATCAGGGAGTCTATATGGGGTGATCACCCCCCTGTCATTGATCACCCCCCTATAAGGCTCCATTCAGATGTCCGTATGTGTTTTGCGGATCCGATCCATGTATCAGTGGATCCGTAAAAATCATACGGACATCTGAATGCAGCCTTACAGGGGGGTGATCAATGACAGGGGGGTGATCAGGGAGTCTATATGGGGTGATCACCCCCCTGTAAGGCTACATTCAGATGTCCGTATGTGTTTTGCGGATCCGATCCATGTATCAGTGGATCCGTAAAAATCATACGGACATCTGAATGCAGCCTTACAGGGGGGTGATCAATGACAGGGGGGTGAAAAATGACAGGGGGGTGATCAGGGAGTCTATATGGGGTGATCACCCCCCTGTCATTGATCACCCCCCTATAAGGCTCCATTCAGATATCCGTATGTGTTTTGCGGATCCGATCCATGTATCCGTGGATCCGTAAAAAACATACGGACATCTGAATGCAGCCTTACAGGGGGGTGATCAATGACAGGGGGGTGAAAAATGACAGGGGGGGTGATCAGGGAGTCTATATGGGGTGATCACCCCCCTGTCATTGATCACCCCCTATAAGGCTCCATTCAGATATCCGTATGTGTTTTGCGGATCCGATCTATGTATCCGTGAATCCGTAAAAAACATACGGACATCTGAATGCAGCCTTACAGGGGGGTGATCAATGACAGGGGGGTGAAAAATGACAGGGGGTGATCAGGGAGTCTATATGGGGTGATCACCCCCCTATAAGGCTCCATTCAGACGTGCGTAAGTGTTTTGCGGATCCGATCCATGTATCCGTGGATCCGTAAAAAACATACGGACATCTGAATGCAGCCTTACAGGGGAGTGATCAATGACAGGGGGGTGATCAATGACAGGGGGGTGATCAGGGAGTCTATATGGGGTGATCACCTCCCTGTCATTGATCACCCCCCTATAAGGCTCCATTCAGATGTCCGTATGTGTTTTGCGGATCTGATTTATGTATCCGTGGATCCGTAAAAAACATACGGACATCTGAATGCAGCCTTACAGGGGGGTGATCAATGACAGGGGGGTGATCAGGGAGTCTATATGGGGTGATGACCCCCGTCATTTATCACCCCACTGTAAGGCTCCATTCAGACGTCCGTACGTGTTTTGCGGATCCGATCTATCTATCAGTGGATCCGTAAAAATCATACGGACCTCTGAATGCAGCCTTACAGGGGGGTGATCAATGACAGGGGGGTGATCAATGACAGGGGGGTGATCAGGGAGTCTATATGGGGTGATCAGGGGTGATCAGTGGTTGATAAGGGGTTAATAAGTGACAGGGGGGGTGTAGTGTAGTGTAGTGGTGTTTGTGCTACTTTACTGAGCTGCCTGTGTCCTCTGGTGGTCGATCCAAACAAAAGGGACCACCAGAGGACCAGGTAGCAGGTATATTAGACGCTGTTATCAAAACAGCGTCTAATATACCTGTTAGGGGTTAAAAAAATCACATCTCCAGCCTGTCAGCGAACGATCGCCGCTGGCAGGCTGGAGATCCACTCGCTTACCTTCCGTTCCTGTGAGCGCGCGCGCCTGTGTGCGCGCGTTCACAGGAAATCTCGGCTATCGCGAGAGGACGCGTATATGCGTCTACCCAGAAGAGCAGGGCCGCCGCCAGGACGCAATCCTGCGTACGGCGGTCCTGAGGAGGTTAAGGAGGTGGGGATGTGACTAATGAGCAGCAGCTCTTGTATGCAATCTCCATTACCACAGTCTGTCCTGTCCGTCCTCTCTGTACTTCATGTCTCCTCATGGACTCCTTTCCTACAGAGATTCAGCTGAAGATCTTATTGAACTGTATTCAGAATCACATTCCCTGACAAGCAGAGCAGAGAGGAGGATGAGGTAGCTCTTTAGCTCAGTGCTTTGAAGTAATTTGTCCTCCTGTGTAATTAGGACAGGTTTTGTGTGGACTAATAGGATGGCGGACATTTTATTTTCCCTGATGATTGCTCTCCAGACAAAATGAGCCATTATATCTAATGAAAGGTATTTGGGAATATATTTATAATCAAGCAATATTTAAGTATTTTTATTTTCTTAATTCCCAGAGAACCCCTTTTTTTTTCCTGCAGATTTTCTGGAACCACAGAACTTCTGAATCCTTCTGCCTTTATGTTTTCAGCTAAGCACATTTCTGTCTAAACTAGAATAGGAGCATTTTTGCTGGTGTATAGAAGTGAGGGTTTACTGCACTTATAACTGCGGCCCATCAGTCTGACACTTAACCTTTATGTAATAGTAAAGTGGACTAGAGGGATTGATTGTAAAGTGCTTTTAGTTATATGATCTTTCATTTGCTCCCACAATAATGGGTTGCAGATAAAATCTCTTACTAGTCCGGTTGTATTCACTGTTTGATCGGTCTGACAAGTTTATGTGAACGTAGCTAGGCTGTCCTTGTGAGACGGCATGGCTGGCTTCTGACATACTCCATCCTTTTTACACAGAGGAAACGCCTGTAAAATCCTGCAGGGAGAGGTGACCTAGGTCATGGGCATTTGTTCCTCATCTCAATACAAGACAATCCCACTCTCAGGGACTGTCTGTTTAGTGTTCAATGCACAGTGTACAGATAATGCCGCAAAGGCTAGGGTGCCATGTCCAGCTAGTATTAAGATGTCTCCAGAGGGTAGAGAAATAGCTGCTTAACTTCTTATCAGCTTACATATTGTATGTATCATTTTGTGTATTAATTCAAAGCAAAGTTCCTCCAACATGTAAAATAAGTAAATGTGTATAATAAACTTTTTATCAAAAAGGGACAGAATCACATTAAAAATACAAAACAGGTGATACTTATCTCACCAATCCACCACAGCTCCTGTTCCAGCGTTACCCAGGTCATCACAGGTCTCTACTATCTTTTTTTTTTTCAATACTTACTGGCCAAACAGTACCTTAAGGCCAACTGCACACGAGTGCTGGTGAACGCACATAAGATCCACGCAAATTTCCTCGTGCGTTTCTGCAGCACATGTGGGAATTTCTAGATGCGGTTTTTGGTGTGGATTAGATGCGATTTTTCTGCAGATCTCTCCCTTCATTAGAAATCTGCAGCTAATGCCTCAAATATAATTGATATGCTGTGGATTTGGAAATCCGCAACGCAGGTCAATTTTCGCATGGAAACAATCTGCAAAATGTACATAAGAGTTGTGTATTCTCATACACTTTGCTGGTACTGTACTACGGGAATCTGCACAGGAAAACGGTGTGTATTCTGCAAAGTGGGCAGGTGGCCTAAGGGTGGCTGCGGACAGTGCAGATTTGTGTTCAGAAAAATCTGCACGAAATCAGCCCCAAAAAAACAAACATAAATCTGCACTATTTATCGCATTTTTTGTGTTTTTTTTGTGTGGTTTTTATGCAGATTTTCAACAAATCTCACCCTTCATTTGAAAAGAGTGAAATCCACAAAAAGAAAAAATGTAAAACAATTGACATGCTGCAGATTACTAAATCCGCACAACAGGTCAATGTCCACATACACTTTGCTGGTACTGTATTAGGGCTCATGCACACAAAGGTAATTTCTTTCCGTGTCCGTTCCGTGGACCACTTTCAAATTGGAAATCTAATCTGAGTTGTCTCAAACATGATACTCTGAAGTTAGCAGTGACCAGAGACTAGGCCCTGCAACTGCCAGCTGAAAGTGTACTGAGGACTGTGAATAGTGGTCCTGTTAAAGTGTATCATGAGACACACTGTGGCCTGACCCAAGAGACGGTCGTACTACCAAATATCCAGTAGAGCAGCACTCCTGTACCTTCCAGACTCCTCTAGACATGCAACAGTCTATCCATGACGCTGGATTCACGGCAATCCATAGATTGATATTCAAGTAGTGGTTGACAGCAGCATTTTCGTCCAAAGGTTCTTTATTAATAGTTAATCCATGAAAACATGTACAAAAGGTGTACAAACAGCAGCAACGTTTCGACTTACACCGTAGTCTTTGTCAAGCCTAGTATGAAGTGTGGACTCCTCACCTCATGCACTTTTATCTTGCTTGGCGTCTCATGATGTTCATTGCCCATGCGCAAACGCGCTCAATACATCCACATGGTGTTTCCTCAAATCACGTGATCAACCTCCGGTCACATGACCAGTAAACACTACTTCTATTGGTTAATCTTATTCAATACTTCTAGCCTGTCCGTGACTCCTCCCCTTTTCGTGATGTCAAATATCATGTGATTGGGTCCCGATCACATGATTGCAACCTGCAGTTCCTGCTGAAATCCTCAGCTACCAACTCAGGTGACCTCACGTTGTCATTGGGATCATCAACAATAATGACTCTAATCATATAGGTCACGGACTCTCCACTATGCTGTGCTCTAAGTTCTCAAACAAATATAATGGAATATAATCATGAAGATAACTGTAGCCTATATAATATGCTGATTTTTGCAGATCGCCAGCCATATATCTTTATATATGATAAGGGTCCAGCGCCGAACACTCTCCACCTATATGAATAAAACACATGGGAAATTATTAAAATCAATTTAAAAACTTTTTCATACTAATCACCTAAAAAATCCTACTGACGAAGATACATTATTCAATGCCACTTACATTAAACTCTATGTTCAATCCATACGGTTGCAGTGATCTCAAAGTAAAAATCCATTTTAATTCTTTCTTCCTCAGAATAATCTCTCTGTCACCTTCTCTTCTCAATTACCCTAAATCTGAGTTGGTTAATCAAATGGCCACAATCTATGAAATGTTTGGCTACTGGTTTATCCAGCATTTTCTTCCCAGTGTTTATTGATTCTTTCCCTAATCTCCATAGTGGTCTTACCTATGTAGATTAAGCTGCAAGGACACTGGATCATATATATTCCATCCCTCGATCTACATGTATAATATTCATTATGTCTTGTGTAAGGATGCACAAATGTGTCTCCTTTTATCATATTGCCACAATTGCAACAACCTAGACACAGGAAATTACCTTTTTTACGTGGAGCAAGGTATCGCTGTCGATCAACCTGTGTACCGCCTACATCAGTTTTAACCAATCTGTCCCTCATACTGGCACCCTTTTTATAGGCCATCAACGGAGGTACCTCAAATTCTTTGATCGAGGGCAATCCCTTGTGCAAAATCTGCCACTCTTTCCTCAAAATGTTGGCAATTTTCCCACTGTGGCTTCCAAATGTGGAAACAAAAGGGAGCCTCCTTATCTCATTCTTTTTAGATGTAGATTGTAATGTTGATTCCCTATCTATTGTCAAGATCTCATTGTGTGTTCTCTGCAGTAATTTATGGGGATAACCCTATTGGCAAACCTTATGCACATCTCCTCAATTCTCATGCCAAACCTTTGTTCATTAGATACCACTCTACAGACCCTGAGCAATTGACTCCATGGGAGTGACTCAATCATCCTATGAGGATGATTGCTGTCAAACCTCAACAGATTGTTTCTATCCGTGGGTTTCTGATATAAATCAGTTTTTATGTGTCCATCCTCTACATAAACCTTCACATCCAAGAACTGCAGTTCCTTTTCTGACACAGTTTTAGTAAACTGCAATCCAAATATGTCATTATTTAAATGTAAATGAAACCTGTCAAGTTCATCCATCGTCCCTGTCCAAATTAAAAATATGTCATCGATGTAGCGCCACCAGCACAGGATCCTCTCCATGAATGTTGCGTGTAACCAACAAGTTTGTACCCTCTGTGAGAGACTGTAACCATATGCTTGACATCTCAAACTGAGCGAACCACATTTTCACCTTGCTAAGTCTGTGTGATTATCTGCGCCATCCCTGAATGAAATTCAATGTCAAGGTTATAGGCCACACCCGTAAATTTCGGACCCTTTTACGGACTCATAAGACGAAAGGAAATACCTTTGAAATCATCACTGCTTCACTGGTGATAACTATGCAGCATAGTGTAGCAGATGAATGTATACAGCACTATTCTTTATGTAAAAAATACCAGTACCTTGACAGAGTGATACATTACATGGTACATTAATGTTAAGTTCATTCAGAAACCTGATCTGTTACACCACTATGTCTTCATTTATAAAAAGGAACTATGATGCCAGTAAGAAGAAGAGGGGTTTTCTGGGACCCAGTGGGCCCTGCAAAACCACCTTCATTACTTATGTCTTGCCTCTGGAACAATGATTCTTGTATACTTCACAACTTGAAGTTGAGTGGATGTGCCGCCCACGAACTTTGTCATGTTCCTGTTTGGAAAATCCTGCTTTGACTAACATGTCTTTTACCAGGTTTCTGGTCCAGTCAGTGGATGGAGATGTCACTTCTGCTGTGGCCAGAACTGTTTCTTTATTTCTGCACAGATTAGATGGAGTCAGGAGATGGTGTATATACACCAGGGAATAGTTCTGGCCTTGTCTACAGCATATCCCCTACGGTTGGGCTCCGGAAGTGGTATCTCCATCCATTAACCAGACTGGGAACCTTGTAATAGACGTGATATTGGTGGAAACAGGATTTTCAGAAGAAGAGCACCACTTGACCAGGTTCCCGAGCAACTGATTCACACAGCTTTGAGATGGTATGTGTATTAGAGATATGAGTAATTAAGATGGGTTTCCGCAGCCAACTGGCTCTCAGAAAATCAATAGAATTTTAATACAATGGAATTACATATTGATAAAACTTCAAATATGAAATCTATGGTATCACCCTGCTAGTAATAGTATATTATATCTATAACTGTTCCTCAGAGAAATATTTAGGCTACATTCACATGTGATATCATGAGACTGAGAGCGTCAGGTCCTGCTCACTCCATTGCAGTGTCGAAGGGGATGAGATGAGGATTTTTTATTTATTTTTCAGACCCAGTAGAATAAAGGGCACTATTGTGGGCAATATTTATACAGGAGGACACTATTTGGGGGCATATGTAGCTCTTGGCACTTTTCAGGTGTTTGGCCAACTCCTTCTTTATAGAGGGAAAATCTTATGAAGAAAATTCTATGCCAGAAAAAAAGGCAAAAAAAAAAAAGAAAGCTTGTGCTTATTATTTTACAGATAAAAAGAAAATGCCAGCGCCAAATTCATGTGTGTAAGGACTCTTTTAGTTACTATATTTCTCCTGACTTTGATGTCTTTAGATATCTGGTTGTTAACTATGATCATTACTATATTGTGATCATATTCCTTTTATTTTTTTCATCCGATAAAGCAATTCCAGCTTTAGAATAAATTCTGCATTTTGTAATTGCATCCTAATCTTTATTTGTTGTGCTCACTAGTGCCTGTCCTATGGAAATGTGAGCTGGGTGAAAGGTTTAGCTGAGTTTTTGATCCAGACAGAGGTGTGAATAAATGTGAAAGTTGTGTGAAAGAGTGCATGTAAGGCTAACATGAAGCAAGACTAATTTGTGCAAAGAGCTTTTAGACAGGATTTGGCCTGAATTATCTTGCGATTCAAGAGCAAACCCTCATTTCCATAAGAATACCTCAATCACGTGACCCTCACATCTACCCTGAAAGGCCCAATTCATAATATTTTTTGGCCAGTTTCCATAAGATTCACACATTATGCATGCTAAAAAAAAGGGGCAGAATGCAGTTGTGTATAATTTAGCCTGGCTTGGAATTCATGGTGCTCCTTGTTTTATATAGAAGTAGTTACCTTCTAGTTAAGTGCTATGTGCATTTACTACTAAGTGAATAGGCTGCATAGGCTTTGTTAAGGTAAGAATGGGAACAAATGCATGCATTAGTAATAGATGTATCAACACTGTTACAGGAGAAAATTCTATTCCTGTGTAAAAACAGTTTTTTTTCTTGAGCAATATCCGTTTGCTTGTTCATCAGTTGATTGCTGAGCCAGTTATCGGGAAGGACCATCTCTACAAAGGCTCATCCTTGATAAATGGACTGATTATTTGTCCATGTATAGGACTTTAAGGCCTGATTTACACAACCAAGCTCCATCCAGGAAACAAGATTGTGGCTCCCCTCCCAGGACGTCTTAGGTGTACTCTTTAGTCCAGTCTCATCACTTGGATTCTTTTGTAAATGGGCAGTGTTCTGTCAGAAACTGCTGTCAGGTCAGCCAAAAAAAAAATCAGCACAGTGAAAACATTAGGTGGACGTTCTAAGGCTAGTTTCACACTAGCGTTAAAGTTTTCTGGTATTGAGTTTCGTCATAGGGGCTCAATACCCGAAAAAAAACGCTTCAGTTTTGTCCCCATTCATTGTCAATGGAGACAAAACTGAACCGAAGGGAACGGAATGCTCCAAAATGCATTCCGTTCCCAGACCGGAGAGAAAACCGCTGTGGTTTTCTTTCCGTCCTGGGATGCGGAGCAAAACGGATCCAACCCCCAATGCAAGTCAATGGAGACGGATTCGTTTTCTCTGGCACAATCTGCCACAATAGAAAACGGATCCGTCCTCCATTGACTTTCAATAGAGTTCAAAATGGATCAGTTTTGGCAATGTTAAATAAATGTTAAAGATAATACAACCGGATCCGTTCAACCGGATGCAGGCGGTTGTATTATCTGTAATGGAAGCATTTTTGCTGGACCCTGCCGGATCCCGCAAAAACGCTAGTGTGAAAGTACCCTTACAAAGGAGACAAAAGAACACTTGAGGGCAGCACAGCTACTAACTGCTTTATTAAAGAATTTGGAAAAAAATCCTGTGTGGTTCAATCAGGGTGATGTATCAATAGTGTAACCCCTACAACACATTTGTTTTATAAGGCTGCAAAGTATTCATCAAAATGTCATAGGGTAATTTGTTGGCAATGCCTGTATGACAGCTCTAACATGTACACCCTTATGCTGCCAGAAAAAAATGACTTTTATTTTTTTTGCAAAGTGCCTCTGTGGCCAGGTTAAACCTGCTGATTCTATGAATAGGGTAATATAGCCTAATCCTCAGTCCATGGATTTTAGCTAAAGTCCATTACAAGGACACAAGGACCTTTTATGCTCAGGCACCTGGGATGGGGGCTGCGCCACTTATATACAGTTGCAAGAAAAAGTATGTGAACCCTTTGGAATGATATGGATTTCTGCACAAATTGATTATAAAATGTGATCTGATCTTCATCTAGGTCACAACAATAGACAATCACAGTTTGCTTAAACTAATAACACACAAAGAATTAAATGTTATCATGTTTTTATTGAACACACCATGTAAACATTCACAGTGCAGGTGGAAAAAGTATGTGAACCTTTGGATTTAATAACTGGTTGAACCTCCTTTGGCAGCAATAACTTCAACCAAACTTTTCCTGTAGTTGCAGATCAGACGTGCACAATGGTCAGAAGTAATTCTTGACCATTCCTCTTTACAGAGCAGTTTCAGTTCAGCAATATTCTTGGGATGTCTGGTGTGAATCGCTTTCTTGAGGTCATGCCACAGCATCTCAATCGGGTTGAGGTCAGGACTCTGACTGGGCCACTCCAGAAGGCGTATTTTCTTCTGTTTAAGCCATTCTGTTGTTGATTTACTTCTATGCTTTGGGTCGTTGTCCTGTTGCAACACCAATCTTATGTTGAGCTTCAGCTGGTGGACAGATGGCCTTAAGTTCTCCTGCAAAATGTCTTGATAAACTTGTGAATTTTTCCTTCGATGATAGCAATCCGTCCAGGCCCTGATGCAGTAAAGCAGCCCCAAACCATGATGCCCCCACCACCATACTTCACAGTTTTGATGTTGGTGTGCTGTGCCTCTTTTTCTCCACACATAGTGTTGTGTGTTTCTTCCAAACAACTCAACTTTGGTTTCATCTGTCCACAGAATATTTTGCCAGTACTGCTGTGGAACATCCAGGTGCTCTTGTGCAAACTGTAAACGTGCAGCAATGTTTTTTTTGGACAGCAGTGGCTTCCTCTGTGGTATCCTCCCATGAAATCCATTCTTGTTTAGTGTTTTACGTATCGTAGATTCGCTAACAGGGATGTTAGCATATGCCAGAGAATTTTGTAAGTCTTTAGCTGACACTCTAGGATTCTTCTTCACCTCATTGAGCAGTCTGCGCTCTTCTCTTGCAGTCTTTACAGGACGGCCACTCCTAGGGAGAGTAGCAGCAGTGCTGAACTTTCTCAATTTATAGACAATTTGTCTTACCGTGGACTGATGAACAGCAAGGCTTTTGGAGATACTTTTATAACCCTTTCCAGCGTTATGCAAGTCAACAATTCTTATTCGTTGGTCTACTGAGAGCTCTTTTGTGCAAGGCATCATTCACCTCAGGCAATGCTTCTTGTGAAAAGCAAACCCAGAACTGGTGTGTGTTTTTTATAGGGCAGGGCAGCTGTAACCAACACCTCCAATCTCATCTCATTGATTGGACTCCAGTTGGCTGACACCTCACTCCAATTAGCTCTTGGAGATGTCATTAGTCTAGGGGTTCACATACTTTTTCCACCTGCACTGTGAATGTTCACATGGTGTGTTCAATAAAAACATGGTAACATTGAATTCTTTGTGTGTTATTAGTTTAAGCAGACTGTGATTGCCTATTGTTGTGACTTAGATGAAAATCAGATCACATTTTATGACCAATTTGTGCAGAAATCCATATCATTCCAAAGGGTTCACATACTTTTTCTTGCAATTGTAGGTGCAAGAGGGCTATGATTGGTCAGCACGGTCACATGCTAAACCCATAAATCACAGAAAGTGACACGCGCTGGCCCTTTAGGGTAAATGCACGTGATCAGAATTGTGTGCCGATTTGCGTGCGGAAAATCCACACCGTAGGTCATGTACATTGTATTCTATGAGAATTTGAAATTCTCATGCACACAATGCAGATTTTTTCCATTCAGATTTTGATCTACGGTGCGGATTTTAAAATCCCCAGCATGTAAATTTATTTTATTTTTCCTGTCCGGATTTTCTCCATTCACTTCAATGTGGACAGTAAAATCTGCATGCAGAAATTCCGCACCGAATCCGCATGCAAATCCGTACCAATTGATGCGGATTGACCGCACGGATTTCCCTGTGAACACCTGTGGATTTAACTGAGGATTGTCCGCACATAAATCCTGAACGTGTGCATTTACCCTAAGGAGGTGCTACAAGGAACAGGCTGGAAAGCATGCTGTGCCAAGGGCTGGAAGGAAATTGTGGAGCGCATTCAAGGAAGGATGTTGCCTACAAGGACAGAATTCAGGACTGCAGCAGTGAATGGAGAAACACTGGCAGCTGATCACTGCCGAAGATGGAGCCCAGGACTGCGGTGGTAAGCAGGGGAACATCAGCGGTCAGCAACCGCTGCTACAGGTTGTGTCTTCAGAAGGAGTTCCCCTGCTTCAGGCATAAACTTATTTTCTTCTCTTAAGGTGGATTACGGGCAGATTTCGATATTCGGGGAGATTATCGGGAACGAGAGAACACTCGTTCCTGACAATCTGCCCATGTGAATGTGCTGCCAATCACCTGATGAACGAAGCGCTCGTTCATCGGGTGATCCTGCCGTTATTGTTCAATTATTGTTTCTGGGCAGCAGATTGTCCTATCTAAACAGTGATCTGCTGTCCAGAAACAATGCAGCTGTATGGGGACGAGCGACCTCAATAGCGATCCCTCATCCTCATACTGTGAAGGAGCTCTCTGCATGTAAATGTATCAGTCTCCTTCACTGAACGAGGGGCCCACTTTCAGGCAGGAATACTTCCTTCCAGGCAATCAGCTGTTATATTGGGACATGTAACCCGCTGTTAGGCTGCTTTCACACAGTCAATGTTTGATCAATGTGAGCCAAAACCAGGTGCAGGTCAAAAACACACAACCGGTGCAGATCTTTCCCTTACACCCTATCTCAGTGTAGCCTATACTCCTGGTTTTGGCTCACAATCACTGATGGAAATCACCGAGCAAACACTGATGTGTGAATTAGTCCTTAGGGTGCTAAGATTTCCCTTGAATCAAGCAATATCTTAACTAATACCTGGCGTCTCTGTATTTTTTCCCCTTCTACTGATTCCTCCGAATGTCTCTAAGCTTGGTATTAGGCATAAGTGAATCAAGCTTTGGATTATAGATCCAAAGTCAATTTGTTAAAAAACTTTGTTTGTAATACTGTTTCCATTCAACATTAAAATGTATGGGCTCCGTGTAGCAAAACTTTGTCTTGGCTGAAGTTGCGTGACACTTCGGTAAATAACTTCGGTATTCCTATGTGTGTATTTAAAAACATTTATTTTAAAATAGGAATCGGAAGTAGGCTTTGGTACTGGCTGGTACCTCGGTACCAAAGCCAACTTCAGATTCATATTTTAAACTGTATTGTCTCATATTCTCTGATTTTGATGTTTCTGATTTTGCTGTAATATTTGGCGGTCCTCTTATTAGGAACCAGAAAGCTGTTTATGTATAAAATATTCAGTGTCTATGCCTATTTCAAGTGTGGTTCAAGCTCTATGCTATTACATATTTGTAGTTATGTAGTTACGGAGCTTGTAAGGCTGAAAAAACACGTGTCCATCCAGTTCAGCCAATTATCCTGCAAAGTTGATCCAGAGGAAGGGAAAAAAAAACTTTACAGATCTAGAAAATGAAATGAAGAGCTTCACTTAAAGATTCATGATCACAACATTGGTTAGAGTCTACCGTTTCCATAGAGCCGAGTCCAAGATTTTGCTTTAATGTAATTAAGTCTCAAGATTTATGAATACAACACGCCAGAACTTGATCCATGCTCATTTTCAATTACTGCTCTGAAAAGCCTCCATCCAGATGTCTCTATTTACTGCATTGAAAAACTGGCAGGACTAGAGGTCTTTGTGGGAGGGACCACAAATTGTCACACTTGTTAATTTCGCACTGAGGAGACTCAGCAGAGGTCTTGGCATTGACCTTGCTTCAAAAGACCCAGGACTGAAAGAGCAAGCGTATCAATGATTAGAAGTATGACCCCTCAACCTGCCCGGTTTGCCCTTGAGCTTTGCGGGTATTTGTGTAATGGGCTCATTTCTTATTTTTTTTATTTCAGTTACACTTTTACACCATGCAAAGAAAGGGGTTTTCTCATGTGAAATGCAAGCATGTGATGAGTAAATCAAATTTGCCTTGACAGCAGAGACAATATGGACACCAAAGGAGAGGTGCATGACAAATAGACAACATTTCATTGTCAGAGACTACTGAAGGTATAACTATATATTCAGCAAGTTTTTATACTGTTTTTTGTCTTAGTATATTTAGCCTTTTAATTGCTAAGTCATATGACACTTTCTGTAGAAGACATCTATGTAAAACGATGTAAGCCCTTTTATATGCATTCAGTAGAATAATAAACACTTCAGCGTTCTAATTAGGTCAAATTGCAGTAATTAAGAATATTATGAGATTATGTTTAATCAGTGAATGGAAGAAAATTATGTCTATTGTTTGTGGATCGTCAGAAAAATAATACACCACAGGAGTTCCTCCTAGGGAATGTTGCACATACATACACGTACTACTGTTATGTTTCATGGCCATCAAACCATGTTATGGAGTGTGCGGTCATATTTGTCATAGTAAAACCTTTGTCGTTTGTTCACGTACCAGTATAAGTTACAAAATGCTTATCTGAATGTACTTTTGAAACATAGGATAGTATTAAAGAAATTTCAAATAGAAGTAAGATGTATTAGCAGTATCCCATAAAATATATAAAACTAAAGCCTAAAACATACAAAACAAAACAAATGAAAAATATACACAATTATTTGGTTAAAGATATGGTTATACAGGACTTTAAAGGGGTTTCCAGTAATAATTAAGTAATGCCCGTAGCCTGCCTCCTGAAAAAGAAGATTCATACTTACCTGCTCAATGCTGCTCCAATTCTCCCATGTCTCCATCTTCTGGTCCCCGCACAGCCAAAGAATTGGTGGAGCGGTGCATGTGACCATGTCCATGTACCGCTGGATGTAAACAGCGTGGGGACTGGAAGTTAGAGACAGCAAAAGAGCAGAGCAGCGTGGAGCGGGTAAGGCTACTTTCACATATGCGTTTTTGTTGGCCGGTTTTGCGCTCCGGCATGGGATCTCACAACCACAGCAAAATGCATCCGTTTGAATAATACAACCGGCTCCATCCGTTCAGAATTGATCTAGTTGTGTTATACTGAAAATGAACAAGCTGGATGCGGCACTTCTGTGACCGGCTACAAAACTGATGCAAGCAGCATTTTTGTGTGTGGCATGGAAAACTAAACAAAAAAACCATTGTAAGTCAATGGGAGCCGAATCCGTTTTTTTTATGTTTGAAAAAATGGATCCGGCACCATTGACTTACATGTTTTTTTGTTTAGTTTCCCATGCCGCACACAAAAATGCTGCTTGCATCAGCTTTGTAGCCGGTCACAGAACACAAAAAACCAGAACGGAATGCATTCTGGTGCACTCTGTTCTGGTTTGTTCAGTTTTGTCCCCATTGACAATGAATGGGGACGAAACTGAAATGTTTTCCTCCCGTTTTGAGATCCTCTGCCGGATCTCAAAACCGAAAAAGAAAACGCAGATGTGAAAGTAACCTAAGTATGAATCTTTTTTTTGTCAGGAGGCAGGCTGGAGACATTACTTGAAATATAATTATTACTGTAAAACCCTTTTAAGGCCTTATTCACACTACAGTGAAAAACATATTTCTTAACATCCATCACAGAGCTGTTTCCAGGAAAATGACATCTATGACATTTCAGTTTTTAAAATTTTTTAAAGAATTCTGATCGTCAAAAAATAGGACATGTCTTATTTTGTACCCAATTTACGGTCCGACAGCGCCCGTGTCAGTCAAAGGTTCCCTTTTTAGTGGCCATTTTTCAGAAAGGCACCCGTCATAAAACTGTTGTGACAAACTGACAGTTTTCGTTCATTTCTAATGATAATTTGTTTTCCCTTAGTCCTAACAGCAGCACAGATGGGGTTAACTGCCCCTGTGGACTGGTAGGACCGGCGGAATTTTAATGAGCCCAAGAACCAATAAACGATCTTCAGCTCCCTGAAAGGGAGGAGATCACCCCCCAGCCCACCGTGTTTTTAACAAGCATAATGTATTTAGGGTGGGATATTTGTGTGCTGCTGTTAGGACTAAGGGAAAACAAATTATCGTTAGAAATTAACGATTCCCTTACGTCCTACCAGCAGCACAGATGGGGAGATAGCAAGAAGAATCCCCTAGGGAGGGTCCTCATGCCTGGCAGAACTAAGAACAGTCTGCCCAAAAGCCGAAAACTCTGCCATCCTAGCATCTATCCTATAATGGGAGATGAAGGTTGACTCAGAGCTGGAGGAGGCCGCCTTACAGATCAATTCTAAGGGGAGAAGACTTCTCTCCGCAACCGAGGTGGAGACCGCCCTAGTAGAATGGGCTCTCACAAACTCAGGAGGATCTAAGGATTGGGAGACGAAAGCTTCCTTAACGGCCTCCTTGATCCAGCGACTAATGGTAGCTTTAGACGCTTTACGGCCTTTAGACTTACCGGCAAACAGGATAAGGAGATTCTCATCTATCCTGAACTCTCTAGATCTATCCACATAGATCTGGAGGCATCTTGAAATATCCAGCGGGTCTCTAGCTGGAGTATCAGAGGAGGAGGCTGTAAACAAAACTGGTAAGAGATTACCTGGTTGATATTCTGGAAAGTAGGCACCTTAGGCCTGAAGTATGGTAAGAACTTCAGGAGTACTCTATCCTGTAGAAAAATAATGTACGGGTGAACTGCAGAGAAAGCCTGCAATTCAGAAATTCTTTTGGCTGAAGCTATAGCCAGAAGAAAGACCACCTTTAAAGTCAAAAATTTGAAATTTACCTCCTCCAAGGGCTCAAAGGGGGGAGATGCTAGCCCCCTGAGCACTACTGAAAGATCCCACTGGGGGATAGGTTTCAGTATAGTAGGCTTTAGTCTTTCAGCTCCCTTCAGGAAGCGTTTAATGAGTGGGTCCCGAGAATGTGGTCTGTTGAGACAGGCCGAGATGGCACAAACTTGTACCTTCAAGGTAGCTGGAGATAGGCCTCTATCTAATCCATCTTGAAGAAATTGAAGTATCGCAGGAAGGGGCGGATCTGCGGACGCCACCTGTCTGGAATCACACCATGCCACGAAGATTCTCATGATCCTGGAGTAGGCCTTCTTTGTAGACTCTGCTCGGGAATGCGACAAAGTTCTCAGGACCGACTCGGAAAGCCCTTCTATGTTGGGAAGGGACTGATCAACCTCCAGGCTGTCAGGTTGAACCTGTGCAGATCTGGGCAGAGGTGAGTGTCCCACGACACTAGGGTCTGCTCCGGGGGGAGTCTCCAGTATTGTCCCCGACTCATCTGAATGAGCTGGGTAAACCAGGATCTTCTGGGCCAAAACGGTATGATGGCTATTACCGAGGCCTGATCCTGACGGATTTTCATCAATACCCTCGGTATCATGGAAAACGGAGGGAAGATGTAAGCCAGCCTGAACCTCCACGGTATCGACAGAGCATTTATCGCCAGGGGGTTGTCTTCCCTGTACAGGGAACAGAACCTCAGCACCTTGGCGTTGAACCTGGTCGCCATGAGATCCACCTCTGGCATACCCCATCTGTGAACTAGCTGCCTGAAGATCTCCGGATGCAGAGACCACTCCATGGTCGGTAATCCTCGACTTAAGCGGTCCGCTATCATATTGAGGGAGCCTCGAATATGAACGGCAGATAGATGGGAAAGGTTCGTCTCTGCCCACCGAAGAATCACCCCGATCTCTAACAGAAGGGGCAATGATCTTGTGCCTCCCTGCTTGTTTATATAGAGAACTGCAGTCATATTGTCTGACTGGACTTTCACTGCTTTGCCCCGAATCTGAGGGGCGAAGTGAAGGAGGGCTAGCCGGATAGCTCGCATTTCGCGAAGATTGGAAGAAAGACGCCGCTCCAGAGGAGACCAAGATCCCTGTACTGGGGATCCGTCCAGGTGAGCACCCCAGCCTACAAGGGACGCGTCTGTAGTCAATATGACCCAAACTGGTTGGGTCATAGACTTCCCTGCTGGTAGCTGAAACCACCATCTGAGGGAATTCCGGGTTTGATTGGACAGGGAGCATAGGGAATCTAGCCCCGCAGGGCTGCCGTTCCATAAGTGTAAGACCTCCGACTGAAGAGGACGGAGGTGCCATAACGCCCAAGGGACTGCGTCCGCAGCCGCTGACATGAGCCCCAGCATCTTCATGAGAGTCCGGATAGAGACTCGACGAGGGACATAAAGGACCCTTGCCAGGTCCTGAATCCGCGCTTTCCTTTCTAGAGTCAACCGGAGGGACATCTCCACAGAGTCGACCACGAATCCTAAATAATGGATTGAAGTCGATGGGCTCACATTCGACTTCTGCCAGTTGATAATCCAGCCCAGGCGGAGGAGAAAGGAAATTGCAATCTGAAGATGGTGGGTAAGGATCGGAACTGAAGAGGCTATGAAAAGCCAATCGTCCAGATAAGGAATAATAGTCAGTCCTTGAAGTCTCAAAGCTGCCACCACCGACACCACCACCTTGGTGAAGATAAGGGGGGCAGAAGAGATTCCGAAGGGAAGCGCGGCGAACTGAAAGTGCCTGCGAACCCCTGAAATCTGGACCGCGATCCTGAGGAGTTTCCGGGACGCGGAATGGATCGGAATGTGAAGATACGCATCCTTGAGGTCCAGAGTAGCCATGACATCCCTGAGGTTGAGGATATGGCTGACTGACCTTATGGTTTCCATGCGAAACCTTGTTTTTCTTATAAATCGATTGAGGAATCTCAAGTCGATGATCATCCGGAGATCTCCCGTCTTCTTGGGAACCAGGAACACTGGTGAATAAATCCCTAGGCCCCTCTCCCCTGCCGGCACCTCCTCTAGGGCTCCCTTGGATATATAGTCCTGAATGTAAGATTCTAGGACCACTTGTTTGGCAGACCCGAAGTTTCGTGTGGCGATGAATCTCTCTGGGGGGGAGAGAGATAAGATCTACCCGGTACCCGACGGAAACTATGTCCTGGACCCAGGGGTCTGCAATCAACCGGCTCCAAGAGTCTTTGAAATGGGTAAGACGGCCCCCCACGGGAATCTGGGGGAGGGGTACGGGAAAATCTAGAGCAGACACTGCAGGGGCAGCAGGGCTTATCCAAGAGCCTCGAGGAGGCCCATAGTCAGGGGGGTTTTGCCTCCCTGTTTGTGGGTTTGCGGGGGCGTCTCGAATATTTACGAGACGGCCCCCCCCAATCTCTGCGCCTAGACTGCTGCCCTGGACGACCTCCGTCTTTCTTCTCCTGTCTGGGGCGACCCCGAAAGGGCTGCTGGGGGAGGCTCTTCCCCTTTTTATCGGAGAGCCCCTCCATTATCTTGTCCAATTCGGACCCGAATAGCCTATCCGGTTCGAAGGGGAGCCCACAAAGGTTGAACTTGGACGCGTTGTCCGCGATCCACGGTTTCAGCCAAAGTGGTCTGCGGGCAGCTGAAACTAGGGCCATCGTTTTGGCGGCCAGTTTCAGCTGCATCTGGGTGGAATCGACCAGAAAGTCCATAGCCAGATTGGCTGACTTGAAGGCTGCCAGGATGTCATCTCTTGATACGCTCTGATCCACGTCCGTCTGGATTTGGTTGAGCTTGGATCGTAAATAGGCGGCTACCTCCGTGGCCGCAATTGAAGTTGATGCGGTGGCAGCAGCCGCCGCGTAACTCCTTCTAAGGGTGCACTCTGCCCTCCAGTCTAGAGGGTCCTGCAGACTAGACCCATCGTCTGCAGGGACTAGAGTGCGCCGGGACAACTTGGCTATAGCCATGTCCACCTTGGGAACGGAACCCCACGATTCCACCAAGGGTTTAGCCATCGGGTACATGAGTTTGAATTTTCGAGTGAGCACTGGACCTTTCTCAGGCTTTCTGAGAGGAGGGTCTCATCCGCTCTAAAGACACGCTGTGTCCGTCCGGCGGGATCGGAAGACTCCCCCATGTCAACATCCTGGTCCCCCGACCTGATGGACTTGAGTAACTTCTGCGTCTTTTCTGGAGGGAAAAAGCAAGAAGTAAATTCTTCTTCTGGAGTAAGGACAGCTGTCGTCTAAGGGTATGTTACATTCGTAACATGCCAAATGCTTCCTCTTGGCCCCAGCCTTCCGCTGATCCGGATCCTTAGGGGAAGCCATAGTCTGTAATTGGAAAGAAAAAAACAGGTCATAACACCTACAATACCTGGAGGTGGAGAAACAAGACCTTAAGGGGGCCCACCAGCACTAGAAGAAATAGAGCTGTGAAAAGAGGAACAACAAAACCCAAGCCAAGCAATACAGAATATCTCAAGGCACAGGGAACTCTGGAGCTAACTTGTGAAAGCGACGCAACCAGAGCACTGACTGATAGGCTCTGGGCGCTTAAAAGGAGCTCTGGGCGGGTCCTTGATCGTAATTAGCCCAGAGGGAAAACAGAGCCTATACTGGCTCAGCTTGTCCTAAATGTCTCCCCAGATTAATCCTGGATCCCAGGATGTCTTTATAGGGAGACCGTTTGATAGAAATGGTGAGTTTTAAATCCTCACCGCATCGCTCCGGAAAACCGGAAGTGACGTAGCGCACCTAGTGCGCGTCACTTCCGGAAGATGGCGGCGCCCATAGCGCCGCACACATGCGGTATGGAGAGACGGGACACCGCATACAGAGATGAAAGAAGAGGGGAGGGAACACCCCCCTCCCCGACGGTACCCCAGCGACGAAAATCGCCGCGATCAGGCCTAAAATAAAGGCACTGAGACCAAGAAAAAGCGATGCATTAGCTTAAGGAAAAAAAGAGCCCCTAAGCACTCTTCAGCTTCCTGAGGGGGAGCGACACGCCAGTCCACCTGTCCAGAGGACAGAAAAAAACACGGTGGGCTGGGGGGTGATCTCCTCCCTTTCAGGGAGCTGAAGATCGTTTATTGGTTCTTGGGCTCATTAAAATTCCGCCGATCCTACCAGTCCACAGGGGCAGTTAACCTTATCTGTGCTGCTGGTAGGACGTAAGGGAAAAGCATTTTTAACAGCCTATTTCTTTTCACTGTCATGACGCTAGTACTTATATATGATGTTGACTGGATAGCAAAGTGGCTCAGCCTATGATGCTTCAGATTTTCACAATGTATTACAGTATTTTGGCATTCAGGATTATCTCTCCCCAAGTTTTTAGAAAGACAAAAACGTTGTTATGCTGTATTATTCATCTGTGTGTACACCCCAGGGTGGCGTTTTTTCTTTCTTTTCCTCTGCCCTTACTTGCCGTGTTCATGGCATCACATTTACTGGCTTCTTTATTTATTTATGTATTTTTAATTATGTCCTAAATAAAATATATATTTTTATTCTTTGGTACTATGAGCTCTACTTTCTTGTGTTTCTGCCAAGTTTGGTTTTAGTTAAAGTAAAAGTTACCATACACCTTCAACGGCTGTCAGTTAAAATGGCAGCAATCCCTCTCGATTCCCGCATACTCATAATTGATCGACTCGGCCGCTGGCAGTGGCTTATCTTCCAGGAGAACAAAAGGACTGGACGTTAAAAATCAAAGTGGCCCATACTTCTCTTCTCTGGCATCATATGTCATGGTAGAGTTACCAGGTCCCCTTAAACACTAAACTGTCAGCCGATCCTTCCAAAAACAGTGGGTTTGGCCAACAATACTCTAACTCTGTCCTAGGACCCCTGCTCGCTTTTATCTACACTTTTGGCCTGGGACATCTCATAGAGTCCCATGGCTTTCAGTATCACTTTTAAGCTGACGACACACAAATCTACCTCTCTGGTCCAGACATCACCACCTTATTATCCAGAATCCCACAATGTCTATCTTCTATATCATCCTTCTTTGCCTTTCGCTTTCTAAAACTTAACATGGATAAAACAGAATTCATCATCTGTAACGGACCGTTTCCGCAGACAAGGGGTTAAAATCCGTTTAGGCGATATGCCCCTTTCTGAGAGACAGGCACAGCTACTGCAGAACACCAACCTCCCGAACTGGATACAAAATAGCACTCCAA
Source organism: Bufo bufo (assembly GCF_905171765.1). NCBI lineage: Eukaryota > Metazoa > Chordata > Amphibia > Anura > Bufonidae > Bufo > Bufo bufo. The sequence continues at coordinate 443,259,816 of NC_053389.1, read as the reverse complement.
ACTGGAACCTCACGAATAGCTGCTAGCAGACGAACAGGAATCAGCTTACACTCCTGGCAATCAGTCTCTAACAGAATACAGCGGATCCCCCCAATAACGAGACAAGGCTCCGTGTTGAGGGTCAAGCAGTGGTCTGACTGTACTTCAAGTACAGCCTCTTTTATTCATAAACCACAAACATAGTACTGCCCACAGGGGTTTGAAATACAACCAATCAGTAATTTACAACACATACAATGTAAGTACAGCAACCAATCGTTCACGCCCCCAGAGGACCAGAAGGGAGACTGCGACACAGGACAGATACAACATATCCCCACAATGCATCATGGTTTCCTCCTCTCTGTCCCGGAGACAACCGAGGAGCAATCCAATTATCTCTCAGGACAAAGGGAAATCGCCAATACACATGTGGATACAACAGGACAGACATCACCATTTAAACACACAATGGGACAATGGCACAATAGAAACACACCCAGCATATTCCTCCCAAGCTGACAAGTTACACTTATTATAAATTGTTACAACTTTGTGAGTTTACATTGTCCATACATATAACTTACATCAATTTAAACAGTATAACTTGGGGACAAACCTATCTAAAATTCACTTGAATAGGTTCAGGGGTTTAAAAGTTAGTATGGGCCATAATCCTGAGGCAAGAGGCTTTTAAACAGGCCTCTCCAAAACCCAGTGGCGAGGTTGGTTTCGCCACACATCTCCCCCCCCCAGGGAAGACTAACCAGATACCTGACCTCACGGTCAGTACCTGAGTTAGTCTGGCAGTCCACCCACAACCCAATACTGGACCTGTTGAATTTGGTAGCCTGTCTCTGTCCAGTGAGTCCACCAAGGTTATGTTGGAAGCTGGTACTCCCGGTCTCTGTGTTGCTCCCTGGCTTGGAGTGGAGGTTGCTTTGTGGGCAGGGATCAGCGGTACTCTGCCCTGGTGCCAGCGCTACCACGGAAGAAGCCTGGTTGGAGCCTGGTTGTTGGAGGGGGAGACCGACTGTCTCCCCTTTGGATACCCAGCTTTGCTGCTGGAGGGGGAGACCGACTGTCCCTACCCCCTGTGCTGTAGGTGCAGAGACCACGGTCCCATCTGCACTGTTGTGGGGCTTACTGTCTCCGCCTGGTGCGTTAAGCTGCTGCTGGGGAGAGGGGGTAACGAGCTCCTCTCCCATACATACTTCCAGCCGCTGGGGAGGGCAACCGACCGTCTCCGCTCCCAATACAGTGTCCTGCTGCTGGGGAAAGGAGACTGGGCTCTCTATTCCCTGCTGGACACTCTGCCGCTGGGGGACAGGACCGACTGTCTCTGTCCCCTGTAACTCCGCCTGCCGCTGGGGAATGGAGACTGGGCTCCGAATTCCCAATAAATCACACGCCCGCTGGGGAATGGAGACTGGGCTCCCAATTCCCAAAAAATCATGCTGCTGCTGGGGGCAGGAACAACTACCTCTGCCCCCTGTAACTCAGCCTGCCGCTGGGGAGGGAGGACACTGCTCTCCTCTCCCTGCATTTCACACTGCCTTCCCGGCATATCACTCTGCTGCTGGGGGCAGGAACAACTACCTCTGCCCCCTGTAACTCAGCCTGCCGCTGGGGAGGGAGGACGCTGCTCTCCTCTCCCTGCACTTCACACTGCCGCTGGGGAATGGAGACTGGGCTCCCAATTCCCTGCAATTCACACTGCCGCTGGGGAATGGAGACTGGGCTCCCAATTCCCTGCTGGACACTCTGCCGCTGGGGAGAGGAGACTGAGCTCCCTCTGTCCCGCAACTGTAACTTCCGATGGAGGTCCACCCAACGTGGCAGCTGACCGTCCCCTTCTGCCCGGTATAGTAGGGTCTTGAACACTAGACTCCTCACAAACTTCACGTATTTCTCAGCTGGATTGCGGCCGAAGAAGTTCAGCCGCAACCACATCATACGGTCAAATTCCTCAACAGAGTATCTGTACTCCACAGCTGGTTCCATTCTGGTGCTTTTAGGGTCGCTGTACTGAGACATGCGTTGCCATTAAGTTGTAAAATCCAAAGAAATGGTGTCTCCTGTAGCTGTCCTTCTGGCTGTAGGAACGATCCCGCTGCTTGCCACCAATGTAACGGACCGTTTCCGCAGACAAGGGGTTAAAATCCGTTTAGGCGATATGCCCCTTTCTGAGAGACAGGCACAGCTACTGCAGAACACCAACCTCCCGGACTGGATACAAAATAGCACTCCAAACTGGAACCTCACGAATAGCTGCTAGCAGACGAACAGAAATCAGCTTACACTCCTGGCAATCAGTCTCTAACAGCATACAGCGGATGCCCCCAATAACGAGACAAGGCTCCGTGTTGAGGGTCAAGCAGTGGTCTGACTGTACTTCAAGTACAGCCTCTTTTATTCATAAACCACAAACATAGTACTGCCCACAGGGGTTTGAAATACAACCAATCAGTAATTTACAACACATACAATGTAAGTACAGCAACCAATCGTTCACGCCCCCAGAGGACCAGAAGGGAGACTGCGACACAGGACAGATACAACATATCCCCACAATGCATCATGGTTTCCTCCTCTCTGTCCCGGAGACAACCGAGGAGCAATCCAATTATCTCTCAGGACAAAGGGAAATCGCCAATACACATGTGGATACAACAGGACAGACATCACCATTTAAACACACAATGGGACAATGGCACAATAGAAACACACCCAGCATATTCCTCCCAAGCTGACAAGTTACACTTATTATAAATTGTTACAACTTTGTGAGTTTACATTGTCCATACATATAACTTACATCAATTTAAACAGTATAACTTGGGGACAAACCTATCCAAAATTCACTTGAATAGGTTCAGGGGTTTAAAAGTTAGTATGGGCCATAATCCTGAGGCAAGAGGCTTTTAAACAGGCCTCTCCAAAACCCAGTGGCGAGGTTGGTTTCGCCACATCATCTTTCCCCCATCTTGCTCAACCCCCCCAACAGACCTATCTATCACGATCAATGGCTGCACACTATCCCCAGTCAACCAATTCCGCTGCCTTGGAGTGACCTTGGATTCTGCCCTTTCCTTCCGACCACACATCCAAGCCCTTTCCACCACCTGCCGCCTCCAACTCAAAAACATCTCCCGCATCCGTGCTTTCCTTAACTTTGAATCTGTGAAAATGCTTGTACATGCCCTCATCATCTCCCGCCTAGACTACTGCAACACTTTTCTCTGTGGCCTTCCATCTAGCACTCTCGCACCCTTCCAATCTATCCTCAACTCTGCTGCCCGACTAATTCACCTCTCACCCTATTACTCCTCTGCCTCTCCCCTCTGCCAATCCCTTCACTGGCTCCCCATTGCCCAGCGAATTCACTTCAAAGTACTAACAAATACATACAAGGCCGTCCATAACCTGTCCCCTCCCTACATCTTTGAGCTACTTTCCCGATACATCCCCACACGCACTCTCTTCCCACAATCGCCTCCAAGATTTCTCCCGCGCATTCCCTATACTCTGGAACTCACTACCCCAACATATCAGACTCTCACCTGCAGTGGAATCCTTCATAAGAAACCTGAAAACCCACCTCTTCAGACAAGCTTACAACCAGTGACCCTGCTGCCTCTATACCACCATGACCAACTTCACCCGCACCTACTGTGTCCTTCTCCCATACCATGTAGATTGTAAGCTCTCACGGGCAGGGCCCTTTCTCCTTCTGTACCAGTTTGTAACTCGTTTTGTTTATGATTAGTGCAATTGTCTGTATTATGTATGTATACCTCTTCTCATATGTACAGCGCTATGGAATGAATGGCGCTTTAATAATAAATAATAATGTATATGGGGGCATTAAAGGGGTTTTCCAGTCTCTAGATATTTGTGATCTATCTCCAGTAGAGGTCATTAATATCAGTCCGGTGGCAGTCCGACAGTCCGCAAGTCCCCCAGTCACCTGTTTCTGGCAGCAACACAGTCTACAAAGCTAGTGTTGAGTGAATTGAAATGGACTTCAATCCAAATTTGAGGGAAAATTCAATTCCTCGCCAAGCCAAATTTCCTTGTGCTTCGTGGTGACGAATCAATTTTCCCTGAAATGGCAGTAAAAATAAATCATACTCATCCATTTGAGCGTGAAAAGGCCGCCGAGGCCATCTTGCTTGAAGGTCCAACGCGCTGGATCTTCAAGCAAGATGGCCTCTTCACACAACAGATTTTTTTATTTTTTATGATTAACCCCTGACAGCCCTCAATGGTCATCTCAGATTCTGTGATCAGTGATGAAGGCAGCATGTGAGTGGTTCAATGATGGGGGTGGCGTAATCGCCTTCCCTGTCATTACGCCCGTTACTTACAAAGAAATGTGCTTTGTGACAAAGTAATTAGCCACAAACCAAATAGCTTTATAAAATTCAGTGAAGCAGCGAATTGAATTTTTAAGAACTGCGCTCATCTCTGTACAAAGCCATTAGCAGAAAGTCCTGTCCGCTGTGTAGCGGTCATGCCAGCGTACTGCAGCTCAGCTCCCCTTTGCCAAAGAAGTTTGAAAATAATTTGCGATAGTCAGAGGAAGAGGCTGGGTGGGTGAAGATGTCCTTAAACATGATAATCTACATACTACTATAAACCTGAGCTGCAGCACCAGCCACAGCCCTTGGAAAGCAGCCATGTTTTTCAGTTTTCATATAGGTTATCCTTTGGAGTCAATAAGCAGCATATAACTGAACACGAAGTGCAAATGTGCTTGTTTCATCCAGCAAGAAGCAGTTGTATGCTTCAAACTATGGCTTACTGTTTACAAGATATATAAATCTTCTACAACAGGAGCCATTTTGTTGGTCATGACGCTAGTACTGATATATGATGTTGACTGGATGGGAAAGTGGCTCAGGGGAATAAGGTTTTGAATTTAACCAAATGACATCTACATAAAGATTTTACATTCTTTCATTCTTTCATTTTATTACACAAACTTCAAAAACATCCTTTAAAATTGGTGCTAGTAAATGTGCACATCAGACCCCATGGTGGACAAGGACTGCTGTGAGAAGGATAGTCCTATGTAAAAAGTAGTGGAATATGCTGCTGCTTTATATCTAACAGATAATAATGTCCATATAAAATGATAAGATTTGTAGCAGACATGAAGACCAAGGGAAGCAGTGGACCTCACACAGTTTGAAATACATCTATGTGAACTAACCTTTAGCATGTCTGTCTGTGCTAGGCTCGTGATTAGTTGTAGAAGGGGTTAATAGTCCACTTGCCCCCTTTTTTAATCTCCCATTCCTAATGCATCAAACATTCAAACTGAAGTGGTAGAGCTATAGCTACTGTGTTTAATGAGGCATGAATTTTAAGATTTATGACAGACTGACAGCTGATAGCATGATGACCTAGGCTTAGGGGGCAAGAGGAACATAAATCAGCCTGTCCTAATTTCTTCTTCTCTTCCTTCCCTTAGCTTTGTCACTAAATTGAACACATGGCTCTTCCTCCCTGCTGAGGTTCTTAAAATATGTATGCTAAGACCAAAGTGTTAAACGCAATATAAATGAGGAGTATTAGACTGGAGATCATGTCTGCAACCCCTGCGAACTTTCTATATCAAGGCCACATCTGCCTACCTACTACTCTTGCAATTTTTAATGCAGAAGTTCTGACATCTCAAGATAGTTCACCACCTCTCTGTCACCTTCTCTTCCAAAAGTAGCCACATGGCAGACTTTTTAATAATGAAGTTCTTGCTTTCCCTTAATTTCTGAACTAAGTTATGATAATGGCTACGTGTATCTGCAGGGGGTTGCTATAGATATAGTTTGGTTGTTTCCACTGCATTGTAGAAATGGCAACATAAAACACCTAACATGCAGTACAGTGTCCTGCTATCTCCACAGAAGTGAATGAAGTAGTGGTCACATGTGCACCATCTCTCCATTCTCATGGGGCAATCAAAAATGTCCTTTCTTGTGATTGGTCGATGTCACAGCAACAGGAGCCCCATCGATCAGACGCTTGTCCCCTCTTCTGTAGATATAGGATAAGGTTTTTTAGCTGAAAAACTACTTTAAATAACATCACAAATTGATGGTTAATTTGTAGAATGATGTCAGTGTTTGAAAAGAGACAACCAGTATAGCTACACTTTGCTACTGCATCTGAATAAAGAGAAAATGCCAATATCATTGTACATAACGCTACCTGAATTGCCAAACTTTTGCTACTGCCCTCACCATTTATTTAGTAGAATGTGGCCTTTTTTACCTTTTGGGTGAAAATCTTATTTAGGTCTTATGCACATGACTGAATTATGGCCACGTTTTTTTATGGAGCCATAAGCTCCTTCATGGGGGGTGTATGGAGCATTGCTGGACATCCAAAGGTTTCCAATTTCATTTTAAATAGTCACTGTACTTTCACTCTAGTTCATTTAATAGAGAATGGCGTAAGTAGCAAATTTCTAAATCACTTAATTAAAAAAAATATGCCTACATCCATCTGTTAAGAAGCTGTAAAGTCATGGCCACTGGGGGTCTCACTTCCACCTAATTGGCAGTCCACTGCTGTCACGGATGATGTTGCAGATAGCTGGAACTAATGAATAAACGTCCGACTGGCTTGATCCCAAACTAAGGAGCATATAGGTGAGCCCTATAAAACCCTAAGAGCTCTCCCGGACTGCTATGCCCATGCAAGGGTCTCAATGGTAGACGATTGCATGCCCACATACCTAGACTGTGTGACACCTGAAAACCCTATAATAGTGAGGGGACATGACCACCGGCTCCCTGCACTTAATACGGAAGGAGTCAGGGTCACCTAGAATCAAGCCAGCAAGGAAACACAATACATGAAAACACTTATCTGAGTAAACAGCAGCAGCCTCCAGCAGTGAACACTTCATCCAGGAAGTAGTATAAACCGCAAAGTGAGGCAGTATGGGAGGGAATATAAAAGGGAGACAATTAGTCTAAATAGGTGACACCGGGAGAAGGAAAGGAGATGACAAAGTGAAACCAAAACAAAGAACATCATGCAAGAGGTAGAGAAGGACGTCTGCCAGACCTTCTCACAGAACTAGCGGTGACAACTGCCTCTTGTCAGGCAAGATCTGTCCCTAGTAACAGAGACTCAGAAGATGGTTCACAGGAAATGGGAGCATGTCAGAGCTAGCTGAGATCCTGAGCCTGATAAGGCAACTGCTTCTATACAGCTTTTGAAGATTATATGAGCCTTCTATGTGCCTGTAAGTCTGATTTCCCCCTTCCTTATCTGTTCTGTGAGCTCCTGAGCTGACAAAAGCATAGTGGGAAGTAAAGTAAAGGACGTTACAGCAGTACAGTGCTGGCAGATTTCACAACAGGGGTACGCCCCCTGCTTCTAAGAGAAATACATCTAGCTATGCAGCTGAAACAGTGAATAATATTGATGAAAAAGACTTTAGGGAAGCCCAAAGAACACCCGTACTTTCACAGTTATGATTCTACAAAGAAGCATAGACATTATACAAAATTTTTTTGAAGACTTCCGGGGATGGGGCATCAAGCATGGCCGCGTTTTGATTGTGCTCCTCCACAACACTGGGGAAAGCGGAGGCATAAGGGTTACCTGCCCAACCAAACACCGGGGCACCCCACTCAACAGCCCGTACCCAGACCCGGGAGTCGGCGTTGAGGCCGCAGCTTTGCTTCCACGGCCAGGACGAAAGCCCTGTTTGGCCTTGCAGAGGCCTTCTGCATCGCAGTTGCCTACATTGGGGCACGTCCACCCACACAGCTCTGCTCACAGAGGGACCTCGCTGACACAGCGGCCCTGTTCAGAGCAGGAGGCAGCAGCTCAGAGAGAGGCGGCCGTGACAAGGTAAAGAGTCGGCGACACCCTAGCCGCTGGACCCACGGACATGCTAAACTGTCCTGCTGGGCCCACACCACCCCCTCCTTCCCTTTTGTCGGGCCACCTACACCACTCAGTACTATGAAAGACCCCGCAGACACAGAGGCCCCATTCACAAAAGAAGGGAGCACCTCAGTGAGAGAGGACCATCTCCAGATACAGGGGCGGCGGCACCCCGAACTACTAGACCCGCGGACACGCTGCACTGCCCTGCTGGACCCATATCACCACCCCTCCCCTTTACTGAAACATAAGGAGCTCTACATTTATAGCCCTATGGAAAATAAACGGTGGCCATTTTCTTTTTAGCAATATCTGATCAGTGGGTGTCCAACAATCCCAACATCAACTGAGAGTAGCTCCAGTGCCAAAAGTCAACACCAGCACTAAACAGGTGTGTAGTGTGTCTGGTGTGTAGTGGACTAAATAGAAACTAAAATTTATATATGTATGTCACCAATCATTCATTTAACTACTACTATCTAGTGTGTATGGATACCTTTACTGTATGGTTAGACCAGTTCAGTTCTTGCTAATTGGCCCCTTTACCCGATTGACCAGATTGCAGCATATTACAATGCAGTAAACTTCCATGGTGGAAAGACAAATGCATACTCTGCTTTACATGGATTAATGGCTTCATCAGCAGACAGAATTTCATACTATGATCCATCCGGAAACTATATGCCGGTAAGTTTAACATTAGAGATGAGTGAATCGAAGTTGACGAAGTGCAATTAGTTTCGAATTTCAGGAAAAATTTGATTTGCACCGAATCCGAATTTCCTCATGCTTCGTGGTAACGAAATGCATTTTTTCCTAAAATGGCTGCTGAACGTGTTAGGATGTGGAGCAAGGAACTCTGGAAACGAGGGATCACCCACAATGCCATGCATGCAGCCAATCAGCAGCCAGCTAGCCCTGTGATGTCACAGCCCTATAAATAGCCTAAGCCAACTTGGATTTAGCCATTTTCCAGTGTACTTAGTGCAGGGAGAGACGTTAGCAGGCGCTAGGGACAGTGCTAGGAAAGACTTAAAAACTTATATTTTGCTCAATAGAAGGTAAGGGAAAGAGCATTAGAAGTGTAGGGAAAGGATAGGGAGGAAATATTACACAGTATTGAAGCAGAACAGGGTTCAGTAGGGGAATTTACAGCCTGGGTAATAGGAACAATACTATTACAACTTGCTGCACTGTCTGCAGATCCAAATTGACATTATACAGCTCTGTAATGTCAACAAACCGTTCTTTTTATTGGGGTGCAAGTCCTGTTTGATGCAGCCATTAACAGGGTTTATTACAAGGAAATATTTCTACGTCTTATTTGCCTTGTGCTGTGCAGTTATATGTTTTTAAGCATTTTTTGGCTTGTATTAGTGGGGAAAAAAAGGGCCTATTAGTGTGGTGGAGTGAGAAAATTACAGCCCTTTTTGGCGTGTATTAGTGGCAAAAAAATATATATTTGTCGTTCAGCGGTGCAGTTATATGTTCTAAAGCCCTTTTTGGAGTTTACTAGTGGAAAACAAAGGGCTTATTAGCCGTTGTGTGGTGAAGTGAGAAAATTACAGACTTTTGTGGGGTGTTTTAATTTCCCTTTTATTTACTTATTTTGTCTAACAGTATGTCAGACAGAGAAGTGCCAGGCCCTGCACAGGGGAGTGTCAGAGGCCTAAATGTTTCTTGCGCAGGCACAGGTCGCAGCAGAGTAAGGGGGCGTGGCAGCAGGAGTTGCAACGAAAGGCCTGAGCTCCCGGTATCATCTAGCAATCGTGTCTTGACCAGCTACCCAGCGGTTCTTGAATGGTTGACTCGGTCATCCACTTTGTCCCAAGTGACATCAGACACCCCCAGCCAAGAGTCGGTGGGTTCGTCAGACACAACCCTTAGTTGAGATGGCCCGGGAGCAGGCCCTGTGCCCTCACCTGTCCTCAACCTGCCTCTGTCCTTTTCTGTTCCATAAGCCAGATAAGTATTGTATGCAGCGAGGACGATCTACTAGAGGACAGTCAGCAGCTACTGGCCAGCCAATATGTGGAGAAGACATCCGCCACTTTCTCCGGTAGGCGAGCGAGTAGTGATGAGGCGAGTGGCGTGGGAACTGGTGTTGCAAGCGGTCAGGCTTCTGACCCAGAGACCATTGAGGAGGACATCAGTGACGTGCAGACAGCACTCGATGATGATGATGTAGCTGATCCCACTTGGGAACCGGGTGAATTTGGCGGCTTTATCATCTTCGGGAGAAGAGGGTGACAGCTTTCCCGTGAGGCAGTGGCGGAGCCGGCAAGTCGCTAGCGTGGCTGGGAGTCAGCAGGGTGGCAGCAGTGGGAGGTCAGGAGCCAAACGTGCCCGTGGTAGACCACCTGCTTCACAGGAGCCTAAGTGCGCGGAAATTAGTGGTGCAGGGGTTCACGGAAGCAGCAGCGGTAGCAGTCAGTCAATGCGTAGTGTTGGGAGTAAAATCACCTACTCGGCGATGTGGCAGTTTTTTGCTAAGCCGTCGGAGGAGGTGAACATGGCCATTTGTAGAATCTGTGGGCAGAAGGTGAAGCATGGCCAGGTTGCCAATGTTGGAACCATGGCCCAGCGTCAACATATGCAGCGTCACCATAAAGTGGCACGCACCCGATTTCAGGCCGAAGGTAGCTGTCTGTCCTTCCCATCATCTGCTGGTCCTGATGCTCCTGCTCCTCCTTCTACTCCTCATCAGTCATTCTGTCAGCAATCGATCACCGAATCGATTGCCAAGAGACAACAGTATGCGTGCACTCATCCAACGGCGCAGAAGCTGAATGTGCTCCTGGACAAGTTGCTGGTGCTGCAGTCCCTCCCTTTCCAAGTGGTGGACTCTGCACCTTTCAGAGAACTGATGGCTTGTGCTGATCTGAGGTGGAGAGTCCCAAGCCGTCATTTCTTTGCCAAAAAGGCAGTACCAGCCCTGCACACGTATGTAGAATAGAAGGTGGGCCAGTCCTTGAGCCTGTCGGTGTCTGCCAAGGTGCACAGCAGTGCCGACGTGTGGAGCTGTAACTACGGTCAAGGACAATACATGGCCCACTGGGTGAATGTGGTTCCTGAACAGCCACACCAGCAACTTGACCAGGTGACGCCGCTTCCGCCTCCACGTTCTCACGCAGTTGGTCCTGCGACAATGTCCACCTCTGCCTCCTCATCCTCCACTATGTCCTCAACCTCCACTGCAGGGACAATTCACAGTGCCCCACCAGCATAGCACATGTGCAGGGCACGGCAGTGTCACGCTGCTCTGCACCTCGTTTGCTTGGGGCGAACTGAGTCACACAGGGGAGGAACTGCTCCGTGTCCTTCATCAAGAAATTGAATCCTGGCTTTCTCCGCGACAACTCAAAATCAGAACCATGGTGACCAACAACAGGAAGAACATGGTGTCGGCACTGCGTCAAGAAGGGCTGAGCCATGCGCCCTGCATGGCACACGTGTTCAATCTGGTTGTCAAGCTGGTTGTTCCTGAAGTCTTCCACCCATTTGCCAGACATCCTAAAAATGTCCAGGAAACTTTGCATGTACTTCAGCCACTCGTACACCGCAAAGCACACCCTCCTTGAACGGCATCCCCTAACATAGGCTGATATGCAACGTTTCCACCCATTGGAATTCCACCCTCCATATGTTGGACCGACTATACGAACAGAGAAAGGCCACAAACTATTTCTTGATGATCCAAGCGGACAGGAGTACTCCCCTGTGTAACTTCGATGTCAGCCAGTGGCAGCTCATGCGTGACACCTGACGTTTGCTCAGGCCCTTTGAGGAGGCCACATTATTTGTCAGTCGCCAGTACTACAGGATGAACAACGTCATTCCACTGCTTCATGTCCTGGAACAGATGCTGGTAAATCTGGCTGGTCACGGGACTGGAGACGTGGAGCCTATATCTCACAGCCACATGAGAGTTCTGGGGGCTGAACTGGAGGAGGAGGAAATTGGAGCACAAGCAATGTGTAGCGAAATGGGGGGGTTTTCTACACAGGTGACAGGAGAGGAGGAGCAGGAGCATACGGAAGAAACTACTCACCAGCAGCAGCGGCTAGACCTGGAGCACCACCTGAATGGACAGGTGGTGGTATACTTGGACAGCACCCTGCCACCCCACATTGAAGATCCGCTGGGCTACTGGGCAGCCAAACTGGATTTGTGGCTGCAACTGGCAGAGTTTGCCCTGGAAAAGCTGTCCTGCCCAGCCAGTAGTGTGGCATCAGAGCAGGTGTTTAGTGCGGCGGGGGCCATAGTTACCACAAGAAGAACTTGCCTGTCCACCCAAAATGAGGAGAGACTGACCTTTGTCAAGATGAATCAGGCATGGATCAGCCAGGATTTCCACCCACCAATGCCTGATGCATCAGACTAGATCACTTTGACAAAAGAGAACGGTTTCTTCTGGCTACCTGCCTCAGCTACTATTCTGATACTGCCACCAGCCTGATGCCACACATCTGATGCCAAGTGCTCCTTCTTTCACCCACCATCTTCAGCTGGTATTGGTATTGCCATCCACCTCCCCACTCTGTTACCGGGTCACTCTGTGGTCTCCTGATGCTGCTGCCACCTCCACACGATGTCACCTTGCCACTCTGTGGTCTCCTGATGCTGCTGTCACCTTGCCACTCTGTGGTCTCCTGATGCTGCTGTCACCTCCACACTATGTCACCTTGCCACTCTGTGGCCTCCTAATGCTGCTGCCACCTCCACACTGTCATTGTGCCATCCTGTGGCCTCCTCCTGATGCTGATGCTGCCGCCATCTCCACGCTCTGTCATTGTGCCACTCTATGGCCTCCTGATGCTGATGCTAACACCTCTACACTGTCATTGTGCCACCCTGTGGCCTCCTCCTGATGCTGCTGCTGCCACCTCCACACTCTTTCATTGTGCCACTCTGTGGTCTCCTCATGCTGCTGCTGCTGACACCTCCACAGTGTCATTGTGCCACTCTGTCACCTCCTCCTGATGCTGCTGCCGCAACCTCCACACTATGTCACCTTGCCACTCTGTGGTCTCCTAATGCTGCTTATGCTACCTCCACACTGTCATTGTGCTACCCTGTGGCTTCCTCCTGATTCTGCTGCTGCCACCATCTCCACACTCTGTCATTGTCCCACTATGTGGCCTCCTGATGCTGCTGCTGCCACCTCCACACTGTCATTGTGCTACTCTGTGGCCTCCTTCTGATGCCCCTGCCACCTCCACACTCTGTCATTGTGCCACTCAGGGGCCTCCTGATGTTGCTGCCACCTTCACACTGTCATTGTGCCACTCTGTGGCTTCCTCCTGATGCTGCTGCCACCTCCAGACTATGTCACCTTGCCACTCTGTGGTCTCCTGATGCTGCTGCCACCTCCACACTATGTCACCTTGCCATTCTGTGGCCTCCTAATGCTGCTGCCACCTCCACACTGTCATTGTGCCATCCTGTGGCCTCCTCCTGATGCTGCTGCTGCCACCTTCTCTACACTCTGTCATTGTGCCACTCGGTGGCCTCCTGATGCTGCTGCTGCCACCACCTCCACACTGTCCTTGTGCCACCCTGTGGCCTCCTCCTGATGCTGCTGCCGCCACCTCCACACTCTGTCATTGTGCCACTCTGTGGCCTCCTGATGCTGCCACCTCCACACTGTCATTGTGCACCCTGTGGCCTCCTCCTAATGCTGCTGCCGCCACCTCCACACTTTTTCATTGTGCCACTCTGTGGTCTCCTCATGCGGCTGCAGCTGACACCTTCATAGTGTCATTGTGCCACCCTGTGGCCTCCCCCTGATGCTGTTGCCGCCGCCACCTCCACACTGTCATTGTGCCACCCTTTTTCCTCCTCCTGATGCTGCTGCCGAAACCTCCACAATTTGTCATTGTGCCACCCTGTGGCCTCCTCCTGATGCTGCTGCTGCCACCTCCACACTGTCAATGTGCCACCCTGTGGCCTCCTCCTGATGCTGCTGCCGCAACCTCCACGCTCTGTCATTGTGCCACACTGTGGCCTCCTGATTCTGCTGCTGCCACCTCCACACTGTCATTGTGCCACCCTGTGGCCTCCTCCTGATTCTGCTGCTGCTGCCATCTCCACACTCTGGCATTGTGCCACTATGTTGCCTCCTGATGCTGTTTCTGCCACCTCCACACTGTCATTGTGCCACCCTCTGGCCTCCTCCTGATGCTGTTTCTGCCACCTCCACACTGTTATTGTGCCACTCTGTGGTCTCCTCATGATGCTGCTGACACCTCCACAGTGTCATTGTGCCACCCTGTGGCCTCCTAATGATGCTGCTGCCACCTCCAGACTATGTCACCTTGCCACTCTGTGGCCTCCTAATGCTGCTGCCACCTCCACCCTGTCATTGTGCCATCCTGTGGCCTCCTCATTGTGCCATCCTGTGGCCTCCTCCTGATGGTGCTGCCACCATCTCCACACTCTGTCATTGTGCCACTCTGTGGCCTCCTGATGCTGCTGCTGCCACCTCCACACTGTCATTGTGCCACTCTGTGGCCTCCTGATGTTGCTTCCACCTCCACACTGTCATTGTGCCACTCTGTGGCCTCCTCCTGATGCTGCATAGTGCATTTGTATTGTTCAGCATTTGTGCGCGGTTTTGCTGAGATACCGCAGCTATACAGAGGGACAAACGCTATTGGAACAACTAATTACAACTGGTGTGATATACCAGTTGCCCCCAGCCCCAAAAATTTTTTATTGAGGCAGCGGTGTTATATACCTATAATATACTTCCTTTATAGTGCATTTGTATTGTGCAGCATTTGTGTGCGGTTCTGCTGAGATACCGCAGCTATCCAGGGGGTCCAACACTATTGGAACAACTAATTACGACTGGTGTGATATACCAGTTTCCCCCAAATAAAACTGATTAAGGGGTTTGATATACCTGCTTCCAGCAAATACTCATTAAGGGGTTCTATATACCTGCTTCCACAAATACTGCTCTTCTATAGGGACTTTGTCACAGGGTCATTTTGAAAATGACAGGCAGAGGAAGAGGCAGGCCATTCCGCAGGGATGGTAGGGGTCGGGCAGGTGCACCAGGCCGGAGCATAAGTGGGAAGTTGGAGAAGGTGCATGCGATTACGTCAAAGGTTGGCTCACTAAGCCTTCCGCTTCTGCACCTTCCTCATCCTCTCTATCTGCACCCTCTACACTCTCTGCACCCCCAAAGACACCACCATTGGCCTGCAGTAGAATTTATATTCATTGACCGTCTAATATGCTCTACCTCCAGCCACATTATCACTTGATCTTTTCTGTACGGTGAATGCCTAATTGTTGGGGCCTCGGAGGAATTCAACACCTGTGACGACCACGTGTTATCGAATTTTACCTATTATCATATGGGGTTTATTCAAGAGGGGGGATTTCGTTAGCAATGTTTTTAATCAAATTTAATATTTTTAGTTCTTTTAAACATATGTATTTGACATTTATTTGTACTGACCTGCAGTAAAATTGATATCCAATGACCGTCTAATATACCTCCAGCCATATATTCACTTGTTCTTTTCTGTACATTGAAAGAATAATTTTTGGGGCCTGTACTCCACTGTCCTAAAGTAAAATTGTTATCCAATGACCGTCTAATATCCAGTCACATAATCACTTGATGTTTTCTGTCTGGTGAATGCCTATTGTTTGGGGCCTGTACTCCCGTGGCCTAAAATACAATTTCCAGCAGGCCACATTTTTGACAGGTTCCCTTTAAGATGCATAAAAATGGTCCCTGATTAAAATACATATTTTTTGTGGCAATTTTTGCCATTGATCCCCCTCTGGTATGTCACTGTCCATGTTGTGGGATGATTTGTGCACTTCTTGTAAGTATTTGGTGGCTGCAATAATGGCCTGAAGGTTTTTGAGGTTTGCCTGCCATTAAAGTGAATGGGGCCGTCGCGATCTTGCGGTTCGTAAACATTTGATCGCGTTCGCGCGATCACGTTCGCGAATCGTCCCAGCCGATGTTAGTCCATCACTATTAATAATGCTGCATAAAAGTTTTAGGCTATGCCCCGCCTTGTAAATCATGCAGCCTTTCTCAACTTTTGTCGAACACTGTGCAAAGGGTGAATTTGTTTCTGCAATTTACAACTTTTTGGGGCTCAATTTACCAAACACTGGCATAAAATAATTCATAAATGTACGCCTTTGCATTTTAATCATATCCCCAAGAAGTGGGTTATATCACTATAATATACATTTTTAATGATACACCAGCACAGTACTGCATTCCGCAGCTGCACAGGTTGTAAATCTGTAAGATGTGCCTGTTTTCAGGTAATTTGTTGTCATTCAGTATTACAGTAATGTCCACTGAGACATTAAATGCCTGAAAATATATGTTTTCTATATAAAAAAGTCACAAGTGAAACTTAACTATTTTATACCCCATCTCTAATTTTGAACCCTTTCTCTAATGTTTTCATATATTTTCTCTGAAACTTTTCATTTTGTATTATACGGTACTTTATATTTTAAAAAGTACTCCAGTTTTTTCTCAAATCTAAAGAAATGGCTATGCTTATTGAATATATGTTTTAATAATGGCTTACTCCACCAAGATTATCAGTGAATGATGGACACACAAAAGAGTAGGAGCCATTATGACACTTAGCTGCTGGTAATTTATGTTAATCCTCTAACAATTCCCTCAAAGACGCTCTTTAGAAGCTAGTTAAGACAATATATATTTATAAATCACATAAATGCTACATAGAACAACTTTACTTTTATGCGCCAATGGGCGGTTTGGTTAACGGATACTTTTATGTAAAATGACATCAAGTTGCTTTTCACATTACCATAACAGTAGGATATCAGACAATTGCCTTTATGCCATCTATAGTGTACATAAGCCCACATCGAGGGCATGGTCTGGTGTCACCTAGACAATATGATTTTTTGCTTTTGTAATATGAACTTTATCTTAAATATTCTGTCACATTGAACGATTACCTCAAATAATTTTAGCTATTAACTCCAACAATGCTGCTGATTCAACCAATAATGGTGGTTGGAAATAATTGTTGCATTCTAAGCAATTCAAATCTTTTTCATTGGTAGAAACATATTAGATGGAGCCCATAGGGACAACTATTAAGGTAGGTGACATAGCATGTATTATAGAGCCCAGCAGCTAACACCTCTTGTGTTAAAGGAACATCAGAAGTTATGGAAAGTTGGATGGTGTTGAGATTGGATATAGGAGAGAAGTTTATTACCAACATCCCCACCCTCTAATGGTTATAAGGTGACTATCTACAAAAACGGGAAATGTCAACTTATTCTGTGATTCTGTTTTGAATAATGTCCAAAAAAGGGGTTGTGGCTTAGAAAAGGGATGTGGCTTAAAAAAATGGTCTGAAGTGGTGTAGGAAAGAGAAAAGTGTCTAGCAAGATGTATCAAAATTACCACACATTTAGACTAAATGTAAAACAATAATACTAAAAATTTCCCAATGTGTTAATATTAAAATCCAGACTTTTATATCATGCCATTTTCTAATGATTTTTTTTATTATATTATTTTTTGTGTGAGTTATTCATGACTTTTACCTACTGTGAATCATTTACCATATATCTCTTACAGTTGTATGTACAGAACATTTGGAGGAGGTTGCTTCAACAACTCTCCTGTTTCCAAATCAGTGAGTTAAAAGCAAGGTTCTGAAGCATAACTAACTACTTGGTTGGTATTACATGTTTCACATAGCGTTCTTTACTGACTCATGGGTGGTTGCCTTGGCTGCTGCTACTAAGGTTGGGATTCACAAATAAAAGGAGCATATTATAACACCTTATGAAATGAGGAGAACACCACCATGTTGAACTCTCGGATCCATAAGTCGTTACCATATAATAACTTGTTAGGGAGTGAACAAGAGAAGTTTCAAAGACTTTTTTTAAGCTGTGGACTAAATAGGCTTCCAAAATATACATCCTGGATACCCTATAGAACATCACCTGGTCCTCCAAAGGTAAGTGCAACTTACCAGAACTATTTATAATATGCTGCATATTTAAATGTTTAAAAATATGAACATACTGAAATATCTAATCCAGTAGAACCTCCAGTTCCTCAGCATACAACTTCCAACATGCACACTTGCTCAGCTGTTCTTGAAACTTCCATAAAGGTGAATAGAACATGCTAGGAGTTACAGTTGTGCAACTGCTGGACTGCCGGAGGTTGCTGATCCTTGATCTAGTGCTTAGTTCACATCTAACACAGCTTTCAATGCAGTAAAAAAATGCTGGACATCATCACAGAAACCTGATGAACCCCATTATGGTCAATTCAGTCCGTTGGATGCTATTGGTGTCCACCGTGTGACAGATCCATCTTTGGCTTGCATTCTCTTTTATTGTTCCTTTGACTGAACAAAAGAACCTAATGCGCAGATGTGAATGAAGTTTTATGTTGCAACCTGCAAGATTTGCTTTTGTATTAAGACATTTGGACAGCAAAAAAGTCTAGAACAAGCGTGATTTGCGCTGGAAATAGGCTTATTGTCACCTTGGCAACAAATCCAGATGTGATACTTTCCTGTGTGGGACAAAATGAAGGCAAGCACAATATGGACTGCTAAAATATACTTGGTCTCCCAGGGTGTTGCCAAGAACAAAGCACATCATGATTCTCCTTGTCTGAGAGAATTGTCTGCAAGTGAATCCAGAAGCTCTTTGGATATGTCTAAAAGGCTATCTACGATATGCTAAGCCTATTTACAACATCTTACTTGCAGTTTGTCCACTTCTACTATTTCCCATATATGTTTTAAAGATGTAACACGGTCTGTACTCCTTGCTTAGTCTGAGCAATGCTGTTAGCCACGCTCACATCATGGCTACTATAAACTATGTAAGCATGTACACAGTCATTTTGTATATTCTAATAAGTACTCTAACCACATGTCCCTGCCTTATAGCCCATGTAACCAGAATGGTTAAAAAAAAATAAAGTAACCTTGCAATGTATTCATCAAGCTCTGGGGAAACAGAAAGAATTCTTAAAGTGACAGTAATTTTTTAAAATCATATATTTTTATTTATTTTATGCACTTATATAGCGCTGCTATATTCTGCAGCACTTTACAGACAGTAGCATGAAGTTGTTCCCAATGGGGATCACAATGTAAGTCCCCTATCAGTATATCTTTGGAGTGTGGGATGAAAGCCACGCAAACACAGGGAGAATATACAAACTCCATGCCTATGTTGTCCTTGGTCGGATTTGAACCTAGGACCCCATCGCTGCAAGGCACCAGTGCTAACCACTGAGTCACCCTGCTGCCCATAGGTATCGCTACAGGGGAGCAAGGGGGGGCAATTGCGTGCCCCCCGCTGATTCCCCTTTAAAACACTGGCTGCCGCCGCTAGTACAGCCAGGGCCGTCTTTAACGCGGGGAAAAAGGGGCAGCTGCCCCAGGCCCAGTTGCACCTGGGGAGCCCAAAGTAGCTGCCTCTTGAGCTACGCTGGCCACTGGTGACGTGGGGGGCGGCGGCAGGGCACAGAGAGATGAGCGCTTCCATTGTGAAAGCGCTTATCTCCATAGTCATCTGTATCGCCGTCCTCAGGACAGCGATACAGATGGAAGTGCTGTGGCAGGGCAGGGGAGGGAGAGGTGTCTCCCTTCCCTGTTTCTCTGCTAGGCTGCAGGCACTAGGCCTGCAGCCTATCAGAGGCCGGTGCAGCCGGCGCAATGACGTCATCACGCTGCCTGAGCCGTACAGCGCGGGACATAGGCCGGAAGAGGCCTGCATCGCATCGCTGCCAGCCTGATGGAGGAAAGAGTATAAGTGCTTATTTTTTTTATATGGTACTACTACTGGCACATGATTGGGGGCATCTATGGGGGACCTGTTACTGGCACATGATTGGGGGCATCTATAGGGGCACCTGTTATTGGCACATGACTAGGGGGCATCTATAGGGGCACTTAATACTTGCACATGATTGGGGGGCATATATGGGGGCACTTGTTACTGGCACATGATTGGGGGGCATCATGGGGTTAGTTGTTACTGGCATAAATTCTGATGACAGAATCCCTTTAAGTGAGTGATTGACAGGTTATAAAAAACAGTTTTTTTGGGCAAATAGAACCACAGTGAAGTTTAATAAGGCCAGCTTAGGATTATTCTTATTACTCCGAACATGAGCATATGTTTAGGTTATAGGGGTAAAATCTCATGACAGAATCCCTTTAAACTATAAAGAAAAGTTTTCGAGAGTGTTTCTCTCTTTCTCAGGTCTAAAGCAATACGGAGGAAGAAAGGAAAACTCTTGAAAGCTTGTCTTTTAAGTATTAGGTTAGTACAATAAAAAGGTATCCCTGAATACCGCCATACTCTTGTATTTTGTAATCTTATTTATATATAGTGATGGACGAATATCGGGCAGGACAGTTTGCGAACACGATCAAATGTTCGCGAACCGCAAGTTCGTGGCGGGCCCCATTCACTTTAATGGCAGACGAAGCTGAAAAACCTTCAGCTCATATTTGCAGCCACCAACTATTTCGTAGAAGTACACAAATAGTCCCACAACATGGACAGTGACATACTAGAGGGGGATCAATGACAAAAATTCCAACAAAAAATATGTATCTTAATCAGGGGACATTATTATGCGTCTTAAATGGAAATTCTCTGAAATGTGCCCTGTTGGAGCCTAGAACAAATGTATTTTAGGCCACAGGAGTGCGGGCCTAAAAAATTAGGCATTCACCTGACATAAAAGAAATTGTGATTATGTGGCTCGTGGTACATTATGCGGTCACTGAATAACAATTTTACTGTAGGCCACTTTTTTTTCCACTTTTTTGGGGGGGCAACTGGTATATCACACCAGTAGAAATTATTTGTTCGAATTTCGTTTGTCACTATCTGTAGCTGAGGTAACGCAGCTAAACCGCAAACAAATGCTGCACTACCCAAATGCACTACATAGAAAGTATATAATTGGTATATAACACCCCTGCTTCAATCAGTTTTTTTGGGGGGCAACTGGTTAATCACACCAATAGAAATTATTTGTTCCAATAGTGTTTGTCACTCTGTGTGGCTGCAGTATCACAGCAGAACCGCACACAACTGCTGCACAATACAACTGCACTATAATATACTTTGTTATAAAGTATATTATAAGTATATTACATCCCTCAGTAAGTCACACCTAGCGATAGCACACCTATACCAGTCCTTAAAAGGACTTTTGTGGCCCTATTTGCTAGCATTTGGTGTCCCTAACAGTCTGTCCCTGCTCCACACAGCAACCTCTCCCTCCACTGGCAAAAGACTGAATATAAAATGGCGGCCAGAATAGGTTTATTTAAAAGGTAAGCGGGTATGTCCATGTGCTGAAACGTCTCAATTGGCTGTCCTGTACCACCTGATGGATGTGTCATAGGTCAAAGCTCTTCACAATGTAAAAGAATATGGTGGCGGGGGACATCGCTATAAGTTCGCCCGTTTGGCGAACCGCGAACGAGCAAAGTTCGCCGCGAAATGACTGCCGGGCAAACCGCAAGGCCATCTCTATTTATATATACTTATTTCGTTTTTTTCAGTAGTATGATTAAGTAGTGAAAATTATTAGTGCCCCCCCCCCCCCCCATTTATCTTATTGTTCCTAGAGTCGCCACTGCTGCTGCCCAATATAAAGCAATCTATATGTAAATATGTTTTTTTGGTGGATGGATGGTGTTCTGGCTACAATTTTTTAACTAATGAAAAAGAAAGAAAGTATACCACCCAAAAGGCGCCAACCTCGTGTGGTCCCAGGGGGGGACGGAAGGTGAAATAGACTGGATATTAAATAAATAAAACAGAATGTTGAATAAAAATCACAATATAAGATCGCAATAAAGGCTGATCAGTTGAATGTTCGAAAATAGAAGATAGAAGATACTGCTTGTAGCTGCTTTTAAACTTTCTCACACTGCTCCTGATAAAGGGGGTTGTATTCCCCCAAAACGCGTAGAGCACTCCTGTGATTTATTGAAGAAAATAAAAAGGAAAAACACCAGAAGTGTTGGACACAGCCGTGTTTATTTCCTACAAAACCACAAGCGATCCTTGCGGGGGAGGTTTTGGTCATTGGGTGTCTTGAGCTTTATCCCATTTGACCTCCTCCTCAGTGAAGTAAGTCTCTTTCATTCGACTAAGATTGATTTTATCATCATTGTCATATCACTTTTATTGATACAGCAAGAGAACTGTGTTACTTGTATCTTCTTGTATCTCAGCTCACTATACAATCTTTAAACAAGTAGGCGACAGACAAAATATAGAACAATTAACTATTGGAACTGGCTGTCGCTAAAATATAACTTTTATTAATAGTCCTTGAAATGTGAATAATTCAACTAAAATGACAACATAGAAAAATCCTATTTTGTCCAGGATCCCACTGGTATATGGTGAGAGTGTGAAGTCAAACACTCAAACCTGATCCTAGGACAATGTACCACTAAGGGAACAAGCAGTGTGTCTGGGAGCTAGCGGGGTAACTAGATGAGCCCGCATACACAACTCCAGCACCACATGGGTTAAATAAGTGAGAGTGTCTAAAGGCAAAGACACTATCACTCCACCCTCAACTATTGCCCCTGGTACATTTGCTAGATAGACACTGGCTACAATATAGTTTGGCTTCCTAATGAGGTGTATCACTTAAGGCACATAGGCCTTTCTGCTCGACGCGTTTCTTTAGCTGCTGCTAATATGCAGCTTAGTCATCAGCAGCACGTTTGGAAGCTTAGGCTACTTTCACACTAGCGTTCGGGGCTCCGCTTGTGAGTTCCGTTTGAAGGCTCTCACAAGCGGCCCCGAACGGATCCGTCCAGCCCTAATGCATTCTGAGTGGATGCGGATCCGCTCAGAATGCATCAGTTTGGCACCGTTTGTCCTCCGCTCCGCTCAGCAGGCGGACACCCGAACGCAGCTTGCAGCATTCGGGTGTCCACCTGGCCGTGCGGAGGCAAACGGATCCGTCCAGACTTACAATGTAAGTCAATGGGGACAGATCCGT
Organism: Bufo bufo; assembly: GCF_905171765.1. Taxonomy (NCBI): domain Eukaryota; kingdom Metazoa; phylum Chordata; class Amphibia; order Anura; family Bufonidae; genus Bufo; species Bufo bufo. The sequence goes on along the minus strand of NC_053389.1, from coordinate 443,236,865 downwards.
TTGAAGTTGACACAGTATGGCTCAATTTTCAAACGGATCCGTCCCCCATTGACTTTCAATGTAAAGTCAAAACGGATCCGTTTGCATTATCATGAACAAAAAAAAAGACGGATCCGCACCTAACGCAGGTGTGAAAGTAGCCTAAGCATAAAACAAACAAACAAAGATGCTGCACGCTCTCATCTGTAAGCGTGCAGACACGTAGCCTGCGGCACTGGGACGGCCGTAGCGTGGCCGCGCCAGTACTGCTTCTAAGAAAAAAAAAAAAAGGGGGTCAGTCAGCACATACAAAACAGCAGAAGCACATTGCTATGGCAGGGAACAACATTGAAAGACAGAAACATGCAATGCGACAATTAACTGCAATATAGAGTACAAAATTGCATAATAATAACAAGTGCTACACTATAAGTGCGAGATACTTGGCAAATCGTTTTGTACAATATTATTTGAGCCCGTCTGCCGAGCGTCAAGGCGATCTCTGTTAGACAGGTTCCTACTCTAAATTCTACCTGTTAGGCGCCATGACGGCTACCATACACTTCAGGGAGTGGGGTTCCACATACCTACGATAATTTTACCTGTTAGGTGCCATGACGGCTACCATACACTTCAGGGAGTGTAGGTTACACAGCAGGCCCACTCCACGACATCACCGGCGCCAAATGGCTACCAAGGATTGCAGTGAGAGTCCACAAACTATCCCACTCCTGGTGCCATGGCTTCAGTGAGTGAAGGGGAGCAGGCCTGACTATGTACTAACACTAATTAAAATCAGCCTATAGGGCAGACAGGGTAGTCATGAGTGCATGACTGAGGAGGCAGCCACACCTCCAGTACAAACTGCAAAGAAAAACCAAAAAAGGGGGTCAGTCAGCACATACAAAACCGCAGAAGCACATTGCTATGGCAGGGAACAACATTGAAAGACAGAAACATGCAATGCGACAATTAACTGCAATATAGAGTACAAAATTGCATAATAATAACAAGTGCTACACTATAAGTGCGAGATACTTGGCAAATCGTTTTGTACAAAATTATTTGAGCCCGTCTGCCGAGCGTCAAGGCGATCTCTGTTAGACGGGTTCCTACGCTAAATTCTACCTGTTAGGCGCCATGACGGCTACCATACACTTCAGGGAGTGAGGTTCCACATACCTACGATAATTTTACCTGTTAGGTGCGAGGCGCCGGTGATGTCGTGGAGTGGGCCTGCTGTGTAACCTACACTCCCTGAAGTGTATGGTAGCCGTCATGGCACCTAACAGGTAAAATTATCGTAGGTATGTGGAACCTCACTCCCTGAAGTGTATGGTAGCCGTCATGGCGCCTAACAGGTAGAATTTAGCGTAGGAACCCGTCTAACAGAGATCGCCTTGACGCTCGGCAGACGGGCTCAAACAATTTTGTACAAAACGATTTGCCAAGTATCTCGCACTTATAGTGTAGCACTTGTTATTATTATGCAATTTTGTACTCTATATTGCATTTAATTGTCGCATTGCATGTTTCTGTCTTTTAAAGAAGAAAAAGCCACACACCCTGGGCCTGACGGAGCTATGCGGGAGCCAATGAATCAGGGGCACTGGCGAGAATCGACACGCCCCTGCCCCGCCTCTTGTCATCGCTGTAAAGAGCGCAGGAGGTAGATATTCATAAAGGAGTGAATAAAGGCGATTGTTACTAACCTAGGACATATATTAGCCCAAAGATTACAAGGATAGGTACCCTATTCAAACTGGAAGGGGAAACATTAGAGGAGTAACCCAGAGCATAGAAAAACATATCGAAGAACGGCCTCAACCCATGTGATAAGACATCATTCTTTGCGGATCACAGTCTGAATGCCAGTGATTGTCAAATCTAAATATTGGCCTAAAACAGCAGAATCATACAAAAGATGGGTAACATTATCACCCAAGGCCGTGTAAACAAAATGACACCCTGATATTGTCGGGGGCTAAACAAACCCTGAATAAACCCGATGTAGGAGATAAAATCATTTAATCCATCTGGTTTGGTGGTCTGCAGAGTGAAGGTCCATTGGGCCTCTTTCCGTAGGAGGAGATTGTCGATATCACCCCCTCGCGCTGATGTTCTGACGTGCTCAATACCCTGGAACCTAATACAGTTGGTCCTGTCCGAGTAATATTTGAGCACATGTTGGGCGATTGGAGTGTCAGCTTCATTGGCAATATCCCTCAGATGTTCACCGATACGCCGCCTAAACTCCAGTTTAGTTTTGCCAACATACTGCACATTACATATGCAGGTGGCCACATACACAACGCCCACTTTTCTGCAGTTAATAAATGACCGAATCGTGTATCTCCTCTTGGTGACGCTACTCTCAACTGTCTTTCCCTTCATGATGGCCTTGCATGCCACGCATCCACTACAGCTATATGTACCCGGTGGTCTCTTGGGTAACCATGTTTCCAGGGCTGGAGTGGAAAAGGCACTGTGTACCAGCTTGTCCCTTAACCACCTCCCGACCGCCTAAAGCAGGGATGCGTCCTGCGGGCGGCCGGGTTATTCCTCCTGGACGCATCGGCGCGTCATCTCGCGAGACGCAAGATTTCCTGTGAACGCGCGCTCACAAGAGCGCACGTTCACAGGATCGCAAGGTAAACGAGTTGATCTACAGCCTGCCAGCGGCGATCATTCGCTGGCAGGCTGTAGATGCGATTTTTTTAACATCAGAAAGGTATATTAGACGCTGTTTTGTTAACAGCGTCTATATATACCTGCTACCTGGTCCTCTAGTGGTCCCTTTTGCTTGGATCGACCACCAGAGGACACAGACAGCTCTGTAAGTAGCACCAAGCACCACACTACACTACACCTCCCCCTGTCACTTATTAACCCCTTATTAACCCCTGATCACCCCATATAGACTCCCTGATCACCCCCCTGTCATTGATCACTCCCCTGTAAGGCTCCATTCAGACGTCCGTATGTGTTTTGCAGATCCACGGATCCGCAAAACACGGACACCGGCAATGTGTTTTCCGCATTTTGCGGATCCGCACATTGCCAGAACTATATAGAAAATGCCTTTTCTTGTCCGCAATTGCGGACAAGAATAGGACATGTTCTATATTTTTGCAGAACGGAAGTGCGGACCCGGAAGTGCAGATCCGCAATTCCGGATCCGAGCGGGACAAAGTCTGTCCCCATAGAAATGAATGGGTCCGCAATTACGTTCCGCAAAATGCTGAACAGAATTGCGGACGTGTGAATGGGGCCTAAGGGTCCCTTATCACCGCCAGTTAGTTAGCCACTTGTTAGGTAGTTAGCGCGCACCGCAGTCACTGATTAGCGTCATCGCTGTCACTAATCAGCACTAGTACTATATAGTATCTGTAAGTGATCAAGACTGATCGCAATCAGATCTATATCAGTACATTAGGGTCACCTTAGGCTCTACAAAAAACGCAGTGTTCGCCCGATCAGGCCTGATCTTGTGCGCACACTTGCGTTCAGTCCGCCCCACCGCAGTGACAGAAATGTTTTTTTTTATGATCACTGCAAAAACACCGTAAAATCGCTGCGGCGCTATAAAGATCACTTTTGAGCTTTTGGATCTTTATTAGCGATCGCAGCTTTTTTTTTTTTGCACATTTTTTGGCAGAGATTTTTTCATCCACATTGATCGATGCGAATGAAGAAATCTGTGCCGTTAATTTTTTCTTTCAGCCCAGAGGCTGAACGAAAAAAAAAAATCTCATTACCCGTATGCTCAATATAAGGCAACATGGCAACGTGCCGTTTTTTGCATTCCGCAAACTGCGGAGGCGCAAAAAACGGAAGGCACCCGTGTTGACTTTCGCAATTTGCGCCGGCAATATAAATGCCTATTCTTGTCCGCAAAGCGCGGACAAGAATAGGACATGTTATATTTTTTTTGCGGGGCCGCGGAACGGAGCCATGGATGCGGACAGCACACGGAGTGCTGTCCGCATCTTTTGCGGCCCCATTGAAATGAATGGGTCCGTATCCGAGCCGCCAAAACGGCGGCTCGGATGCGGACCCAAACAACGGTCGTGTGCATGAGGCCTAAGGAGGATAGCAGAAACTCCTAATGCTGGCCATACATGTAATGATTGCGGAGACCCTCAAATGCCAGGGCAGTACAAACACCCCACAAATGACCCCATTTTGGAAAGAAGACACCCCAAGGTATTCGCTGAGGGGCATATTGAGTCCATGAAAGATTGAACTTTTTGTCACAAGTTAGCGGAAAGGGAGACTTTGTGAGAAAAAAAAAAATAAATTTCCGCTAACTTGTGCCAAAAGAAAAAATATTCTATGAACTCGCTATGCCCCTCACGGAATACCTTTGGGGTGTCTTCTTTCCAAAATGGGGTCACATGTGGGGTATTTATACTGCCCTGGCATTTTAGGGGCCCTAAAGCGTGAGAAGAAGTCTGGAATCCAAATGCCTAAAAATGCCCTCCTAAAAGGTACTCGTTGGACTTTCGGCCCCTTTGCACATCTTGGCTGCAAAAAATTGTCACACATGGGGTATCGCCGTAGAAGTAGGGCAATGTGTTTTGGGGTGTCTTTTTACATATACCCATGTTGGGTGAGAGAAATATCTCTGTAAATTGACAACTTTGTATAAAAAAATGGGAAAAGTTGTCATTTACAGACATATTTCTCTCACCCAGCATGGGTATATGTAAAAATACACCCCAAAACACATTGCCCTACTTCTTCTGAGTACGGCGATACCACATGTGTGACACTTTTTTGCAGCCTAGGTGCGCAAAGGGGCCCAAATTCCAATGGGTACTTTTAGGATTTCACAGGGCATTTTTTACGCATTTGGATTTCAAACTACTTCTCACGCTTTAGGGCCCCTAAAATACCAGGGCAGTATAAATACCCCACAAGTGACCTCATTTTGGAAAGAAGACACCCCAAGGTATTTCGTGAGGGGCATGGAGAGTTTATGTAAAATTTTATTTTTTGTCACAAGTTACTGGAATATGAGACTTTGTAAGAGAAAAAAAAAACAAAAACAAAAAAAATAATTCTGCTAACTTGTGGCAAAAAAAAAATATTCTAGGAACTCGCCATGCCCCTCACGGAATACCTTGGGGTGTCTTCTTTCCAAAATGGGGTCACTTGTGGGGTATTTATACTGCCCTGGTATTTTAGGGGCCCTAAAGCGTGAGAAGTAGTTTGGAATCCAAATGCGTAAAAAATGCCCTGTGAAATCCTAAAGATACTCATTGGAATTTGGGCCCCTTTGTGCACCTAGGCTGCAAAAAAGTGTCGCACATGTGGTATCGCCGTACTCATTTTTACATATACCCATACTGTGTGTGAGAAATATCTCTGTAAATTGACAACTTTTTAAAAAATTTTATACAAAGTTGTCAATTTACAGAGATATTTCTCTCACCCAGCATGGGTATATGTAAAAATACACCCCAAAACACATTGCCCTACTTCTCCTGAGTACGGCGATACCACATGTGTGACACTTTTTTGCAGCCTAGGTGCGTAAAGGGGCCGAAAGTCCAACGAGTACCCTTAGGCTTTACAGGGTTGCTCACAATTTAGCCCCGCCCAAAATGCCAGAACAGTAAACACACCCCACAAATGACCCCATTTTGGAAAGTAGACACCCCAAGGTATTCACTGAGGGGCATAGTGAGTCCGTGGGAGATTTTTTTTTTTTGCCAGAAGTTAGCAGAAATGGAAACTTTATTATTATTTTTTTTTCTCAAAAAGTGTCATTTTCCGGTAACTTGTGAAAAAAAAATTAAATCATACATGAACTCACCATGTCCCTCCGCGAATACTTTGGGGTGTCTTCTTTCTAAAATTGGGTCATTTGGGGGGTATTTATACTATTCTGGCATTCTAGCACCTCAAGAAACATGACAGGTGCTCAGAAAGTCAGAGCTGCTTCAAAATGCGGAAATTCACATTTTTGTACCATAGTTTGTAAATGCTATAACTTTTGCGCAAACCAATAAATATACACTTATTGGATTTTTTTTATCAAAGACATGTAGCACAATAAATTCTGACACAAACTTGTATAGAAATGTAATTGTATTTGAACAATTTAACCAGAGAAAGTTAAAAATACACTTTTTTTGAGAAAATTGCGGCCTATTTTGATTAATATCGGAAAAACGAAAAATCTTAGCAGCAATCAAATACCACCAAAAGAAAGCTGTATTTGTGAGAAGAAAAGGAGGTAAAATTCATTTGGGTGGTAAGTTGTATGACCGAGCAATAAACCGTGAAAGTAGTGTAGTGCAGAATTGTAAAATGTGGTCTGGTCATTAAGGGGGTTTAAGCTAGGGGAGCTGAGGTGGTTAAATTCCCTCCTCTCCGAAAAGTAATCGATGGATAGTCACCCACCAGGTGCCCCACTATCAGGTCTGACTTGAGAAGACTCTAGCTCTCTCTTAGAACCTCTCGTATCTCCCTATGCGCCGCATCAAAAGTGCCTATAATTCTCATTTTTGAGTCTTCCTTGGTACCGATCTTTGGATGTAAGAGACTTTCTCTGTCGCATGCGGATGCATATTGATACGCATTTCTGAGAGGCTCTGCTGGATAGCCCCTTTGGCTGAATCTCACCTTCAGGCCGTTCGCCGCAACCCTAAAATCAGTCCACTCAGAGCAATTCCGTTTTGCCCTCAAGTATTGTGCTTTTGGGATGCCACGTTTCAATGGGAGCGGGTGACTACTCTCCCATTTAAGTAATGTATTTGTAACTGTGGGTTTTCTGAACATATTAGTTCTTATTCTTCTATCTGGACCGATATTAATAGAGAGGTCCAGGAACATGAGTTTCGTGTCATGTATTTCACTTGTGAAGAACAAGCCCAGATCATTGTGATTGAGGGCAGACACAAAATCCTTGAAGGCAGAGACCGTGTCATCCCAGAGGATGAACACGTCGTCGATGAACCTCAGCCATAGTGTAATGGATGAGGTCCATCGACTCATGTCCTCACTGAAAACAACCTGCCTCTCCCACCAGCCCAGGTAGAGATTTGCAAACATGGGGGCACAGGGACTGCCCATCGCAACTCCCCTGAGCTGGCGAAAGGCCTATCTATCGAACAGCAATATGTTGTTTTGTAAGATAAAGATCAGCAGAGTGACCACAAAATCATTGTGTGATCTTAAATGTGCCCCCCTTTCCGCAAGAAAGGCTTCCACAGCCTCACATCCCTTCTCATGGGGGATGGAGCTATAAAGAGCCTCCATGTCCAAACTTGCAAGAAGTGTGCCACTGTCACATACTACGTCATTAAGACGCCGGAGCACGTCCATCGAGTCCCTTACATACGAGGGAAGACTCAATACAAAGGGACATAAGATCACATCCGCATAATTGCTGATCTTCTCTGTGAGGCTGCCAACCCTGGACACTATGGGCCTGCCTTTAAGAGGATTAACCCCTTTATGTATCTTGGGCAGCCTATAGAAAACTAGTGTAATGGGGTTAGCAGGCAGCAGGTAGGCATACTCGGTCTTACTAATGAGGCCATTATTCTTTGCCTCATTTAGGATACACATCAGTTTCTTTTTTAGGGTAAACTAAAAACCAAACAAGTGGAATATTGTATCAAAAAATGTCATTTATTATAAAATATAAAAGATATGGAGAACAACAGAATGTTATACAGTACACGGAGAAGCACAAGGCCAGTTGCATCAAGAACACCACCATGGAACTGCGCAATATAAGGCACAGATGGGCACAGCCAAAAGATAAAGCTAAAGCTCTGGGATAACCAGATGGGTATCGCATATAATGGTCTCCCCAATTCGGGTATAGTACACGGGGTACCACAGACCAGATATGGTAAACCCAAAGCTATAGCTGACATACACGGAATAGTATAGGCACCGCAATCACCCAATAAAAGTAACACAATAAATATTGATCACTGGCTGAAATCAAAATTACTAACGTGCGCCTAAGTGCAGAGGACCCAATGTGAATACATGCAAGGGTGCCCTGTACGCAGTGTGGAACCGTGCTAATGACGGGACGTACCTGAAGACATGGTGGTGAGATGAATGACAGGCCCTGAGCTCGAGACCTCGACGCGCATTTCACCTCAACGGCTTCGTCAGGAGGTACTATGTGATACATGGGCAGGGTATATATAGAGTATAGTGGGGGTGGGACGATGGAAGAGAATTACCTGGATGCGGCACATCTGCGGACCACGCGATCGGGCGCGGGAAGCCCCATGATATGCGGCGCCATCTCTAAGCGCATCCACATCTGTGCACCGCGCATGCGCGGCGCTTACAGACGTCACGGAGCGCGCCGAGATGGCGTCGCCCAGCGCATGCGCACCCCGCGGGCCCCGTGGAACGCAGGTGAACCGCAATCCACGGCTCTGAATAGGACCTGGGGATAAAACATAGTCGCACAATTAGGGTGTCAGTAGGGTTCAAGTCCAGTTTGGCATAGCATGACCTATCATTCAGGATCCGTAGGCACATGTCCCTATATAGTTCCCTATCCAGAACGACCACATTCCCCCCTTTGTCCGAGGGTTTAATGATGATCTGCTTATCATTTTGTAGTTGTTCCAGGGCCTCCAATTCTGCTCGGGTAAGATTCATTGATCCTTGCCCCCGAACATATAGTGACCTCAATTTCTCTGTTGTGTTCGTCAGGAAAGCATCTAAGGGACAGTACTCGCTGACAGGTGGATTCTGTCCGTCCGGCCCAGGGAGTGTGGCTTTTTCTTCTTTAGAAACAGCACTGGCGCGGCCGCGCTACGGCCATCCCTGTGCCTCAGGCTACGTGTCTGCACGCTTACACATGAGAGCGTGCAGCATCTTTGTTTGTTTGTTTTATGCTTAGCTTCCAAACTTGCTCCTGATGACTAAACTGCATATTAGCAGCAGCTAAAGAAACGCGTTGAGCAGAAAGCCCTATGTGCCTTAAGTGATACAGAGGGATACACCTCATTAGGAAGCCAAACTATATTGTAGCCAGTGTCTATCTAGCAAATGTCCCTGGGGCAATAGTTGAGGGTGGAGTGATAGTGTATTTGCCTTTAGACACTCTCACTTATTTAACCCACGTAGTGCTGGAGTTGTGTATGCGGGCTCATCTAGTTACCCCGCTAGCTCCCAGACACACTGCTTGTTCCCTTAGTGGTACATTGTCCTAGGATCAGGTTTGAGTGTTTGACGTCACACTCTCACCATATACCAGTGGGATTTTTCTATGTTGTCATTTTAGTCAAATTATCCACATTTTAAGGACTATTAATAAAAGTTATAATTTAGCGACAGCCAGTTCCAATAGTTAATTCTTCTTCTATTTTTCCATAATTTAACTGATCAGCTTTTATTGCGATCTTATATTGTGATTTTCATTCAACATTCTGTTTTATTTATTATCCGATCTATTTCACCTTCTGTTCCCCCCTGGGACCACATAAGGTTGGCGCCTTTTGGGTGGTATACTTCTTTTCATTTTCATTAGTGTATCATTTGATGCAGTAGCTAACTACATATCCAACCACCCTCAGCAGCCCCTATGTTCACTCCTCACTACATATCCCTTCTATTAGTTTCCCTCGTCGCGCCCTACACTGTTGTTTCAGGAAAATCCCCCCTCTAATTCCTTGAGGGAATTTCTTTCGGCCAACACTCTATTTTAATTTTGTTCTTTTACTATTTTATAATTTTTAAAACCACTCCATGTCTACTAATCCCTGTATTGGCTCTTTAACTTCCATTCTAGACAGGATATTCATCTTATTTTTTCATAGGACATTTTTTTATATATTTTTCACAGGACACCTATTGTATTATTAATTCTGATTTTATTTACAGGATATTGGCTTCACAAATCATTTATATGCACAATAACATGGATATTTATCAATTTATATTATTTATTGAAGCAACTATCTATTGAAGCATATACTGTTAAAAAGCATTATATACATCTTGCTAGCTATATATAGAGTGAATAAGATTGACCTACATGTGCCAATACCAGTGATCCCATTGCATATTGATTTTATGCTACATTGTATTTTATATTTTATATTATATTTTATGTGTGATTTTAGTTTATATAAAAATATCAACTATAGACTTACCAGCTGGTGAGTGCCTGTTTTTATTTTTCATTTGGATTATATTTGTTATATAGGATGAATAGGTGAATCATCCAAAAAACAGAGCACCTTAGCCACATTAACAGATACGGGTGAGCCACGATATAAATTTATTCTATAACTTCCACTCTGTCTGTGTAGCAGAGTCTCACTTAACTGTCTGTCAAACCAGGGTGGAGTGAGGGGTGATGACTCATAAAGCATGAAACCTCCCCCATGTTATCCCAGCATTGTGACATGTCAGATACCTCCCCTATGTCATGTCAGGTCTTCTCATATATTACTAATCAATACACTGCTCCTCTGTGGGTATGTTTCCGCAGGCCTATCATGAGAATAGAGCTACCATTCCTGTCATTCATTCCCGTTCTCCCCCTTTTATTCTGATAAGGACTACGTTGAACATAAGCCCTTTCCTGAGTTGTAAACCGAAATCACCTTGTTCTCTCATCGAGAACTTTTATCTCTGGTTTGACTGCTACAAAAGGACAATACTTTGTATTTAATTCTCAATTGCATAGTGCTGACAAAATAAAAAAGCAGCCAAAAATATTAAGTTTAAAAAGATTCCCCCTTCTGATGGAAAGGGGTCCCTTGTGACTATACCTAATACAGTATATGTACTGCATGTGCAGGTTGACAAACCAATGTAAAGATTGAAGAGGCAGCAGTGATTGGCAGTACTGATCTGGAAATGATGGCCTGTCTGGAGGAACGTCCATCAATATGCTGATCCATGAAAAACTCTTTAATGCTGACCAATCATCATTGCTATTGCTCACAAACAAGTGTAAATGTGCCTTTAACCTAGATGGGCATTTAGGGGTGCATTAGATGGGTGTATTCAGACTTAGATGGGCATTTATCAATGACTTTATTTGTAAAAAAAAAGGTTGCAAATTATGGCGCATGCCATATTTGCACCGTAATTTGTGATTTTTTTTCAGCTTCTAGCCACTTTTCTAAAGTTGCAATGAAAGGGGCTTGACTTAGCAGGAGGGGGAGGAACCTACCACTGTCCACTGGATTTACTATGACAGAAACTGGTATACGTTATAGCAATGGCTATAGTCCAGCAGCTAAGTTGCATAGACTTTAGTTTGTGGTGCACAGAGTGCCAGAGATGGTCCTACTTTATTAAGAGACATCTGTTTCTTTAGCCAATAACAGGCCGTAAAGGGGACAAGCCTCCCTAGCATCATCGGCTATGCTAGCGAGGCTAGTCTCTTCCCCTCCCCCCTGGATGTTTTGATCCGCACGATGGGGAGATGCAGTGGCAGCCGTGCATACATCAGGAGTGATGCGGCTGCCGGGGAGCGGGGTAAATATGACTTGTATGAAGTGCCTGTGCATGTTGGGGGGCGTTATAGCTGTTAGATAACCCCTTTAAGGTATACGCCTATGTAGTGGTCGCGTTACTTTTTTCCATGACTACATTTAACAGGTTTCCCCACGCAGGTTTGAATCCTGCTGACTACGCCAAGTTGTAAGCCATGTACCAGGGTGGGCTCCCCGTGATACAGCAAAGTTACAAACGAGGAAATCAACACTGACACCAGCTTTTGTAAAACAGACTTTTTACTATAACAGGATATAAAACACAAGCCCAAATGCAGTGAATATAAAATAAAGTCACAGACACTCAGCCCGGAGGCTGAGACCCCTGTGTTGCACAGCACGGCGCCCTCCAATGGTAGCCGGGAAAACAATTTACGATAATTTACCTGCTGACGGGCGCAATTAACACGACCTCGCCGAACTTATTATTACCCTAGGAACATGAACAATTGTGTGGGGTGCAAGATACGGTTTTGGCTGTGGTGCAAAACAACAGCTTACAATCCTATCGGCTCTACAATATTCCTGAGTGAAGTACAAAGCTGGATTGAGTTGGTGAACAGTGTGGCGGAACCCGCCTCGCCACTGGGCATTGGAGAGGCCTGGCTGCCCACCTCCTACCTGCTGACTATCGCCCCTGGTAAATTGGTACGTTTGAATGCAATATTTGGGCATGTGGTATTTTATATTGCTGCTACTGGCCCTTTAATGGCCATCCGTGGACATGTTATGACTTTTAGGAACAATGCCCCTTTAAGACTGTGTAGCAGATTGCATTCAGGCTGTCTTAAATATTATGTATGTTATTATGTGTTCGGTTAAATTGTATATGTGTATGCCAGGGTTCAAGTTAGTCCATTACGTTTGGTAATTGTATTTTGTGGATTGCATCTCAGACAATGCTTATTGTGTTTTGTTTATTGCGTTACAGACAGAGGGAAGGGGATTTTGTGTACAATTGCTGGGAAGGTTTAAATACTGTAGATACATATGATTGGCTGTTTTTGCAGAGCCCTGTGGGTGGTAACCTTGTTGGAAGATGTGTATAAATCAATGCTTGTGTTAAAATAAAGTCAGTTCCTGTTTTAACCCTCAAGGTGAAGTGTCGTCTCATGCTTGGGGGAGGATTTATTGCATGCTGTCCCAGTTTGACTGCTAGGAGTGTAAACCTATTCGTATGGTTCCTATTCAACTGCCTACAGTATCCATATGCTTGAAGAGGATTTATCTGCTTCTTCGGTTCGGTGATTGTGGTGTCTGCCAGAGTGCTTGTAAACCTCAGGAAACGCTAGGAGCATCCATCAACGGAGATACTCAGTCGGGGTGCCAGGTGATCCGTTACATTGGTGGCAAGCAGTGGGATGGCGTCCTGGTGTGAGAGGAACAACACCCTGGAGACACAGGAATTATTATGGAGCGGCATAGAACCAGCGAGTCCCTGGACAACGCTCGATGTAGAAAAGGAATGTAACCGGAGGTTACAGAACCTCTTGGCACCACTGGTCAAGCCAATAGGAGAGGCAACCAGGTTTGACTGCAGAGAGAGCGCCCGACAAGAGATGTGGGAAGAAACCCTAGAAGGTGACCAGCGTTGGCGAGGTGAGCGTCTTCCCAGCAAGGAGCAGCGGTTACAAGTCAGAGTGGCCCTACGGATACCTATGCTGGGAGAACAGGCCCAGGAGGTATTGGTGAGGCAACTTAATTCACTGGCATGCAGGGAACTGCAAGTGCTACGTTGGTACGCGGTTCAGCGGGTTCCCGGAATGGCCAAATTTGACAAACCCGAGGGCAAGGATTATAATGGCCCTGGCTTATTATGGGGGGCCTTTGCAGAACCGGAATTTGGGAGTGCGGCAGAGGCACGGCTTTGGGACATATTTGACTACAGAGAGGCCGTGCTGGATCTCCCTATGGCCGAAGACCTAAGGCCAGACCTGATTGAACTGGCTGTCCAGGAATTGGAACTGGAGCAGGATTACCAGCACCTGGTCAGCTCCAGTCAGTCACCCTATACCCTGCAAGTACCACCAGAGCAGTGGGAGATCGAACAGAATTATGCGGACTTATATGATCAAGTGACACCGCCTGTCTCTAACCTGATGGGGCTTATGGACTGTACACCATTGGGAGCGTTGAGTTTCGTTCCCCCTCCCCAACAACAAAGCCCGTCATCAGGAGACCCGCATTCGGTACCTCCTACTCCACAACCAGCCCCAGAAATGAGGGACCTTATCGACTGGTCCTGGGAAGACCCACAGATGGCAGGTGGAGATGGGACCGAGATCTCTCTACCGGCCCTACAGGGATGCGGGGCAGTTGGCCCAGATCTCCAACTCCAGATGGGGGTAATACAGGGAGAGAAGTGTGTCGTCCTTCCTTCCCAGCGGCAGAGTGCTTTACAGGGAGGGGAGACAGCCGGTCTCACTCCCCAGCGGCAGTGTGAACTACAGGGAGTGGAGACAGCCGGTCTCACTCCACAGCGGCAGTGTGAACTACAGGGAGGGGAGACAGCCGGATTCACTCCCCAGCGGCAGTGTGAACTACAGGGAGGGGAGACAGCCGGTCTCACTCCACAGCGGCAGTGTGCTTTACAGGGAGGGGAGACAGTCGGCCTCTCTCCCCAACAGCAGCAGTACCAGGAGGAGGAGGTAAGCAACCCCTCCCCTCCACAGCCAACTCCAAACCAGGTACTGGGGTCAGTAGAGGAGTCGTTAGCCCCCTCTGGCCCCCTCCCAGCAGAAGAGCTGGCATCTGGGCAGAGCGCCGCTGGCCTCTGCCCTACTTGTCCCCTTACTACCCAGCAGGACTGTACTCCAGTCCTTCCAGCAGAAGAGCTGGCATCCGGGCAGAGCACCGCTAGCCTCTGCTCCACAAACCCCCTTTTTACAGGACTAGCTTGTACACCCTCTCCCCAGCGGCTGAAAGTGTTTAAGGGAGAGGAGTTTGTTACCCCTTCCCCCCAGCAACAGCTTTGTTCAACCAGGGGAGAGGGCACCCTGGTTACCTTCCCCCCAAGCCATGGATCTACAACTGGGCACAAGCGGCAGGGGGCCATAGGGACAACTACACCCTTTGAGAAAGGCCGGCTGACTATCAGAGCCCCAGACCGACTGGAGGTCTGGAGTCTGGATAGTCTCAATGGGAAAGGGGAGAAATGTGGCGGAACCCGCCTCGCCACTGGGCATTGGAGAGGCCTGGCTGCCCGCCTCCTACCTGCTGACTATGGCCCCTGGTAAATTGGTACGTTTGAATGCAATATTTGGGCATGTGGTATTTTATATTGCTGCTACTGGCCCTTTAATGGCCATCCGTGGACATGTTATGACTTTTAGGAACAATGCCCCTTTAAGACTGTGTAGCAGATTGCATTCAGGCTGTCTTAAATATTATGTATGTTATTATGTGTTCGGTTAAATTGTATATGTGTATGCCAGGGTTCAAGTTAGTCCATTACGTTTGGTAATTGTATTTTGTGGATTGCGTCTCAGACAATGCTTATTGTGTTTTATTTATTGCGTTACAGACAGAGGGAAGGGGATTTTGTGTACAATTGCTGGGAAGGTTTAAATACTGTAGATACATATGATTGGCTGTTTTTGCAGAGCCCTGTGGGTGGTAACCTTGTTGGAAGATGTGTATAAATCAATGCTTGTGTCAAAATAAAGTCAGTTCCTGTTTTAACCCTCAAGGTGAAGTGTCGTCTCATGCTTGGGGGAGGATTTATTGCATGCTGTCCCAGTTTGACTGCTAGGAGTGTAAACCTATTCGTATGATTCCTATTCAACTGCCTACAGTATTCATATGCTTGAAGAGGATTTATCTGCTTCTTCGGTTCGGTGATTGTGGTGTCTGCCAGAGTGCTTGTAAACCTCAGGAAACGCTAGGAGCATCCATCAACGGAGGTACTCAGTCGGGGTGCCAGGTGATCCGTTACAAACAGTATGGCAGCTTTCAATTGCGCAATGTCTCTTTAAGCAATGGATTCCTTGTAGTAAATGTGGCAAACACTTTTGGCCTGATACAAATGGAGACCATATCTATCTAACTACAGGCCTATTCTCAGTCTCTAGGCGCCAATCTGTAATTGGGTGCTGGCACGCTCTTACCGACCCGGGTCTGCTCTTTATCCGATGTTGACTTTAAACTGAACTACAAGTCTCTCCAGCAAACAGGAGGCCCTGCAGGGTATGTAGCTCTGTTCCACAGCTCTATCAGCCTTCTGGGAAACGATCCTCTCTTTTCTGGACGATATCTGGATACAGGACAGCCATCGGTCACATTCAGCTACAACTCTGGCCACTCCAGGACACACTGACGCCTGGATGACACCCAATGCTGTTCTCCAGCCGCTCTGTGTCTTTCCACAAGATGTCTGCTGAGCTCCTTCCTGCTCCTCCTTCAGCTTGTTTACTCCACCACTCATGCATATTCAAGTACTGCAGTATGTTAGCTGTGTGGGGAAACAGCAGCCTCTTGTGGTTAAAGAGCAGAATGACAGCCCTAATAAATCGTGGTGACTGTTTCTCAATCTCACAAGTGCACACTGGGCCCACCAAAAAAATGTTGTAGCTAGCATGTATAGTAGTAGGATGCACAATCTCTTTAGGTTTTTGAGCCACACTGTAAGTATATACCACATGAGGTAACCAGAATAAAATGTTGGTAGTAATGTGTATTACAAGCAAAGCACATATTTGGTCCTTTTTCAAATTAGCTTTTTATTAATGTAATAACAGCCAAACTGGATTATGTTTTAGCCAAGGCATTGTGTCATACCCATCTGTAAACTTGCTGTGACATGATGGGACATTGTAGCCCTTAGTTCATGCTCCATGGTATCATAGATGGAACATGTAAAAACAAAGAACAGGATGCTCTACATTGCTGTGTCAGCATCAAATACTGCTGTAAACATGGCTGAAGGTGACTGATTTTAACAAGGTGTAGGCTTTTGAAATTTTGCAAAAGAGCAAAGGTTTGATCAAGGCACACCACTAGCATATTGTCTAAGCCCTAGACAAATGCTACCAGTGTGACTTAACCAAACCTTAGCTCTTTTGCCACATCTTACCCATTTCTTTAGAGAGATTGGGTATGCAAAGAATGAAAGTACTGTAAATGTACTATTCAATGTAGTATTATTTGCCAAGAATTAACTTTCATGTTATTAGTAGCATTTAGCGCAAATATTGGAATCGCGAATTTTAATTGCGAATGTCGCCACTTTGAGAATTCACGAATATTTAGAATATAGTGCTATATATTGATATTTGCGAATAGGGTTGAATATTCTTATCGCAAATTTATTACATTGCCGATTTTCGCAATCAAGTAAAACATGACTGGAGATCACGAATTCTCGAATTTGCAAATTTGCTAAATATTGCGAATTCGAATATTGCCTATGCCTCTCATCACTAGTTATTAGTTGCTTTTACTTCACCTGACGTGGCTGTGGTAGGTCCTGAATGGCAACTATGCTCATGTGATGTGATGCGACCAGGACGGCCACATGTGGCATCAATTCTGTGGATTCCCCAAAGAGATATTTTGTGTGGAAAATCTGTTGAATTAAAAGTAGCAGCAAAGTGGATGAGATTTCAGAAATCTCATCAACATGTTGCAGCGACAACCCACAGCATAAATTGACTTGTGTTGTGGGTTTTTCAATCCACAACTTGTCAGTTTGTGATACAGGTTTTAGCCACGGCTTTAAACCTTTGCAGTGCAAATGTTGAAAGTAGCATAAGACCCATTGAGATTCTGAAAGCAATGCCACTGCAAAAACCATCAATTTCAGGATGTTTTTGTGGTGGCAGATGTAAGCTAAATTTGCCACGTGTTTCCATTCTCTTAGTACAGATATGTTTGAGAATTGCACAATTGTACTCATGTGGCCATAATGCAAGTCAATTCCTTTAGTCTTGTGGCTGCAGCAAAGAGGACAGATAGATTGTTGTGCCTTAAAGGGGTTGTCTTGCTAGGATATGCCACCAATGTCTGATAGTGGTGGGTCCCATCTATAGGACCCACACCTATCTCTAGAACGAAGCTTCCAAAAAAAACAAGAATGCATTGTGCATTTGTGGCCGCCCTCCTTTCATTTCTATGGGATAGCCGAAAATAGCCGAGCGGCGCTTTCGTCTCTTTCCGGAAGTCCCATAGAAATGAATGGAGAGTGCACAGTGAAAGCGCGGCCACCCTTCCATTCACTTCTATGGAACTGCTCTCATAGAAATGATTGGAGGACGGCCGTGCATATGTGGTGCGCTTTTGTTCTCTTTGGGAGCTGAATTCTAAAGGTAGGTATGGGTCCCTTAGGAGGGACCCACACCTATCTGACTTTGGTGGCATATCCTAGTGATATGCCACCAATGTTTCAGATGAGACAACCCACTTAAGGTGCATTTACACACACTGACTAAGCAGGCAATTACGAGGAAGGGACCATTCCTTCCCGCTAACTGCCTGCTTGTCAGAGGAGATGAGAGCTACATTTACATGCAGCAATCTCCTGCACTGTATTGGGGTGAGCAGTGACTACTGCCACCTCTCAGCCTCATACAGTCATTGTTTGTGGGCAGTAGATCTCTGTTCATACAGCACATTCGGATGCCCAGGAATGATGATTTAATGTGCTGCTGCATTAACAATGAATTCACTTGATAAACAAGAGTTTTGCTCGTTTATCGGGTAATTGACGGCATCTTTACACTGGCCGATTATCAGGAACATGTGTTTGTACTAATGTTTCTTCCTGATAATAAGCCGGACTATTGTGCTGTGTACATCCGGCTTTACTGGCTGTGCAGGAGGGAATCATGAACTTCATGTTGTGCATGTGTGTACTATAGCTTTGATATGATTATTACATTACATATCTACTTATTGAAGACTACCTGTAGAAACTGATGGGAGATGTTTGCACTGGTAGGATGACTAAAGTCTATTGCTTCCTGATTGACCCTACATATTGATTCATACATCAGATACGCAGAAGTTATGGTATTTATGGCATGCCAGAAGGTAATATTAACTGCGTAGTATATGCACATCTGTCCTAGTCTGGGAACAATACTCAGAGTAGGTTTGTAAGCTACTGTGCAGTATCAAAGTGTAACAGCTCTATTGTAGTTGTAAAACTATTGTAGGCTGGAAATGTAGCTTCTGCCCAATCCTTTGTTCACAGTAGGACAGCCATATTGTGCTGATTGCTATTAAATTAAAGTAGAAAAGGGGAAAAACAAATGTGACAGGCAGTCTTACCAGCAGGGACACTGACTACCTTTTCTTTAGCATTTAAAGAGTCAGAAAGTCAGTGCGACCATCTGACCCTGGATAACCTCAATGTCCGACCCTTTTAAGGACTCAATTAAATACAATTGAATTTAACTTTTTGGCTTTGTAAATGAAAGGGCTTTATTTTCGTTGCTCAGTGTTTAGGGATGGTAGAAAGACAAAACCCTGACTTTTGTGCACAGACGTTAACATATGTTAGTTAAGGATTTGTCGCTCAGGCACTTTGCTTTGTTGCGTGTATAAAGCCTCAAACGACATTGAATTATATGTGAGTCATTTGGCTAGGTGCGACATGTGTGAGGCACAGATGGAAGAAGGTAACTAACATATGAAATGTTCTGGAAATTCATTCTGGGTCAATATTAAACACACGGCATGTGGAATATTACATTCTCCCAGTTTGATGTTTATACAGATGGGTGTGGGTACAGATAGAAAAGACAGCTATGGCAATTGCATTGCAGACCTTATAACACATCACTATAATAGCTTTTGTCCAGCCACTAGAAATGTGCTTTTTTAAATTTTTTATTTAAAGTGTAACTGCCGTTCTATTTTTATTTGTGTAATGTATAGGGGCCATGATGTTAACCATTTTTGTAATATACTTTAATTATTGACATCATACATTTCTATTAGAAAAATAGCTGTAAAGTGGCCCATTTTGAGCCTTAGCAACGCTCCTCTGTCTTCTGTTTACATAACAGTGGAGACTTGCTAACACTGACTGTGTTATGTAAACAGAAGACAGAGGAGCGTTGCTAGGGCTTAAATGGGCCACTTTAGAGCTATTTTTCTAATAGAAATGTATGATTTTAGTAATTAAAGTATATCACAAAAAGGGTCAGCATCACTGCCCCTATAAATTACACAAATAAAAATAGAACGGCAGTTACGCCTTAAAGGAGGTTTTTCCAAGAGTTGAATATTGATGGCCAATCCTTAGAAAAGGTCATTAATATCTGATTGATGGGAGTGAAATTCCAAGAACCCCCACCGATCTGCTGCTTGAAGAGGCTGCAGTGCTGTGCCCAGTGACGTCATGTTCATTGGTCATGTGGCGCATTCATGATTGGGCCTGGGCCCAAACACCAAGCCCAGCTACTATGCAATGTATGGCGCTGTGTTTAGTATGAAGTGAGGAAGCCGCATCACTCACTGGAGTGCTGCAGCTTCTTCAAACAGCTAATTAGCAGGGTTGCCTGGATTCACACCCCACCAATCTGATATTGATGACCTATCCTGAGGATAGGCCATCAGTATTGAAACCCCTTTAGAAGGACCCTCTAATTCACAATAAATATTTCATTGTACATGCAAAATGTGTGCTTAATATACCTGCCACCCTTTTATGTGTTACTTTACCATTGCCAGTCCCCTCTATGTGTATTTAAAATGGCCTCCAAATTCTCAGACTACCCTCTGCACAGTGTGCTTCAGTAGTGTGAGACACGTGCTAATGCTGTCAGGGCAAGGAACCTGCAGAGGATGCTATAAGATGGACACTGTGTTGACATCATCTAAAAGTGGCGGGCGAGTGTTTAAGCCTGCCAGGTAGAATCTGACATACATGATGAGGGGACTGAAACAAATCATGACAACAACGTTGAAAAGCAGATAAGTCAACTATACATTCTGCAGGCATAGTGAAACTTTTACTGTGAACTAGAGAGTCGTTTAGTGTTGGTTAAATGGAAGAGGGAGGTCAGGGTAACTGAAGTGGTGATCAACTACCATTAAAAGTTATTGGGCAGCACCATTACTTTGTGACCAAAAATGAATTTACATGACCCAAAAGATTTCTGCCAAATTCAAAGGCACAAATAATATTTAGGATACATCCATATTGCATTATTCAAGACCTCTAGATATACAATATTTCAGTGTCCTGTGTCTCCTGTCTCTTCGTAGCCGAGTGGTTCAGTGGTTGCTGATAAAATCTTACGCCGTTGCAGGGCACACATCATTCTGCCTGGTCAATTCAATTAGAGGCAGCATCCTATTTCCCTGTTTACATTAAAAATAAACCCCAGCTATGGTACACGTCCTCATGTTATTTATTTCTAATCTCGCAGGCAGTGCAGGCAGGGATATACGCTCTGATCCTGACCTTTCAGCTTGGGCTATCCAGTTTCAAACTCATTATAGAGGGAACAGAAGTAGCTTGAAGATATTAGGAGCAGGGACAGCTTTTCTTCATCCACCTGATTCAGTAGGTGGCTCCATTCATTTATCGGAATACACTCAAGAGCGTGTGTTTGTGTATAAGACACAAAAAGAATTAACCCTGTATTGCATCACCTGTCTGCACTTGCATGTTAACCAAGACATCCATGACTAAACGGCATTGTGCTCCAATTCATTAAAGCCATTCTTGTTTTTTTAGCGTGCAGGCTGCCTCGTTTTGTCCCTAGTCGGGCTGAGCTGTATTTGTCATTAACACCACACTTAGCGCTGCCTCTTCTTTCTTATGAAAAGAGGTCAGCGTGTCTGCTTTTTCATATGACCGTGTACCTTTAGACCATATGTAGCCCCTTGTGAATTTCCAGGAGTACTCGATTAAGCTTTCAATATGTAATTACTGCCAAACAGGTTAATTGCATTTAGAAGCTTGCAAAATTCTCTTGTTCAATTTGCTCGCATTGATCAACCTACATTATTCGGCTACCGTTCAGCCTAAATTCAAACAGTTGATAATGAAAGCGTAATGCTGGATTCATTGGAAAATCAAGTTAATGACTTGCTCGCAATGAATATCTGAACTCCTGCTTACTTTGAAGTATGTTTTCTTTTTTTTTGGTTACAATAGCTTTTCAGAAATGAAGTGATCCCACCTGTATTCTTGTCCATCTTTAGGACCCTGGTTTGTTGTCTTCATATGTTTTGTCTGAGTAAAAGGACGGCTTAAGATGGAGTTTGGAAAAAAGTTTACCTACATGCTTTTCATGAATGACCTCATAGCGGACTGTGTATTAAACAATGCCTGGTATTGTTGCTGAATAGTCTTTTTACAAATGAAATATGGGCGTACTGACGTTTTTCTCTTGGATCAGAACGGACATATTGCTGCTCAGTCACATTCAGTGACTTACAATGTAGTACAGAATAAGTGGTGTTTTGCATATGTTCAGAATGAGTCTCCCAATCTTAGCAGCCATCTAAGATATGGTGGCTCAGTGGTTAGCACTAGTGTTTTGTAGCACTTGGGTCCTGGGTTTGAATCTGACCAAAGACAACATCTGCATGGAGTTTCCCTGTATTTGCATGGATTTCCTCCGAGTATTCTGGTTCCCTCGCACATGATGATTCTACTTGGCCGATATGCGCGCTCCGCTCATTTGCAGTGACGCCTGCATCTCTCTCTGTACTGCAGGTCATAGTTGCCTGTAACTAAGGTGTCTATTACTGATATCCTGGCTATATTGCACTTGACCTCTGAATTTTGGACATGGCACATTTTCTAGCATCCCTCTGCCTGACAATTAGAATCTGAAGAGATTTCCTGGTATCACCTTCTGGCTTGGTGCATTTCTGATTTCTGATTTGGCTTATATTAGATTCTCCTGGTATCGACTTTGATTTGTATGACTCTGCTATCTTCAGTTTTATTTGGTTCTGGCTCTATTTGTCTGACCTGACTAGTCTGTTATCTGCTCTATGTATCTGTCACTTCGTTTATTATTTTGTCCTATGAATTGTTCACTGTAGGCCCCTGCACCTAGTTAGGAAGGGACCGCTGTCCAGTTGTGGGCCATCTGTAATGCCCCCGAGTGGCATTACCCCTCCTATGCCCTGCTTCTGTCTGTGAATGCTAATATAATGTTATCTTATGCATTTATTTCCAGGTCCCTAGACACATTGTGCATTTATAATAATGTTATGTACTTGTTCATGTAATGCGCCTGGTTCACCAGCAGGTGCTACACTTAGAGACAATGGAACTCACCATTCCATTCTCCCCTCCTTTCTTGGTCAGAAGTGTGCCAGTCTTTTTTGCTACCAGAATGAGGTGGGGCAATTCTTGTTTGTTCTGGTTGAGACTCCATGTTGGAGCTTCCAGGATTCTAACCTATTCCCTGGCATAATCCAGAGTCAGACTACAGAGAGAAGTTGCAGCATCCTGCAGAAGCAGAGATTCCATTTAAGTCTGTTAGTACAGCAGAGCCAAAGAGAAACTGATGTAGCAGAGTTGAGATTGTTTGCCTGCCAGAGTTAACGCTAAAGCCTGCTGGAACCAAGATAAAGTCTGTAAACCGTTTGGAGAAACGTTTATGCAAAGTAAAGCTGCCATTGAACTTTATCACAAGGTCTGGACTCAAATATTTCTTCAAATCCCTCAATTGTTCACCCTATTACTCTGCTTTAGAGCTATCTCCTGGGGTTCAGTGACACATGCACAAAACATTAAGGGACATTATAGGCCACCCTATATCACTCGGCCATTCCTACACCTGGGTACCAACACCATTTCTTAAAGGGACTTGTCCCGTTGTTTCTTCATTGAATCTGGCATCAAGAAACACTTATCTCATCTTAAAGGGACCCCTTGTGAACCGCTGTTGTTGCACATCACTTAGGGTGGATAGTGCAAGTAGATAGGGACAGTGGTGTGGATGAAGATCAGGGCCTTACTGATCCCTATCATGACACCACACTCCAAAGACATACTGATGTGGAACTTAGATTGTGAGCCCTATTGGGGAAAGTAAAGAATGATAATGCCTCTAAAATAAATACATATAAGATACAGTAGGCACAGGGTTCTGAAATCTGACATTAGATCATGTCAGGATAATGGGGTGAGAACAGGGTTAGTTGTCAAATCAGAAAAGGAAGATTTAGCGTGAGTGGTCTCAGGGAAGAGCAGCATATAAGAGGTGCAGGTCATACGCAGTATCTTTTTTAGCCATTAAGTGGTATACATGAGGTCCTTCCCACATGGATAATGGAATCAGGTGGACACAGTTGGTGGAATGTTTTTATTGGACTTACATGGGGCAACAAGCTTGGCGGTTACAACAGTCTCTTGAGGCAACAGGTTTGGCAGTGTCAGTGTCTCTACTGGTGGCAACAGGTTTACTTTCTCTTCTGATGTTGCACCCAAATTGAAGGGTGATGAACACTAACCATCATGCAATACGGCTGGTCCTCTACATACCAGTTGCTCTGGCAATCTCTTTGTTCTCAGGATTCCACAAAGTCCTCATGGGCACCTATAAATATTTATCAACTGCAGGAACATGCCACACAATATGGAGAACTCATAAGTGTGACCCCTACCCTGACTCAGCTCAGCTTTCTGGCCTGCATGGAAATTAACCAATTGCTTCCAGACACATATCAAAAAATTTACAATGCAATTTCTTGATATATACACACATGATTTCACACATACATATTTGTAGCATCCATTGACATCTTCATATATGGCTCACCTGTGATGTCTGGAAAAAAGAATACATACAGCACCCACAGTGGGTTTCAGTTGCAAAGTCCAGATGCACGCCCCTTTTGGAGCTGTATCCAACTGCTCCCTTAAGAATCCACAAAAAGAAAAAATAGAGGCAGTATCCCAGATAGTGAAAGAAGCTTGGTGTTTTAATCCATCAATAGCAAAACAAGTGACCTGTGATGTCATCACTCACTATACATATTAAACATGGCTAAAGCTGGATTTCTATTGCTCGATGTTCACGACGATTATTGAGAACAAAAGTTACTACAAACGCTTCTTCGCGATAATCTGCCCATCTAAAGGTGCCGCAGATCAACCGATGAACGAGCAGACATCTCAATTAGTGTTGGGCAAATTGAAGTGAAACGAATTGACTTAGATGCGAATTTCAGGAAAAATACAATTCGCCACGAATCCAAATTTCCTCACGCTTCGTGGTAATGAATAATTTGTTTCCTAAAATGGTGGCTACACGTGTTACAAAGTGAAAGTAAGAATCCCAGGAATGCAATATGACCCATATTGCCATGCAGCCAGCCAATCAGCAGATAGCCACCCCCTGTGATGTCACAGCCCTATAAAAGTCTCATCCCGCCTGGTCTCTGCTATTTTACTGTGAGCTGAGCATAGGGACTGTGCCAAGCTCTAGGGACAGTGCTTAACAAAGCTGTTAATTGTAAAATATTGGATAGGGACAGTGTATGGAGATTGTGGGGAGAATTAATATACACTGTAGGGAGAGTATAGGGATTATGCATGGTGCACCAACTGCTGCACCATTCATACTTAATCTGTTCTGTTATACATAGACTTACTGCGCATCAGACTCATTGTCAACCGGCAGTCTAATATATAGGCATGTGTTTCTAGATCATCTGCTGCTCTATTTATATTTAATCTCTTATACATAGACTTACTGTGCATCAGACACATTGTCCACAGACTAATATATAGGCTCATTTATCTAGTATGCTTACTGCGCCATTAAAGGGGTTGTCCAAGTTATGAAAAAATATATATAGCACTGTAAATCTAAATGTATATAACTAAACTAAGCAAGTTTTAGGTAAAAAAAATATTTTTCCTCATTTCCCTGGTTCTCTTCTGGCCCTTTATTTACCTGCAGTAATAACAATCTATGCCCCTCCCCCCGCTCTGCAAAGGGAGTGAAAACAAGTGCTGCCCTGAGTGACATGTCTGCCTTCTGGGAGACTCAGCAGCATGTTGTATGTGTAGGACTACAGGTCCCAGCTTTACAATGACACTGCTGATACACACATGATCTTCCCCCTACCTGTTGTGCAATGCTCTGCAGAACTCCTCTGTCAGCTCCTGTGCCCAGCATTTGTCTCCTCACTGCATGCAGCTACTCAGTAAAGCCTTCAGCCCTGAGTCTGTGCTGAAGGGGTTAAGAATCTAGGTAGAGAGCAATAAGCAGCAGCCAGCAGTGCAGGGGGGCGTGGCCAGCACAGTGATGTGCACAGGTCAGGCTTGTGCAGGAATCATTATCAGAGCAGGGAGAGAAGCTGACATCACAGGTCATGTGACCCTCAGTAAAATCTGAGAAAGGAGCAACTACAGATGCATAAGTGCATGGCAAAGCTGTTATATTTGATTAGTTAGAAACATATAAAGAACAAAAAAATAACACGGACAACCCCTTTAAGTATTAATCTGTTATGTTATACATAGACTTACTGTGCATCAGACTTAGGCTACTTTCACACCTGCTTTAGGTGCGGATCCATCTGGTATCTGCACAGACGGATCTGCACCTATAATGCAAACGATTGTATCCGTTCAGAATGGATCTGTTTACATTATGAAGAACAAAGTCAAAACGGATCCGTCTTGACTTACATTGAAAGTCAATAGGGGAAGGATCCGTTTTTAATTGCACCATATTGTGTCAGTGAAAACGGATCCGCTCCTATTGACTTACATTGTAAGACAGGACGGATCCGTTTGGCTCCGCATCGCCAGGCGGACAGCAAAACGCTGCAAGCAGCATTTTGGTGTTCGCATCCAGAGCGGAATGGAGGCGGAATGGAGCCAAACGGATGCATTCTGAATGGATCCTTATCCATTCCGAATGCATTGGGGCTGAATTGATCCGTTTTGAACCGTTTGTGAGATCCCTGAAACGGATCTCACAAACGGAATTCAAAACGCCAGTGTGAAAGTAGCCTTAGTCTCAACAGGCGTTCTGATATATAAGCGCTGTTATCTAATACACTTACTGCTCCATTAATGCTCAATCTGTTCTATTATATATAGACTTACTGTGCATCAGACTCATTGTCAACAGACGTTCTAATATATAGGCGTGCTTATCTAGTACACTTACTGCACCATTCATACTTAATCTGTTCTGTTATACATTTACTTACTGTGCATCAGACTTACTCTCAACATGCGGTCTAATATATAAGCACGTTTATCTAGTACACATGCCGCGCCATTCATACTTAATCTGTTACATTACTTATTCAATTAATGTACACTATGGCTAACAGACAGTTGCCTGGGCCCTCAAAAGGCATCTCCCAGAAGCCTGCACGCCTTCTCCAGCAGTCAGGGCTCCTCAATATCAGCAGAAGGAAGCTCTTGTTCTTTCCCTTTGTCTATTGCTTCTAATGCTCCTCCACCTCCTACTGCTCATCACGTATTTCGACAGCAATCGATTACCAAGGCGATTGCAAAGAGACAACAGTATGTGTGCACTCATCCAACGGCGCAGAAGCTGAACATGCACCTGGCCAAGTTGCTGGTACTCCCTTTCCATATCATGGACTCTGAACATTTAGGAGTACTGATGGCTTGTGCCTACCCAAGGTGGAGAGTCCAAAGCCATAATTTTTCCTCTAAAAAAGCTGTACCAGCCCTGCACACGTATGTCGGGCAGAAGATGGGCCAGTCCTTGATTCTGTTGGTGTCTGGTACAGTTCATGCTAGCGCTGACATGTCGAGCTGTAACTATGATCAAGGACAATATATGTCCTTTACAACCCACTGGGCAAATGTGATTTCGGCCCAGGCACAACAGCAACTTTGCCAGGCGATGGCAATGCCACCTCCACGTTGTAATACTGGGATTTCTGCACCAATGTCATCCTCTGCCTCCTCATCCTCCACCTTGCCCTCATCCTCCAATTTAAGCACAGTTCGGAGTGGTCCTCCAGCATACCACCTATGCAAAGCACGATGTTGTCAGCCTGGGCGAACAGAGTCACACCGGGGAGGAACTGCTCTGCGTCATCAACCAAGAAATCTAATCCTGGCTGTCTCCTCACCAACTGGAGATAGGAACCATCGTTACCGATAACGGGAAGAACATTCTGTCTGCGCTGCGTCAGGGAGAGCTGACCCATGCACCCTGCATTGAGCACATCTTCAATCTGATTGTCACCCGGTTCCTAAAGTCTTCCACCCAACTGCAGGCATCTTGAAAATGCCAAGGAAACTGTGCATGCACTTCAGCCTCTCTTACCATGCAAAACATGCCCTCTTTGAGCTGCAAAGGCAGAACAGTGTTCCCCTACATTGCCTCATATACAACTTTTCCACACGTTGGAACTCCATGCTCCACCTGTTGGACTGACTGTATGAGCAGAGGAAACCCATGACCGATTTCTTGATGATGCAGACAGACAGGACTACTCCCCAGTGTAAAGATGATGTTAGACAGTGGCAACTCATGCTTGACACCTGCCGTTTGCTCATGCCCTTTGAGTAGGCCACTTTATTTGTCAGTCGCCAGGACCTGTGGACGCTGAACTGGCACATGAGGAGGATGATGATGAGGAGGAGGACATAAACGTCCAGGAATTCTATACCGAACTAGGTGGTTTATCTCCCCAAGCGAGAGGAGAGCAGCAGTAGGAGCTAGAGGGTGATGACGAAGACAACGCACATGACCCCGACAGACCATGGCAGTATGCAGTGGAGATGGAGGCAGGGAGTCCCTCCGAGTCCCTTGTGCAAATGGCCAGATGCATCACGAGTTGCTTGAGTAGTATTTTGCATCAGGATTTGATCATGATTTGGAAGCCAAAAGCAAGAGTGGGTCCAAACACAGAAGACATGAAAATATTTGCATCACATTTCATCTCTGTTTTGGACCCACTGTCGTTTTTGCCTTACAAATACTGATCAAATGTCTGAAGACGGATGCTCAAACTACAGGATCTGCTATTTTGGGCTGTTGGATAAGAAGATGGATCAGAAGAACTAAAAAAATAAACAGTGATGTGAACACAGCCTTACTGCTGACACCCTCCCCACTATCATGGAGCCACTACTTGAAACTTGGGCCACTACATGGTTAATTCTATGCCGATAAATTAGACCTGACGCTAACACTGACCTGTAAGGCTGAGTTCACATTTCTGTTATTTGGTCAGTTATTTCCATCACTTATTGTGAGCCAAATTCAGGAGCCAAGCCTACTCTCAGGCCTACATTCCTAAATTATGAGAATAACTGACCAAATTACTGAAGTGTGAACTAAGTCTACTTTCACACCGACCAGACTGAGAAGTCCACACCTTTCTTGGTCATATCAGTCAAAAGCTTGACAATAGTGGAATAATTCAGGATAAACTTTCTGTAGTAATTAGTAAATCCCCAAAATCGCATCAGCGCTTTCTGATTCTCAGGTCGATCCCAGTCTAATACTTGCATTTTGGCTTTCTGTTTGTGAGATCCGTTCCGGGCTCTCACAAGCACTCCAAAACAGATCAGTTTGCATTCTTATGCATTCTGAATGGAAAAGGGTCCGCTCAGAATGCATCAGTTTGTCTCCGTTCAGTCTCCATTCTGCTTTGGAGACGGACACCAAAACGCTGCTTGCAGAATTTTGGTGTCCGTCTGATGAAACTGAGCCAAAAGGATCCGTCCTGACACACAATGTAAGTCAATGGCGACAGATCAATTTTCACTGACACAATCTGGCGCAATAGAAAATGGATCCGTCCTCCATTGACTTTCAATGGTGTTCAAGACGGATCCGTCTTGGCTATGTTAAAGATAATACAAACGGATCCGTTCAGAACGGATGCAGACGGATGTATTATTTGAACGGATCCGTCCAGAACGGATCAGCACAAAACCCGAGTGTGAAAGTAGCCTAAGCCTAATAGTGACGCAGAGTCATTCTACAGCTAACAAAAGGGATTCAGAAGCAGATTCAGAAGCAGGTGTTTGCACGCACTGCCACAACATGGATTACAAAACCTTTTTTTCTCCACTACTTTATTGGCGCCGCCTCCATGTCCTTATTTTGTACCACTAAAGAGTCATTGGGACACAGCCCCTGCAGGGGCACGCAGCAATTTTGTTTTGCTTTTCTGAAGGCTGTATGCTTTTGTAAGATATCGCGCGTGCGCACAGGGCTCTGAGAGGCTGATGCCAGAGTGCAGGTCATACCTGGGTTGAGCGAAGTGCCGGCGCATGCGCACTTCGCTTTAAGAAGCCAAATCGAGAAGTCCGCACGGGTGCATCAGGCAGAGCCCTGTGCGCACGCGCGAGATCTTACAGCAGAAGGAGGGGGGAGGGAGGGAGAGCGAGAGGCGGCACAGAGGATTAGGAGGCAGCGCAGAAGTCTGGAAAGGCGGCGCTGGGCACGAACGGCGGTGGGTGCGGCCGGCACCTTGCATCCCTTGACATCCCCTTGGGCACCTTATTTCTTTGACTGACAGGTTAGTAAAACCTGTTTTTTAGCAAAATAAGGCTACGGATCACATCTAGAAGCCCACATTAGAAATCCTTATGAGGCCCTGAACATCAGCATATGTTTAGCTGACAGGGGTGAGACCTGGTGACAGAATCCCTTTAAGCTACACTATCCAAGGATAAGAAATGCCAGGTAAATATCCTCTGTAGTTAGTGACTTGCATAATTTTTGAGCTTGTTGCTGGATGATTGTTTTGATGAAATGTAAGACATATAGTTGATATCAAACAAGTGACAATTTTATATTATACCCTGAGACGCATGCTCTGAACAGTTTTTGCTTAAATGTCAGGAAACCTGCTTATGGTAATATTTATAATATTTGTAATATATAATACATTTCTAATGGATAGTAAATCGTTCTATAAAGTCAATAACTGATTATTCGGTAACTGTATTATGTGTTTTCAAAGGTTTCATATGAAAGCGCTCAACATTGCTTTCATCGCAACAGATATCCTAAACAATTTTGAAAAGTAAATGAACTATCATTCATCAATGTACTTTATTATTTTTGCAAGTCTAATATTGCCATTTATATGATTGCTTTATTTACAGAAACCACCCCCTTTATATTTGAAGTTTGTGAGCACTGCTACTCTGTGGGACAGAGGAGTCTACCATTATACAGTAAGTGCTAAATATGAACCTATTGGTAAGATGCAGTTTTACTGTGTATGTTCATAGAAATGGACAGTACAATCCACAAGTGTTACATCCTGCTTTTACCGTGGATGTTGCTTACAGTTTCACCAACTGAATTGCAAACAGTGCAAAAGGTAAAATATGTTACAAAAAAAACACAAAAAAGTGCATGCTGACAAATGCTAAAATTCATGCAGATGTTTTCCACTTTCCTCCTGATTTGGGTTATTTTTAATAAATATTTACCAGCCTTTATGGATGAGTATGTGTAGCCAATAACTAAGGCCTATTTCACATCCTAAAAAGAGACAGGAATGCAAACTAGACAAAATATACACTTTTGCTGCATGTTTTTCTATAGAAGCTAATGTATCTATTAAACATATCCGTTTTTACTCAGAAACATTGGAAAAAACAGATGCAGTTAACAGATACATGGGGGGAGATTTATCAAACTGGTGTAAAGTAGAACTGGCCTAGTTGCCCATCGCAACCAATCAGATTCCACCTTTCATTTTCCAAAGAAGCTGTGAAAAACGCTATGGGCAACTTAAGCCAGCTCTACTTTACACCTGTTTGATAAATCTCCTCCATAGGCTTTCATAGAAAAAATGTATGTCAGTTGTTTTGTTTCATTCGGTACCTGTCTGTTTTGTAACTAGATTAGAAGCTCAGATATCTGCACTATTTTATCCACAAAAAAAAAAACTGTTGTCACTCTTTCTGTCGCAATCCAGTGCTGGCTGGACCTGGGGCTGAAAGCCTGGGGGAAGGCCAGGCATGACTGCGTTTGGAGGGAGTGATAGGGAGAGTAGGCTAGTATAGGGTTAATAGGTGGGCAAGAAGGGGCAGTATTTTAGGGGAGGGGGTTTAGGTATTATATAGGGGTTGTTGGGGTGGGAAAGGTGCCATTTTGAGGGGACAGAGAATGGAGCAGCCCGCTGAGAACCCCAGTGGCAGTATCCAGTACCTTGTTGGTGTCTGTCCCGATGTCGGACGTGGAAGCGCTGTTGGCGCAGCTTCGGGCTGCGGCGGTGAGCAGAGGGGCAGACTGGTTGGAGGAGGCCATCCAGGGATTTCAGCAGGGGGAGGCAGGTGCCACAGCTTCCCCCTGTTGCCGGCTGTGGAGGACTAGGCCTCCAGCGCGCCTTAGCCCAGAAGAGACTCTGCGGCTCCGGCACCACGGGACCCTCCGGCATGCGCCGCGGGTCGGAGCGCAGTGGCCCAGCGGGCGCGTGTCGGGAGGAATCCTACCGTCAGGCGGGACCCGGAGATGGGGAGGCCGGACGTCTCCTCCTCAGCAGCAGGCAGCAGGGACGCAGGACCGGGAGTGCGGGGGTGAGCGTTCCCAGCGTGGGAGGGTACTGCATTCCAGTCTGGAGGAACGGCGGGGTCAAGATGGCGGCCCTGTGCTGGAAGATAGAAGCGGGCAGCATTTGGCTGGCCTGGAGTCGTCATCAGCCCCTGTGGTGGTGGCCCCTGGTGGCGAAGCTGTGGTACTGCAGGCTTGGAGGACTGCGAGGACGGGGGAGGGCAAAGGCTGTGCTGAAGAACCACGGACGTCCAGAGGAGAGGTCTGCGCCAGTCAAGCTCCACTGCATCACGTTGTGGCTGGTGAAATCACAGCATCTGCGCAGCTAGGTGAGGCACATGGGGATTTCCCTTTAACGGTTTCTTCTATTGGGGGGAGGGGTTCCGGTAGTCGGGGGGTCCTGGGGCGGTCTGGGAGAGTTGTTATTGGGTTTGCAGGATTTGTTGAAGGGGTGGGTAGGGTCTGGGCTGGCGCCCGGGTTTACCGGTGCTTGGACCAGCGGGTAGTAGTGGGTCAGGGGTGACGGGGGGAGGCAGCTGGAAGCACGGCTAGCGTATCGTCGGGGGCGGTGTTGCAAAGCTCGGCTGATAAGGAAGGGGCTAGGGAGAAAAGGGAACCTCGGCTGGACGACGCAGCGAAGAGCGAGGTTTATGTGTGCTTTGAGGGGCTGCTGGGGGCCCATTTGAAGCCTGAGTTAAAAGAGAAGATTTGGAAAGGGGAGTACAT
The DNA here is from genome assembly GCF_905171765.1 of Bufo bufo. NCBI lineage: Eukaryota > Metazoa > Chordata > Amphibia > Anura > Bufonidae > Bufo > Bufo bufo. The sequence goes on along the minus strand of NC_053389.1, from coordinate 443,204,215 downwards.
GGATATATTCTCGTTACGCCCACTGGAAAGATTAAATTTTGATAGGGACCTGAGGGAGGATAAAAAGGAGGAAAAACGGCGGTACTGGCTGATTCCGTGGATGTTTTCTAACTGGTTGCAGGCATTTGTGATCCTGGCTAGCGTGATTGGGGAGAAAGCACCTGAGAACTGTTCTGCGCTGTTTTGTTACCTAGATGCGGTGGGGGAAGCGTACCGGGTATACGGGGGCCAGGGATGGCTGCGGTATGATAAGCAGTTTCGGCAGCGGAAGGCGGTACGTACGAGCATCCGTTGGGACCACAAGGACATTGGCTTGTGGATGCGAGTAATGGCTCCGGGTAGGGCAGGGCAGTCCTTTTAGGGAGGAACAGGGGGTTCCGGGCAATCGGAGCGCTCGGCGGCCTCTCAAAAGGGTTTATGTTTCCTGTTCAACGAAGGGGGATGCAAATATGGGGACAGGTGCAAGTTTAAGCACGAATGTTCCTCATGTGGGGGGAATCACAGGGCACAGAGGTGCTTCAAGGGATGCAAGGGGAGGAGTTGGGGGGATGCAGCGGGAAAAGGGGCGGACGCCAATTCAGGTGGCCGAGATGGTGCCGTTTCTAAATAGGCATCCAAATGCGGCGGCGGCGGCTGAGTTCCTTTTGGTGGGTTTTAGGGAGGGTTTTCGTATTCTGTTTGTGGAGGGCGGGATTTGGAAAGGGGGGAGGAATCTGAGTTTCCGGGGGTGGTGGCTGAGAAGTTGCGGAAAGAAGTGGAGTTGGGTCGCATGGCAGGTCCCTCTAGGGAGCTGCCGATGCCGGAGTTAAGGGTGTCGCCGTTGGGTGTGGTACCAAAGAGGGAGCCTAACAAATTTCATCTTATCCATAACCTTTCTTTTCCAAAAGGGGGTTCGGTTATTGATGGGATTGTGGCGGAGTTGTGTTCAGTGGTTTACACATCATTCGACGAAGCGGTTCGTTGAGTTAGGGAATATGGGCGGGGGGCTCTTTTAGCCAAGTTTGACAATGAGGCGGCATTTCGTCTTTTGCCTGTGCACCCGGAGTGACAGCATTTAGTGGGTTGTTTTTGGGATGGGGCGTTTTTTGTTGATAGGTGCTTACCCATGGGTTGTTCGGTTTCGTGTGCCTATTTTGAGTCGTTTAGTACGTTTTTGGAATGGATGGCTTGCGAGTGATCGGGCTGGGGTCCCATCATGCATTATTTGGATGATTTTTTGTTAATCGGGCAGCCGAAATCGAAGGGTTGTTCGGTTATGTTACGCTCCTTTGAGGTTATGGCGCACAGTTTTGGAGTTCCCTTGGCATCTACTAAAACGGAGGGCCCTACTACTGGCTGAGTTTTTTGGGGATAGTTATTGACACAGTGGCGATGGAGTGTAGGTTGCCTGAGGATAAGGTGGAGGACTTACGGCAGGTGGTGGCGGCGGCATGCGGGCGAAAAAAGATGCAGCTGCGGGAGGTTCAGTCGTTGTTAGGAAAGTTCAATTTTGCGTGCCGTATCATGCCCATGGGGCAGATTTTTTGTAGAAGGTTGGCTAGGGCAACAGCGGGAGTCCAGGCCCCTCATCATTTCGTGCGGCTACATCGGGAGCTGCGGGATGATTTGGGGGTGTGGGCGTCCTTTTTGGAGTCGTATAATGGGCGTTCGTTGTGGATGGCGGATGTGATGGGGGCAGTAGACCTCGACTTGTTTACTGATGCGGCGGGGGGGTATGGTTTCGGGGTTTATTTGCAGGGTCGGTGGTGGGTGGGGGAGTGGCCAGCACAATGGAGAGATGAGGGTTGGGTGAAGAATCTGGTGTTGTTAGAGCTCTTCCCCATTGTGGTGGCGGTGGTTATTTGGGGGGAATTTTTCTAGAATAAAAAAGTGCGCTTCCATTGCGACAAACTGGTGGTGGTGGAGGCCATTAATCACCTTTCGGCCTCGTCTCCGCTGGTTGTGCGCTTGCTGCAGCGCCTAGTTTTGGTCTGTTTGTCTTTGAATGCTTGGCTAGTCGCGGCCCATGTTCCTGGGGTAGATAATTCAATTGCGGATGCTTTGTCTCGTTTCCAGTGGGACCGGTTTCGGGTGCTGGCTCCGGAGGCGGACATGGAAGGAACAGGCTTCCCTCAGGAATTGTGGAAGCTGCCATTCGGTTGGTAGACGAGTTGGTGAGGGGGTCGTTGGCGTCAGGTACCTGGGCGGCGTACGGGAAGGCATGGGATCTGTGGGGTACGTGGAAGCAGCGTTTTCAGGGGTGTGGGCTAGAGGATGGGGTTTTGTTGCTGACGTTTGTGGGGCATTCCAGGGAGGAGTGGTGGTTAGTATCCAGAATGCACAAGTTTAGGGTTAGGTCCTGAAAATATATATTTTTGGGACGTGCAGGATGTTACAAAATCATTTTGGGTGGTACAGGCAGGGCCGGACAGGGGATAAAAAACAGCCCTGGAAAAAGTTGCATACCAGCCCCACAGCATTGCGTCATTATTTACATGTTTATAATAGGAGAAGGCATTCATTTTAAAACACGTGTGTAAACACGAATATGAACTTTGCCCCACGATAGCTCTTTTGTAGAACCCCCATTGTTCATATTATCGCAGTGTTTTCCCAACCAGGATGCCTCCAACTGTTGCAAAACTACAACTCTCAGCATGCTCAGACAGTGTTTTACCACGCCCTTTGACCCGCCCATTTTTTGTTGGCCACCTATTTAATGATTGTTGCATGCAACCTTTTACTTGACCAGCTATTTTAGATATTCTACGGCAGTCCTGTTACAATCCCCCCTCCCCCAATGAGCCTTTCGACCAAATAATAAAAATATTTATAAAATCTCACCCATATGCTGCAAAAAAAAAAATATATCTGCAATGTAAAATCGATAATAAAGATCAACTACAAACATAAACATATTTCACATAAAAACTTACAATTACTTGGCTTGGCCCTTGGGAATCTCGGACGCCACTTCAACACTTTGGCCGGGGGCTCGGCGGAGATGATGTGTTTTATCCTAATGAGAAAGATTTCATAATAAGGATTTGGAGAAGGGGCAGAGGAATAGCAGAGCAGGGAGAGGCTGGTGCTGCTACTAGGGGGTCATACCATGGGGGAGTAATAAAGCCCACCATAATGCCCCCCCAGTAGTAATAATTCTCCTTATAATGTGCAAAACATACCCCTTTGTAATGCCCCCAGTTGAGCTAATGTTCCCATAATATGCCAATATAAAATACCCCTTCTCAGTGCCCCGTAGATGACCCCATAGTGCGCCTCTCCCCCCTTCCCCATAGTACCCACCATAATGTGTCCCAGTATAAAATGCCCCTATACAGAGCCCCTCATATAAAATACCCCTTCTTTTTAGCCTCAGTAGATGCCCCTATAGTGCCACCCAATAATCTGCCAGTAATAAGTTCCCCAATAGATGCCCCCAATCATGTGCCAATAAGATGTGCCCCCATAGATACCCCCAATCATGTGCCAGTAGCCAGAGCCCCCCCCACCATCATGTGCCAGTAGCCAGAGCCTCCCCATATAATGTGCCAGTAGTCAGAGTGCCCCCCCTATCATGTGCCAGTAGCCCCCCCTTATTATGTGCCAGTAACCCCCATTATGTGCCAGTAGCCCCCCTTATGTGCCAGTAGCCGCCCCTTATCATGTGCCAGTAGCCACCCCTTATGTGCCAGTAGCCGCCCCTTATGTGCCAGTAGCCCCCCTTATCATGTGCCAGTAGCCCCCTTATCATGTGCCAGTAGCCCCCCCATATCATGTGCCAGTAGTCACCCCATCATGTGCCAGTAGTCGTCCTTATGTGCCAGTAGCCCCCCCTTATCATGTGCCAGTAGTCCCCCTTATGTGCCAGTATCCCCCCTTATGTGCCAGTAGTCCCCCTTATGTGCCAGTAGCCGCCCCTTATGTGCCACTAGCCGCCCCTTATGTGCCAGTAGTCCCCCTTATGTGCCAGTAGCCGCCCCTTATGTGCCAGTAGCCCCCTTATCATGTGCCAGTAGCCCCCTTGTCATGTGCCAGTAGCCCCCATATCATGTGCCAGTAGCCCCCATATCATGTGCCAGTAGACCCCATATCATGTGCCAGTAGCCCCCTTATCATGTGCCAGTAGTCCCCCTTATCATGTGCCAGCAGTCCCCCTTATGTGCTAGTAGCCCCCCTTATGTGCCAATAGCCCCCTTATGTGCCAGTAGCCCCCTTATCATGTGCCAGTAGCCCCCCCATCATGTGTCAGAAGTCCCCCTTATGTGCCAGTAGCCCTCTTATCATGTGCCAGGTAGTCCCCCCTTATCATGTGCCAGTATTGTACCTATATATAAAAAAAAAAAAACACTTATACTTACCTCCAGCGATGCGATGCAGGCCTCTTCCGGCCTGTGTCCCTCGCTATACGGCTCAGGCGGCGCGATGACGTCATTGTGCCGCCTGCACCAGCCTCTGATAGGCTGCCGGCCTAGTGCTGGCAGCCTATCAGAGGAACAGGAGGGGACACACCTCTCCCTCCCCTGCCGCAGCATAGACATCTGTATCGCCGTCCTGAGGATGGCGATACAGTTGACTATGGAGATGAGCACTTCCACAATGGAAGCGCTCATCTTCTGCTGCTGTGCCCTGCCGCCGGCCGCCCCCTCTTGTCACCAGGGCCACGGCCTTGTGGCACTCAGGCCTGCCGGCCTAGCGGGAAATTTCCCGGTATCCCGGCAGGCCAGTCCGGCCCTGGCTACAGGCACTGAAGGGTTGGAGGAGGTCGTCGGCTGGCGTGGATCCGCGCCTGCCAGTCTCCTTTGAGTTGTTAGGGGAGCTGTTTGTACAGTTGGGGCAGGTTTGTGGTTTGGTAGGAGAAGAGAAGGTGTTTATTTATGTTATTAATGTTTAATAAAATGGCTGCTGTGGCCAATAAAATCTATTTTTTCTTGTTGTGTCTTATTGGGAAAATGGGGTATGGGCATGGTGAACGAATTGACACTACGCTAGTCAAGTGCTGGCCGGACCTGGGGCTGAAAGCGTGGGGGAAGGCCAGGCATGACTGCGTTTGGAGGGAGTGATAGGGAGGGTAGGCTAGTATAGGGTTAATAGGAGGGCAGGAAGGGGTGGCGCTTTAGGGGAGGGGGTTTAGGTATTATATAGGGGTTGTTGGGAGCAGCTACCATCCACCCACCCTTAGGCTGCAAGATTCACTAAAAGTAGTGTGGAGTTTGGGAATGTGGGGGTTTGGGTGTTATGGAAGGGGTGGAGTTTAGTTGGCCAGGCAGAATGGTGTTTTTGTCATGGTGGCCAAGGTAGGGCAGTGGGGGGTCCTTGGAGTTAGTGGTTATGTGGTAGGGAGGGAGCCAAAGGAGCCTCTGGACTCCCCAGGGATTGGTTTATGGAGTGGCGTATGGCATGTATCTGCCCTCGTTGTTGCCCATAGTTACCGGTTCTGCCTCTGAGCTGGCGTTTAACGGCTAGAGGTAATTTTAAAGGAGGGGCGGGGCAGTTACCCGTCAGGTTTGCGGGGCTCCAAGGACTCCCCCCATGATTTTCAACAGGTTCTAGGTTGGTTAGGTTCTGGGGCAGGCTTTCAGGTGGGAAGGCCTTGGGTACGGTGTTATTTAATATTTATGTTAGTTATGTTTAATAAAATGGCTGCTGTGGCCAATAAAATCCACCTTTTGTTGTTGAGTCTTATTGGGAAAATGGGGTATGGGCAGGGTGAGCGAATTGACAATACGCTAGTCAAGAAAAAAAAAAAATTGAAATTAATAGAAGGAGCTGTTAAATGAATTGCATACAATACTGTCCAATTTTGCTATCCATGTAACAGATCGGTTTAAATAAAACCCCTTCCCACTGACATACCCCTGGTCCATAAAAGGCCATAAATTAAACCAATCTCAAGTTGCACAACCCAACTTCCACCTTTTTTGCTATATTTGTCTTGTTTCTAGGTCAAATTGGAAAAAAATTGATTCAACATAAAAATAAACATCTCTAAAAATGGACTCCTTATTGGAAGTAAACAAATGTGGTTTGAAAGGTGTGAAAGTTCCCTTAAACCCTTCCTGACATCTGCCATACATGAATACAGTGAATGTTGGATCTTTAAAGATGACACCCGCTCACGAGCTGAGTGGCCGCTATAGCTGGAGGGTTTCTGCTGTTTTATACAGCAGACCCTCAGTGGCAGAGTCTGTGATCAGAGACAATTCAGATCATGCACTTTTAACACCTAAAATCATATGAGCGCTTGTTTTTTGCTGAATGAAGTGTACCATTTTGGGCTACATATACTGTATTGTATAACTATGGTGTTCACAGTGTGGTAAAAGTGACATGATAACTTTATTCTGAGGGTTGTTACGATTACAATTACCAAATGTATATATTTTTAAGTTTATAAGTTGTAGACATAGCATTTTTATTTTTCCATCAGCAGAGGGCTTGATTTTATTTATTTTTTTTGCAGGACGACTTGTAGTTTTTATAGATTTTTTTTTTTGGTACAGTTAACTTTTTGGTCCCTTTTTTGGTTCTTTTTTGGGAGTTCTTTTTTTGTTGGTTGTCTCTTTTTTTGTTGATGTTCAATGTGGAATAAATATTGTAATCATGTTATTGTCTGAATCATCATGATACCAATGATGTATATTTAAAGGGAATCTGTCATCCTGATTTTGGACTATTATCTATAGTAATTCATGTGTAGTACTGCAGATAAGGAGTCCAGATTACTATTTTTTATTTTCCTATTGCCCCCCCATTGCCCCACTGTCAGCACTCAAAGCTGCACTGAATCAAACTGCTGTTCTGTTCTAACATAATGGAGAACATGTGTGCATGCAAGGCCTGACAATGTATTACTGTAGATAATGGTCCAAAATCAGGGTGACAGAATTTTTTTTTTTGTGTTTATGTTCTGTGTAGCTGCTTGCCACAACGTATTATTACACACAAGACACGAAGAGTTTAATATTGATGATCCATCCTTAGGATAGGCCATCAATATTATATCAGTAGGGAATCTCAGCACCACCAATGATCAGGTGTTTGAAGGATTGGTGGCACTCAGGTGAACACTATGGGGCACATTTATTAAGACCTGCATTTTAGACGTCGGTCTTAATAAGCCCTGGCCTCTTCATAACTTCGGCAGATATGCCGCTTCTAAATGTAAGAAAGCTTTCTCTCTTAGACCATTTTCTACGCCTAAAACAGGCATAGAAAATGGTAAATGTCTGGCTCTTCCCCGCCCATGCCATGCCCACTTTTTTAGACCTAGTGTCAGCCGGGAGAAGTCGCAGATTGCGTCGCAAAGGATCTTTGCACCGCAATCTGCACCAGAAATATGCCTAACTTAGGCATATTTCTGTTTAATAAATGACCCCTATGTCCTCTTCATTGTTTATATTGCTTTATACACTCATCACACTGTAAAAGCTGTGCTGAGTATATCTCGATTTATTCCAGTCACGTGAACAGGACAATTCTGCAATAGCCAGTACAGTTGCTATTAGATGTACGACGCCCTGAGGGTAAAAAAGAGTGTAATTTGATAGATCATCAAAGTGCAAATCCCAGACAACCCCCTTTAAAGGGTTTCTCCCATCTCATAAAGTGATGGCATATGGTTAGGATATGCCATCACTTTATAATTGGTGTGACCCCACCAATTCTGAGAAGGAAGGGGCTTTACCTCTTATACAAAACTGCAGAGCATTCATATTCTTTTTTTGCACAGTGGCAGGATTTTATTTGTTGAAAACTAGAGAACCTTATTAGTTTGCAACCTGTAATACAATGTGATGCATATACATTATAGAATAGTTACTGCTGTAGTCTGCTGATAGGCTTGACAAGGTCTACCACAGATGAAACATTCCTGTGTCTTGACCTAAATGTCCACCTTACAGGTGTTTAGTGCAGCTTCGCTACCACCAATGGGGCTAGACATAATTAACATAGCATGCTGATGACAGTGATGCATGTGTTTGCACTTTGTTAAGTAGGTTATTCAATAGACTAATCTGTCTTTGTGTGCCCAGCTCAGTGTATCTGTTGTATTAGGGCCACATAGATGATAAAACTGGACATTATTCTGTTTGTGCTATCCATCAAAAAGTCCAAACAGAGCTATTTGTATTTCAATGCACGACTGATAGCAATGCTTTATCTATAGGGAAGAGGAAGGGCGAGAACTAGAAACGCTGACGCTACTGAAGTTAGTCTATGTATTTGAATCGCTTTATATACATTCAATGAGGACATTTCAAGAAAAAAATATCAAGTTTTTCTTGTTACTCATTACTAGTCCTAGTTACTTCAGAGTACATGGGTAATGGACTCATTAGGTCTCAAGTTGTAAAATGTAGTCCTAAAGGGTTTTGTACTAAGGTATACACATATCCCCTATCCATATGATGAGGGATATACATCTGATGCATGGGGATCAGATCACTGGGACCTCAACCAATCATGCAAATTTGTGTCCTGAGTACCCCTAATAAATAAAAAGGCGGTCAAGCATGTCAGCATATCCCAATATTTCCCAAAATGTTTTTATATAGATTTTCCAAATACATGTATTTTTTGTATTTCTATATCTGTATTTAATATTTTCAAAAGCAAATGACATCAAACCATTAATATTTGTGACTGATTACCACATTATTTTGGTCTAGAAAGTAGTACAACAGGGACCTTCCAATCCCACCAGTGAATAGGGATAATGAGATATTAGACAGAGACAAAGTAAAATAGGGGTCTTAGCTGGAAGACATTTTCTGTTTTGCTTAGTATATTGTTTCCATTCTTTCTGTTGGGAAAAAAAACTTTTTTGATCGATAATCCCTTAAGGCTACTAATAATACTCCACTTGATCTGGGCCCAGAGGCAAGAATACAATTCCCCCCCCCCCCCCTGCATAATAAGCTTTAAAATGATCTGTCCCCTGATCTTATTATATTCATCCATCTTTGTCATTGTTGAATAAATTGCATTGAAGTCTTTCATGGCACATCGAAATCATGAGTCCCACTGGTCTGCTTGCTACACTGTGTCACTTTTTAATTCAACTTTTATTTGTATCACCATTTATCAAATTATATGGAACTGAAGTTGTATTTTTGCTCTATTACACCTCTATGATGACATTTTTAAGTTTCAAGGTTGAAAGTGAAAGAAAATAAATGCAACTTTTATATATAAATTGATATTTTAATATACAAAATACTGTAGAAATACAAACTGGATTCCAAAAAAGTTGGGTCACTAAACAAATTGTGAATAAAAACTGAATGCAATGATGTGAAGATGGCAAATGTCAATATTTTATTTGTAATAGAACGTAGATGACAGAATAAAAGTTTAATCCGAGTAAATGTATCATTTTAAAGGAAAAATACGTTGATTCCAATTTTCACGGTGTCAACAAATCCCCAAAAAGTTGGGACAAGTAGCAATAAGAGGCTGGAAAAAGTATATTTGAGCATAACGAAGAGCTGGAAGACCAATTAACACTAATTAGGTCAATTGGCAACATGATTGGGTATAAAAAGAGCTTCTCAGAGTGGCAGTGTCTCTCAGAAGCCAAGATGGGTAGAGGATCACCAATTCCCACAATGTTGCGCAAAAAGATAGTGGAGCAATATCAGAAAGGTGTTACCCAGCGAAAAATTGCAAAGACTTTGCATCTATCATCATCAACTGTGCATAACATCATCCGAAGATTCAGAGAATCTGGAACAATCTCTGTGCGTAAGGGTCAAGGCCGTAAAACCATACTGGATGCCCGTGATCTCCGGGCCCTTAAACGACACTGCACCTCAAACAGGAATGCTACTGTAAAGGAAATCACAGAATGGGCTCAGGAATACTTCCAGAAACCATTGTCAGTGAACACAATCCACCGTGCCATCCGCCGTTGCCAGCTGAAACTCTACAGTGCAAAGAAGAAGCAGTTTCTAAGCAAGATCCACAAGCTCAGGCGTTTTCACTGGGCCAGGGATCATTTAAAATGGAGTGTGGCAAAATGGAAGACTGTTCTGTGGTCAGACGAGTCACGATTCGAAGTTCTTTTAGGAAATCTGGGACACCATGTCATCCGGACCAAAGAGGACAAGGACAACCCAAGTTGTTATCAACGCTCAGTTCAGAAGCCTGCATCTCTGATGGTATGGGGTTGCATGAGTGATTGTGGCATGGGCAGCTTGCATGTCTGGAAAGGCACCATCAATGCAGAAAAATATATTCAGGTTCTAGAACAACATATGCTCCCATCCAGACGTCATCTCTTTCAGGGAAGACCCTGCATTTTTCAACAAGATAATGCCAGACCACATTCTGCATCAATCACAACATCATGGCTGCGTAGGAGAAGGATCCGGGTACTGAAATGGCCAGTCTGCAGTCCAGATCTTTCACCTATAGAGAACATTTGGCGCATCATAAAGAGGAAGGTGCAACAAAGAAGGCCCAAGACGATTGAACAGTTAGAGGCCTGTATTAGACAAGAATGGGAGAGCATTCCTATTTCTAAAATTGAGAAACTGGTCTCCTCGGTCCCTAGACGTCTGTTGAGTGTTGTAAGAAGAAGGGGAGATGCCACACAGTGGTGAAAATGGCCTTGTCCCAACTTTTTGGGGATTTGTTGACACCATGAAATTCTGATTCAACATATTTTTCCCTTAAAATGGTACATTTTCTCAGTTTAAACTTTTGTTCCGTGATTTATGTTCTATTCTGAATAAAATATTAGAAGTTGGCACCTCCACATCATTGCATTCAGTTTTTATTCACGATTTGTATAGTGTCCCAACTTTTTTGGAATCCGGTTTGTATCTTCAAATATATACCAGAAATTAGAATAGAATGAAAATGTTTTACATGTGTATAATAATCAATTTATAAATTGTATTCTTCTATAGTTATATAGAGAGCAGTTCCTATAGTCTAAAACTTTTTACAAGCATAGTGGTGATCTAGCAACTGATCAATTAGAAAATGACTTCCGCACGCCTGCAGTAAAGGCCAGGATCAGACTTTCTGTCACATTGTGATTGTCAGGGTTCACAATGTCTGTTAGGATATAACATGTATATTATATTTAAGAAATATGTTATTATTATTATTATTATTATTATTATTATTAATAATAATAAAGGTATGTTATTAGTTAAAAATTAAAGTCTTTTAATGGAACAAAAAAAGTGTTAAAAATTTTTAATACGTGTAATCAAAATGAAAAAGACATGTCGCAAAATCAAATAAACATATATATATATATATTTTATAAATACCATCAAAATATTCCTGGTATAAAAATAGCCTTGTTATCTCTCTAACTATAGTATATGACAACCAATACAATAAGGTTAAAATAATAAAAACATTGCATAGGTTTTTTTGTTTTTTGTTATGTCAGAGGAACAGAAACATGGTGAAAAAGAGTAAGGTTTCCACTATTTTTTCCTGGAAGAAAAAGGTTTGCCTACAGGACTTTGTTTAATAGATCAGTTTCTTTTTCTGTTCCTCTGACAGAATAGGCTAACAGTAAAGTCAATGCAGATGTGAAGTCAGCCTTAGCTGTCATTAACTGGCATTTCAGTTTGTAGTATTATGTAGGGACAGACAGTGATGTTAAACATTTTTGTAACATACTTTGTTAGGAAAAGATGTTTCTTTTTATTAGGAAACAAGGTGTAAAGAGACTTATTAGCAAAGCCCTTATGGCATTGTTAAATGGGTTTTGTCACTTCAGCAAATGGCATTTATCATGTAGAGAAAGTTAATACAAGCCACTTACTAATGTATTGTTATTATCCATATTGCCTCCTTTGCTGGCTGGCTTCATTTTTTCATCACATTGTATGATGCTCGTTTCCATGGTTACGGCCTCCTTACAATCCATCAGGGGTGGCCGTGCTTTCACACTATAGAAAAAAGCACCGTCCTACGTGAGCTCCCGCGGTCCCGGCCACCAGAGAGGCCGGCACTTTTTCCTACAGTGTACAAGCATGACCCTCAATGATGGATTTCAGGGTGGGCGTAACCATGGAGATGAGCAGTGTATAATGTAACGGAAAAATAAATCCAGCCAGCAAAGGAAGCAATATAGATGATAACAATACACTGCGTGCAGAATTATTAGGCAAATGAGTATTTTGACCACATCATCCTCTTTATGCATGTTGTCTTACTCCAAGCTGTATAGGCTCGAAAGCCTACTACCAATTAAGCATATTAGGTGATGTGCATCTCTGTAATGAGAAGGGGTGTGGTCTAATGACATCAACACCCTATATCAGGTGTGCATAATTATTAGGCAACTTCCTTTCCTTTGGCAAAATGGGTCAAAAGAAGGACTTGACAGGCTCAGAAAAGTCAAAAATAGTGAGATATCTTGTAGAGGGATGCAGCACTCTTAAAATTGCAAAGCTTCTGAAGCGTGATCATCGAACAATCAAGCGTTTCATTCAAAATAGTCAACAGGGTCGCAAGAAGCGTGTGGAAAAACCAAGGCGCAAAATAACTGCCCATGAACTGAGAAAAGTCAAGCGTGCAGCTGCCAAGATGCCACTTGCCACCAGTTTGGCCATATTTCAGAGCTGCAACATCACTGGAGTGCCCAAAAGCACAAGGTGTGCAATACTCAGAGACATGGCCAAGGTAAGAAAGGCTGAAAGACGACCACCACTGAACAAGACACACAAGCTGAAACGTCAAGACTGGGCCAAGAAATATCTCAAGACTGATTTTTCTAAGGTTTTATGGACTGATGAAATGAGAGTGAGTCTTGATGGGCCAGATGGATGGGCCCGTGGCTGGATTGGTAAAGGGCAGAGAGCTCCAGTCCGACTCAGACGCCAAGGTGGAGGTGGAGTACTGGTTTGGGCTGGTATCATCAAAGATGAGCTTGTGGGGCCTTTTCGGGTTGAGGATAGAGTCAAGCTCAACTCCCAGTCCTACTGCCAGTTTCTGGAAGACACCTTCTTCAAGCAGTGGTACAGGAAGAAGTCTGCATCCTTCAAGAAAAACATGATTTTCATGCAGGACAATGCTCCATCACACGCGTCCAAGTACTCCACAGCGTGGCTGGCAAGTAAGGGTATAAAAGAAGAAAATCTAATGACATGGCCTCCTTGTTCACCTGATCTGAACCCCATTGAGAACCTGTGGTCCATCATCAAATGTGAGATTTACAAGGAGGGAAAACAGTACACCTCTCTGAACAGTGTCTGGGAGGCTGTGGTTGCTGCTGCACGCAATTTTGATGGTGAACAGATCAAAACACTGACAGAATCCATGGATGGCAGGCTTTTGAGTGTCCTTGCAAAGAAAGGTGGCTATATTGGTCACTGATTTGTTTTTGTTTTGTTTTTGAATGTCAGAAATGTATATTTGTGAATGTTGAGATGTTATATTGGTTTCACTGGTAAAAGTAAATAATTGAAATGGGTATATATTTGTTTTTTGGTAAGTTGCCTAATAATTATGCACAGTAATAGTCACCTGCACACACAGATATCCCCCTAAAATAGCTAAAACTAAAAACAAACTAAAAACTACTTCCAAAAATATTCAGCTTTGATATTAATGAGTTTTTTGGGTTCATTGAGAACATGGTTGTTGTTCAATAATAAAATTAATCCTCAAAAATACAACTTGCCTAATAATTCTGCACTCCCTGTACATGTGACTTGTATTCATTTTCTCTACATGATGAATGCCACTTGCTAACAACCCCTTTAACGACTCTGTCTTCAGTCTTCAGTTCTACTGAGCGCTGAAGATGTTTGTGTGTAACATGCAGAAGCTCTCAGCTGCCTCTGCCTCAAACAGTTAGAACTTTCCTAAGAAGATTTTACAGTTATAACTTTCCTAAGAAGATTTTACACCCTGTTTTCTAGTACCAAGAAACATATTTTCCCAATAAATTATGTCACAAAAATGCTTAATGTCTGTCCCTACACAATATTAAAAATAAAGCTAAATGACAATTACACTTTAACCTCTTAGTGATCAGCCTGTTTTGGACCTTCCAGGGGTTGTCCAAGTTATTTGTTTGTTCTTTGTATGTTCCTAACTAACCAAATGAAAGGGATTTTCAATTCACTTCATCTACAGTGGGCTTGTTCTCCTAGTTAGCTGAGCGTCACATGACCTGTAATGTCAGTTTCTTCCCCTGCGCTGATGTGCACAAGCCTGAGGGACCAGGTCTGCCTCTGTACATGGAACGTCACTGTGAAGACTATGCTGGTTGGAGCAACAAACCCCCTGCACTTCCAAATCTGCTGGCTGAGCTGTCTGCCTTGTGTCTCCCCTCCCACTGGATTCTCCAGCAGTTTAACCCCTTCTGCTATCAGCAGCACAGACTCAGGACTGGAGGCTCTGCTTCAGGTACTGAGCAGCTGCAGGGTTTCCTCTTCTCCAGGCAGTGAAGAGACAAATGCTGTGCATAGGATCTTCCCTCCCTCCTCACTATTCATTTTCCATCACATTATACACTGCTCATATCCATGGTTATGTCCACCTTGCAATCGAGCAGTGGTGGTCGTGCTTGCACACTATAGGAAAAAGCACCGGCCTATGTGCACTCCCACGGTCTTGGCCATCAAATGGGCCAGCACTTTCCTATAGTGTGAAAGCACGGCCACCACTGCTTGATTGCAGGGTGGTCATAACCACTGAGTGAGAGCAGTGTACAATGTGATGTAAAAATGAATCAAGCCAGCAAAGGAGGAAATATGGACAATCACAATGCATTAGTAAGTGCCTTGCATTTACTTTCTCTACATGATAAATGCCCTTTAAAGGGTTTCTGTCACCAGATTTAATCCTATTAAGCTAGCTGACATTAGCGATGTGCTAATGTCAGCAAAACCTAACTAGCCTATTCCTACTTTTATCTATGCCCCCGTTACGCCAGAAACCTAACTTTTATAATATGCTAATTAGCCTCTAGGAGCAGGGGGTTGTTGTTCCTGCTTAGGAAGGCTATTCCATGCATCCACTACTCTCTCAGTAAAGTCATACTTCCTGATATTACTTTTAAACCTTTGCCCCTCTAATTTAAAACTATGACCTCTTGTAGCAGTTTTTCTTCTTTTAAATATTCTCTCCTCTTTTACCTTGTTGATTCCCTTTATGTATTTAAAATTTTCTATCATATCCCCTCTGTCTCGTCTTTCTTACAAGCTATACATGTTAAGATCCTTTAATCTTTCCTGGTAAGGCAATCCATGTACCAGTTTAGTAGCTCTTCTCTGAACTCTCTCCAAAGTATCAATATCCTTCTGGAGATATGGTCTCCAGTACTGCGCACAATACTCCAAATGAGGTCTCACTAGTGCTCTGTAGAGCGGCATGAGCACCTCCCTCTTTCTACTGGTAATGCCTCTTCCTATACACCCAAGCATTCTGCTAGCATTTCCTGCTGCTCTATGACATTGTCTGCCTACCTTTAAGTCTTCTGAAATAATGACCCCTAAATCCCTT
Source organism: Bufo bufo (assembly GCF_905171765.1). Lineage (NCBI taxonomy): Eukaryota > Metazoa > Chordata > Amphibia > Anura > Bufonidae > Bufo > Bufo bufo. Next base: position 443,188,750 of record NC_053389.1, on the reverse strand, counting down.
TCCTCAGATACTGAGGTTAGGACTGTATCACTGATTTTATATTCTGCTCTTGGGTTTTTACACCCCAGGTGCATTATCTTGCACTTATCAACATTAAATTTTAGTTGCCAGATTTTTGACCATTCCTCTAGTTTTCCTAAATCCTTTTCCATTTGGTGTATCCCTTCAGGAACATCAACCCTGTTACAAATCTTTGTGTCATCAGCAAAAAGACACACCTTACCATCGAGGCCTTCTGCAATTTCGCTGATAAAGATATTAAACAATATGAGTCCCATAACAGATCCCTGAGGTACCCCACTGGTAACAAGACCATGGTCTGAATATACTCCAATTGACTACAACTCTCTGTTGTCTGTCCCTCAGCCACTGCCTAATCCATTCAACAATATGGGAGTCCAAGCCCAAAGACTGCAATTTATTGATAAGCCTTCTATGTGGGACAGTATCAAAAGCCTTACTAAAGTCTAGATAAGTGATGTATACTGCACCTCCGCCATCTATTATTTTAGTCACCCAATCAAAAAAATCTATAAGATTAGTTTGACATGATCTCCCTGAAGTAAACCCATGCTGTTTTTCATCTTTCAAACTATGGGATTTTAGATGTTCCACAATCCTCTCCTTAAGTATGGTTTCCATTAATTTCCCCACTATTGATGTCAGGCTTACTGGCCTATAGTTGCCCGATTCCTCCCTACTACCTTTCTTGTGAATGGGCGAAACATTTGCTAATTTCCAATCTTTTGGGATGACTCCTGTTACCAGTGATTGGTTAAATAAATCTGTTAATGGTTTTGCTAGTTCACCGCTAAGCTCTTTTAATAGCTTTGGGTGTATCCCATCAGGCCCCTGTGACTTATTTGTATTAATTTTAGACAGCTGACTTCGAACCTCTTCCTCTGTAAAGACACATGCATCAAAAGATTCATTAGTCTTCCTCCCTAACTGAGGTCCTTTTCCTTCATTTTCCTTTGTAAAAACTGAAAATAAGGATTCATTGAGGCAGTCAGCTAGTTCTTTATCCTCTTCCATATACCTTCCTTCTTTTGTTTTTCATTTGGTAAATCCTTGTTTTAGTTTCCTTTTTTCATTTATGTATCTGAAGAATGTCTTATCACCTTTTGTCACTGACTGAGCTAATTTATATTCTGCCTGTGCTTTAGAAGCTCTTATAACTTGCTTGGCCTCTCTTTGCCTAATCTTATAAATTTGCCTGTCATCCTCGTTTTTTTTAAAAATAATTACTAAATGCTATCTTTTTGTTTTTAATGATTTTGGCCACTTCTGCTGAGTACCAAAGTGGTTTCTACCTTTTTTTTGCTTTTACTGACTAGCCTAATGCAATTATCTGTTGCCTTCAATAGTGCCACTTTTAAGTAGTCCCATTTCTCCTGGACTCCATTGAAACTGTTCCAATCTGATAGGGACTCGTATACCTCTAATCTGATTTTAGAAAAGTCAGTTTTTCTAAAATCTAAAACTTTTCTTTTTGTGTGGTGTGACTCAGTCACTGTACTTATAGTAAACCACACTGACTGGTAATCACTAGATCCCAAGCTTTCCCCTACACTAAAGGGGAGGAAGGGGAGGAAATGGATACCCGTCAGCTTGGCTGTGACTTTCACACAGTGTAACCCCCAAAATATGTCCATGCACCATTTTTATAGAACCAGGACTGGTTTCCAGGTTCTGGTCGGCCCAGTCATTAACTAACCAAATCCCCGGTCTTCCATTGGGGGGAAATTATTGAGGGGAGTGGGGAACATTGAAAATTGAAATCTTTGTTTTAAAGTTTTTAAATCTCCCTCCAAAATGAATCCCCTTCCTCCGGTATCCGGTTTAGCAGGGGGGAGCAGATTCTTCTTTGAAGTTAGTACCTGGCAGCCAGAGGTGTTAGAGACGACAGGATAATGAGGAGAAATGTCCATTTTCTCATCTTGTAGCTGGCAGAGGCCCAGGCTGCCCAACTCCACGCTGCTGGGATATACCGGAGGCTTCAAAGCAGTCATTTGGTGAATGACCCTTCTATTCAGCAGAAATCACACCTTATACAACAGCACATATAATTCTATAATAGCTACTACAAGTATGCACCCCCATATCAAAATTTTTGCCTCAGGCAGCATGAAGGCTATGTGCTTCCCTGCCCCTGGTCACAAAGTACTGAGGGAAGTGGGCTCCAAGATGATCTCTTGCACCAGGGCCCATGAGCCTTTAGCTACTCCCCTGTTTGTGTGTGCATATGTTGTGAATGGAAGGAGGGTCCTCTGCCTGACTCCTTTGACAATGAGTTATCTCCTTGCAAACCAAAGGTTTGGACAATTGAAATCCAATTTCCTGGTCCTTATCTCCTTTCAAATTTGCCATCAGAGGAGACCCACATACACTTTAGATCACTTTAGATTGTAGTTTTTTAACAGCTGGAGGGACGCCGGTTGGGCATCCTTTCTTTAGATGGTTGGATGGTGTCGTCAAAATTGGCGGGTTTGACTGATGTTTATCCAATGAATAAGGCATTTCAAATGAAGTATTTTGGATTACATAAGCAATAACAAATATTGTTCAGTATCTTCCATGCTCTCTTCCTCCTCTTAGTTCTTGTTTTTGTGATCTCAAGGCAAAGCACCCCAAACACCTTGCATCCATTCATCCTTATTTTTATATTTTAAAAAAATAATGATATCTCTCACTAGACAGTGGAGAAGAAATAAGGGAGGTGCATTCCAAATAGTACTATTCATTAGTGGAATTGATTTTCTTTAGTTTAAAGAAGTATTCCAACAAAAACTATTTTTCTGTGGCCCATTAGAAAGGTACATGATTTAAATTGAAGTGAAGGCAATCTTTTAACAGGAAACCATTTGTGAGTTATCCACACTCTTCTGGTCCTCAGCTGTGTCATGTGACAGACACTCTGACTCTCCAACTGACACAGCGTCTTATGTGTGGACAGGAAGTCAGTTTCTCTATGACAAACTCTATGTCAGTCTCCTAGGAATAAATAGAGAAACTGACTTTCTGTCCACACATAAGATACTGAGTCAGTTGGAGAGTCAAGAGTGTTGGTCACAGCTGAGGATCAGAACGAAGTGGATACTTGCAACTACAGTCATTCATTACAATTTACATAATGTATCTTTCTATTATGCCAGAGAACAAACATTTTTGTGGGGGGCTTTTTCAAATTTTCCCTTTCTTTAATATAACTTAATCACAGAAATAAGATAATAATGTACTTAGTAAAGTAGATGCAAGCATTATATATGGACAAAGTCCTCACTCTGATATGATAATATCTGAAACACTTAGCCAATATATTTTGATCAAAACACATCTGAGCCCACCTACCAAGCGCCAAGGTGGTCTCAGGTCAGGCGGGTCCTACGCTAAACCTACCTAAGCCATTGGACTTCTATGTTCAGGAGCGCAGACGCCGCACATATGGCTTGGCGCTTGGTAGGCGGGTTCAGATGTGTTTTGATCAAAATATATTGGCTAAGTGTCTCAGATATTATCATATCAGAGTGAGGACTTTGTCCATATATAATGCTTGCATCTACTTTACTAAGTGCATTATTATCTTATTTCTGTGATTTTCTTCAATAATATGGCCAGTGACATCCGCACATTTGTATATCATACTGTGCAGGATGTTTTTATCTTAGTTTTTTCTGTGATTTTTTGGTCTATGTAGTATTTGCTTGAGGGAGTGGCACCTTCAAGTGTGAATGCGCACCTATTTTATCTTGGGAGTAGCATTCCTCTGCACTTTTGCCCTTCCTATCCAATAGAGTGCCTTGATTAGGTGGTACATATAGGTGTGCTTGCTCTTCCTCCCATTGGTTGCTTGATGCACATGGAGGTGACTAGGAGCAGCACACCATATGTGCGGCGTCTGCGCTCCTGAACATAGAAGCCCAATGGTTTAGGTAGGTTTAGCATAGGACCCGCCTGACCTGAGACCACCTTGGCGCTTGGTAGGCGGGCTCAGATGTGTTTTGATCAAAATATATTGGCTAAGTGTCTCAGATATTATCATATCAGAGTGAGGACTTTGTCTATATATAATGCTTGCATCTACTTTACTAAGTGCATTATTATCTTATTTCTGTGATTTTCTTCAATAATATGGCCAGGGACATCCGCACATTTGTAAATCATACTGTGCAGGATGTTTTTATCTTAGTTTTTTTCTGTGATTTTTTTGTCTATGTAGTATTTGCTTAAGGGAGTGGCACCTTCAAGTGTGAATGCACACCTATTTTATCTTGGGAGTAGCATTCCTCTGCACTTTTGCCCTTCCTATCCAATAGAGCGCCTTGATTAGGTGGTACATATGGGTGTGCTTGCTCTTCCTCCCATTGGTTGCTTGATGCACATGGAGGTGACTAGGAGCAGCACACCATATGTGCGGCGTCTGCGCTCCTGAACATAGAAGCCCAATGGCTTAGGTAGGTTTAGCATAGGACCCGCCTGACCTGAGACCACCTTGGCGCTTGGTAGGCGGGCTCAGATGTGTTTTGATCAAAATATATTGGCTAAGTGTCTCAGATATTATCATATCAGAGTGAGGACTTTGTCCATATATAATGCTTGCATCTACTTTACTAAGTGCATTATTATCTTATTTCTGTGATTTTCTTCAATAATATGGCAGAGACATCCACACATTTGTATATCATACCGTGCAGGATGTTTTTATCTTAGTTTTTTCTGTGATTTTTTTAATATAACTTAACATTCTTTTAATCTACTTTTGTACAAATGTATTTTCTTTTCCTACCTTGTTGCTGATGCTCAGGAAGAATGAGTGGCTTGTGCCACTATTGTCTTTCTCTGTGCATAGATCAATGTTCACAGTAATGTAGGGAAGACATAGTTTATGTCTCCTCTGCTATAACCTGAGCCATGCAAATCATTAATTCTACAGCACATTATAATAATGTACTACATTAAAGAGGCTCTGTCATCAGGATCAACCATATAAAACCAGATATACTGTCTGGTAGGGCTCATAGTGCTGATTAACCCCTTAAGGACTTAGCCCTATTTCACCTTAAAGACCTGGCCATTTTTTGCAAATCTGACCAGTGTCACTTTAAGTGGTGATAACTTTAAAATGCTTTGACTTATCCAGGCCATTCTGAGATATTTTTTTCGTCACATATTGTACTTCATGACACTGGTAAAATGAAGTCAAAATTTTTTTTATTTATAAAAAAATATCAAATTTACCAAAAATTTGTAAAAAAAAATGAAAATTTCCAAGTTTCAATTTCTCTACTTCTATAATACATAGTAATGATGGGACGGTTATATTGGTACTATTTTGGTTAGCAAACACCTTTTTGATCGCTTGCTGTTGTACTTTTTGCGATGTAAGGTGACAATTTTTTTTTTATTTAGCACAGTTTTTATTTTTTATTTTTTACGGTGTTTATCTGAGGGGTTAGGTCATGTGATATGTTTATAGAGCCAGTCGATACGGACGCGGCGATACCTAATATGTATACTCCCCCCCCCCCTATTTTTTACCAATTTTTTTTAACTTTATTTGGGGAAAATGACGTTTTTGTTTATTTTTACTTGAAACTTTTAATTTTTTGGGAGGAAAACTTTATTTTTTAAAAAAAAAATTTCACTTTATTTTTTGTCTTACTTTGGGACTTGAACTTTTGGGGGTCTAATCCTTTACAATGCATTCCAATACTTCTGTATTGGAATGCATTGGCTGTATGAGTAATACTGTGTGTATTACTCATACAGCTTCCGGGGCCTGTGAGATCTAGGGGGCTGGATCTCACAGACACGTCACCGGAAGGCAGCGCGATGCCTTCCATGCCATCGGGTCCCCCCTACAGCCGCATGGGGACCCGATGGCACCGCCACACACCGCCGCAAACCGTAGGTCTGAATTGACCTGCGGTGTCACGGGACCCCCCTGCGCATTTAGCCAAGGTGCCTGCTCAATGATTTGAGCAGGCACCGGGTTCCGATCACCGCCCGCCGGGCGGCGGTGATCGGAAATACACATGACGTACCGGTACGTCATGGGTCCTTAAGGACTCGGGAAACATGCCATACCGGTACGTCATAAGTCCTTAAGGGGTTAAAATGATACCTTACTTTTGTTTGTGTGATAAACAGCAGCAGAGAAATCTGCATTTTTATTCATTTGCAAATGACCAATTGGAACACCAGGAGGTGGGGCTGAATCATTTGAGCACTGCTTTGTTATACCCTCTGTGCTCTGCACACTCTCCCCCTCCCCCTCCTTGATTGACAGGGTTAGATATCAGGCTGAGGGCAGAGCTGTGTGCTAGCAATATCCTATCACTATGTACTATAGCTTCACCACACTGTGATCTGCTCAGAAAGCTAATCTTTTTATTACTGCTTTATTCACAAGCACAATATATAATTATATCGACACCAGTAATATGTGTTAGCTTATAAGCATGGGAAAAACGTATATCTTTCTGTGGTAAGGTTATAGCTTAGTGGTTAAGTGGTTAGTTTTGCATGTAGAGATCCCAGGTTTGAATCTTGAGAGAGACTTCAATTTTTTTTCTTCAGATATTCTTTTTCTTCCACATTTATCCCTTAAGAAAAGTCTATGTCCTTATCATATTGAGAAAGTAGTTTTTGTTTTTTTATGCTAATAAATATTACTGGTTTCTTTATAATCAACCACTAATAGGGTTTAGCAAAAAATACCAAAAAAAACTAAAAACCTCACTATTTTCAATATATTAAGGCCTTGACATTATTATTATTATTATTATTATATTATATTTTTTTTTATTATAATATAGCCTTTTATCACCTCATAAATATGAGTTTTTTCTATGCTTGTAAACTACCATATAGTACTGGTGTCTTTCTAATCATTTATTGTACTTGTGAATAAAGCAGTAATATGTATATTAGATTTATGAGCAGACATCAGTGTGGTGAAGCTATAGTACATAGTGATATGATATTGCTAGGACATAGCTCACGGACAGGGCTGTGCCCTCAATCTGCTGTCTAATCCTGTCAATCAAGGGGAAGGGGGAGTGTGCAGAGCACAGGGGGTGTTACAAAGCAGTGCTCAAACGATTCAACCCCACTTCCTAGTGCTCCAATTGTTCATTTGCATATGAATAAAACTAAGATTTCTCTGCAGCTATTTATCATAGAGACAAGTAGTTAAGGCTGCATGCAGCCTGTATTTGTGGGCGGGGCCAGGTCACTCCTCTTAAACCCCACTCCTGGGTCCTCTCCGCTACGCACGCCGCATTCGTACATCCCCGGCAGTTCTCGTCACTTCCGGTACGCTCGCTGGTCAGGTAAGTGGTGGCACACGCCACTCCATGTCAACCTTCGCTCCTACCCCAGTTTCCCCCTCGTACGTCTCACCCGAACCGCTCCGGTGCCTGTTTCTTCTGTGCACACTTCTTTCCTGGTCAGTCCGCTGCTGCTCCACGGCGCGCCCCTCTTCTCGCGAGAGGACATGCGCACGCTCGTCGATCCCGCTCTGGAGCCCGGCGGCGGACATCACGCGCCCTCCTCCACTCGGGGGGCCCTACGTCACACGCCACACCGCACCGCCCGCACCGCATGCTCAGGCCACGGTGTTTCCCCCCCCCAGCGCGACATCTCCTTGTTCCGCTCTGGTTGGGGAGGAAGGGCTGTACTGCTCCTGCATGTCATTTGTGACATGGTGTAAACAAGCGCTAAACTATGCTCAGACTAGGTTAAACGTTACTTGCAGTCTGTGCATAGGGTAGGCACCAGCTCACCTTACTGTATGTAGGTCATCCGCAATGTTTGTCAGGTCTGTGGTTTTTAAAAAAAATAAAAAATAAAAAAATAAATAAATGGTATTAAGGGAATGTTCAGGTATCCCCGGTCTTTTCTGCTTCCACTAAGATACTGCCCAACAGGTCCAGAAGGCCATCTCCTTTGCTGCCTGCCGTCCGTTCTGGCGCTAGCCTGTGGCATGACCATCTTGTGTTAGCGCAGCTGGTGCTGGGCCATACGGCACCCTGCAACTTACCTAGCTTGCTTGTTCCCAGCGGTCATACTTCTTTTTATAAAAAAAAAAAAAAAAAAAAAAAAGAAGAAATATTAAAAACTCCTTGATTTTGCCGTGTCCTGCAAGCCCTGGTGGCTTGTTAGTTTATGCTCTACATTTGTGTCTTATTTTTTATTTTTTCCTTTAGAGTCGTGGTTTCTCCGCTTCGTGTTCTTGTCCTCCTGACGTCTCAGGATTAGGTATTAGGACGGGTTCTTACACCTATTGCTAATTAATGTAAAAAAAAAAAAAAAAAAATTTCTACAGGCACTACGGAGGGTCCCTGCCAGTCAGTCAAGTGGAAATTCTTGGGCCTGAGGGTCTTTCAGGTAGGTATGGTGCTGCACGTCGCTTGTTATGCAGTTCACTCGCTAGTACTGTGGTTTTCCTCACCTGAGGCGTTCAGGTGTCGTTTTCTGTCCATCCTGCCTGAAGCGTTCAGGTATCTTCCCTGTCCATCTGTGCCTGAAGCGTTCAGGTATCTTCCCTGTCCATCTGTGCCTGAAGCGTTCAGGTATCTTCCCTGTCCATTTGTGCCTGAAGCGTTCAGGTATCTTCCCTGTCCATCTGTGCCTGAAGCGTTCAGGTATCTTCCCTGTCCATCTGTGCCTGAAGCGTTCAGGTATCTTCCCTGTCCATCTGTGCCTGAAGCGTTCAGGTATCTTCCCTGTCCATCTGTGCCTGAAGCGTTCAGGTATCTTCCCTGTCCATCTGTGCCTGAAGCGTTCAGGTATCTTCCCTGTCCATCTGTGCCTGAAGCGTTCAGGTATCTTCCCTGTCCATCTGTGCCTGAAGCGTTCAGGTATCTTCCCGGTCCATCTGTGCCTAAAGCGTTCAGGTATCTTCCCTGTCCATCTGTGCCTGAAGCGTTCAGGTATCTTCCCGGTCCATCTGTGCCTGAAGCGTTCGGGTATCTTCCCTGTCCATCTGTGCCTGAAGCGTTCAGGTATCTTCCCTGTCCATCTGTGCCTGAAGCGTTCAGGTATCTTCCCTGTCCATCTGTGCCTGAAGCGTTCGGGTATCTTCCCTGTCCATCTGTGCCTGAAGCGTTCGGGTATCTTCCCTGTCCATCTGTGCCTGAAGCGTTCGGGTATCTTCCCTGTCCATCTGTGCCTGAAGCGTTCGGGTATCTTCCCTGTCCATCTGTGCCTGAAGCGTTCGGGTGTCTTCCCTGTCCATCTGTGCCTGAAGCGTTCGGGTGTCTTCCCTGTCCATCTGTGCCTGAAGCGTTCGGGTGTGTTCCCTGTCCATCTTGCCTGAGTCATTCAGGTCTCAGCCCTGTTTTCGCAGCCTGTAGCATTCTGGTACACGACTCACCTCCCCAACCGGTAGCATTCAGGTCTAACCTTTCCGCTCGGCCTGGAAGCATCCAGGCCTCTCTCTCTCGCTGCAGTGACCATCTCTCCTCCTCCTGGTACCTTGGACACCCTTCTGCGTTTTACGTTTCTCCTTAGCGGTGTGCTCGCTGGCTCTCGGGAGCCTCTTCTGGGTTCCTGCCTCACCCATCCATCGTCACTCTGTTTTTCGTGTCTAACTTGCATGTCGGTGCGTTCGTCCATCTTCGCCACATCTGGGTGTTATTTTCGGTCCCGCATAACTCTCTCACGCAGGCTCCTGACTTTTCCAGTCCCCAGGGCGAGTCGGGTCTCATCCGTCAAGTCGCAGGCGGTAAGGCAAGGGTGTCGAGTCTACAGACAGGTCCTACGTAAGGTCTTCCGAACCATGTCTCAGGTGTCAGACGTGGACGACACCTTTGTCCCTTCCGGGTACCTCGGTCTCTGGTCAAGGCGGCCCAGAGTCCCTCAGGAGATGGACCGTGCCAAAGCTTGTCGCTGAATTGCACAGAAGGGGCATCAGGCATCCAGCATCGGCACGAAAAGCCGAACTATACAGGCTATTGATGTCGGAAACTGGTCCATTAGAAGGGGAAGATTCGTTCCCATCCATTCGACAATCTCTGGTGCAGTTACAGAGTTTGCCATGAGATATGCGTCCATTGACGAGGCCATTGCTCTCATCCTCAGGGCTGGGAAGGGCGCCTGGTTGTCTAAAACCGACATCGCAGACGCATTCAAACTACTTCCAATCGCTCCACATTTATGGCAATTCAATGGGAGAACAGGTTTTATTTTGCTAATCGGTTGACCTTCGGTTCTAAAAGCAGCCCATGGTTGTTCGACCAGTTGGCTCAGGCTTTACACTGGATTCTGACCCAACACGGCAGTACTCCAGCGGTCATCCACTACTTGGACGACTTTCTCCTCATTGAACAGCCACAGTGTCGACCATCAGGGCTTCACTCCCTCCTGGAGCTTTTTTCCTCCTTACACATTCCCATTTCGCAGGGCAAGACCTCTGGTCCTCACACATCCATCACCTTCCTGGGCATTATCCTGGATTCAGACAGGATGGAAGCCAGGTTACCAGGGGACAAGTTGGCACAAATCCGTGAAGCCGTTTCCGGGGCTCTAGCATCTTCCCAGTTGACCAAGGTAGAATTACAGTCCATTCTGGGTAGATTAAATTTTGCCTTAAGGGTGATGCCCCAGGGTAGGGCCTTCATTTCACGTCTGCTCTCACTCCTCCCAGCAGCCCCCGAACCCGACAGCATTGTCCACTTAGACAGGGCAGCCATGGCAGACTTGCGTATGTGGAACGACTTCCTTTCAGCATGGAACGGGGTTAGCCTGTTCGTCCCTTCCTGGACTCAATCTTCAGCTAGGGTGTTTTCTGATGCCGCAGCTTCCCGGGGGTTCGCAGCAATATTCGGGTCCCACTGGTTGGCGGGTCCTTGGCCGCCTCAGATCAGTACTGATCCTCAGGCACTTAGTTCTTCTCCATTTCTGGAATTTTATCCCGTCGTGGCAGCTGCCACAGTCTGGGGTCACCTTTGGGCCAATTCCAGTGTTATGTTTATTTCAGACAGTCAAGACTTAGTGGATATCATCAACAAGGGTCGGGCTAAGTCGGCAAAAATCATGTCCCTCCTGCGTAAACTGGTCTGGCTATCTATGATTAACAACTTCCATTTTTCATGCTCCCATATTTCAGGTGTTAGCAACACTGCGGCCGATGCTTTAGCTCGGTTCAATTTTCTCACGTTTTTTCAGGAATGTCCAGAAGCCGACCAGACCGGGGCACGGATTCCCAGTTTCAGCAGCCTAATGTTGGATTAAGGTCCCTGCTGACTACGGCCAAGGACTTCATGCACCGTTCCCTTTCTATCAACACGGCCCGCAATTACCACACCGGTTGGAAGCTTTTTTCAAAATTCACCACGGATCATCCCCAACGGGATACAGCTTTCACTCCCTACATCATGGCCTTCATGGCCTATTGTCATGTCAACCTTAAATTGGCACCCAGCACCATCCGTTTATACCTTGCCAGGGTGCAGCATTTCTTGTTGTTGCAAGATCCAGAGTATCGCTCTGTGTTTATATCTCAGGCCGTCAAAGCCACGCTCAGGGGCATGGAAAAGAGCAGTAGGGATACGACCCCTTCCCGACGGCCGGTCTCCGGTGAACTTTTTAGGCAGCTGTCTGCAATCCTAGATGGAAATCCTTTTGGCCCTTCCATTAGTCTGGTTATCAAGGGGGCAATGTATTTGAGCTTTTACGGCTTCCTACGCCCTGGAGAGTTCTCTGTCACTTCCCCAAGGGCGACCTTCCTGAAGAGGGAACAACTATCCTGGAACCTGGATCACTTTGTCTTAAGCCTTCCTTCCACGAAGACGTCTCAGTCCGGTCCTCCTATACAGATTCGCTTCTTTGAGTCAAAGAACGAATGGTGTCCGGTTCTCGTGCTACGACACTTCCTAAACACCATATTGCCTCCGGACCCTGAATCACCGTTACTTCCGTTCCAAGGGAAGCCTCTATCCACACGGCAATTCGTATCCCACATCAGATCCCTGGTCGCAGGGTTGGGGGTGGACCCCAAAACGATAACCGGACATTCATTCCGCATCGGAGCGGCATCTGCAGCCTCCAAACACAGGACACCTCCGCACGTCATACGTCACATGGGTAGGTGGAGATCTGCCTGTTTTTCCCGGTATATTCCGGATCCGCAATCAGAGACCCGGGAAGTCTTCCGTGCATTGGTTTTGTAATGTATATTAAATGTCATTGCTTTTCCCTACTCAGTGTTTTTTGCCCTCTTTTAGGCCTACCCGCGTAACGTGGCTCCAGGCACACATCAGCCACTGTTAGGGTCCCCTCCCTCTATCCTACGGACCGTGGTCTCGAACACAAGTAGTTAAGGCTGCATGCAGCCTGTATTTGTGGGCGGGGCCAGGTCACTCCTCTTAAACCCCACTCCTGGGTCCTCTCCGCTACGCACGCCGCATTCGTACATCCCACCCTTGTTCCCCCCCTTTCTTTTTTCTTTCCTGTCCCCTTTTTCACTCTACCTAGGGTTGGCCCTCTTTTAGGCCTACCCGCGTAACGTGGCTCCAGGCACACATCAGCCACTGTTAGGGTCCCCTCCCTCTATCCTACGGACCGTGGCCTCGAACACAAAAGAAAGATATTGTTTTTAATCAGCATGATGAGCCCTACCAGCCAGTATGTCTGGTGACACAGCCTCTTTAAAGGGAATCTGTCACCTGCTTTTACCATTTTAAGCTGGCACCATCGCTATGTTGACTAAAGTACCTTATTTCCAGCAGTCTTCTTTTTACTTTATTTTGTTTGTAGTTTTGATATAAAAGCGCTTTTTATGTTATGCTAATTAGGGTCCAAGGTGCCCAGAGGGGCGTTTTTTTCACTCTCCGGTGCCCAGTGACGCCCCCCTGCAGTGCCCAAGAACGCCTCCTGATCATCAAATAACCTCCCACAGCCCCGGCAAACGGTTCCGCCCCCTCCCCACGTCATAGTCTACCTTATAGAAATGCCCCATCCTTCTTCCTGTCTGCGGCCAGAAAACTTGAGCAGGCGCAGTGCTGCCAGCGGCCTGCGCCTGCGCGATCATCAACGTCCTGAGGGCAACAGCGCTCAGGTCACATCACTGGGCTTGGCGCATGCCCAGTGAGACTTTTGAGGCTGTTGTCCTCAGGAGGTTGATGATCGCGCAGGCCGCTGGCAGTACTGCTCCTGCGCGAGTTTTCTGGCCGCAGACAGGAAGAAGGACGGGGCATTTCTATAAGGTAGACGATGACGTGGGGAGGGGGCGGAACCGTTTGCCGGGCTGTGAGAGGTTATTTGATGATCAGGAGGCGTTCTTGGAATTCAAATTAAGGCGGACTGGGCATTGCAGGGGGGCGTCACTGAGCTCCAGAAAGGAAAAAAACGCCCCTCTGTGCACCTTGGACCCTAATTAGCATAACTTAAAAAGCGCTTTTATATCAAAACTACAAAACAAAATAAAGTAAAAAGAAGACTGCTGGAAATAAGGTACTTTAGTCAACATAGCGATGGTGCCAGCTTAAAATGGTAAAAGCAGGTGACAAATTCCCTTTAAACTTGTAATATCCAGTATATGAACCAGATACATGTAGTTTTGAAACTTCATACATAAATGTACCAGCCCATAGGGGGAAATAATGAAACTCTCTCAACACATTTGATTAAAATTTTTATGATGCTGTTTATTCCTATGTTTTTTCCTATTATACTCGTATAATATACTATATTACATAGAGAATAATTGCCATACCTCTGTCATCACATGTTTGTGGAAGGTAATACAAGCGCTTTTGTTGGCTACACACGTATCCAATAAGATTAGTTACTATATGTAGGAGTAAGAGCTGAGCAGCATGTGTACTATGTAGTTATGTTTACATGATTGTCTATTGAAGTATTTGTGTCTTCTGTCAGCAGATTCTGCTTAAATGACTGTATCAATAATGGATTAGTCATAATGGGGACGCCAGCACTTCTCATTTATTATGTAACAGTACATGTAACTGTTGTCTTGCAAACTAATGAAGAATTGATGATAGCATGTAGGCAGGTGTTTAAACATTTCTTAAAAATCCTACATGTCATGATTCAGCTTTGTACAAGGCTGCAGAGATACAAAATGAAGAAACTAGTACACCTTGCTTGTGACTATGGTTTATGTCATCTACAGTGAAACCACTTTGAAATGACCACCCAAAATGTAATTGAAAAGTGGTCTTCTGTAAAGGTGGTCTCATCAAAGAAGATGGTTTGTATGCATCATATGCGGTGAAACTGAAAACCTGTCTTGGGGAGATTTCATTGTATTTCTTTTAAGCCATATATATAGAATGGTTCTAGTCCTTCTTTTTCACTTAGTTGTCATTCAGTGTTGATCCAGAAATAGAGAAGAACAAAGCTTCTATGTAGTAGTTGACAATGTAGTAGTTACTTGTAGTAAGTGATTAATATGTGTTTTGTTCACAACATGTTTATATAACATTAGTATATACACTCACCTAAAGAATTATTAGGAACACCTGTTCTATTTCTCATTAATGCAATTATCTAGTCAACCAATCACATGGCAGTTGCTTCAATGCATTTAGGGGGTGGTCCTGGTCAAGACAATCTCCTGAACTCCAAACTGAATGTCAGAATGGGAAAGAAAGGTGATTTAAGCAATTTTGAGCGTGGCATGGTTGTTGGTGCCAGACGGGCCGGTCTGAGTATTTCACAATCTGCTCAGTTACTGGGATTTTCACGCACAACCATTTCTAGGGTTTACAAAAATGGTGTGAAAAGGGAAAAACATCCAGTATGCGGCAGTCCTGTGGGCAAAAATGCCTTGTGGATGCTAGAGGTCAGAGGAGAATGGGCCAACTGATTCAAGCTGATAGAAGAGCAACGTTGACTGAAATAACCACTCGTTACAACCGAGGTATGCAGCAAAGCATTTGTGAAGCCACAACACGCACAACCTTGAGGCGGATGTGCTACAACAGCAGAAGACCCCACCGGGTACCACTCATCTCCACTACAAATAGGAAAAAGAGGCTACAATTTGCACGAGCTGACCAAAATTGGACTGTTGAAGACTGGAAAAATGTTGCCTGGTCTGATGAGTCTCGATTTCTGTTGAGACATTCAAATGGTAGAGTCCGAATTTGGCGTAAACAGAATGAGAACATGTATCCATCATGCCTTGTTACCACTGTGCAGGCTGGTGGTGGTGGTGTAATGGTGTGGGGGATGTTTTCTGGGCACACTTTAGGCCCCTTAGTGCCAATTGGGCATCGTTTAAATGCCACGGGCTACCTGAGCATTGTTTCTGACCATGTCCATCCTTCATGACCACCATGTACCCATCCTCTGATGGCTACTTCCAGCAGGATAATGCACCATGTCACAAAGCTCGAATAATTTCAAATTGGTTTCTTGAACATGACAATGAGTTCACTGTACTAAAATGGCCCCCACAGTCACCAGATCTCAACCCAATAGAGCTTCTTTGGGATGTGGTGGAATGGGAGCTTCGTGCCCTGGATGTGCATCCCTCAAATCTCCATCAACTGCAAGATGCTATCCTATCAATATGGGCCAACATTTCTAAAGAATGCTATCAACACCTTGTGGAATCAATGCCACGTAGAATTAAGGCAGTTCTGAAGGCAAAAGGGGGTCCAACACCGTATTAGTATGGTGTACCTAATAATTCTTTAGGTGAGTGTATTTTGTCTTCATAGCACACATTTTTCTTTATATATAAAAGCTATATTTTTTGTCTGGTTTGATTGCCATTTAAGGCAAGGAGGTGGGCACAAATGTTTCTTGCACATGAGCCTTTTGCTGTTGGTATCCATCCCGAGCAGACATCAGAAAGAACACTTATCAACACCAGTGCAAGAAAACGCAGCGCAGTTGCTCTTGCAAAACAATCAAGTTCCAGTTCCCATTCTTCTGAGGAACAAAATGGAGACAATAATCCTACTTAGGTTCCATTCAGACATCCGTAGTGTTTTGCGGTCCACAAATTGCTGACCGCAAAACACTGACACCGCACATGGCCGGCACTAGATAGAGGATTCCTATTCTTGTCCGCAGCTGCAGGCAAGAATAGGACATGCTCTATTTTTTTGCGGAACGGATCCGGACCATTTATACAGACTAGTGAATGGACCCTTAGGTTGACTACACACATAAGGTAGCTGTCGGTTGAATGCTCATTCAGCCGACAAGAGTAAGTCCCAGGCAAGCATGTGTTTTAATTAGGAAGAGAGGGCAGAAAGGGCAAGAAAGTGCTGCCAGACTCCTCTGGGGGTGATTTAACTCCCTGAGAACAAAAGGATAGGACAGATGAAATCTAACTGCCTGATCCTTATTTCACCCGAGATCTGCTATTAGAGGTCATCACACATATTAAAGGGGTTATCCCAGGATTAATATAAAAACTAAAAATAAGACATAATATATTACATGACAATATCTTTATAACAAAGCTAGAACCAGCTCTGGACCTCACATGGATCCAGAGATCTCCCCAATCATTACTCTGCTAGATTTATATCAAACTGGCAGCTCAAGGGAGGCGTCTTTTCTGCTACAGATAAGGGGGCGTGTCTCAGCTCTGCCTATCACAGTTCAGGAGGCAGTTAAAGGATGGAACTGAGCATGTGCGGCCTTCTCAGTAAGCAGGACAAAGAAATAAGAGAATAAAAAAAATCAGGTGGCGCTATACAGATAGATTTTATTGAATAACTCAGGGGCTATACAAAATTTTTAATTACGTGCAATTATAAAAGTATTCAGATCCAGGTGCTGGTTTGAAAACTGTAGAATATTTTTTATGGGACAACCCCTTTAAATGGTTGGCTGGTCCTTCCAAAATTGGTAAGTTTGGCTTAAATACATCAGTTTTGTACAGCCAGCTTTAGGCTTATGCTTGCTTTGTAGTTAACATGAAGATTCTGCCCCTAATAAATGTCTATATGATTCTTTTGAATTCCTAAATGTGATAAAAAAATTGGCCTTGATTTAATGTAAATAAATGTATTCTTTATTGGTGTTCTGCTTTTACAGACTATAATGAATTAGACTACACTATAGCTGTATGATAGATACACAGATATATTTGTCTAATGGCTTCTTATAAAAATTCTATAGTGATTCTGGGTATGTGCCCTATCAAAATTATATAGAAAATTTCATTTCCAAAAATAAATGTATTTACCATGTGAACAGCGTCATGCAATATACTAGCACTTTCTAAGTAAATAGTAAGTGATCATCAGTGGTGTACTACTGCTATGGTACATACTCCCTTGATGATCATTCTTGGTGGGTAGACCAGACCAGACCAGAAAGTAAATAATGCTATATTACTATTATTTTTCTTTAGGAAAACCATATAATTGTCTGGTTTACTTGCCGTAACACGGAACAAACTGTCCATTAATAGATGTCAAATTGAGAAAATAGTATTATTTGTGCTAATTTACCTGTTTGTTCCCCCATTTATTCTTTATGAATTAGAATGACGTAAAGCTACATTTTGTTTGCTTGGAAAAGACACCTGTGGGGTTACTGTGACTGGAAAAACTTAAGCAAACTGCTCTCAGAAAATAACATGTGTTTGGAAAGGTTCATGTTTGTCTGCTTCAGTGACATTGTAAGGAATAGGAAAAGGGGACAGTTCAGCCTGCTGTCTATAGAAGCACTGTCTCCATGGATCCAAACACGGCACTTTGTTGTGTCCTTGTTGGTTGTGGAGAGAAGAAGGAAGTTAGGAATATGTTCTGACCTGCACCATAGATACTGCATAGTAAAAACATTCTATGGACTGTCCATTACTTGGTTAGGGAACCTAGTAACATTTTCATTATTTATTAGGTTCCTACTCACAATTAATACAATGGTCGGTAGCGTGTACAGTTCCAGCGGTAAGGAGAGGAAGAAGGTGAGATGAGTGGTGACATCAACACAGGAAAGGGTTCTTTGCATAAGGCTCGTTCCACCAGTAGAATTTTTAGTTTTTTGGTGTTTTTAACAACATTTTAAGCCCTTTTTTTCCCATACATATAGAACCAGGTGTTACTTTAAAGCCAGTAATGAATTATAACATTTAAAATAGGGCGAAATTCTTATAAAATAGCCAATGGCCGTAAACTAGAAGCTTTAGCCAGTGATTGTCGCTGTAAATCTTTAGTCCATGCCAGTGCAGTTTCTAGGTAAAATTTCTCTCAGGCCGAGTGTCAAAAACCCCCCCCCCCCCCCCCCCCATCAAAACTGCTCGATGAAATCATATCAGAAGAGTACTTGCAACCGTCTCACCATATTATTATTATTTTTATGCTTAACACAAGATTTTATTGAGAGCAAAAGAAAATCATAAATTACTGCTTAAATTGCTAAAAGTCGCAAGCAGAGTGGTACAGGAGAACTGCAGTATAAAGGAAGGCAATGCCCTTAGAACAGTAGTCATGAAATACAATCATCAATAATGTGCAAAACCAAAAAACTGTCATGTTAGCATTTAATAACTAACTAAAACCCAATCACAGCAGGTCTCAACTAGCATCGCAAGTAAATGTACAAAAACCAAGTAACATATAAAACCAGATTCAAAGCATAAATGGCAAGGCGGATTACTGTATACTGTACATAAAATGTATGTATTTATTTCACTCAGGAATCTTAGTAGACTTAATAAAAGTTAAGTTTTATTATCTGAAATAAGAGAGGTCATTAGCCTTAACAGGCTTGAATTGTTTGTTTATAGTAAACCCTTCCCAGATAGGGTCTTGATATTGTTTAGTTAAAATGTATGGAGGTTACACCATGCCGGACAATATAACATCTGTGCCATGCTGTACAATAAACAGTATAACCCCTACACAGTGTAGAGGTATACTGTATATTGTGTGGCACAGTTTATGCTATATGTGTATAACATAAACATATTCCACATGAAAACTTACAATTACTTGTCTTGGCCCTTGGGGATCTCGGACACCCCTTCATCACTTTGGCCGGGGGCTCGGTGGAGCTGATGTTGTGCTTTATCCTAACGAGAAAGATTTCATAATAAGGATTTGGAGAAGGGGCAGAGGGATAGCAGAGCAGGGAGAGGCTGGTGCTGCTACTAGGGGGTCATACCATGGGGGAGTAATAAAGCCCACCATAATGCCCCCCCCCCAGTAGAAATAATTCTCCTTATAATGTGCAAAACATACCCCCTTGTAATGCCCCCAGTTGAGCTAATGTTCCCATAATGTGCCAATATAAAATACCCCTTCATAGTGCCCCCGTAGATGACCCCATAGTGCTCCTCTCCCCCCTTCCCCATAGTACCCACCATAATGTGTCCCAGTATAAAATGCCCCTATACAGAGTCCCCCATATAAAATACCCCTTCTTTTTAGCCTCAGTAGATTCCCCTATAGTGCCACCCAATAAGGTGCCAGTAAGATGTGCCCCCATAGATGCCCCCTAATCATGTGCCAGTAAGATGTGCCCCCATAGGTGCACCCAATCATGTGCCAGTAATAAGAGCCCCCATAGATGCCTCCCAATCATGTGCCAGTAATAAGGGGCCCCCACCATCATGTGCCAGTAGCCAGAGTGACCCCCCTATCATGTGCCAGTAGCTCCCTTATGTGCCAGTCGCCCCCTGTCATGTGCCAGTAGCCCACCCTATCAAGTGCCAGTAGCCCCCCTTATGTGCCAGTAGCCTCCTATCATGTGCCAGTAGCCCCCCTTATGTGCCAGTAGCCCCCCTTATCTGCCAGTAGCCTCCTATCATGTGCCAGTAACCCCCTTATGTGCCAGTAGCCCCCCTTATGTGCCAGTAGCCCCCCTTATGTGCCAGTAGCTCCCCTTATGTGCCAGTAGCCCCCCTTATGTGCCAGTAGCTCCCCTTATGTGCCAGTAGCCCCCCTTATGTGCCAATAGTCCCCCTTATGTGCCAGTAGTTCCCCTTATGCACCAGTAGTCCCCCTATCATATGCCAGTAGCCCCCCTTATGTGAGAGCAGCCCCCCTATGTGCCAGTAGCCCCCCTTATGTGCTAGTAGTCCCCCTTATGTGCCAGTAGCTCCCCTTATGTGCCAGCAGCCCCCCTTATGTGCTAGTAGCCCCCCTTATGTGCCAGTAGCCTCCCCTCCCCTATGTTCCAGTAGCCCCCCTTATGTGCCAGAAGTCCCCCTTATGTGCCAGTAGCCCCCCTTATGTGCCAGCAGCCCCCCTTATGTGCCAGTAGCCCCCTTTATGTGCCAGCAGCCCCCCTTATGTGCCAGAAGCCCCCTTATGTGCCAGTAGCCCCCCTATGTACCAGTAGCCCCCTATGGGCCAGTAGTTCCTCTTATGTGCCAGTAGCCCCCCTTATGTGCCAGTAGTCCCCCTTATGTGCCAGTAGTCCCCCTTATGTGCCAGTAGTCCCCCTATCTTGTGCCAGTAGTCCCCCTTATCTGCCAGTAGCCCCCCTTATGTACCACTAGTCCCCCCTATCATGTGCCAGTAGCCCCCCTTATGTTCCAGTAGCCCCCCTTATGTGTCAGTAGTCCCCCTTATGTGCCAGTAGCCCCCCTTATGTGCCAGTAACCCCCCTTATGTGCCAGCAGCCCCCCTTATGTGCCAGCAGCCCTCTTATGTGCCAGTATTCCCCCTTATGTGCCAGTAGCCCCCCTTATGTGCCAGTAGTCCCCCTTATGTCTGTGCCAGTAGCCCCCCTTATGTGCCAGCAGCCCCCCTTATGTGCCAGTATTGTAATTTGTACATATATATAAAAAAAAAAAATTATACTTACCTCCTCCAGCGATGCGATGCAGGCCTCTTCCGGCTTGTGTCCCTCGCTGGCTCAGGCGGCGCGATTATGTCATCGCGCTGCCTGCACCGGCCTCTGATAGGCTGCCGGCCTAGTGCTGGCAGTCTATCAGAGGAACAGGGAGGGGACACACCTCTCCCTCCCCTGCCGCAGCACAGACATTTGTATCGCCGTCCTGAGGACGGCGATACAGATGACTATAGAGATGAGTGAGCGCTTCCATAATGGAAGCGCAGCTCTCATCTCCTGCTGTGCCCTGCCGGCACCCCTCTTCTGACAGCGCCCCGTGCGGCCACCCGGCCCGCCGCTCCAAGAAACGGCCCAGGTCCATGCATTCTGGGCTATAGTTACAATTTCTATTTGGATGTACTGAAATATAGATATATCTGTTGCAGCGGTGGCTCCGACCCACTGCTGTCTCACTGTGCCAGCAGCCCCCGCTATGTGCCAGTAGCCCCCCCTTATGTGCCAGTATTCCCCCCTTATGTGCCAGTATTGTAATTTGTACATATATATAAATCGCAATGCGATTAATATAACTTGAAGTAATCGCATTGCGATTTCAACTTAGAGCTGTGTTTCTAATGGGTCAGCTTGCTAGAATTAACGAAGTTAACGAATATGGAATATAGCAGTGCTAAGTTGAAATCGCAATTCGATTAATATAACGAAGTAATCGCATTGCGATTTCAACTTAGACCTGGTTTACTATGGTTGGCTTGGTAGAATTAGCGAAGATGACGAATATGACGAATGTATCCGTCATATTCCTCATAACAAAGATAACAAAGTATTCTCCATCTTCATTTTAGCTCCATATTCGTTAACTTCATTAATTCTAGCAATCAAATAGGAAAGTTGACTAGAGACAGCTAAGTTTTTAATTCGCTATGCGATAATATTACTTTGCTTTTTTTAAAATAAATAAAATAATTATAATACTTGATAATTATTATAATTATTCTATTTATTAAAAAAAAGCTAAGTAATATAATCGCATAGCGAATTAAACACAGCTGTCTCTATAGTCAACTTTCCTATTTGATTGCTAGAATTAGCGAAGTTGTCGAATAGGTAGCTAAAACGAAGATGGAGAATACTTTGTTATCTTCGTTTTGAGGAATATGACGAATACATTCATCATATTCGTCATCTTCACTAATTATAGATTTCAAACCAATAGGAAAGTTACCTTAAGTTAAAATCGCAATACACGATTATTTAAATCGCATATTAATAGCGATAACTAGAATAATGACGAATATTCGATTTCGACGAATATGAGACGAATATTCAAGCGAATATTCTCGAATTTCGTCGAAATCGAACATGGCACCTCCCGCTCATCGCTAGTGACTAGGACAGGTTTTGTTTGTACTAATAGGACGATGGGCATTTTATTTCTCCTAATGATTGCTCCCTAGACAAAACAAACCAATATAGCTAATAAAAGGTATTTGGGAATATATTTTAAATAAAGTAATATTTAGGTATTTTCATTTTCTTAATTCCTGGAGAACCCCTTTAAGCCACTTTTCCAAGTGAGAGGGTGCCTGAGCAATAGTTGTTTCTAGCTTGCTAGTTTTTGAAAATGTGTTGTTCAGTTTGCCTGCCTATGTACAGACCTCTGCCCGATTCCTGACCCCGATTCTCTGCTGCCTGACCCAACCTGTGCCTGATTACCATATGGAGCCTTTTCTGCCTGCTCTATCCTTTGGATTGATTCACAGATTCACATGTACCCTGCCTGCCCTGACCCTGTCCTATGACTGACTACAAGTATTACCAGTCTTTTTGGTGCTATGCACTGGAGTCTCTGACCCCTCTAGGTCAGCTGTCAACCACACAGGGACTAGACCAGGAGGTAGTGGCCATGAAGGTTCCCCTATAAGAGATAATGGGTGAATACCAGGTGACTGCCAGTATAACATACTTAGGATTAGTCGAATCCTTATGTGCCAGTAGCTTCCCTTATGTGCCAGTAGCCCCCCTTATGTGCCAATAGTCCCCCTTATGTGCCAGTAGTCCCCCTTATGTACCAGTAGTCCCCTATCATGTGCCAGTAGCCCCCCTATGTGCCAGTAGCCCCCCTTATGTGCCAGTAGTCCCCCTTATGTGCCAGTAGCTCCCCTTATGTTCCAGCAGCCCCTCTTATGTGCCAGTAGCCCCCTTTATGTGCCAGCAGCCCCCCTTATTTGCAAGTAGCCTCCCCTATGTGCCAGTAGCCCCCCTTATGTGCCAGCAGCCCCGCTTATGTGCCAGTATCTCCCCTTATGTGCCAGTAGCCCCCCTTATGTGCCAGTAGTCCCCCTTATGTGCCAGTTGTCCCCCTTACCTGTTTGTTGGCACTGTGGTTCCACACACACTGCATTAACAGTTTGCTCAGGCCGTTGAAACCGCTGTTCCACACCTTATGGGCTTGCACGAGGTATTCAAGGAACTGGAAAATCAGTTTGGATGCCAGGAACAACTCCTATCATACCTTTATAATATTTCAGCCTGTCTGAATGCCCTGTCAACAGCCACTTGCAGACTCTGGCAGCCCTAGTCTTCATTAATGTACCATACACTTCCAGCTGCAGGCCCACCAGTTCCCTACCGACAAATCCAAAGTGGCCTTTCTGATCTCACTTCCATCCAGAGAAGCACTTACCTGGGCCACTCCTCTCTTGGAGTGTAGTGACCCTTTGACCAACAACCTGCAGGAAGACTTTTGAGAAACCAGGCCATAGCACTTCAGCTGCTTCTTCTATACTGCACCTCTGCCAGGCCAATCTCATGGTTGGGCAGTACAGCATTCTGTTTCATACATTAGCCACAGAACTTATGTGGAACAATGAGGCCTTGGTTGCAGCTTTCTTAGGGGGATTGTCTGGATGTATTAAAGACGAAATGGTGGGAGGTGATGCCCCATCTACATTGGACAATCTCTGCTTTATGGAGCAACTACAGAAGTCTGTACAGGAAAACAGAATTTCCCAGATTGGCACCATCATTTCAGAGACCCCCTAGCTCCTCCTCCCTGTGCTTCTGTCCATGAATCCATGCAGGTGGATCATGTAATACTGTCTGAAGAAGAATGTCTGCACAGACACAGTAATGTACTGTGCATGTATTGTGGAGCCAAAAGACACTATGGGGGTCATTTAATGTCAGAAATACACCTATATTAGGTGTATTTCTGTCGCAGATTGCGACACAAAGGTTATTTGCGCCACAATCGGTGCATTTTCCACGCTCATGCACGCCTGTATCATTCATAATTTTCTACATCTGTGTTAGGCTTAGAAAATGGTCTAAATTTAAGCCAGCAAGGAAGCTGTGTTTCATTTAAAACAGCGGTGGATGCGCTGAAGTTATGTAGAGGCTGGTGCAGGTGCCTCTTATTTTGGAGCATGCGTTGCCAGCTAAAGTGCTTATTAAGACTGACATCTAAAACACTGGTTTTAATAAATGACCCACTATGTTTGTCGTAACTGTCCTCTCAAGGCAGGAAACTCTAGAGCCTAGGGTTGGTAGGAGAGACGATCCTGGGTGAAGATAAGCTCTCTCCAAAATCAACTATTTCCGTGTTTCTATCTTGTGGTTAGACTAGGTTTTAGAGATGGCCTTGCAGTTCGCCCGGCGGTCGTTTCACGGTGAACTTTGCTCGTTCGCTGTTCGTCGAACGGGTGAATATATGGCGATATTCCTGCCCGCCATATTCTTTTACATTGTAAAGAGCTTTGACCCATGACACATCCATCAGGTGGTACTGGACAGCCAATTGACACGTTTCAGCACATGGACATATCCCCTACCTTATAAATAAATTACATTCAGTCTTTTGCCAGTATAGGGAGAGGTTGCTGTGTGGAGCAGGGACAGACTGTTAGGGACACAAAACGCTAGCTAATAGGGCCACAAAAGTCCTCTTAAAGACTGGTATAGGTGTACTATTGATAGGTGTGACTTACTGAGGGGTGTGATATACTTATAATATACTTTCTAACATAGAAAGTATATTATAGTGCATTTGCATTGTGCAGCAGTTGTGTGCGGTTCTGCTGCGATACTGCAGGTATATAGAGGGACAAGCGTTATTGGAACAAATCATTTCTACTGGTGTGATTTACCAGTTGCCCCCCCCCAAAAAAACTGATTGAAGCAGGGGTGTTATATACCAATAATATACTTTCTATATAGCGCATTTAGGTAGTGCAGCATTTGTCTGCGGTTTTGCTGCGTTAACAGCATCTACACAAAGTGAAAAACACTATTTGAAGAAATAATTTCTACGGGTGTGATTAACCAGTTGCCCCCCCAAAAAACTGATTGAAGCAGGGGTGTTATATACCAATAATACACTTTCTATATAGTACATTTAGGTAGTGCAGCATTTGTCTGCGGTTTTGCTGCGTTACCGCATCTACACAGAGTGACAAACCCTATTTGATGAAATAATTTCTACTGGTGTGATTAACCAGTTGCCCCCCCCCCCGAAACTGATTGAAGCAGGGGTGTTATATACCAATAATATACTTTCTATATAGTGCATTTAGGTAGTTCAGCATTTGTCTGTGGTTTTTCTGCATTACCGCATCTACACAGAGAAAAAAATGCTATTGGAACAAATAATTTCTACTGGTGTGATTTACCAGTTGCCCCCCCAAAAAACTGATTGAAGCAGGGGTGTTATATACCAATAATATACTTTCTATATAGTGCATTTAGGTAGTGCAGCATATGTTTGCGGTTTTGCTGCGTTAACCGCATCTACACAAAGTGAAAAACACTATTTGAAGAAATAATTTGAACGGGTGTGATTAACCAGTTGCCCCCCAAAAAAACTGATTGAAGCAGGGGTGTTATATACCAATAATATACTTTCTATATAGTGCATTTAGGTAGTGCAGCATTTGTTTGCGGTTTTGCTGCGTTACCGCATCTACACAGAGTGAAAAACAGTATTTGAAGAAATAATTTATACTAGTGTGATTAACCAGTTGCCCCCCGAAAAAACTGATTGAAGCAGGGGTGTGATATACCAATAATATATGTTCTATATAGTGCATTTAGGTAGTGCAGCATTTGTCTGCGGTTTTGCTGCGTTACTGCATCTACACAGAGTGAAAAACACTATTTGAAAAAATAATTTCTACTGGTGTGATTAACCAGTTGCCCCCCCAAAAAACTGATTGAAGCAGGGGTGGTATATTCCAATAATATACTTTCTATATAGTGCATTTAGGTAGTGCAGCATACAGTATGTTTGCAGTTTTGCTGCGCTACCGCATCTACACAGAGTGACAAAGACTATTTGAAGAATAAATTTCTACTGGTGTGATTAACCAGTTGCCCCCCCAAAAAACTGATTGAAGCAGGGGTGGTATATTCCAATAATATACTTTCTATATAGTGCATTTAGGTAGTGCAGCATTTGTCTGCGGTTTTGCTGCGTTACAGCATCTACACAGAGTGACAAACACTATTTGAAGAAATAATTTCTACTGGTGGGATTAACCAGTTGCCCCCCAAAAAACTGATTAAAGCAGGGGTGTTATATACCAATAATATACTTTCTATATAGTGCATTTAGGTAGTGCAGCATTTGTGTGCGGTTTTGCTGCGTTACAGCATCTACACAGAGTGAAAGACACTATTTGAAGAAATAATTTCTACTGGTGTGATTAACCAGTTGCCCCCCAAATAAACTGATTGAGGCTGAGGTGTGATATACCTTCTTCCACAAATACTGCTCTTCTATAAGGACTTTTGTCACAGGGTCATTTAAAAAATGACAGGCAGAGGAAGAGGCAGGCCATTCCGCAGGGGTGATAGGGGTCCGGCAGGTGCACCAGGCCACAGCCTAAGTGGGAAGTTGCATAAGGTGCGTGCGATTACGTCAAAGGACGCACCAGACTTGGTTGAGTGGCTCACTCAGCCTTCCGCTTCTGCACCCTCCTCATCCTCTCTATCTGCACCCTCTTCACTTTCTGCTGTGTGCACCCCCAAAGACACCACCACCCAGGGCCGGTGCCACCATTAGGTGAACTAGGCGTTCGCCTTGGGCGCCGGCCTGCTGGGTGGGCTCCCCCTGTCTGGGGCTGCAGCCCTGGGCGAGCGGCTCTTAAGCTGCCCCCAGCGCCGTTACAGGGGGACCAGGAGGTGGAGGTCCTTCTTAATTATGGTAGAGCAGGCATCTGCTTACCCTGATGGCAGGTGCCTGCTCTGCCAATAAATTACCGGAGGAGAGGAGGCGGGCAGCAAGGGAGGCTGTTCTAGCAGCTCCCCACTCCTCCCTCGCGTGCCCTCTGTGATGCCAGAATATGATGTCATTCCGGCCCCGGCATACTAAATGGCGCGCTGGAGGACTAAGGAGCTGCACCAAACTGGACCCCAGGGAGGTGAGTCTTTAAATGTTTGACTGAGTGAGTGTCTGCCTGTGTGTGTCTGTCTGTCAGTGAGTGAGTGTATGTATGTCAGTGAGTGAGTGTATGTCTGTCAGTGAGTGAGTGTATGTCTGTCAGTAAATGTATGTGTGTCTGTCATTGAGTGTCTGTGTGTGTGTATGTCAGTGAGTGAGTGTGTGTGTCAGTGAGTGTGGATGTCTGTCGGTCAGTAAGTGTCTGTGTGTTTGTCAGTGAGTGTGTGTATGTTTGTCAGTGAGTGTCTGTGTAAGTGTATATGTGTATGTTTGTCTGCCAGTGAGTGAGTGTGTGTCTCAGTGAGTGTCTGAATGAGTGTATGTCTGTCAGTGAGTGTATGTGTGTCTGTCAGTGAGTATGTCTGTCAGTGAGTTTCTGTGTACGTCATTTAGTGAGTGTCTGAGTGTGTCTCTGTCTGTCAGTGTGTGTCTGTCAGTGAGTGAGTGACATGAGGTGGTGGCAAAATGGATCTTTGCCTAGGGCGGCAAAAATCCTTGCACCGGCCCTGCCACCACTGCCACCATATCTCCTCCGCTCGAATCAGAGGAATTATTTTCCCATCCATTACAAGACCTTACCGATGTGCTGCCATTCTTGGCATCGGATCAGGAAGAGGAGGTATCAATGGTCGCCACCCAGCAGTCTGACAACAGTACCCAGATCAGCCCAAGGAGGGTGGTCCCGCTGTTGCTGCCTACTCCGAGATCTCTAATGTCAGTGGTTGTGAAGGTGACAAATCCGATGATGACGTGTCGATGGACGTCACGTGGGTGCCCACAAGAGAGGAAGAGGAGGGGAGTTCAGAGGGAGAGACGGAGCAGCTGATAGGGAGGAGAAGGAGGAGAAGTAGGGATAACTCGCAGTGCACATGAGGCAAAAAGCAGACTGCTAATGTATCTGGAACGAGCCATACACCATGCACGGTCACATCTAGAGCTCCCAGGACGCCGTCCACATGGCTCCGCAGTGTGGGCATTTTTTAAAGTGTCCGCTGCTGACAACAGTGTTGCCATCTGCAGCCTGTGCTGTCAACGCATAAGTCACGGTAAGCCCAACACTCACCTACGGATGACCGCCTTAAGAAGCCACCTGTCCTCCCATCATCGAGCCCAGTGGGAGCAACACCGTCAGAACCCACAAAGCCACACTCCCGACACTCCCGGTCCTGCCTTTTCTCCTTCTCCTCTCTCCTCCCAGTTGTCCTCCACTCCACCTTCCACCGTGCCGTCGTCGCGTTCATGTGGCAAAAGGCAGGCCTCCTTGCCCCAAATGTTCGAGCGAAAAAAGATGATGATGCCGGATAACCCTCTTACCCAACGGCTGACCACTGGCTTGTCAGAACTGCTAGCCCGCCAACTACTGCCATATAAACTGGTGGACTCGGAGGCCTTTAGAAAATTTGTGGCCATAGAAACACCACAATGGAAGGTCCCCAGAAGGAAATATTTCTCCCAGAAAGGCATCCCAGAGCTATATGGCCACGTTCAGCAGCAAGTGAATGTTTCTCTGGCACACAGTGTTGGTGCCAAGATACATCTGACCACAGACACGTGGTCTAGCAAACACGGACAGGGAAGGTGCATAACTTTTACTGCCCATTGGGTGAACCTTCTGACGGCCGTCAAGCATGTAACCCGTGGCACCCGTGTGGATTTGGTTTTACCACCACGGATTGCATGCAGGCCTGCCTCTTCTTCTCCTCCTCCTACTTCATCCTCCGTCTCCTCCTCGGCTGACTCCTCCTTTTGCACTGCTACCGCCTCTTCCGCTGAACCCCCAAGCTCCCCAGAACCTATTCGACGTGCCAGGTGAGACGCATGCTGTGCTGCGGCTATTGTGCCTGGAAGCCAAGAGCCACACCGACCCTGCACTGCTTTCAGCTTTGCGGTCACAGGTCGATCAGTGGCTAACCCCGCTCAATTTGACAGTTGGTAAAGGCTGTGCGACAACAGTGCCAATCTGCTGAGTGCGCTGAAACAGGGCACTCATCTGCTGAGTGCGCTGAAACAGGATGTGTGCATTGCACACATCCTGAACTTAGTCGTGCAGCGATTCACTGCTAAATACCCCAGGGTCCAGGACATCTTGCGGCAGGCCAGGAAACTCGCTGGCCATTTTAAAAGATCTTACACAGACATGGCTCGCCTTGCTGACATTCAGCAGCGACACCACCTGCCCTAGAGACGTCTGATTTGTGACTGCCCGACGCAATGGAACTCCACCTTGTATATGCTTGATAGGCTGCTCCAGCAGAAACGTGCAGTTAATGACTACCTGTACGAACTCTGCGGCAGGACAAGTTCTGGGGAGATTGTTTTTTATTAACGGCGCCAGTGGCTGCTCATGAGCAACGCATGCAGACTTCTGCGGCCATTTGATGAGATCACCAAACTGGTCAGTCGCAGCCAGGGCGCCATCAGTGACATCGTACCTTACGCCTTTTTTCTGGAGCATGCATTGCGTCATGTCATTGATCAAGCCATCGAGGAGCAGGAAGATGAGGAAGTCGCAATGCTGCATGAATTCTCAGGGGGGCTACTCCATCTGAGACAAGTCAACAGGAGTATGAAGAGGAGTCAGAGGAGGATGGTGTCGGGGCGGAGGAGGAGCAAGAAGAGCATGCTTTAAACATTTATGGGATCCCTGGTGTTGTTCGTGGCTGGGGGGAGGAGAACAAGGACGACATTATCGTGGATAATGAGCAGGAGCCAGGCCACTCCACCGCTTCCAGTTTAGTGCAAATGGAGGCCTTCATGCTCCAGTGTTTTAAGAGGGACCCCCGTATAAAAAGCATAAAAAGCAAGGTCCAGTACTGAGTGGCAGCGTACTTAGACCCCCGTTACAAACGCAAAATGGCGGAAATGTTACCACTATCACAGAGGGCTGACAGAATGCAGCACTTCCAGGCTTTGCTTCGAGAAATGCTGCATTCTGCTTTTGAGGGCGCTGGCAGAGGAATTTCCACTCACAGAGAAATAGTTGCGGGTACCAATCCAACAGAGCATGCAAGAAGAGGGCGTTTTGAAGATGTGTTGGTGACTTCGGATAGGAGATCATTCTTGCAGCCAACCCATCGACAGCCGTCCTCCGGATCCAGCCTCAGTGAACGCCTAGACCGACAGGTGTCCGACTACATCGGGTTAACGGCCGATGTGGACGCTCTGAGAAGTGATGAACCCCTGGACTACTGGGTGTGCCATGGAACTGTTGGCTTGCCTCTCGTCCAGTGTCCTGTCCGAAAGGACGTTCAGCGCAGCAGGGGGGATCGCGACCGATAAGCGCACTCGCCTAGCTCATGACAGTGTGGACCACCTCACATTTCTAAAAATGAATGAGGCATGGATCGCGGAGGAATTTAACACATGTGACGAGTCGACCACGTTTGATTGAATTTCCTCATGGCAGCCCTCAAATATCCGCCACAACCCAGAACAAATCATGGTCCCTGTCTTAGGTAAATACAGCGGCATAAAAGGCCTTTTATGTCTGTTGAATGCCTAATTTTTGTGGCCTGTACTGGCCGACAGTTGCATATTTATCCTGTGACCGCCTAATGTACCTCCAGCCACAGAATCCAAAGTTCTTTGCTGTCAGCCTATTGGCTAATTTTTGGGGCCTGTACTGGCCGACAGTTAAATTTTTTATCTCTAGCCACATAATCACACCCTTGTCTCACTCCTCTGCTTCTCATTATGGTCGTATGAACCGCATTCACCATAAGGACCTTCTAATATTACAGGGTCATGTGACTGTGCCCCCCACCCTGTACTGTGCCCCTCACCCCGTACTGTGCCCCCTTATACCCTGCATTGTGCCCTGTTACCACACCCTGTGCAGTGCCCCTAGTCATTCCCTGTACTGTGCCCTCTTATACTCTTTTATCCAGTCATGGTATGGCGGTGTTGTCCTGTCACTGTGTAGAGGTGTTTTCCAGTCAATGTATCCAATATTTGGATGGCCATATCTGGATGGTGGTATCCAATATCTGGATGGCCATAACTGTATCCCTTTCCCTGCCCACCCCATCCTTTTTTAGACCTGGCATGAGTGGGAAAAATATGCAGATTGCGGTGCTAAGGACCTGTGCGCCACAATCTGTGTCAGAAATACGCCTAACATAGATGTATTTCTATATAATAAATGATCACCTAATTGTATTATCATTCGGGGGTAGGGATAATATCTTTATATTATATAGATTCTAGTCTATTATACAGTGCCCTGTATTTCCCAGTAGAAAATGATCCTTGGGAAACACAGTCCTCATCCCTGACTATCAGTACCAGTTAGCGCTCTGTCAGTACATGGCGGCCTCCCCTCTCCACCACTCTGCTCCGATTTGTACTGGTGCTTATTCTGATACTAGGGCTGGTTTCACATCCTATTTTTGCAATCCATTTAATGCATAGCAAAAATGTATGCGTTAAAAGATGCCTCAGACTGATGCCGTACAGTGGCGTCTGTTTACCATACAGTTACATGGTAGAAATAAAATTCACGTTAACGTATGCATTTTTTTAAATAGACTCTGCAGGATACAAAAACGTGGAGTATACATCAAACCGATAGGAAATAACATTTTTCTAGGCTCCAGCAGGACACATTTTTGAGAATTTTCCTCTAAGACACATAAAAATGGCCCCTGATTAAAATATATATTTTTTGTGGGAATTTTTGCCAATGATCCCCCTCTGGTATGTCACTGTCCATGTTGTGGGAATATTTGTGTACTTCTAGTAAGTGTTTGCTGGCTGCAAATCTGACTTGAAGGTTTTTCAGGTTCGCCTGCCATTAAAGGTAATGGGGTTCGCCGCGAACTTGCAGTTCGCGAACATTTGATCGCGTTCGCGAACCGTCCCGGCTGATGTTCGTCCATCACTACTAGGTTTACCCTGCAGGCCTTCCTAGATTCTGGCCTGGCCGGAAACTACCTGCATCAGGGCTTAATGAACCAGTACCGCATAATACCCTGCATCTAGAGAATTAGTTGGTTATGACATCTGTCAATGGGATAGCACTCCTAGAAACCATACACTACATCACCATGCCCATTGAGCTTCAAGTGGGAATACAACAGAGAAAATTTGCAGCTTAATGCAAGGAGGAATTATGTTAAGCTGACAGTAGATGGTGCTGTGTTAAGCATCACTGTTTATTCCAGTGAAGTTATTCCAGTGTATGTACTGTCTGTAAATGATGTAGATGTTATCTCTGGTAATCTCCATCTTGATGATGATGTTACAGTTAATGGTTGTTGTTTTGTCTGAAGTAAAGTAAGCCAGTTCTTCATTCTCCCACAATCAGGGGCGGACTGAACGGTCGGGCACTTCGGGCATGGTCCGAGGGCCCGGGCGGGATGGGGGCCCGCCGCAGAATAATATTATTTATTATCAGCAGCGCAGTGGAAGAGTCTCTCCCTCCCCCTGTGCTGCTGCTGCCGCGGCCAATAAGAAGAGGGACAGGGGGAGGGGCTGTGGCCAATGAAGATAACTGAGCTGTTAATACAAATACAGGAGGCGGGTGCCGGAATCAAATAGCGGCACCCGACCTCTATGACAGGGAGCTGCACCGGAGGGGTTAACTGCCGCTGATCGCAGCTCCCTGTCATACAGGTCGGGTGCCGCTATTTGATTCCGGCACCCGCCTCCTGCATTTGTATTAACAGCTCAGTTATCTTCATTGGTGGCGCCCCCACCCCCCCCCCAGTATAATAAACATTGTGTGCGGCGCCTTCCCCCCCCCCCCCAGTATAATCAACATTGAGTGCGGCGTCCCCCCCAGTATAATCAACATTGAGTGCGGCGTCCCCGTCCCCCCAGTATAATCAACATTGAGTGCGGCGCCTCCCCCCCCCAGTATAATCAACATTGAGTGGGGCGTCCCCCCCCCCCAGTATAATTAACATTGAGTGCGGCGCCTCCCCCCCCCCCCAGTATTATTAACATTGGTGGCGCAGTGGGAAGTGCCAATGAGGGTTAAAATAAATAAATAAAAATGAACTCACCTCCTCCAATTGATCGCGTAGCTGCTGCCGGTCTCATGTTCTTTCTTCAGGACCTGTGGTGACGTCACTGAGCTCCATCACATGGCCCATTACCATGGTGATGGATCATGTGATGAGCACAGTGATGTCACCACAGGTCCTGCGTCCTGAAGAAAGTACAGAAGACCGGCTGCTACGCGATCAATTGGTGGAGGTGAGTTAATTTTTATTTATTTTTTTAACCCTCATTGGCACTGCCCACTGCGCCACCAATGTTTATATATTTATTATACTAGGGAGGGGGGGGCGCACTGCCCACCAATGTTTATATATTTATTATACTAGGGAGGGTGGGGGGGCGCACTGCCCACCAATGTTTATATATTTATTATACTGGGGAGGGGGGGGGGCGCACTGCCCACCAATGTTTATATATTTATTATACTAGGGAGGGGGGGGCGCACTGCCCACCAATGTTTATATATTTATTATACTAGGGAGGGGGGGGCGCACTGCCCACCAATGTTTATATGTTTATTATACTGGGGTGTTGGGGGGGGCGCACTGCGCCACCAATGTTTATATGTTTATTATACTAGGGAGGGGGGGCGCACTGCCCACCAATGTTTATATGTTTATTATACTGGGGTGTTGGGGGGGGCGCACTGCGCCACCAATGTTTATATGTTTATTATACTAGGGAGGGGGGGCGCACTGCGCCACCAATGTGTATTATGTTGGGGGGGCGCACTGCGCCACCAATGTTTATATGTTTATTATACTAGGGAGGGGGGGGGGGCGCACTGCGCCACCAATGTTTATTATATTGACCTTCTACTACACATTCTGCATTAAAGAATGCTATTATTTTCCCTTATAACCATGTTGTTATAAGGGAAAGTAATAAAGTGAATAGACTTTCATCCTAGCAACCATGCGTGAAAATCGCACGGTTCAACCGGAAGGATGGATCCGGCATTCAGGCAAATCTTCCGTTTTTTTCGCCAGAGATAAAACCGTAGCATGCTGCGGTTTTATCTTTTGCCTGATCAGTCAAAAAGACTGACCTGAAGACATCTTTTCCGGTATAGAGCCCCTGTGACGGAACTCTATGCCGGAAATGAAAAACGCTAATGTGAAAGTACCCTAAAATATTAAGTTTAAATCCCCCCCTTTCCCAATTTTACATATAAAATATATAAACAATAAATAAACATATTACATAGCGCTGCGTCTGAAAAGTCCAAACTATTAAATTATTAAAAAATATCTCCTATGCGGTGAGCATTCGCCATTTTTAGTCACCTTGTCACCCCAAAAAATAGGATAGGACTGTTCTATTATGGGCCGAACGTTTCATAAAATGCGAAATGCACACAGCTTTTTTTGGTGTTTTTTTTTTTGCACGGTATTGAGTATCGCAATACTTTTTTATGGTGACGAAAGCGAATCAAAACTTTGGTATCGAAACAACCCTACGCCATTCTGATCGGCATAGCGTTGTCACGATACCAAAATTTTGATTCAGTTTTGATTTGGCGACTAAAAATGTAATTTGGCTCCTAAATTTTTCAGTTCAGGAGCCAATGGCTACTAGGTATTTTTTTTAGTCTGGAGCCCTGTGCCCAGCACCCCGATTCCGAATGTTATGCTGGCCTGGTAATGGCAGCGGGGCCCGGTGCAGTCACTGTATTCTATTACACCGGGCCCCGCTCACTGTAATACTAATATTCATATGTGAACAACTTGAAATCCTCTGCGATCCTCTCCCTCTCTGTACTCACAAACTCAGTAGCAGGCCGGGCGGCAGCGCAACTCACTGACGTCACGCGCCTGCTCCTCCCACTGTATGAATGAAGCAGGCGGAGCAGGCGCGTGACGTCAGTGAGTTGCGCTGCCGCCCGGCCTGCTACTGAGTTTGTGAGTACAGAGAGCTCAGAGGGAGAGGATCGCAGAGGATTTCAAGTTGTTCACATATGAATATTAGTATTACAGTGAGCGGGGCCCGGTGTAATAGAATACAGTGACTGCACTGGGCCCCGCTGCCATTACAGCACCAGATGCTGGCCCCCAGACCCTGTATTGGGGATCATTCACTCACAGGGACACTGTTATGGGGGGATCTGTGGATGACACATATATAGCATAAGGTGCTATATATGTGTCACCCACAGATCCCCCCCCACAACAGTGCCACCCACAGAGCCCCCACAACAGTGCCACCCACAGAGCCCCCACAACAGTGCCATCCACAGAGCCCCCATAACACACTGTACCCATACCACATCAATGAGCTGAAGGGGTCTGGGTGCCTTTTGTGTCGCTTTAACTTTGAAATCTTATTAAAGATTGTGTAGGGTGTGGCTGGAGGCGGGGCATGGAGGCGGGACAAGGGTGGGGCTTGAAGCAGAACATGGGTGGGGCCTGTAAGGGGGGCCCTTGATTTATTTTGCCCGGGGGCCCTGAGGGTTCTCAGTCCCCCCTGCCCACAATGTTTGAGTACTGTTCATAAAAGCTGCAAACACTGCAACAGATTCTTCATTAGGGCTCTACCCTCTACCCCTGATTCCCCAGCTTTTTAATAGACTGTGTGGAGCCTGGATATTCATGAAGTTGGGTCTCTAAGGGGCATACAACCTTATCTGTATCCGGGAGGGAGACAAAACAAGAAGGGCATTCGTGATGGCCGCTACAAATACCTTGTCATGCCCTTTGGCCTGTGTAGTGCTCTCACTGTGTTCCAAGAATTTGTTAATGCTATCTTCTGTGACTTGCTATATACCTATGTCGTGGTTTACTTTGACGGCATTCTGGTTTCCCCCCAGATTTAACCTCCCACAACAAGCACATCTATTCTGTGCTGCAGCAGATCCTGGAAAACAGGTTGTGCACAAAATTTGAAAAATGTCTGTTTGAGAAGACATACCTTCCTGGGATATATCATCTCTGATCACGGCATACAGATGAACCCAGAAAAGCTGTTTGAGGTTCTGAACTCGCCATGTCCTATTGTTCTAAGAGTCATATAGCGGTTCTTAGGCTTTGCCTATTATTACAGGTAATTTGTCCCACTTTTCTCCACTCTGACTGCCACTATCTCCTCTCTTACCTGCAAAGGGTGAATGCCAGGGAGTGTACCCCTGAGGTGAAATCAGCATTCCAGTCCCTCAAAGCAACCTTTTCCTTAGCTTCAATCCTACATTGACCTGATACTTCTAGGTATCCGAAAAGCATTATACTGGCACTTCCCTGGTATTTACCCTTTAACACCTATACAGGGATCTGAACTTTGCTGCAGGGTAACCACTAGGCTGCTACATTCTGGACTAGTCCTTGTGTTGCTGACAGCTGACCCAATTGCATCAGAGACATGGATGAATAGCACCAAAGTGGCAATCCTCGTAGTCAGTAACAGGCCAAGGTACTGAAGTAGATTCCTGAGCTTTTGGTCAGCGGACCTCTTCATGCGAGCAGGAGCCTGTGATAAAGATGCCCCTAATCAGGGCCGATCACGTTTGCTCTACTGCTCCAAATTAGTAGTAAACCAAGGGTTTTACGTGCATGGAAGAAAATAACTATGACACACACACTGGAGTCAAAGCAAATTCTCATTTATTACAGGAAGTACAGCAGTTTATAAAGTCATCAGAGGGGCATTCCCCCTGAGGCATTGTTACATTGGCTAACATCAAAATAAGAAAAGAGATAACACTTTGCATCTGCCCATTGTGCATTGTTTTACTAACTGTGGTATTGGTAGGATGGAACCTTTGTGATCTGGAGAAGATAAGGTGTTGTCTGAGAGCTAAAGTATGTGGGAGCTTTCTTAGCTGAATCAAAGAATGTAGTCCACATCTCTAGGGTAACCACTAGGCTGCTACATTCTGGACTAGTCCTTGTGTTGTTGACAGCTGACCCAAGGGCATCAGAAACATGGATGAATAGTACTAAAGTGGCAATCCTCATAGTCAGTAATAGGCTAAGGTACTGAAGTAGATTCCTGAGCTTTTGGTCAGCGGACCTCTTCATACGAGCAGGAGCCTGTAACAGGGAAGCCTTAGTCTCAGCGAATTCAGCTGCCAGAACTCCAGAGGAGAAAGGTGTTGGAAGTGGAACTCACAAATGCTGGTCAAACACAATGAAGACTTTCCAGTTGATTCGCCAGGATAGTTGTTATAGGAAAACTCTGCCCAGGGTTGTAAGTAAGGAGACCCAGTCATTATGACATGTAGAGACAAAGTGACTCAAATAGTTAACAAAAATGTCATCAATGCATTCCACTTGCCCATTGTACTGTGGATGGTAAGCTGAGAAGTCTAATTTCACATCTAACTGTTTACAGATGGCCCTCACGGTCCGATACAATGTGTAGGGGTAAACCATTAAACAAAAAAAGGTGCTTCAAGAACAAGCTGGCCAGTTGACTGCTAGAAGAAAGGCCAGACAGGGGTATGAAGTGGGCAATTTTTGAAAAAAAAAATCGATTAGCTACTACCCAGATTACAGTATATCCCAACAAAGGCGGAAGATTGGTGACGGAGTCCATAGTCATGTATGTGTGTTTGTGTGTGTGTGGAGGGGTGAGGTTTCAGCAATATTGTGAAGGGTTGGTGCTAGGGACATATGTTATTACTGAATAGTGTGACCTGTAGCTTAACTTGTTATGAATGCATGTATGGTATATTTTTTTTTCTGTAGGGCAGTAGTTCATGTAGAAGTATATTTAGAAGAAGATTTTGTAAAGCATGTATATCAGAATAAGGAATACTGAATTTCATTGTGATCACTGTGGCAGAGGGTGCATTCATTCTTTATGTACATAGGGATCTACACCCACAACTTATCAATGCAGTTTATCAGGTCCTTTATATGAAGCTTATTCTTCTGACATTTTCCTATGCACACAAGACATTTGTATAATGAGTCAGTTAAGAGGGCACTTCTACTGATAAGTGGAGAAATCAACCTTATTTTCCAAATGAAACTCATAAAAGATGTAGAATCGCTACAGACTTAAACAAAGTGAAGAATCTGCTATAAAATGGAGCTAAATGTCATAATAGTCTCCTATGTTGTAGGTTATGTTTATGTAGAGGGACAGCTATAGGGGTTGCACCTGGGCTCTTTAACCTAATGAGCCCCATAGCATATGTTAGCTATATAATATTAGTAACTGTAAGCAGAGCTATCACACTGTATAAATGAAAATGCCATTTCTATTCTTCCTCTTAAAGCCTCAGTACACATTAGAGTACTGTGTATGAGGAGATCCCGACTCTCTCCCGATAGATGATGATGGGGTAGAGAAGAAGCGGGTGCATTGAAATTTAACTCCCAAAGCTACTGTTCTCCCGAGAGATTATCCTAATTGAAAATACATATACACTCAATAGCTACTGAGTGAACAAACGCTAGGCTGACAGGTATTGAAAGTGTATGGGTTCCTTTAGGAGTAATTGAGTGTGCAGAGCCTGTACATCCTTTATCAAGATTGTTCCCATAAACCAGTCTTGATCCCCTTGTGTTGGAGTCAGATGCCTCTAATTTATTAAGAAGCAGATACCTCTTAATAATTTAGATGCATCTCTGGCACTCCATTCACCTGAAACTCAAGGGGCTGGCATAGGCTTGTGCTATAACTAATGCCAGTTTCTGGTGCAAGGCATAGCATATCCAGCAGGCCGTCATAGGCTCTGTCCTCCTGCTAAGCACCATCTTCTTTTCTCAACACTTTAGAAAAGTGGCGAGTCGCTCAAATAGTCACAAATTATGGTGCAAATATGGTGTGCACCATAATTTATAACATTTTAACGCCACAATAGTGGCGTAAACTCATTGATAAATTCTCCTCATAGTGTCTCCATACTGCTCTGTACTATGGAGATACAGTATAACAGGCAGATGTGGATAAAACCATTTAAAATGCATACTTAAATGCAGTAAAATAAAGGACACCAATTTCTGGTAATACAGGTAAAGTCAGGAATCTCCACATGGATGCCTGAATTTATCATGGTTACCCTCAAATTACTATTGTAAAATATACCCCTATTACCCTGAATAGATAGGTATACTATCAAAAGCAATGCAGCCTCAATAAAACTCAAAAAAGGCGTTGTATGTATGATGCTGCGGAATACTTTAGTGCTGTATAGAGATAGTTAATAAATGTATTAAAATGGTTGTTTCATTTGGACTAGCCATTCTGTAAATGAGCAAGAATGAAGAAAAGTCCAGCTTCCATTAAAAAAAAACCTGACACTTTATTAAACAAAAGGATAAAACCCATAGTTGTATCCTTTTGCTTAATATCACGTCTGGTACGGCAGGTAACAGACGTGCGGCGCAGAGGGAAGGAAACCCGGGTGCCCTAACACAAGGGAGGGGGAGGAGTGGTGACCCCTAACTCACCTAGCACTGGCACCTGGCTACCTTGACATCCCTAGACGGGCTGCTCACCCGTAGGCCGATCACGTGCCTCGTCCCTGGCTTAACCTGAAAGAAGACCTAGGTAGTGAGTAGGGCGGTGGGAGCACTAGTCCTCACCACTGACACATAGGGTAACAACAGGGAGTGACAAACAACACAAACACCATATATAATCCCCAAAGGGAGACAACAAACAGTAGAAAACAAACTGGAGAGAACCGGAGATCTAACAGCACTGGTTCCAACTGCTCCACAGCAACACCACCTGAGGTTAGAATAGATAACCTGAAAGGAAGGTCTATATCGGGAAACAAGGGAAGTAGGAAGAGAGAGTATATAGTAGCTGGGAGTGGCAGTCAAAGAACAGCTGAAAGGAAAACCACCGATACCTAGATAGGACAAAAAGGATCGCAAACCAAAACAGGAAAACCTGGACCGGAATCCATTCCCACAACTAGGTCATGGAGCGATCTCTTGAAATTGGGCAAGTAGCCACCTGCTGCGACCTTCTGACCCCAGGCACCACAGGGTCAGCAATAGGTCGTGACACCCTAGTGACACTTAATAAACGGTCCATTTTTTTAAATAGAAGCTGGACTTTTATTCATACTTTGACATCCTAGCTATCCTGTGCTTCTTCAAGTGTGGCAGGTAAGCTGTACTGCTTTTTCATAAATTACTCTGTAAATGAGGACTCACTGGTAATATGATAATCGACACAGGTCCAGCAGCTAAAATCCCAGCGAAGTAGATATATTTGGTATTGCCGCGTCCGTAACAACCTGCTCTATAAAAATACCACATGACCTAACCCCTCAGATGAACACCGTAAAAAAGATCAAATAAATACGGTGTCAAAAAAGCCATTTTTTGTCACATTACATCACAAAAAGTGTAATAGCAAGCGATCAAAAAGTCATATGCACCCTAAAATAGTACCAATCAAACCGTTATCTCATCCCGCAAAAATGATAACCTACCTAAGACCATCGCCCAAAAAATAAAAAACCTATGGCTTTCAGACTATGGAGACACTAAAACATGATTTTTTGTTTTTGTTTAAAAAATGATATTGTTGTGTAAAACTTAAATAAATAAAAAAAAGTATACATATTAGGTATTGCCACGTCAGTATAGACCTGCTTTATAGAAATACCACATGACCTAACCCCTCAGGTAAACACTGTCAAAAAAATTTAATAACAACTGTGCTAAAAAAAACATTTTTTTGTCACCTTACATCACTAAAAGAGCACCACCAAGTGATTAAAAAAGAGTGTTCCCTCCAAAATAGTACTAATCTAACCATCACCTCATCCCGCAAAAAATGAGCTACTACCTAAGACAATCGCCCAAAAAATAAACTTTGGCTCTCAGAATATGGAGACACTAAAACATGATTTTTTCTTGTTTCAAAAATGCTGTTATTGTGTAAAACTTAAATAAATAAATAAAGTATACATATTAGGTATCGCCGCGTCCTTAAGAACCTACTGTATAAAAATATCACATGAACTAACCCCTCAGGTGAACACCGTAAAAAAAAAAAAAAAAAAAAAACTGTACAAAAAGCCATTTTTTGTCACCCGACATCACAAAAAGGGTAATAGCAAGCTATCAAAAAGTCATATGCACCCCAAAATAGTGCCAATCTAACCGTCACGTTATCCCGAAAAAATTATACCCTACCTAAGACAATCGACCAAAAAATAAAAAACCTATGGCTCTCAGACTATGGAGACACTAAAAGATGATTTTTTTCAAATATGCTTTATTATGTAAAGCTGAAACAACCAACCAAAAAAAAATATACATATTTGGTATTATCGCGTCCATAGCAGCCTTCTCTATAAAAATATCACATGATCTAACCTGTCAGATGAACATTGTAAATAACAAAAAATAAAAACGGTGCCAAAACAGCTATTTTTTGTTACCTTGCTTCACAAAAAGTGTAATATAGAGCAACCAAAAATCATATCTCCCCTGAAATAGTACCAACAAAACTGCCGTCTTATCCCGTAGTTTCCAAAATGAGTTCACTTTTTTGGAGTTTCTACTTTAGGTTTGCATCAGGGGTCTTCAAATGTGACATGGCAGCTTAAAATTATCCCAGTGAAATCTGCCTTCCAAAAACCATATGGAGTTCTTTTCCTTCTGCGCCCTGCCGTGTGCCCCTTACAGCAGTTTACGACCACATATGGGGTGTTTCTGTAAACTACAGAATCAGGGCAATAAATATTGAGTTTTGTTTGGCTGTTAACCCTTGCTTTGTTAGCGGAAGACCAGAAGATATACTTTAAAAGTCTTATACTTCAAAATATCTTATGTTCTTATGATTAGGGAACTTGGGTGCTTCTTTGATTTCAAGCACCAGGATTTTTGGTCTTAAGGAACCTACAGAATTACACATTGTTTTCATATTCATGTTTGGTATGACTGGGTTAATAAAAATATCCTGGAAAACTGGCTGGTCATATTATCTTTCCCAGAGATACTTACAAGAAGTTTGGGCTCAAATTAAAATGATGCCATGCAGCCTTCCACTTTTTGTATGTAATCATAAAACCTCCTATAACATAACTAAAAAGAGGGTGAAAGGGAAAGGACCCTTTAAAAATTGCATACTGTAAAGCACACATATGGTGGTTGTCCAGCTCCCAAGAGATGAAGGCTGACTCAAAGCACGAATCCTGAGGTGTGTCCACAGACAATCATAGACAATGAGTAAGACCGTTGTTACCGTCGAAAACGTAAATGTAGTTAAAAACATTTAAAATCTGTATTTAAATGCAGAAAAACCCCATGTGGTGACCCATGAAGACAACCTCTTTCCTTTTTTTCTGGGCAATAGAAACTTTGTAATTGGATGGGTATTATTTTATTGCCAAATTATTTTTCATGATATGTTTTTATTGAATGGCTCTTGTTCAGTGCACCAGATTTATCAAAATGGCTGATGTTGGAGTATAAATCTTGCACTTTTAGACTGTCTAGTCTAATTTTGTATCAACTCTTAAATGGAGGTGGGGGGGGGGGAGAAATTGCATCTTAAAGGGGTTGTCCTGCTTTGTGCAGTTTTTTAATTTTCAACCACAGCCTACTGTACCTGAAAAAAAAAGCTAGTTCTAGCTGTTCTCGCTGGGACCATTTGGTCTTCTAGTCCCTGTCTTGTAAACTTACAGACAGACAGGGTCACATAAC
The DNA here is from genome assembly GCF_905171765.1 of Bufo bufo. Lineage (NCBI taxonomy): Eukaryota > Metazoa > Chordata > Amphibia > Anura > Bufonidae > Bufo > Bufo bufo. Next base: position 443,145,958 of record NC_053389.1, on the reverse strand, counting down.
ATGTCCCCAATCGCCTAATCATTGCTAGGTCATATGCCTCTTGGGGACAAATCACCTCTGAGTCCAGTCATTGGCTTCAACTGCACAGGAAGTATACTGTATATGCAGAAGCCCGATGAAGACAGCCCAGGAGCCATGGGGGTAAATAAAAAAAAATATCCTAGACAACACCTACAGGGAGTGCAGAATTATTAGGCAAGTTGTATTTTTGAGGATTAATTTTATTATTGAACAACAACCATGTTCTCAATGAACCCAAAAAACTCATTAATATCAAAGCTGAATATTTTTGGAAGTAGTTTTTAGTTTGTTTTTAGTTTTAGCTATTTTAGGGGGATATCTGTGTGTGCAGGTGACTATTACTGTGCATAATTATTAGGCAACTTAACAAAAAACAAATATATACCCATTTCAATTATTTATTTTTACCAGTGAAACCAATATAACATCTCAACATTCACAAATATACATTTCTGACATTCAAAAACAAAACAAAAACAAATCAGTGACCAATATAGCCACCTTTCTTTGCAAGGACACTCAAAAGCCTGCCATCCATGGATTCTGTCAGTGTTTTGATCTGTTCACCATCAACATTGTGTGCAGCAGCAACCACAGCCTCCCAGACACTGTTCAGAGAGGTGTACTGTTTTCCCTTCTTGTAAATCTCACATTTGATGATGGACCACAGGTTCTCAATGGGGTTCAGATCAGGTGAACAAGGAGGCCATGTCATTAGATTTTCTTCTTTTATACCCTTTCTTGCCAGCCACACTGTGGAGTACTTGGACGCGTGTGATGGAGCATTGTCCTGCATGAAAATTATGTTTTTCTTGAAGGATGCAGACTTCTTCCTGTACCACTGCTTGAAGAAGGTGTCTTCCAGAAACTGGCAGTAGGACTGGGAGTTGAGCTTGACTCCATCCTCAACCCGAAAAGGCCCCACAAGCTCATCTTTGATGATACCAGCCCAAACCAGTACTCCACCTCGACCTTGCTGGCGTCTGAGTCGGAATGGAGCTCTCTGCCCTTTACCAATCCAGCCACGGGCCCATCCATCTGGCCCATCAAGACTCACTCTCATTTCATCAGTCCATAAAACCTTAGAGAAATCAGTCTTGAGATATTTCTTGGCCCAGTCTTGACGTTTCAGCTTGTGTGTCTTGTTCAGTGGTGGTCGTCTTTCAGCCTTTCTTACCTTGGCCATGTCTCTGAGTATTGCACACCTTGTGCTTTTGGGCACTCCAGTGATGTTGCAGCTCTGAAATATGGCCAAACTGGTGGCAAGTGGCATCTTGGCAGCTGCACGCTTGACTTTTCTCAGTTCATGGGCAGTTATTTTGCGCCTTGGTTTTTCCACACGCTTCTTGCGACCCTGTTGACTATTTTGAATGAAACGCTTGATTGTTCGATGATCACGCTTCAGAAGCTTTGCAATTTTAAGAGTGCTGCATCCCTCTGCAAGATATCTCACTATTTTTGACTTTTCTGAGCCTGTCAAGTCCTTCTTTTGACCCATTTTGCCAAAGGAAAGGAAGTTGCCTAATAATTATGCACACCTAATATAGGGTGTTGATGTCATTAGACCACACCCCTTCTCATTACAGAGATGCACATCACCTAATATGCTTAATTGGTAGTAGGCTTTCGAGCCTATACAGCTTGGAGTAAGACAACATGCATAAAGAGGATGATGTGGTCAAAATACTCATTTGCCTAATAATTCTGCACGCAGTGTATAAGCCATGCCCAATGCTCTCTTGTCGGACAAATTGAAAACAAGTGTCTAAGACACTTAAAATCTGTGGTGCAAAGAGTGTTAGTTTTGGCACAAACTGCATTGGAATTCTGCCACCAGAAATCTTATGATAAGTGGAACAAGAAGTGGCCTCTGGGAAAGCTGCTTGCAGATGCCCTAGGAGCCCCATTTCTAACACTTCCTTGAACCAGAAGAAGCCATTGCAGATAGTTTACAGGAAGCCTGTAGAAGTTGGGAGGAGGCCCCCTGGGTGGTAAGGTCATTTGAATTGGCTAGTGTTATGGTAGTTGGTGCCGAGTTTCTCTGCGTTATGGACCGACTTACCACATACCTATCTGCAAGGCAGGCTGCCTCCAATATTTGGGGTTCCCGATCCATCACCCACTCCCTAGTTCCGACTGGACAACTTTCAAAAAACGGCATCTTCAGAAAGAGCTGGCAGAGGTTCTCAAAAGTCTTTGCCCCACAGCCACGGGTCCACTGGTCAAGGGCATGGGACAGCTTATTGCTAAACTCCAAATAGGTGTTATGGGTCCCTTTTAGTAGATAATTAGTATATTCCAAACTCTATCTATAATGTTTGGGGTGATGCTGTTTGGGGTGATGGATAACATGCTAACAATGCCCCCTTAACCCCAGCATAGTCCAACCGCTGTTCCTCTGAAAGGGCACGAAAGGTGCAATTCGTCCTACCTGTAAGTTTTCCAGAAAACAGAGGTGTCCTGTCCTCTTCTGCAATACTGTGAGACTTGCACATAATCTCAGTGGTTTCTAGATATGTATCAATATCCTCTTTGCCATACCGAAAGTTGGGAAATGGAGTAGACAGCTTTAGAATGTCCCAAGGGCCAAGATCTCTATTGATCCCCTGGTGCTGGGCTCTGTCAGCTTTGTCTCTCCTTGCCTCCCCCTCATAAATGAGTTTCATGAGCTCCATCCTCTGGCTAGTACTTAATTCTCCACCGAGCATTTTCATCCTTTGGTTAAACAATTTCTCCACGAGGTCTGCATCCTGCTCTTCAGTGGAGACCGATGGTTGTGGAGGTGTCGCTCTGACCACTGTGGATGTGGAGTCTGGGGTGACATCTTGTTCTTGGACCACAAGTGGTATTAGGAGATCAATAAGTTCAGGCTTCTTTCGCATATCTAGATTTTAGTAAGGCTTTTGACACTGTCCCACATAGAAGACTTATCAATAAACTGCAGTCATTGAGCATGGACTCCCATATTGTTGAGTGGATTAGGCAGTGGCTGAGTGACAGACAACAGAGGGTTGTAGTCAATGGAGAACATTCAAAACAAGGTCATGTTACCAGTGGGGTTCCACAGGGATCTGTACTGGGACCAATTTTGTTTAATATCTTCATAAGTGATATTGCAAAAGGCCTCGATGGTAAGGTTTGTCTTTTTGCTGATGACACAAAGATATGTAACAGGGTTGATGTTCCTGGAGGGAAACGACAAATGGAAAAGGATTTAGGAAAACTAGAAGAATGGTCAGAACTCTGGCAACTGAAATTTAATGTGGATAAGTGCAAGATAATGCACATGGGGCGTAAAAACCCAAGGGCAGAATATAGAATATTTGACACAGTCCTGACCTCAGTATCTGAGGAAAGGGATTTAGGAGTAATTATTTCAGAAGACTTAAAGGTGGGAAGACAATGTAATAGAGCAGCACGAAATGCCAGCAGAATGCTTGGATGTATAGGGAGAGGTATAAGCAGTAGAAAGAGTGAAGTGCTTATGCCGCTGTACAGAACACTGGTGAGACCTCACTTGGAGTATTGTGCGCAGTACTGGAGGCCATATCTCCAGAAGGATATAGATACTCTAGAGAGAGTTCAGAGAAGAGCTACTAAACTAGTACATGGATTGCAGGATAAAACTTACCAGGAAAGGTTAAAGGACCTTAACATGTATAGCTTGGAAGAAAGAAGAGACAGAGGGGATATGATAGAAACTTTTAAATACATAAAGGGAATCAACTCGGTAAAGGAGGAGAGCATATTTAAAAAAAGAAAAACTACCACAAGAGGACACAGTTTTAAATTAGAGGGGCAAAGGTTTAAAAGTAATATAAGGAAGTATTACTTTACTGAGAGAGTAGTGGATGCATGGAATAGCCTTCCTGCAGAAGAGGTAGCTGCAAATACAGTGAAGGGGTTTAAGCATGCATGGGATAGGCATAAGGCTATCCTTCATATAAGATAGGGCCAGGGACTATTCATAGGATTCATATATATTGGGCAGACTAGATGGGCCAAATGGTTCTTATCTGCTGACACATTCTATGTTTCTATGTTTCCCTCTGGAACAATCCCACGACTTCTGCACCACTTCCTAAGGGTGCCCACAATTAGCTACTCAAGTTCTTGTCTCCTCATCCTGCTCAGTGCTTCGATCCCACCGCTGACAACCAGAATGTCATGAAATTGCCTTGTGACTGACGGAGATAAGGCACTAAGCAATAGGAGTTGTCACCCGTGAGCCGTTTATTGGTGTTCACACATTAGGTTGCAGGAAAAGTTACTTGCTTGTTCTTGCTACTACCCCCAGTGTTCTTGCTACTACCCCCAGTCTTAGAGATATCCAGAGACACATGCGCCGCTCCACTGTCTGTACTATAACTAACCAGGGCCGGGGTTCACTAACCCCGCAGAGAGAAATGCTTTAAGCACAGTCAGACCACTGAGACCCCTGTAACATTTCCTGAGGTTCACAGAGGTCATCAGCATACCTTATCTCTGGTACCAGGGAGATGGTGCAGACCATCACTACAACCCCCAATATCTATTATAGCACACACTGTCTAATAGAAGAAGCACATTGTCCAGATATATACAGGGTCATAGGAACATGACATAGCCCACTGTGACAACATGCCCATGTACATAACATCGCAGGAAACAAGGAAAAGCTGCATGGACACGGTTGTGTGACCACAGTCCAGAACAGACGTTAGGATCAATAAAGGTAAAAGCAATACATTACAAAATTACAACTACCTTCATAAAAAAAATATTTTAAAGGATGTTGATGCAAACCAGAAAAACACTTTAAGCCCCCATCTGCCATGTCAGTCCATCATCACCCCAAGCTCCCTCCCTCTGGAAAACCACTTAAATGCAGAAGTTGCTATTGACTGGACATCTAAGGGGGTTAAACTCCCTGGATTACAGTTATCTCCAATCCTAGCCATTTTAGCTGTATTATACTGTGTGGTGCATTATAAGAAATAACACTTTTTATGTAAGAAATTATTTTAACATATTTATAATTTGTATTTCTAATTATTATGAGAAATTACACTTTTTTTTTACATAAGAAATACATCAAGCTTTACAATGACATCTTGCAACATGCATAAATCTCCCTCTATATTTTAACTGAAAAATGTATCTCCATTTTTATCATTCATTTTTTTCCAAACAAAAACTTGATTAAAGTCCATTCAGCCGGTCAGTATGCAAAAGGCTGTAACTGAATAGAATATACTAAAAATGTTATCTTTTTAATCAAAGGGATAAGCAAGTCCTGAGCTACAACATCTCTGGGGTGGGCATAGACAAGCTATCTGTGGACTGATTAAGCAGATTTGTAGAGCAGCAACAGGACGACAAAATATCTTCATTTAATCAAATTAAATCAGACTGCAGCCAATTTAGTGCTACTTTCATGGCTTTTTGTTACATTATTTTTTCTTTTTCTTGCCCTTTACATATTTCTGTAGCTAGTTAGCTAAGATTTGCCTCATATGTTTTGTGTCACATTATATATTCATAAGTCCATCACAGACACATCAATTATAATAATTTAACATAAACTCATTCAGCATGACTAAGTCGCCTTACTCAGAAAATGAACTTTTTACCTGGATAGTTCCATTTTCTTGGGTAATGAAATTATCCCATTGGAACAGGCAATGGCCATTGTAAATATGCCATGCTCATTCAACTATTGTAAGCGCTTACTATTCAGACATTGCAGGACCACAGATACACTTACGTAAGGCCTAACGAACAGTAATTATCTTTTGGCTAAAGAAAAAGCCCAAACAAATGCTAAGCTGCATTATCGCTTGGCTTCTGACATGAGCTGATAATCAGATTTTCGTGTTTAAAACCATGATCCTTAAACAATGCTACTCACTGTCTGCGCTTTCCGATATTACCCTTAATTAGAAAGAACAGAAACACAAATCAGAATTATTTGAAAATCTGGTTTCTCTGGTCAGTGGTTTGAGAGGTTTAACTTTGTTTCAAATGCGCCAGGCTTTGTGCAGTAGTGAAAGCTGCACCACAAAATCTAAAGCTTCATGTTTTTTTCAGATTTGCAAAATACATTCGGACAACATGTTCTGAAACAAATACAACCAGACTAAATAAGACAAGTACTATTTATCAGCACATCATAAAAGATGAATAGAGATGAGCATTCACATGCATCTCGTTATTGTTCTCTGTGCTTGTCAGCTTTGTCAGATTCAAGCTATTAAATAGAAAATAGAATTACACGTGTTAGTAAAATAGTAACATAGTTTATAAGGCTGAAAAAAAGACATCTGTATCACATGTATTACTAGTATTACATTGGTTATCATAATTGTCAACAATTGAAGGGGTACTCCATGCAATAAAAATAGGTGCCAGTAGGTTCCGAGAGCTTAAAAACATAAAAGAATGAATACTCACCCTTGACGGTCCCCTGCTGGAGCTGTAATAGTGCTGATCTAGCCCCCGCTGCTACCTGCTTCCTGTCCTGACTCCACAAAAAGGAAATGCTTGGAAATGCCCGCTCAGTGATTGGCAGTGTGGGTCTTTTCTGGCATTTCTGCCGTGTAAGGCTGGGAAAGGAAGTAGAAAGCAATGAGTATTGGAATAGCACTGGAAACAGTAATAGTGAGAGATTGGTGAGAATACCTATTCTTTTATTTTTGTAAGCCCCTTTGAGATACTGCCAGCCAATTTAATGTGCTAGAAAACCCCTTTAATGGTATAGTGTATACATTATGATTTTTGCTGGAAAAAAATATATGTACACTCTTTTTCTTACACAAACCATGTTAACTGTCCACACATTGATTATACATTTTGGGCTCATATATATTGGTTAGGGTTCCATCCATTTTAGAATACATAATTTAGTGGTTTTCTCTTGGCCAGTCAAATTACAGTACCTCTAAACCAAGGCTGTGCAGCAATACTTGGGATTGGTCAAAGTCAGGATTACACTAACCCACCAGTGGGATCCTCCGGTGGGACCAAGCTCTGAAACAATTATGGACCCTTTATCAAAAAGAGCCCTTTTTAACACAGGGCCCCTAAGGTCTAGCAGAGGAAAATTTTAGTCTGACCTTACCACCAATAAGCACCACATATCCCATGAAATCTTGTATTGATGATAAGTTCTGAATGTGCAATGATAAAAAAATTACTTTAAACTGTATCTACAGAGGTTCTTCAGAATCATTTCCTCTGGTAACCCAAAGAAATTCTGTTCGACTCTGGTCAAAGCTATCAAAGGAAACCCCATTACTGTGGAAAACAAAATGCTCTTTTTTTAAGGAAAACTAAAACTAAATTAAAAGAATACATAATAACAAAAAATTCCAGGCATTCTCTCTAAATTTCCTCCATGTGATCTTATTCTGTAAAAAATATATTAAGAATTCTTCTATATGTTTCCCAGGAAATTATCTATTTTCCCTCTTACCTATCACAAACTTCAGTCAGACCTGTCTCTGACCATAAGACAACTAGCTGTAGCAAGAGCCCTCCACTATTACGTTGTGTATATTAAAAGACCAGGTATATGAAGCTCCATCCTCTTATTGGAGTCCTATCCATTCAGTCATCTTCCAACCATCATTGGAAGGGGTCAGGAGCAGAATTTCAGGAGCTACAGAAGTTCCTGCAGATTACAAAACATTGTTGACAAGTTACTTAAAGTTTGCAACCACTGACCAGGGGGCTACATAGAAATCACTAGGCCCTATTGCACGAATCTAAATTGGGCCCCCATGCCCCATTCATAACCCCCCACAACCTGTTCCTGGCCAGTATATACAGCAATGTACTGATATGTGAGGTAAGAGGTATAATACAATGAAGAGAACGGAGGACCTGCTCTTACCGCTCCATTTTAGTCTCAATGGAGAGCTCATCCTGCAGTTCTTTTCCATGCTGTTGGAGGTTAAAGGACCTATGATGATGCTCTGTGGAGTTCCTTTACTAGATGTACAGGACCTATTATGATGATTATGATGATGTCATCACAGGTCCTGGCAGATGCTCCTATCTAACCTGGGAACTACACCATGCTCTGTGCAGTTCCTTTACTAGATGTACAGGATCTGTGATGCTGAAGATTATGTCATCACAGGTCCTGGCAGATGCTTCTATCTAACCTGGGAAGTAAACATTCATTGTGCAGTTCCTTTACTAGATGTACAGGACCTGTGATGACATCATCACAGGTCATATAGCTTTCGCCACTGATGATAGGGATACTATACTAGAGCTGGACAGTAATGAGGCTAATTAGGAGGTGGGGCCTGTCATTCACTGCAGGCCCCTTTTCCCCATGAGCCCCATAGCAGCTGCGTAGTCAGCCTCTATTGGAGGTACGCCACTGCCACTGACCATTCTTTTATCTTTATTTTATATTTTCCAACTTATACGCATGAATTCCTAAAACATGTTTCACATATACCACATAATGGTTTTAATGATGGTGTCCAGTCAGCGATGCCACTTCCAGTCATCAGCAACAATTTTAGAAGATTGTCAGGGTGATAAGTTGAGACATAACTAAGGTTTATATATATTAATTTTGGAAGTTCTCCTTTAAAGATAAAAATAGGGACATATAAAATGTATTGAGCTATTATCACGGTCGGCGTGGCTATCACATACGTGACACAGAGGGAGGGAACGAGGAAGGCCCTGCCCAAGTGAGAGGGAAGATGGTGACCCCTGACTCATCTGGCGGCTGGCACCTGGCTGCCCTGACGTCCCTAGACGGGTTCCTCACCCGTACGCCGATCACGTGCCTAAAGCCCTGGCTTTCCCTGAGCTGAGCCCTAGGTAGTGAACAGGGCGATGGGAACACTAGTCCGCACCACTAACTCTAAGGGAAAACACCAAGGGGAGGACAGACAACACAGACTCAACATATATTCCCAGGTGGGCGACAACAAGAGACAACAATAAGCCAAACAGGGATCCGGAGGGAAGCACACAGGAACAACAACCAGGATTAACCACTCCAGTGGGTCAGTATAGATGTCCAGGCAGGAAGCTCTATAACTGGCAACTAAAGAAGTGTGAGGGGAGAATATAAGGAGGTAGTGTCACGGCTGAGGATGGGGGAAACCCTCAGCCGTGAGGTGCCAGGTGTTGATGTAGCTACTCGGCCACGAAGCCACAGGACAGGGAGCAGGTCACCTCCTACAGCGTCCCTACCCAGGGGGTCACTGTCAGCTGCATCCTCTCCCAGCTCACACTAGCCAGTCCGACGAGGCCTGCAGCCCGCACCAGCGACAAGGAATGGAACCACAGAGAGTGGACGAGGGGACTCTCCACTCACGTCCCCACTCCAGTCGCTGCCAGCAGACACTCCTAACCAGCACACAGCCGGACCAGAGATGAGAACATGGAGAGGGACGAGGGATCCCCAACACGGACACGGAAGGTAAGGTGGCGGGGAATAAGCCACCAACCGTGCCGTTAACGGAGAACCCCCAGGAACGCTCTCCCTCCGGAGAACGCGCATGCAGGCCACAAACAGATGGCACTGCATGCTGCACCCTCTTTCGAAGGTATGCATACCGCATACCAGACACACACCACGTGTAGTAAGATCAGGGGGACGCCACACGAGGCAACGGTGAAGGGATGGCGGGGAAACGCCACTCACCGCGCCATCAGAGGCGAAACCCCCAGAACGCTCTCCCTCCGAAGAGCGCGCATGTACCCCTTCCGCAGACGGCGGTACATGCTTCACCCTCTTTCGAGGGAAGCATACTCCCCAAACAAAAGGGGACACCAACACGGACAACGGTGAGCTAGGAATGGCGGGGAATGCCACTCACCGCGCCGTAAATGGTGAACGCCCCATAACGCTCTCCCTCCGGAGAACGCGCATGCACCCCATCCGCAGATAGCGGTGCATGCTTTACCCTCTTTCGAGGGAACGCCACGCGAGAAGCCTCGGTGGTCATACTGTCACGGCTGAGGATGGGGGAAACCCTCAGCCGTGAGGTGCCAGGTGTTGATGTAGCTACTCGGCCACGAAGCCACAGGACAGGGAGCAGGTCACCTCCTACAGCGTCCCTACCCTGACCCTAACTCCTAACCTGCATGGGCCGACCTTTAAGGTAGGAGGGCCCATGCGCCGGAACCTCGGAGCCCTATCTTACCCTCCGCAGATCCCTGAGCTAGGAGCTGGGTAAGGCAACCTACTCCTCCTTGACACGGAGGAGCAGGAGCCTCAATGGCCAAGCTGTTGGGAAAGGGGGGACAAAAACAGCAATACGGAAATGGCAGGTGACCAGACATTCACCAACCTGCCACAGCCCTGCTGACTGGATCCCTAAACAGACAGGGATCCAGAACCGTTATGCTGCACAAACACATATGAAAATCCCAACAAACAAACTTGCTACAACACACACATAAAGACATAGGCACACATAAAACTTTAACTTAAACCTATGAACTCAAACTCAAACTTAAACTTATGACCACAGTGGTGGCTCTCACTGGCGGATGCCAAACACAGGAGGCTGCTATCAGCAAGCATGCTGAAGCAACCTACTGAGCTCTGCAAGAGAGAAGGTCTTTATAGGCCCAAGTGGACACACCCAAGGATTGGACACACCCAGTGACATCACGCACACACTGGGAAGGAAGTTAACCCTTCCAGTAACACAGAAGGGAAAACAAACATACCTAAAGGGAAAGTGCACACAAAACATAATACACAGTGCACACAACACACACACCTAACAATAGGGTTGCTAGGTGTGACCGCATGCCAGGGCAGCAAGCTACCTAGCGACGCTCAGGCTGCTCTGCTGCTAAAAACAACACTGGTTGTCCGCGGCAACCACAAGTGAGGCCACAGACAAGCGGCCCTCACCCGTGGTTGAATGCCCATACAAAACCGCAGACAACCGCATGCGGTAAAGGAGTCACGGTCATGGGCATGGCCGTGACAGGTAGGGAGTGGCAGACAAGAAACAGCTGAGGAGGAGAAGCTACGGATCCCTGAGAGAGACAAAAAGGATAGCAAGGCAAACACAGAAAACAATAACTAAGAAACACTGTGATCTTTAGATATAGAGCGCGCAGCCACCCGCTGCGACTTCCTGACCCCGGGTATAACGGAGTCAGACGTGGCTCTTGATACCCTCGTGACAGTACCCCCCCTTTCACGAGGGGCCTCCGGACACTCAGGACCAGGTCTCTCCGGATGAGAGGCATGGAAAGTCTGAATTAACCTGTTGGCGTTTACCTCTGACGCTGGAACCCACATTCTTTCCTCGGGACCGTAACCCCTCCAATGCACCAGATACTGAAGAGAGCGGCGGACCCGACGAGAATCAACAATTCTGGCTATTTGAAACTCCAGATTACCATCCACAATAACAGGAGGAGGTGGCAGCGGCGATGGTTCTAGAGGTGGAACATACTTCTTGAGTAACGATTTATGGAAGACGTTATGGATCTTAAAAGTCTGAGGTAGCTCCAGGCGAAAAGCCACAGGGTTAATGACGGCTACTATTTTATAGGGACCAATGAACCTAGGACCCAGTTTCCAAGAGGGAACCTTCAACTTAATATTCCTAGTAGATAACCACACATAGTCATTCACTCCTAGGTCCGGACCTGGCGACCGTTTCTTATCGGCCATGCATTTATATTTACCACTCATCTTTTTCAAGTTAACTTGCACCTTCTGCCATACCGATGAAAGAGATGAAGAAAACCTTTCCTCTTCGGGAACCCCAGAAGACCCCCCCTCTTTGAAAGTACAAAATTGGGGATGAAAACCGTATGCACCAAGGAATGGTGACTTGCCAGTGGACTCCTGATAATGATTATTTATGGCAAACTCAGCTAACGGTAAATATGATGACCACAACTATTGGTTTTCAGACACAAAACACCTTAAATATGTTTCTAGGTTTTGGTTGGTACGCTCAGTCTGTCCATTCGACTGAGGATGGAAAGCTGAGGAAAAGGACAAGTGAACCCCCAAACGGGAACAAAAAGCTTTCCAAAACTTAGAAATAAACTGGGTTCCCCGATCTGAAACCACATCGGAAGAGACCCCGTGAAGCTTCACGATTTCACTGATAAACACCTGAGCGAGAGTTTTAGCATTAGGAAGTGCGGGTAGCGCAATAAAGTGTACTATTTTGCTAAACCTGTCTACTACTACCAAGATAACTGTTTTACCCGCCGACAACGGTAAGTCAGTGATGAAATCCATTGACAGATGTGTCCATGGCCTATTGGGGATGAAAAGTGGCAATAAAGACCCTGCTGGACGTGTATGAGAGACTTTCGCGCGTGCACAAGTAGAACAAGTAGACACGAAATCCATTACATCCTGATGCAACCTTGGCCACCAAAAACGACGAGATAAAAGCTCCAAGGTTGCTTTACTACCCGGGTGTCCAGCAAGTGCCGAATTATGATGTTCTTTTAATAATTCAAGACGCAGGTTTAACGGTACAAACAATTTCTCTGAGGGGCAAGAGGCCGGGGCGTCCCCCTGAGCCTCTAACACCTTTCCCTCTAGAACAGAGTGTACAGCAGAGACAACCACTCCTCTTTGTAAAATAGGTACCGGATCACTAGCATTACCCCCTCCAGGGAAACTACGAGATAACGCGTCTGCCTTGGTATTTTTTGCCCCAGGACGATAGGTGATTACAAAGTTAAATCTGGTAAAGAATAGCGACCACCTAGCTTGTCTAGGGGTGAGACGTTTAGCCGATTCTAGGTACAGAAGGTTCTTGTGATCCGTAATCACCGTGACGGGGTGGATTGCTCCCTCTAAGAAGTGACGCCACTCTTCAAGCGCCAGTTTAATCGCCAACAGTTCCCTATTTCCAACATCATAATTCTTCTCCGCAGAAGATCATTTTTTGGAAAAGAAAGCGCAAGGACGCCATTTGCCAGGAGACGGACCCTGAGACAATACAGCTCCCACTCCCACCTCTGACGCATCTACCTCGACAATAAAAGGCTGGGAGACATCAGGTTGAATTAGAACAGGTGCCGAGGTAAACCTCTCCTTTAGAGAGGAAAATGCATCTTTAGCGGCGTCAGACCATTTGGAAAAATCCGTCCCCTTCCTAGTCATGTCGGTAAGGGGTTTAACGATCACTGAATAATTTTTAACGAACTTTCTATAGAAATTAGCGAAACCCAAAAACCGTTGTAGGGCTTTAAGGTTCTCAGGAAGATCCCAATCTAAAATTGCCTGGACCTTCCCAGGATCCATGCGGAAACCTGACGCAGATAATAGATATCCCAGGAACTGTAATTCCTGAACAGCGAAGACATATTTTTCAATTTTCGCATATAATTTATTCGTCCGTAGGACCTGCAGTACTTGCCTGACATGCACCTCATGTGTTTTCAGATCAGCCGAATAAATTAAGATATCATCTAGGTATATGACTACAAACCTGCCGATGAGATGACTAAAAATATCATTCACGAAATGTTGGAAGACAGCAGGGGCATTGGTCAGACCGAAAGGCATAACTAGATTTTCATAATGCCCCTCAGGGGTGTTAAAAGCTGTCTTCCACTCATCCCCTTCCCTGATACGAATCAGATTGTAGGCCCCCCTAAGATCAAGTTTGGAGAACCACTTAGCACCCGCAATCTGATTAAAAAGGTCAGGAATGAGAGGAAGAGGGTATGGGTCACGGATGGTTATCTGGTTTAACTCACGGAAATCTAAGCAAGGACGCAGGCCCCCATCTTTCTTTTTAACAAAGAAAAACCCTGCAGCCACGGGTGAAGAAGAGGGTCTGATGTGTCCCTTAGCCAGACTCTCGGAGATATAATCTTTCATGGCTTGTCTCTCGGGACCCGAAAGATTATACAACCTGGACTTGGGTAATTTTGCCCCGGGAATCAGGTTAACCGGGCAATCATAAGGACGATGAGGTGGTAGTTTCTGACAACCCTTTTCAGAAAAAACGTCCTCAAAGTCCGAAATAAATGTAGGTAGGGAAGCTATGGAGGCGATTAAGCAATTGTTATTTAAGCAATTCACTCTGCAATGCTCACTCCACTCCAATATCTCCCTGGCCTGCCAATCCACCACTGGATTGTGCGCTACCAACCAGGGAAGACCCAATACCACCGGAGAGGGAAGGCCATCCAGAACGTAACATGCAAGACACTCATTATGGTGGTCCCCTACCCGAAGGTGTAAATTACGAACAATGTGGGTGAGGTTTCTCTAAGACAGAGGAGCAGAATCTATAGCGAATACGGGAATAGGTCTCTGCAGCGTACAGAGAGACAAACCCATAGTGCGGGCAAAATGGGCATCAATCAAGTTTACCCCTGCTCCACTGTCTAGAAAAACAGAAATAGACTCCGTCTTACACCAAAAACAATGACCGCTGGTAACACAAATTGAGATGTTCGTATGGAGGAAACGTATACCCCCCGGCTGACATCCTCCGCACAGCCCGGGGTTAGTAGTTCCGACGGTCTTTTGTTTTTGAGAAAGGAGGGACAGACATTAATGAAATGACCCCTCCCCCCACAGAAAAAACAAGCCCCCCCCTACGGCGAACCTCGGGAGGACGGACCTGACGAGAAGTTCCGCCTAGCTGCATAGGCTCATCTAAGTCAGTACAGGCTGACTGTTGCTTGGGAGAGGTAACCAATTGCTCCGGAATTTTCGATCTCTCCCTAAGACGTCTATCTATTCTGATAGAGAGGGACATAACAGCATCAAGGGAAAGGGGGGTCTCATACAGCGCCAGTGCATCCTTAACCCTTTCAGATAACCCAGAGCAGAACTGACTCCTGAGAGCCGGGTCGTTCCACTGAGTATCCGTAGCCCACCTACGGAACTCTGAGCAATATTCCTCTGCTGACCGATCCCCCTGTAGGAGTCTCTGTAACTTCGACTCAGCCAGGGCGACTCGGTCAGGGTCATCATATATGAGACCCAAAGCCCCAAAAAATCCCTCCACTGACCGAAGAGCCTGAGAACCAGGGGGTAACGAGAACGCCCAGGATTGCGGATCCCCCTGAAGCAGGGAAATGACAATCCCTACCCGCTGTTCTTCATGACCTGACGAGTAAGGGCGCAACTTAAAATATAATTTGCAGGCCTCACGGAACGTCGCAAATTTGTCCCTTCCCCCAGAAAATCTGTCGGGAAGAGCAACCTTGGGTTCAGTGACAACCTGGTTACCCATAGCAACCGCTGGGGGTGCGGTCTGCTGCATTTGCTGCAGTTGTTGGAGAACAGACGCCTTCAATCCTGCCACCTCCAAAGACAGGCTTTGAAGCTGTTCTGCCAAGGCATCAATAGGATCCATATTGTATTCTAAGTAGAGAGAGAAAAAAAAAAACAACAATCAAAAAAAAAATTATTATTTTTTTTTTTTCTCAAAAAGTAAGGGCCAGTTATAATATCACGGTCGGCGTGGCTATCACATACGTGACACAGAGGGAGGGAACGAGGAAGGCCCTGCCCAAGTGAGAGGGAAGATGGTGACCCCTGACTCACCTGGCGGCTGGTACCTGGCTGCCCTGACGTCCCTAGACGGGTTCCTCACCCGTACGCCGATCACGTGCCTAAAGCCCTGGCTTTCCCTGAGCTGAGCCCTAGGTAGTGAACAGGGCGATGGGAACACTAGTCCGCACCACTAACTCTAAGGGAAAACACCAAGGGGAGGACAGACAACACAGACTCAACATATATTCCCAGGTGGGCGACAACAGGAGACAACAATAAGCCAAACAGGGATCCGGAGGGTAGCACACAGGAACAACAACCAGGATTAACCACTCCAGTGGGTCAGTATAGATGTCCAGGCAGGAAGCTCTATAACTAGCAACTAAAGAAGTGTGAGGGGAGAATATAAGGAGGTAGGGAGTGGCAGACAAGAAACAGCTGAGGAGGAGAAGCTACGGATCCCTGAGAGAGACAAAAAGGATAGCAAGGCAAACACAGAAAACAATAACTAAGAAACACCGTGATCTTTAGATATAGAGCGCGCAGCCACCCGCTGCGACTTCCTGACCCCGGGTATAACGGAGTCAGACGTGGCTCTTGATACCCTCGTGACAGCTATATCCCTATGACTATATGGTGTAGATTTTGCATGTAATCTCAAAGTTACATCTATAAGGTGCAGTAAAGACAGGGAAAAGCCAAGGCACATCTCTGCTCCCATGTTACAGCTAAGCATCCCAACCCAAACACCCATCTCATCACCGAAACTAAAGGCATTATACAGTAGGTCCTAATAATGCTGTTTAGGTGATCAGATCTGCAGTCGGGGTCAGGCTTTGCATCTGTGATATAGCACAGAAATGTACCGGTATTACTTTCTTGTAAAACTGGCCTAAAGGAATTAGGGGGTCACCGGTGTCTAAAACACTGGTATTAATAAGCCCCTGCGCTGGCGGTGGATCCGTTGAAATTATGTAGAGGCGCAGGCCTCTACATAACTTCGGCGCATCCAGCGCCAGTTCTAAATGTAAAGCTAGCTTCTGAGCTGTCTTACATGTAGACAATTTTCTATGCCTAAGGGTCCATTCACACGTCCGTAGTGTATTGCAGATCCGCAAAATGTGGATCCGCAATGCACCCGGCCCGCACCCCCATAGAACTGCCTATTCTTGTCCACAATTGCGGACAAGAGCAGGACGTGTTCTATTTTTTCCCAGGGCCGCGAACCGGAAGATCGGGGGCGCGCTCCGGAAATGCGGATGCGGACAGCACACTGTGTGCTGTCCGCATCCATTCCTGCCCCATAGAGAATAAATGGGTCCGCACCCGTTCCGCAATTTGCGGAACGGATGCGGACCCGTTCTGCGGACGTGTGAATGGACCCTAAAACAGGCATAGAGAATGGTAAATGAGACGGGCCTGCTGGTCCATCACCTTCCCCTCCCACACCAAGCCCACTTTTTTAGACCTGGCTTGAGCGGGGAAAAGTTGCAGATTGCGACACAAATAACCTTTGTGCCACATTCTGCACCGGAAATATGCTTATTATAGGTGTTTTTCTGATCGTAAATGACCCCCTTAGGACATAATTAGGAAAATGTATTTTCAGGACAAATTATTGTAATTACTGACAAAGTGACTTCTAATTCTGCCTTTTATAATAAAAGGTAGGATGATTTAAGGTGTTTGCCCCAGGCTTACAGAAAAAGGTCTGCTTGTTTGCCATCACCACTCTCTCTATGGGCTGTGTATTATATTACAAGCATATTCACTTAAATGGGGGTAAGCTACTGTACAATACCAGGCACAGTCCATGAACAAGAGTGATGCAGATTCTGGGAAAAACACAGACCTTTTGTTAATCCCTGAAAACTACTTTAATATTGGATCCAAAGCAGAAGTTAACCCTTGCATACAATGTACAGTGCTGCCCATAATTATTCATACCCCTGGCAAATTTTGACAAAGTTACTTTTATTCAACCAGCAAGTAATTTTTTGACGGGAAATGACATAGGTGTCTCCCAAAAGATAATAAGACGATGTGCAAGAGGCATTATTGTGGAAAAAAAACATTTCTCAGCTTTTATTTACATTTGAGCAAAAAATACAAAATGTTCCGCACTGTGGAAAATCTCAGAGGACGTGGTCGGAAGCCAAAAGTGACACCTGTGCTGGCCAGGGGGATAGTTAGAGAGGTGAAAAAGAATCCAAGGATCGCCACTAAGGCCATCCTGGTCAATCTGGGCTCTGCTGGTGGCAATGTCTCAAGGCAGACAATCCAACGGACACTGCACAATGCAGACCAAGGAGGACGCCACTTCTCCAGATAAGGCCCACAAAAGCTTGCTTGGCCTTTGCAAAAGCTCATATGGACAAAGAAGAAGACTTCTGGTCTTCTGTGTTATGGTCAGATGAAACAAAAATTTAATTGTTTGGTTACAATGATGTTTCCTTCATTTGGCGTAAAAAAGGAGAAGCCTTCAACCCAAAGAACACAATCCCCACTGTCAAACAAGATGGTGGGAACCTAATGCTTTGGGGGTGTTTTTCAGCCAATGGACCAGGGAACCTAATCACAGTAAACGGCACCATGAAAAAAGAGCAATACATGAGGATTCTCAACGACAACATCAGGCAATCTGCAGAGAAACCTGGCCTTGGGCACCAGTGGACATTTCAGCATGACAATGACCTAAAAACACACAGAAAAAGTGATGAAGAAATGGTTAGCAGACAACAACATTAACGTTTTGGACTGGCCCAGCCAGAGTCCAGACTTGAATCCAATTGAGAATCTGTGGAGGGAGCTAAAGATCAGGGTGATGGCAAGATGACCCTCCAACCTGAAAGATTTGGAGCTCATTGCTAAAGATGAATGGCAAAAATACCTGTGGAGACATGCAAAAAGTTGGTCTGCCATTATAGGAAGCGTTTGATTGCTGTAATAGCCAATAAAGGCTTTTCTATTGATTATTGAGAAGGGTATGAATATTTTTTGACTGGACACTTTTGCTCAAATGTAAATAAAAGCTGAGAAATGTTTTTTTCCCACAATTATGCCTCTTGTACGTCGTCTTATTATCTTTTGGGAGACACCTATGTCATTTCCGGTCAAAAAATTCCTTGCTGGTTGAATAAAAGTAATTTTAAGTCAAAATTTGCCTGGGGTATAAATAATTATGGGCAGCACTGTATATGGCACCAGTGTTGGATTGGGTTTCCTTGGGTCCATGATCAATTTTTACCAAGCATGTGAATGTCCAGTTTTAATTGCATTGTTAAATCAACATTGCACATGCAAGACTTATCATTGTTACGGTCTAATAGGGGATTTTAACACAACCCATGAGCAATCGACCCTAGGAGGTAAGCTATTGGCTCAATTCACCTAAAGTTGGGTTGTCTTTTGCTTGGCCCCTAGTTAGCCTCTGATACTTTACTGGGCCAGAATGACCTTGTCAGTCACTACTCGCAACTGCAGGAGTCGGTTGGGGTCACCTTATTTTACCTATATTATTTGCTATCACCCCTTACAATTGGAAGAGCATCATAGATACACATTTCAAAAAATTATTAAATAACTGTAGGACGTAAGATGCAGCACTCATCAACTGCTAAAATCAATCCTTTATTTATCACATTAAAAGACAAGGTAATGGCTGTTTTCTTTTACTATGCTTCTTCGAGCATGTAGTAATGTGAAAAGTCTGTCACCTTGTCTTAGCGTTCAAGCTGCGTTCTCCACAAGTCTTTGCCTTTTAAAGGAGTTGTCTCACTTCAGAGAAAGTTAATACAAGGCACTTACTAAAGTATTGTGATTGTCCATATTGCCTCCTTTGCTGGCTGGATTCATTTTTCCATGACATTATACACTGCTCATTTTCATGGTTATGACCACCCTGAAATCCAGCAGCAGTGGCCGTGCTTGCACACTATAGTAAAAACTGCCAGCCTATGTGCACTCCCGCATTCTTGGCCAACAAAGAGGCCGGTGATTTTTCCTTTAGTGTAGAAGCATGACCACCTCTACTGGATTGCAGAGTAGTCATAACCATGGAAACAAGCAGTATATAATGCGATGGAAAAATTAATCAATCCAGCAAAGGAGACAATATGGACTAACACAATACATTAGTCAGTGGCTTGTATTAAATTTCTCTCCATGATAAATGCCTTTTGCTAAAGTAAGACAACCCCTTTAATATGACGATTAAAGGACTGACTTTAGCAATTGGTGGGTGCCACATCTTCCATCCTATTGTTATTGGATTGCATCAGTCATATTGCTGATCACCACCTTTTGCCATGTGATTGCAGTCTCAGGAGTCCTTCCATGCATGCTGGATTGTGGTCCACAAAGGCAGTGCTGACTTTCCTTCTACAATTGTATATACAGTATGTTTCTAAAAAATGATTGTCCATGTACTACGTATCTTAAATTTGCAGCGACACTTTTCCCACACCATAATGGAGCGGAGGAACAGATAAGATAAACAGAAAATCAAATGTAGCGCATATTTTTGGAAGGTTAGTGTGAATAAGTGTTTCTGTAAAATTTCCAACCAAATCTCATCCAAAAACACAGCTGAAAACATTACCCCCAAATTCTCTCTAATCTTGCATTTCTAACAACCAGAAACCATAAAGTGAATCTGAGCTTGGTATACATTTTAAAGATGGGTCTGTGCTTTGTTGTAGGTGTCACTGCATTCGTGTGCACTGTATTTTGGAGTACTTAAGCACAAAAGAAAAAAAATCTTTAGTTGCTACTGTAGTTATAAACAGATACAAAGGGCTTTCTGTAAAACCACAAAAAATTTGGCAAATACACAATTGAAAAGTACAGGTGCGAGGAGTGTGCTAAGACTCAAAGCAAACACCAGCGGCTTTTGTGTTTTTTTTTTTTTATGAAAGAAGTTACCTTTCTGTCTGAGAAATTTATTACCTTTAAATATTTGCAACCCTCAGTCCACAGAACAGAGCTCTACTTTGTATTATTTCCGGACAAAAGGGCTAGCTTGTGGTAACAGGCAGATGCTTGAGTGGACTTCATGGCATAAGGTATACTATCAATCAAGAAAATCAATATTTGCTGTACTGGTATCTTTGTGGCGTACATTCACCTTGCTTGTAAATTGGGCTGTGTACTATACGATGTCAGCCTCTTACTGGTTTTACTCAATCATTTCTGAAGTGGGTCTTGCATGCAGGATGTTAGTTCTTTCTGCCATGGAACAAACACTTAACTCTGGGGAAACTTCACGGAGAACAGGGATAACATTATACTACTCAAAAAGGAAGTTCTGTCTACGTCTACCACTGAGCAACATGGTGCATACAGAACACATAGTCAATCAGGGTCTCCATCAGGGCAGTACTGAAGTCAGGAGGCCCAGGCCCCAGGCTCAGCCATGAATACTTTGGGGCCCCCATTCTGGAGATAGGAGCGGATCCCAGAGGTGTTGATTATTAGAAAAGCTATGCATGATTATTTTCCTTATTAGTTGAGTACTGTTTTATGACGCTCAGGAAATAGTCTAATTCCATTAATATTGATCACATCTCCAATTGCTGAAGGTCA
Organism: Bufo bufo; assembly: GCF_905171765.1. Classification (NCBI taxonomy): domain Eukaryota; kingdom Metazoa; phylum Chordata; class Amphibia; order Anura; family Bufonidae; genus Bufo; species Bufo bufo. Next base: position 443,124,882 of record NC_053389.1, on the reverse strand, counting down.
ACGTCACTTAACAGGGTTGTCCGGTTTCCCATATTGATAAAATATATCCTCAGGATAGGTCATCAATATCAGATCAGCGAGGGGGTGGGGGGATCCCACCACCTCCACCGATGAGCTGTTTGAAGATATCCAGCGCTCATACGAGTACCATGGCCTCTTTACTGCACTGCAATTTCTGACTGCAATGCCGACGGCCGGCTGTGTAATTACAGTTCCTCTATCCTATTCACTTGAATGAGACAGAGTGGAACTACAACTGCTCCTTCCCATTTAAATGAATGTGATGGAGGAGCTATAATTACACAGCTTGTCTCTGCAATGTCAACGGGCGAGCAGGTAAACATCTGAGCGCTGTGGTCTCGTCAAGCAGATGATCGGCGGGGTTCTGGGAGTCGGACCCCTGCAGATCTAATATTAATGACCTATCCTGAGGATATATCATCAATATCGGAAACGGGACAACCTCTGTAAAGATGGAATTCGTCAGTTGTGGTTAGTGAAATGCAGTACGTTGATACTTCTAGTTCACAACATTTGATCAACCTCTATTTTTTGGGCAAAGATTTTATGTTAACATCTGTGTAAAGTAAACCTTCAAAGACAATACTAGCCCTATAACTTATCAAATCAGGCAGCAGATAAGAGGAGTTGCGCTATGAGTAATATAAATATGGCTGTGGATGCATTGTGTTTTTTACAGGACTATATTGGGAAATCATAACTTTTCCAACCATAGATAAAATTAACATGGGACACTTAACTGCTCACTTTAATTTAGATTAAAAGTACTTTGGGGAAGATTTATCAAACTGGTGTAAAGTATAGCAACCTATAGCAACCAATCAGATTCCACCTTTCAATTTTCACAGCTCCTTTGGAAAATGAAAGGTGGAATCTGATTAGTTGCTATGGGCCACTAGGGCAGTTCTACTTTACACCAGTTTGATAAATGAGCCCCTTTTTCTCCAGATTGAGCAACAGATCACTGTGGAAGGTATTATTACATTCAGTATAGCTAATCCTACAAATCATTGTCCCTGATGTACAGTCAATTTCCTGGTGACAGACTACCTTTAATATGCATACTTAAACATGAATTGGAAGTTTTTATGGGGGAACCACTACCAGCTCTCTTCATTGGAATGACATCAATCTGAGTTGGATTCTAAGGTACCTACAGTATAACAGCCATAGTTGACGCGGTTAAAAACTATATTTATGAATAAGATATGCCTAGGTTAATGCCCTTTGACACAATATAGACTGCATGCTTCTATAAGGCACACGGGTACTGGTTGTAGGTCACGAGTTACAGATGTTGCTATGTTTAATAATACGAAACACAATAAAAAAGTAATGTACAAATAACAAAAACTCCTGATTTTACTCTGTACAAACATAGCATTTGCCTTTGTTAATGTAGACTTCTGTGAAAGGGCCCATTAACTTTGAAGGTTCACTTTTGTGATGCTGTCGTCCTCAAACAAATTATCAAAATCATAATCCATCTGCTTAGTAGTGCAAACAGCTGTCTGTCTTAGTACTATTGCAGCACCTTACATGCATCTAGTTTTCTACATGTAGTAGAGTGCTCCTATATAGCAATGATATTGTTCGTTTTGAAAGACTTATGATCAATTGAGACAAATACAAATCACTTGCTGGCTTCAAGCTTTTATGTGGCAATTATTATTTAAACTATGCATTGAGAAAACATATGGCTAATAGATACAATTATTTAGTATAATATCAAAGCCTATGTTAAGTTCACTAAAAGGTGAAAAGCTGTGATGGGGCCTTAACAAGGACATGTTAGCTTTCCTTTTAGTATCTAATTGAATTCCCTAAGTTATAACAATTCTGGAGCCTCTATTCTTATGACTATGTTGTGCCATTACTTTATTATTCTTAAGAACGAATTGCAGCAGTCCACTCACGACCCCCCAACTGGTAAAACCCATCTGGACCTTCATTTTACACTGCTAGCCATTCCTTCTTTACTTCTAGACAGTACAACCCTAGTTCCATTTTAGAAGCAATTTTCCTCATTTTAGGGGAAAAAATTCCATCCTGACAATCAGGCAATCAGAATAAGGGCTCATGCACATGAACGTATTTTCTTTCCGTGTCCGTTCTGTTTTTTTTGCGGACCATATGCGTAACCATTCATTTCAATGGGTCCACAAAAAAAATGGAAGATACTCCGCGTGCAATCCGTTTCTGTATGTCCGTATTTCCGTTCCGCAAAAAAATAGAACATGTCCTATTATTGTCTGCATTATGGACGAGGATAGGACTGTTCTATTAGGGGCCACCTGTTGTGTTCCGCAAAATATGGAATGCACACGGACGTCATCTGTATTTTTTGCTGATCCTTTTTTTTGCGGACCGCAAAATACATACAGTCGTTTGCATGAGCCCTAAGTGTCTGGCTCTTCTCTAGATTTCTAGTAACTGTAATGTGTAATATTATCACCACCTCCTCAGGCAGAGAGTCCCATAGTCTCACTGCTCTTACCGTAAAGAATCCTCTTCTATGTTTGTGTACAAACCTTCTTTCCTCCAGACGCAGAGGATGTCCCCTCGTGACAGTCACAGTCCTGGGGATAAATAGATGATGGGATAGATCTCTGTACTGACCCCTGATATATTTATACGTAGTAATTAGATCTCCCCTCAGTCGTCTTTTTTTTCTAAAGTGAATAACCCTAATTTTGATAATCTTTCAGGGTACTGTAGTTGCCCCATTCCAGTTATTACTTTAGTTGCCCTCCTCTGGACCCTCTCCAGCTCTGCTATGTCTGCCTTGTTCACAGGAGCCCAGAACTGTACACAGTACTCCATGTGTGGTCTGACTAGTGATTTGTAAAGTGATAGGACTATGTTCCCATGACGGGCATCTATGCCCTTTTTGATGCACCCCATAAACTTATTGTCATAGGCAGCAGCTGCCTGACACTGGTTTATTTTCCATGTCAGTGTTACCCAGTGTTTTACCATTTAGTATGTACGGGTGACTTGCTTTATTCCTTCCCATGTGCATAACCTTACATTTGTCAGTATTAAACCTCATCTGACACTTCTCTGCCCAAGCCTCCAATCTATCTAGATCCATCTGTAGCAGTATACTGTCCTCGTCCATGTTAATTACTTTACACAGTTTAGTGTCATCTGCGAAAATTGATATTTTACTATGCAAGCCTTCTACAAGATCATTAATAAATATATTGAAGAGAATAGGGCCCAATACTGACCGCTGAGGTACTCCACTAGTGACAGTGACCCAATCTGTGTATGTACCACTAATAACCACCCTCTGTTTTCTATCATTGAGACAGTTACTTACCCACATACAGACGTTTTCCCCAGTCCAAACATTCTCTTACCAACCTTTTATGTGGCACTGTATTAAATGGTTTGGAGAAGTCAAGATATACAGTATGACATCAGGTCCAGTGCAGTCAAAAAAGTTGAGACACTGTGTAAAAATTTTTTTTTTTAAATTAAAACAGAATGCAATGATTTGCATATCTCATAGACCCATATTTTATTCACAATAGATAATAGAACACATATCAGATGTTAAAAGTGAAAGAGGCAGTAACGCATCTCAAAAAAGTTAGGACAGTGTCATGTCTACCATTGTGTAGAATCCCCTCTTCTTTTGACAACAGTTTGTAAATGTCTGGGAAGTGAGGAGACCAATTGCTGGGGTTTTGGAAAAGGAATGTTATCCCATTCTTGTCTGATGTAGAATTCTAGCTGCTCAACAGTCCTGGGTCTTCTTTGCTGAATTTTTCGTTCCATGATATCCCAAATGTTTTCTATTGGTGCAAGGTCTGGTCTGCAGGCCCGCCAATTAAGCACACAGACTCTTCTGCGAAGCTATGCTGTTGTGATACAGTCACTATGTGGTTTAGCATTGTCTTGCTGAAATATGCAAGCCCTTCCCTGAAATAGATATTGGGGAAGATTAGACAATAGTGGTCATTTATCAAACTAGTGTAAAGTAGAACTGGCTGAGTTGCCCATTACAACCAATGAGACTCCACCTTTCATTTTTCAAAGGAGCTGTGAAAAATTAAAGGTGGAATAAGATTGGTTGCTAGGGGCAACTCAGCCAATTCTACTTTACACCAGTTTGATAAATTACCACTATTGTCTAGATGGGACCATATGTTGTTCTAAAAACTCTATATACTGTTCAACATTGATCGTGCCTTTCCAGATGTATAAGCTGCCCATGCCATAGGCAAAAATGCAGCCCCATACCATTAGAGATGCAGGCTTTTGAACTGTGTGCTGGCAACAAACTGGATGGTCCCTCTGCTCTTGAGTCCGCAGAACACGACATCTGTGGTTTTCAAAAATTTATTTGAAATTTTGATTCATCTGACCACAGAACAGTTTTCCATTTCCCCTCAGTCCGTTTTAAATGTGTTTCCTGATCATGTTGACATATTGCTTCTTCTTTGCATGATACAGCTTTAACTTGCATTTGTGGATTGCACTGTGAACAGGCAATGATTTCTGGAAGTGTCCCTGAGCCCCTGCAGTGATTTGCAGAATCATGTCTGGATTTAATGCAGTGCTGCCTGAGGGCCGGTAGATCACGAACATCCAATCCCCAGAACCCGCATTGCTCCGGATCCCTGCTCGGCCGCCACCGCACCTGCGATGCTAGTGAGGCTCGGAGCCTAGATGCAGCGGCAGCCCTGTAGGGATCCAGAGGGACGTGGGTGCCAGGGAGTGGGGTAAGTATAACCAATATGAGGGGCCTGGGCATTGTGGGCATGTTTTATACTTTTGATAACCCCTTTAAGGTAGCCATACTGTTTGTTTTAAATAGCTATCAGCTGAATGTTTGGCTGGGTATGCATGGGTTCTTAATGGGGAGAGGGAAAGACGTTGCTTATCTCCCCAAGAATAAAAGGATCAGACATGTTAATTTCCAACCACCCAATCCTTATCTCCCCCAACATCTACTGTTCAGGGAAAGTTTAGAGGATGTTTACACATTAGATGGTTTGGTCAACATTTATCTTACATAGTTACATAGTTGATACGGTTTAAAAAAGACATAAGTCCATCAAGTTCAACCAAGGGATAGGTGAGGATGCAAATCCCAGAAGGAAGTGAGACTCAGATTTCTACACATTTTCATAAGCATTAATGTTGTTTACTTTTAAGAATTGATCTAAACCCTTTTTAAAACTGTCCACTGTTCCTGCTGTGACCACGTCCTGGGAATGTCTATTCCACAGATTCACAGTTCTTACAGTAAAGAAGCTTTGACGCTTCTGGAGACTGTACTTTTTCTTCTCCAGTCGGAGGCAGAGACCCCTTGTCTTTTGAGGGCATTTTACATGGAACAGTTTTTCACCGTATTTTTTGTACTGTCCATTTATATATTTGTATAGGTTAATCATGTCCCCCCTTAGATGTCTCTTCTCAAGACCAAATAATTTTTATTTTTCTTCATAACGAAGACCCTCCATGCCCCTTATCATTTTAGTCGCTCTCCTCTGTACTTTTTCCAGCTGCAGTGCGTACTTTCTATGGACTGGTGCCCAGAACTAAACTGCATATTCCAGATGAGGCTGCACCAACGCTTTGTAAAGTGGAAATATTACATCCCTGCCCCGCGAGTCCATGCCTCGTTTAATGCATGACAATATCCTGGTGGCCTTAGAAAAAGCTGATTGACATTGTATGGTGTAATTTAATCTACCATCTACAAGGACACCCAAATCCTTCTCCATAAGTGACACTCCCAGTGTTACATCACCTAGGACATATGAAGCACGGAGATTATTAAAATCAAAAACAAAAAGCACAACTTTACTTTTATCCACATTGAACCTCATTTGCCAAGTTGATGCCCAATCACTCAGAGTGTTCAAGTCAGCTTGTATTTTATGGACATTTTCCATAGACTGTACAGTACTACATATATTAGTGTCATCTGCAAAAATAGAAATTGTGCTAATAATCCCGTCCTCGATATCATTAATAAATAAATTAAATAATAGAGGGCCCAGCACTGAACCTTGGGGTACACCACTTATAACCCCGGACCATTCTGAATAGGGATCATTGACCACAACTCTCTGGACACGGTCCTTCAGCCAGTTTTCAATCCAATTACAAACTATACTTTCCAAGCCTATAGACCTTATTTTACCTATTAAACGTCTATGAGGGACAGTATCAAAAGCCTTTGCAAAACATTTTACCCACAACAAAAGTTAAACTAACTGGTCTATAATTACCTGTGAAGGACCTAGATCATTTTTTTAATATGGGCACCACATTTCCCTTGCGCCAATCACTTGGCACTGTAACAGTACCTAGAGAATGGAATCTTTAAAAATTATAAACAGGGGCACAGCAATGAATGAGCTCTTTAAGCACTCTTGGGTGTAATCCATCTGGACCCGGACCCTTGTTCACAGTTACCTTATTTAACTTAGCTTCAACCGTATCTACAGTTAGCCAATTGAGTATATTACTCGATGTACTAACAGCCCAAGCATCACATATATCAGCTCCTTTCTCTTCCTTTGTATATAGAGAGCTAAAAAAAAACATTTAGTAACTCTGCCTTTTCCTTATCTTCAGTGACTACCCCCCCCTCCCCCTCCCCCCCCCACACACACACTCTTTACCATTATTTAGGGGATCTACCTACTCGGTCCTTGGTTTTTCAGCATTTATATATTTAAAGAATGTTTTGGGATTTGTTTTGCTCTCTTTTGCCACCTGCTGTTCGTTTTGCATTTTTGCTAATTCTATCTTCTTTTTACAGATTTTATTAAGCCCTTTGTAATCTTCATACGCTACAGCTGATCCCTCAGATTTATCTTTAAAATGCCCTTTTTTGTGTTTTATTGCTCTTTTTACAGTAGCTGTAAGCCATGGGGGGTTTAATTTTAGCCATTTATACTTGTTACCTAAAGGGATGCAGTTTTTTGTGCAATTACTCAATGTGGATTTGAAGCTCTCCCATTTATCCTCAGTATTATTATGTGACAGTAGCTGCTCCCAGTCTATGCCCTCAACCCAGGGAAATTAGCCTTTTTGAAATTCACTGTCTTTGCTCTGCCTGACAGATCTAATGTGTATATTCAGCTTTAGTTGTGTTTTCACTGCACTTATGGAGATATTGATGTGGAAGGTTAAGGTTTGTAATAGAAGTCAAGTCCCATAAAGTTACCACAAATCACAAAAAGTATTGATGAATGCAGCACTTTAAGAATTTCATATTAAACAGGCTAGTCAAAGCAAGAAAATATATTGTACTCAATCAAGAGACACTGCTGCTGCAGATCTAATGATCTGAACTAGCAGTAATATAGATTCATTTAATGTTAGTGGAGGTCATTAGGACCTTTATTGGGCACAACTTATGACTATAGGAGAAATTATCCTGTGTTGATCTTCTGTGAAACCAACATTAATGATCTTATGTTTTAAAACACTTAAAAAAACAACAACATGAATTTCTAGTTTTGTATGTGTTTTTTCTGGGGTGTTTTTTTTGTGTGATATTTTATAAATATTTTTTCTTGTAATTTTTAAAGTTGTGTGAATAGGCCTATGGAGAAAAAGACTAGTAAAGAGCCCATAACTAGGTCATGTTGCATTTTGGAAAAAAAAATACAATTTGTATGTGGCCTTTACAGCCTTACATCTAGTTATATTATATCTATAATATTAACCAGTAATGGGTTCTATGGAGGATACTGAGTGAATTTGGCCTTGGGGAAATTTTTTCAAAAAGGTTAAAACTTTATAAGGGGAGATTTATCAAAAGTGCCCATAGCAACCAATCTGATTCTACCTTTCATTTTCCAAAGGAGCTCTGAAAGATGAAAGGTGGAATCTGATTGGTTGCTATGGGCAACTAAGCCAGTTTTCCTTTGCACCACTTTTGATAAATCACCCCCAAAATATTTTGAGTTGGAATCAGAAGTATTAAATTAGCTTTTTGTGTCTAAAAAGAGGGGCATCCTCTCACCCTTGCTGTTTTGTCTCCTGATAGAGTTGCTAGTCTTAAAAAAAAAAAGTCTCTTTTACATAGGACGATGCGTAGGGTAAGGCCCCTTTCACACGGGCGATTTTGCCGAGCGGCTGCAATGCGTGAGGTGAACGCATTGCACCCGCACTGGACCCATTCACTTCAATGGGGCTGTGCAGATGAGCCGTGATTTTCACACATCACTTGTGCGTTGCGTGAAAATCGCAGCATGTTCTATATTTTGCGTTTTTCATGCAACGCAGGCCTCATAGAAATTAATGGGGCTGCGTGAAAATCGCAAGCATCCGCAAGCAAGTGCAGATGCGGTGCGATTTTCACGCATGGTTTCACGCAACCCCAGGCCCCATTAAAGTCTATTCACTTTATTATTTTCCCTTATAACATGGTTATAAGGGAAAATTGTAGCATTCTTAATACAGAATGCTTAGTAAAATGTGCCTTGAGGGGTTAAAAAAAAATAAAAAATAACTCACCTCATTCACTTGATCGCGCAGCTGGCATCGTCTTCTTTCAGGACCTGCAAAAGGACCCTTGATGATGTAATCGTGCTCACCACGTATCTTCATTCAGCAGGACCTGCGCTGACGTCACCACGCTCACCACGGGGTTGAGCGCGATTACATCATCAAAGGTCCTTTTACAGGTCATGAAAGAAGAAGAAAGAAGACGATGCCAGCTGCACGAACAAGAGCATGAGGTGAGTAAATTTTTTATTATTTTTTAACCCTCAATTGACATTATACTTAGCATTCTGTATTCAGAATGCTATTATTTTCCCTTATAACCATGTTATAATGGAAAATAATAAAATCTACAGAACATCAAACCCGAACTTCAGTGAAGAAGTCCGGGTTCGGGTCTGGGTACCACATTGTCACGCGCGTGCAAAACGCTTTGCACTCACGCGGAAAAACAACTGACTGCAATTGCGTGCCTACTTGCGTGGGTTTCCCGCAATGCACCCTGAACGCTTCTGGCCCTCACCCGCGACACCTGTGTGAAGGGGGCCTAAGGCTACATTCACAAAACACGGATACCGGCCCATGTGCGTTCCGCAATTTGCAGACCGCACATGCCGTGGCTATCATAGAAAATGGCTATTTATGTCCGCAATTGTGGACAAGAATAGGACATGTTCTATTCTTTTTTGTGGGGCCGCGGCATGCAGCAACGGATGTGGGCAGCACAATGTATGCTGTCCGTATCTTTTGCAGCCCCATTGAAATGAATGGGTCCGCACTTTTGATCAGGAATCAGTCGTTTGTTCCCAATGACTGCCAAGTCGTTCAAGCAAAGTAGAGCTTCATTTCCACGCAGCAGTCATCTCCATCATCAACCTCCTCATAAAGTACCATTTTTAAATATCCTCTGTTTGCAGGATCTTAGGGCCCTTTTTCATGGCCTGACAATTATCAGGGATGAATGTTTGTACAAATGCTCATTCCTATTTACTGCCCTGTGTAAAGGTGCCACCAATCACCCAACTAGGATTACAAAAAAAAAAAAAAACATTGCGGAGATTGCACCAAAAACAATGACCTACATGCTTTGCATCAAATTTAATAACTGTATTAGATACTTTTTTTTAATACTTTTTGCAACTTTGCTGATAAGGGGAGCTTGGTCTGGTGGAAAGGGGTCATGGCTTTGAGAGAAAGGGACATGACCTAAAATGCCACAGTTTGTGCAAAACAATGCACCAGAAATTTTACACATTTTTGAATGTAAACTAAGCCAACAAATATGGGGTTTAAACTTAGATTAGGCAGTCTAAAGATGCTCCAGATATATCATCCAGTATAGTGATAAATCTGGTGCAGTTTAAGACTGAGGGCTGTATTACACTGGCAGAGGGTTGGCCAAATCATCGCTAACAAGGGTTTGTAGGAACGCTCTACCGGTGTAAAGGTGCCTTCGATTACCTGATGAATTAGCATTGGATAATCACATATTTTATGCAGTCACAAAAATCCTTTGCCGGCAGCAGGTCGATTTTCACGCACGGTTGCTAGGAGACGATCGGGATGGAGACCCGATCATTATTATTTTCCCTTATAACATGGTTATAAGGGAAAATAATAGCATTCTGAATACAGAATACATAGTAAAATAGCGCTGGAGGGGTTAAAAAAATAAATAAAAAATTTAACTCGCCTTAATCCACTTGCTTGCGCTGCCCGGCATCTCCTTCTGTCTCCTTTGCTGAACAGGACCTGTGGTGACGTCACTTCGGTCATCACATGATCCATCACCATGGTAAAAGATCATGTGATGGATCATGTGATGACCAGAGTGACGTCACCACAGGTCCTGTTCAGCAAAGGGGACAGAAGGAGATGCCGGGCAGTGCAAGCAAGTGGATTAAGGTGAGTTAAATTATTATTATTATTTTTTAACCCCTCCAGCGCTATTTTACTATGCATTCTGTATTCAGAATGCTATTATTTTCCCTTATAACCATGTTATAAGGGAAAATAATAATGATCGGGTCTCCATCCCGATCGTCTCCTAGCAACCGTGCGTGAAAATCGCACCGCATCCGCACTTGCTTGCGGATGCTTGCGATTTTCACGCAACCCTATTCACTTCTATGGGGCCTGCATTGCGTGAAAAACGCTGAATATAGAGCATGCTGCGATTTTCATGCAACGCACAAGTGATGCGTGAAAATCACTGCTCATGTGAACAGCCCCATAGAAGTGAATGGGTCGGTATTCAGTGCGGGTGCAATGCGTTCAACTCACGCATCGTATCCGCGCGGAATACTCGCCCGTGTGAAAGGGGCCTAAGGGTCTCATTTATTAAAACTGTCTAACAGTAAAGCTGACCTTTTGGAGTTTGAAGTATGTTGGCTACTGTTTGCTATTGTACAAGATGTTTTTCATTATACATTTATAAAAAATATATGTTTTATGGAAGTGCTGGAGAAGTGGATGTATTTTTCTGCAAGTTCTCTAAAAGCCTGTTTCCAATCCAGTTTCTAGGAAGTTACAGTCACTGGAGCATACTTTAAATAAACTGGGTAATGCAAATATCATAAAGATTGCATGGTACTAGCTAGGTGACTTTTGGAATGCACTGACTCTTCTTTGGTTGTTTTTTATTTGGGCAACTAAAATTCTCTCAATTCTTTATTTTATTTCTTTACAGAACAAGCAACAAAATGCATCACATACTTCTCCATGTCCTAGATTTATTGCTCATATGGCAACATCTCCCGATGAGCAACACCACTGTAAGATTGCTAGTAACAAGTCTGCTGGACATCCAAAGAATGGGAGAAACCTACATGGGAAACTGTTATCCTGCACAAACAGTCAATCAAACACTCCAGGTAACAGGCTGTTTTTTTTTTTTAACCTATAAGGAGTAATTGCTTAGACATCTTTAGTGCCTGTGCTTTCCCTTTCCGCTATTGAGATCCATCATAGTATCTCTATAGCAGGGAAAACACTTCAGTTTTGTCCCCATTCATTGTCAATGGGGACAAAACTGAACTGAAGGGAACGGAGTACACAGAATGCATTCTGTTCTGTTTCATTGCGTTCCCAATGCGTCCTGGGATGCGGAGCAAGACGTATCCGTCATGATTATTTTAGAGATAATACAACCGGATCCGTTAATAATGGATGCAGACGGTTGTATTATCATGACAGAAGTGTTTTTGCAGATCCATGACGGATCCAGCAAAAAGGCAGATGTGAAAGTAGCCTTACTTAGATTTCCTCTGGTTGTTTGTAATCTTTTATCTCATTTGACTCTTCTGGTGGCTTTTTTATGATGTCTTGGAGATGGTTTCCAGACTACAAAAATGGTCACTTTTTCAGTCAGTGGGGCAAATTTACAAATCCTGTTTAAAATGTGGGCACTTGTTTGGTACCAATTATAGTTGTTCTTGCCTTCTATGTAGTTATTCTGCTCTGCTCTAAAACTACCTGTTTGGTCTCTAAAGGTGGATTTACACATTGTAATAATTGGGCAGATTATCGGGAACAAATGTTCCTGCGAACACTTATTCCCGACAATCTGCTCATGTATATGTGCCGCCGATCAGTCAATGAATGAGCGAAACGCTCGTTCGTCATGTGATCCTGTTGTTCATGCATGCACCTTAATTTCTGGACAGCAGATTGTGCTGTCTAAATAGTGATATGTTGCCCAGAAATAATGCAGCTGTATGAAAATGCCAATCTGCTACTCACTCACCGTAATCGGCGGCGCAGGGAGCAGTCCGACAGTCACTGCGCCTGCGCCGAATACAGAAGCACACTGCGCATGCGCGAGAATTCGGTTGAGATGGAGAGAAGTAGGCTGTCAATCTAGAGGAGAGGGGCAGGCTGGAGCACGCTGGGCGGCAGAAATAGTGAGTAGACGGAGCCTCTAGGTGCTGAGAAGACGCCCCATATCAATAAAACTACGTTTTTAAGGGTAACCGCTCCAGACAAAGGTAATACATGAACATGGTTAGGTACAGCAGACACTAGCAGATCGCTAGTTTCAGACAGGAAACCCTTTAAGACAGGAACCCACACTAAATACTACCTCCACTGGTACCATACTGGCCTCCATTAAATTCAGGGAATGCAGGTTCCACATGTATGCTGAGCCCACTCTGTATTTTACCTCTCTTTGTGCCAAATGGCCTCCAATAAATGCAGGGAGAGAAGGCTACAGCTTTAGGCTGAGTTCACACGAACGTGTGTGACCCGTGCCCATGCTGCGGCCCGCAATGCACGATCGCCGGCCGTAGGTCAGCCGCATCGAATCACGGACCCATTCACTTTAATGGGTCCGCGATCTGCCCGTTCCGCAAAAAGATAGAACATGTTCTATCTTTTTGCGGAACGGAAGTACAGGACGCAACCCCACGGAAGCACTCCGTAGTGCTTCCAAGGGGTCTCGTTCCGTGCGGCCGTTCCGCAATTCCGGATTTGCGGACCCATTGAAGCGAATGGGCCCGCATCCGTGATGCGGAATGCACACGGAACTGTGGCCTTGTATTGCGCCCGCAATTTGCGGGCCGCAATACGGCCATGGATCACACATGTTCGTGTGAACTAGGCCTTACACTTGCACTAATTAAAATCAGCCTGTGGGACAGACAGGTTAGTTAGGGTTGCATGACCAATGAAGTCAGCCACACCTCCAATGCAGACTGCAAAAAAATAAATGGGGGTTAAGCCTCATGCAGACGTCCGTGAAACACGGTCCGTGAGATACCGGACTGGCATTGCAGGAGCGCACGGAGTCATAGCAAACAATGACGCTGTGCGCTCCTGCAATGGCAGTCCGGTATCTCACGGACCGTGTTCCACGAATGTCTGCATGAGGCTTTAGTCAGCACATCCCAGTGCGCAGGTGCAGGTCTCCATGGCTGAAAGTGCAAAAGCAAACACAATGCAACAGCACTCTGCAAACACAAATAATCAAGTAAAAAAAAAATTATAATAATCTCTCCTGCTCCGGACTGCGCCACCACTTTGCAGCTCTGCACTGTGACCTGATGTCGCACAGCATCACATCATAATGGACGCATACATGCACGATGCCTAAGTCCTGACCTTTTACACCTCCTGACTCTGTAAGGCATTTCATATCATTACATTGTGCTGAATGAGCAAAATGGTGCTTTAAACTGAAGCTGTATACACTTAAATGGAAAATTTACTGGAAATGCACTTTCTTGCCTCTTGTTCATAAGACCAGCTATACAATCACCTAAAGAATTATTAGGAACACCATACTAATATGGTGTTGGACCCCCTTTTGCCTTCAGAACTGCCTTAATTCTACGTGGCATTGATTCAACAAGGTGCTGATAGCATTCTTTAGAAATGTTGGCCCATATTGATAGGATAGCATCTTGCAGTTGATGGAGATTTGAGGGATGCACATCCAGGGCACGAAGCTCCCGTTCCACCACATCCCAAAGATGCTCTATTGGGTTGAGATCTGGTGACTGTGGGGGCCATTTTAGTACAGTGAACTCATTGTCATGTTCAAGAAACCAATTTGAAATGATTTGAGCTTTGTGACATGGTGCATTATCCTGCTGGAAGTAGCCATCAGAGGATGGATACATGTTCTCATTCTGTTTACACAAAATTCAGACTCTACCATTTGAATGTCTCAACAGAAATCGAGACTCATCAGACCAGGCAACATTTTTCCAGTCTTCAACAGTCCAATTTTGGTCAGCTCGTGCAAATTGTAGCCTCTTTTTCCTATTTGTAGTGGAGTTGAGTGGTACCCGGTGGGGTCTTCTGCTGTTGTAGCCCATCCGCCTCAAGGTTGTGCGTGTTGTGGCTTCACAAATGCTTTGCTGCAGACCTCGGTTGTAACGAGTGGTTATTTCAGTCAACGTTGCTCTTCTATCAGCTTGAATCAGTCGGCCCATTCTCCTCTGACCTCTAGCATCCACAAGGCATTTTCGCCCACAGGACTGCCGCATACTGGATGTTTTTCCCTTTTCACACCATTCTTTGTAAACCCTAGAAATGGTTGTGCGTGAAAATCCCAGTAACTGAGCAGATTGTAAAATACTCAGACCGGCCCGTCTGGCACCAACAACCATGCCACGCTCAAAATTGCTTAAATCACCTTTCTTTCCCATTCTGACATTCAGTTTGGAGTTCAGGAGATTGTCTTGACCAGGACCACAACCCTAAATGCATTGAAGCAACTGCCATGTGATTGGTTGACTAGATAATTGCATTAATGAGAAATAGAACAGGTGTTCCTAATAATTCTTTAGGTGAGTGTATATTGTGCGATGTATAGTGGAATACATATTGGCTCAGATTTTCTATTAACTCTGTGTCTTAATTTTGTCTTAAATTTTTGTGGATTTTGACCCAAAACAATGCATTTCATGTGTTGTTGTTGTTGTTTTTTTTTGGCCATGTTTGGCTTTGGCTGGAAAGGGTGTAGCTTAGCAGGAAAGAGAAATGTCTAAGAGGGAAAGAGCAAGGACCTGAGATGTAACTTTTGCACCAAAGTGTGACAAAACAAAATAAAAATAACTAAGACAATTGAAAGCTTTTAGACATGCAATTTATAGATGTGCTAGTTTTAACATACAACCTGAGCCACTGTAATAAGGCTACTTTCACACTTGTGGCAGAGTGATCCGGCAAGCAGTTCCGTCGCGTATGCCAACTGATGGCATCTGTAAGACTGATCAGGATCCTGATCAGTCTTAAAAATGCCTGATCAGTCAGAAAAATGCATTGAAATGCTGGATCCGTCTTTCCGGTGTCATCCGGCAAAACGGATCCGGCATTTATTACATAATACATTCCTATGGGAAAAAATGCATTCAGGCAAGTTTTTAGTTTTTTTGGCCAGAGAGAAAACCGTAGCATGCTGCGGTTTTAGCTTTTGCCTGATCAGTCAAAAAGACTGAACTGAAGACATCCTGATGCATCCTGAACGGATTGCTCTCCATTCAGAATGCATTAAGATATGCCTGATCAGTTCTTTTCCGGCATTGAGCCCTTTTGATAGAACTCAGTGCCGGAAAAGAAAAACTTAAGTGTGGAAGTACCCTTATTCTGTTGCATTTAAAGAGTCCCTCTGTGGCTGTCTACCCTGTCTAACTCATAGTAAATCTAGGCCACTGTGTGTGCAACTATTTCTCTCCAAAAAGACTACACAATAGGTATCACAATGTTTGTTAATGCAAAGGCATTCTCCAGTCCGACTCATTAATACACATATTGATAGAGCCCGGTAGAGGCATGAACATTTTACTGGAGTAGGGTCAAAAACTAATTATTCGCCATATGGTCGCTGCCTCCACAACCATTGTGCAAGACAGAAAAAAAGGAAGTCCCCTAGCTGATTTCTTTGGGCAGTTTGCTCAGTGATGACTCTCTTGACACATGCCATTCATTGGCTTTCTGAACAACAGATGGGCTAAGACTGGGAACTAAGGGAAAAGCATGGCAGAACCCTGATACCAGCTTGGGCCTTTTATCCCTCAGAATGACTTTAAGTCACATGGTCCAAGAACATAACAAGTGGGGAATTGTACTCTCAGGATTTCCTAGCTTTTCAAATAGGCGAGACGTAATTTTGACTGCCTTTTCGTATTTTGTTTATTAAAAGGATCAGGACTGTGGATGAAAGAGATTACTTGATTGTAGTGCGGGCAGTTCTCTGCCAGTGACACTCTTTTCATTGTAAGCAGGGAGAAGTTAGTTGGCAGTTTGACGGATAACAATATAGCTGGCCTCCAAATTAAAACTTAAACTCGTTTTCTTTCCCTTTCACTTGTAAATTTTCTTCATACACGTCCAAAGGGGAAAATACTAGGATTTTGTGTATTCAAACATTAAGAAGCCTTAAATCTGTGCCTTTCTTTACTAGACATAGGAGTCAACTATAATTAGAGGCACGGATTATTAAATAATTCATGTTCCTGGCTTTTTACATCATTTATGTAATTCATAAAGTAAAGAAATACACAAAGCATTGCACATATATCGTATATGTGCAAGACAGAAGTCGCTACGCATAACGAAACAGCATTTTCTCTCGGTATTAAATTTAAAATGTATTTTGGAAAAATATATAATCATAGGATTTTGTAAGCTATTATAAATAATAACCATTTATGATTTTATTTATAGCATCAAAATATTATATAGCACCATACTGCACCAGTGCTCTCACATTTGTCTCAGATCCATTCCCTGTCTCATGGGCAAATTCATGTATGTCAGATTCTGTTTCATATGAAGACAGTTAATAGTGGTGAGCTAATTTCTTGAAATTTGATTTAGATTAGATTAAATTGGACTGGAATAGAAAGTGCTCCAATGGCCCTGAAAAGTTGTGGATGACATTCTGGGGCCTACTAGGATCATATCCAACTTATTTCAAGCTCTTTAACTCCAAACCAGCATTAAGAATTTCTTAAAATGACAGTGACATACAGTATATGGCTAAAGAAAAATGCATGGCTGGTGATAAGAAACAGATTCTTTAAAAACAAACTGCACTGTAGGATTTTTTTATGTTAAAAAAAATGGTCCAAAAGATTCTCCTTTTTGGTGACAAATGCCTGGGGCAATGGCGGATTATAATAGGGGCGTTTGGGTCGGCCGGCCCGGGTCAGGCATTGCCTGGGGAGCTCAACTAAGCCTGAGGCCTATGTGGTAGTAAAATCCCGGCGCAGGCGTACGTAATGACGTCATCACGCTCCATGACATCATCGCGTGCCTGTGCTGGGGAGCAGGGCTTTGCTGAATGGGCGCCTGCCTTACCATCACGGACACAGGTAAGTATTAGCCTTTTTTTTTCTTGTGTGAGTGTGCCAACTTTGGCGGGCAGAGGAGGTCATATTACTGCAGGGACAGTGGGGGCAAATGATTACATGGGGCAAATTATTTAATGTAGGGCAGTGTGGGCGAAAATTACTTAATGGGGCAGTGTGGACGCAAATTACTTAATGGGGCAGTGTAACGGATCTCCTGGCACCCCGACCGGGTACCTCCATTGATAGTGCTCCTAGTGCTTTCCGAGGACTCCAAGCACTCCACTTGACACCGTACGCACTGCAGACCCCACGAACCGCCGAAGCTTGGTTGAGGTCTCACCGTCTCCTACCCACCCTGGACCTACGACAAGGCTCCAGGCTCCAGTGGGTGAACCTCTCCTAAAACCAGAGAGCAGGAACAGCTCTTAAAAGAGCTAGTAGTTATAGCCAGGGGAGTATAGCAAATCTTCAGCGTATAGCAATCCCCCAGTGTTGATCAGTTACCCAAACATCAGCCTCAACATGATGAAGGATAAAACAGGAACACTTTATTGAGGGCTAACCGCCTGTATTTATGCAGGTCCCCATCTGGTGGACACGCCCCTAGGGGACCAGAATGAAGACTGTGACACAGGACAGATATGCAGCACTGCAGGATACACAGACACAATACATCCCCACAATGCATCATGGTTTCCTCCTCTCTGCCCTGGAGACACCCGAGGAGTAATCCAATTATCTCTCAAGACAAAGGGAAATCGCCAATACACATGTGGGGACAACAGAACAGAAATCACCACCCAAACACACAATGTCACACCCCCACAGCAAACACAGACATTTAACATATTCCCAGATAGCTCAAGTCTGAGTGCATATCATTAGGTGAATGGCACTCAGAATACACAAATACAATAAAATTAGCTATCTGGGTACCCTCACATAACATACAATACAATTGCAAAGACAGATTTAAGCTGTCTGCTCATTCAAAGTTAGTATGGGCCATAATCCTGAGGCAAGAGGCTGGTAGCCAGGCCCCTCCGAAACCCAGTGGCGAGGTTGGTTTCGCCACACATCTCCCCCTCCCAGGGAAGACTAACCAGATACCTGACCTCACGGTCAGTACCTGAGTTAGTCTGGCAGTCCACCCACAACCCAATACTGGACCTGTTAAATTTTGGGGCCTGGCTCTGTTCTGTATGTCCCCAGCTGTTGAGGGGGCATCTGCCACTCCTTGCCTCCTTGCTGCTCTCCAGCTTGGAGTTGTAGGCACTTGGTGGGCAGAGGCCAACTGCGCTCTGCCCCGATGCCAGCTCTTCCGCTGGGGTAGCCCGTGGAAAGTCCAGCTCTGGAGAAGAGGATAGGGGAGGGCAGAGGCCGACTGCAATCTGCCCAGATGCCCCCGCCTCCGCTGGGGTAGCCTGTGGAAAGTCAGCCTCTGGAGAAGAGGATAGAGGAGGGCAGAGGCCAACTGCGCTCTGCCCAGATGCCAGCTCTTCCGCTGGGGTAGCCTGTGGGATGTCCAGCTCTGGAGAAGAGGATAGGGGAGGGCAGAGGCTGACTGCGCTCTGCCCAGATGCCAGCTCTTCTGCTGGGGTAGCCTGTGGGGAGTCAGGCTCTGGATAAGAGGATAGAGGAGGGCAGAGGCTGACTGCGCTCTGCCCAGATTCCAGCTCTTCTGCTGGGGTAGCCTGTGGGGAGTCAGGCTCTGGATAAGAGGATAGGGGAGGGCAGAGGTTAACTGCGCTCTGCCCAGATGCCAGCTCTTCCGCTGGGGTAGCCTGTGGGATGTCCGGCTCTGGAGAAGATAGGGGAGGGCAGAGGTTGACTGCGCTCTGCCCAGATGCCAGCTCTTCTACTGGGATGTGGTCAGGGAATCCTATCCCCAGGACCTTGTTGCAGATCGGCTGTGGAGAGGAGGAATCGCTTACCTCCTCCTCCTGGCATTCCTTCAGGGTTGGTGGGGGATCTGAACCGGCCGTCCAGCATCTCTGTAGGGCCGGTGGAGAGACCTCGGTCCCATCTCCACCTGCCATCGGGAGGTCTTCCCAGAACCAGTCGATGAAGTTCCCTACTTTGGGAGTTGGTAGGGAAGCAGGGGGTATCGCCAGCAAGTCTTCCCAGTTGCAGGAGGGCAAATCTGGCTCTGCTTGTCGAGTAGGTTGGGGATGAATGGAGCTGAGCAGGTGTTGGTAGGTCTGCTCCAGCTCCCACTCCCTTGTTACCAGGTGGGTCATGTCTTTGCTCACCTCCCTTCCGTCAGCATAAACATGCATGCCCATCCGATAGTCGTAGATATCCCAAAACCTAGACTCCTTCGTGCTGCCAAGATCAATGTCCTCCTCCAAGGCATCCCATAGTAACCCCGGTCCATCAAACTCCTCACCCTCGGGTCTGTCGTGCTCAGCTATCCAGGGGGAATGTTGAATGACATGCCACCTTAGGGCCTGGTAAGCGTCCTCTAGCCAAAGCTCCTTACATACCAGGTTCTGGAGCTCTGTTACCCAGTCATCCAGGGGCTGCTCTCCCAAGAGACCCATCCGCATCGCCACACGCTTCTGTAGCCGCTGCTCATAACTGGGGAGACTCTCACCTCGCCGCCGCTGGGCATTTTCCAGGGCATCATACCAGACTTCCTTTCTGTCTGCATTCCTGTAGTCTGTGACTGCCTCCTCCTCCTCGTCATAGAACGCTGTCCGAAGACTAGCCGATTCCATCCTGCTGTAGCCAGGGGCGCTGTACGGATACTAGCGTTGCCCTCAATTTAGTAAATCTACGAACGGTGTCTCCGAGCTGCTTCTCCTCACACTAGGACGCCATCCCACTGCTTGCCACCAAATGTAACGGATCTCCTGGCACCCCGACTGGGTACCTCCGTTGATAGTGCTCCTAGTGCTTTCCGAGGACTCCAAGCACTCCACTTGACACCGTACGCACTGTAGACCCCACGAACCGCCGAAGCTTGGTTGAGGTCTCACCATCTCCTACCCACCCTGGACCTACGACAAGGCTCCAGGCTCCAGTGGGTGAACCTCTCCTAAAACCAGAGAGCAGGAACAGCTCTTAAAAGAGCTAGTAGTTATAGCCAGGGGAGTATAGCAAATCTTCAGCGTATAGCAATGCCCCAGTGTTGATCAGTTACCCAAACATCAGCCTCAACATGATGAAGGATAAAACAGGAACACTTTATTGAGGGCTACCCGCCAGTATTTATGCAGGTCCCCATCTGGTGGACACGCCCCTAGGGGACCAGAATGAAGACTGTGACACAGGACAGATATGCAGCACTGCAGGATACACAGACACAATACATCCCCACAATGCATCATGGTTTCCTCCTCTCTGCCCTGGAGACACCCGAGGAGTAATCCAATTATCTCTCAAGACAAAGGGAAATTGCCAATACACATGTGGGGACAACAGAACAAAAATCACCACCCAAACACACAATGTCACACCCCCACAGCAAACACAGACATTTAACATATTCCCAGATAGCTCAAGTCTGAGTGCATATCATTAGGTGAATGGCACTCAGAATACACAAATACAATAAAATTAGCTATCTGGGTACCCTCACATAACATACAATACAATTGCAAAGACAGATTTAAGCTGTGCGGCCGGTCTGTCTGCTCATTCAAAGTTAGTATGGGCCATAATCCTGAGGCAAGAGGCTGGTAGCCAGGCCCCTCCGAAACCCAGTGGCGAGGTTGGTTTCGCCACAGGCAGTGTGGGGGCAAATTACTTAATGGGGGCAGTGTGGGGGTCAAATTACTTTGTAGGGGCAGTGTGGGGGCAAACTATTACATGGGAGGCAGTGTGGGGGAAATTACTATATGGGGCAGTGTGGGAGAAATTACTTTATGGGGCAATGTGGGGGAAATTACTTTATGGGGGTAATGTGGTGGAAATTACTATATGGGGCAGTGTGGGAGAAATTACTATCTGGGGGCAGTGTGGGGGGAAATTACTATGTGGGGGTAGTGTGGGAAAAATTACTATATGGGGCAGTGTGGAGGAAATTACTATATGGGGGTAGTGTGGGGGAAATTACTATGTGGGGGAAATTACTATGTGGGGGCAATGTGTGGAAAATTACTATATGGGGGCAGTGTGGGGGAAATTACTATGTGGGGCAGTGTGGGGGAAATTACTATATGGGGCCAGTGTGGAGGAAATTACTATATGGGGGCAGTGTGGGGGAAATTACTATGTGGGGGCAATGTGTGGAAAATTACTATATAGGGGCAGTGTGGGGGAAATTACTATGTGGGGCAGTGTGGGGGAAATTACTATATGGGGCAGTGTGGGGGAAATTACTATGTGGGGCAGTGTGGGGGAAATTACTATATGGGGGCAGTGTGGGGGAAATTACTATATGGGGGCAGTGTGGGGGAAATTACTATATGGGGCAATGTGGGGAAAATTACCATATGGGGCAATGTGGGGAAAATTACTATATGGGGGCAGTGTGGGGGAAATTACTATGTGGGGCAGTGTGGGGGAAATTACTATATGGGGCAGTGTGGGGGAAATTACTATGTGGGGCAGTGTGGGGGAAATTACTATATGGGGCAGTGTGGGGGAAATTACTATATGGGGCAGTGTGGGGGAAATTATTATATGGGGGCAGTGTGGGGGAAATTACTATGTGGGGCAGTGTCGGGGAAATTACTATATGGGGGCAGTGTGGGGGAAATTACTATGTGGGGCAGTGTGGGGAAAATTACTATATGGGGCAGTGTGGGGAAAATTTCTATATGGGGCAATGTGGGGAAAATTACTATATGGGGCAATGTGGGGAAAATTACTATATGGGGCAATGTGGGGAAAATTACTATATGGGGCAATGTAGGGAAAATTACTATATGGGGCAGTGTGGGGGAAATTACTATGTGAGGCAGTGTGGGGGAAATTACTGTATTGGGGCAGTATGGGGGAAATTACTATGTGGTGTCAGTGTGGGGGACGTTACTATTGGGGAGGCACTGTAGGGGCATTTCTGTTACAGGACATATTAGGGGACATTATTTTTGGGGACACTATACAGGCATTATTACCTGGAGCACAATATAGGGTGTTATTATTACTGGGGGGCACTCTAGGGGGCATTATAATTGCTGTAGACACTATAGGGATCTTTGGGATAGTTTATCAGACTGGTGTAAAATAGAACTGGGTTAGTTGTCCATAGCAAGCAATCAGATCTCACCTTTCATTTCTGACAGCTACTTTGGAAAATGAAAGTTGGAATCTGATTGGTTGCTATGGGCAACTAAGACAGTTCTGCTTTACTCCAGTTTGATAAATGACCCCAATTATGTCTACTGGAGTCACTATTTTTTCAGCAGTATAGTCCACATTGGGGAGCACAGTGGGCACAGTATTGGGAGTGGCAGCAGGATGACATTGTTGGGACACCAGGATGGGGAAGTTGATGGAGAAATATAACGTGTCTGTGTAACAAACGAGATGAGATGCGGCTGAAAGAATTTGTCATGGTGGACTGGGTTTAGACGCAGGAGAAGAGGAAAGAGAAGGACTACATGACAGGAGATGTCCCTGTATGTAAGAGGTATGTGGTGCTGTCTGTATTCTCTTTCATGTCTTTTATAATCATATCTATTTTAAATTTGGCAAATTTGTAACAGCCCAGATAAATTTCTGTGTACAGATAACGTAGTAGATGTTCCCTGCAGTCCTATGTAACACTGCACATAACACAATAATTCACTGTGTTATGTGGGGTGTTACATAGGACTGCAGGTAACATCTATGACATCTGTACACAGAGAGTTAGGAAATTGGTGGGGGTCTGACTCCTGGCACCCCCGACAATCAGCTGTTTGAGGAGACTGCAATGTTCCAGTGAGCGCCGCAGCCTCTTTGCTCCTTACCAAGCACAGCTCTGTCCATTTGATAGCACTGCGCTTGGTATTGCAGCTCAGACCCAATCACTCAGATAAGACAGAGCTACACCAAGACCATGTGAACGATGAATGCAGTGGCGTAGGGATCGCCATAGCAACCATAGCAGTGGCTATGGGGCCCTACGCCACTGGGGGCCCGTCCAGGCCGCCTTCTGTTGATTTTTATTTATTTTTTTATTTATTTAGACACACACTACACACAGGCAGCCAGGCCCGAGCCGCGGACCGCGGGCCTGGCTGGGGAGAAGAGAAGGAGTCAGTAGGCGGTGGAGGGGGCCGGAACGGGGGGCATACCTGAGGGACGGAGACGGAGCCAGGCACCAGCGGCCGCAGCGCAGGAAATTGGAATGGAATCCTAAGTTCTGGAATCCATTGTGAGCTGCCTGCAGGGCAGGCTAGGGGAGGGCCGAGGGCGGGCGCCAGGCACAATTAGTGGGCGGTCCGTCCGTGGCCCAGGCCGGCTCGGGCCTGGCTGGGGAGTGGGGAGGAGTCAGGAGCAGTACCAATGCCAGCAGTAGATAAGGAGGTAGATAAGTAGATAAGTAGATGCCAGCAGTGATAAGGAGGGGCACACTCTTTTGGGGGGCACACTCTAGTTCTGGGATTCCCCCCCCATTATATGACAGACTAAGGGTACTTTTACACTTGCAGCAGGACGGATCCGGCAGGCTGTTCAGCCTGTCGGATCCGTCCTGCCGCTATTTTGCTGGACCGCTGCTCCGTCCCCATTGACTATAATGCGCGGTGAGAGGCCACCCGACGAAAAAGTCTGTACTTTTCGGCCGCCAGCCTTTCACCGCACACTGCCGCGCTGCACCGGAGCTCTGTCCCCGTTCCCATTATAGTCAATGGGGATGGAGTGGCGGCAAGGCGAAATAGCGGCAGGACGGATCCAACAGGCTGAACAGCCTGTCGGATCCGTCCTGCCGCAAGTGTGAAACTACCCTAAGTTCTGCTCCTTATTGAAGGTTGCTGTACTCGCAGTAGATGGTTCCACTGTGGGCGAGCTCAGGGCTGGTGGTCTGGTGGTGGCAGAGGCACTACTGTGGCAGGCACCAGGCTAGTCTGGACTGGGAGTCTGATGGGACTGACTTGTAAAAGTTAGATGAGAGAGAAAAGTCTGAGTGCACTCAGACTTTTCTCTCTCATCTAACTGAAGACGCATAGTAAGGCCTCATTCACACGTCCGTAAGTGTTTTGCGGATCCACGGGCCCGTGGATCCGCAAAACACTGACATCAGTAATGTGCGATCCGTAATTTGCGGACCGCACATTGCCAACACTGCATAGAATATGCCTACTTTTGTCCGCAGTTGCGGACAAGAGTAGGACATGTTCTATATTGTTTTTATACTTATTTGTTTTTCCTATGACTTTTCTATGCTCATGGCAGTGGGACATCTAGGATGGGTGTTTGGGTGGGAGCTCTGGAAGGGGTGGTGGGAGGCCCGATAGATATGTGGGGGCTGGGGGGGGCCCATAAATTTTTTTTGCTATGGGGCTCATGCATTTCTAGCTACGCCCCTGGATGAATGTGATGTCATATGGCCTAGGAAGAGACTCTGGCGCTCACAAAGCACCGCAGTCTCTTCATAGAGAAAAAAAATGTAATCCACCCCTGGCCTGGGGTCATGTGATCCTCCATCTTCATCTTTCCTGTCTTCGGATATGAAAAAATGGATGATGCCATTTTGAGAAATTCGACCTAATCAAATAGCCAAAAATTTGGATTTGAAATAACCCTAATATTTTGAAAATTCTATTTGATTAGATTAGATTAGATTATTTTTGGTAGTTAACCCATTAATATCTTTTTACAGACCCTATCAAATTCAGGACTTCAGTCCTGTGAAGCTGCAATACCCACCATTGTGATGCCTATGTTGTCATTTTTAATGCTGACTACACAAAAAAATATCATCTACAGGCAGAGTGTAATGCAGTTACATATCTCCCACCACTTGAAGAAATGTGGGAGATGATGTGAACCGTGTAGCACACTCCTGTACATAGTAAAGCAGCATCTGGTGTGTTACCTTTAGAATAGCATATATACTGTATTACAATTATTATTGACCTACATATTTTTGAGTATATACCACAGAAACTTGCTTAAAGGGGTTTTCCTGGAATAATTAGCTATTAACTGAAGGCCCCTAGTCTGAATCACTTACTGAAAGATTCATACTCACCTACTCCTTTAAATGCCATCTTCCAGACCCCAGCTTGTTTTCTTCTGGTTGGGGCATGGCTATGGTCATTTGTCCTGCTGCAGCCAATGAATAGCTTCAACTGTGATGTTTGCACATGTCTATGGCTTCAGCAGCACAGGTGACTACTTCCATGCCCGAGGGAAGCAAACCTGGGGACTGGAACATGTAAGAACGGGAGCCAGCATGCAGTACTGGAGAGGCAGGGAGCAGGTACAGTAAGTATCAATCTTTCAGTAGGCAATGCAGGATAGGGGCCTTCACATAATCGCTAATTATTCCTGGAAAACGGAAAGCTAGTGAGTATGGTCAGGTTTAGTCCCTCAAGGTGCTGTGACCGCGACCTGACAGTTAGTAGAAACCCAACCCTGTGGGATTTCTGCTCAATGTTATTCATTGTCCTTAGATGTACTGTAATTGGCAGTGTGACATTTATGATCTAAATGTTGCATGGCAAATAGTTGTTGTGTTCTCCTAACATTACAGTATGCCTCAGATAACATGCCCCCTTGTGTGCCTTAACCCAAAGGCATGTCCCTATAAGTGCTTACAGGAACATTATGATCATGGTCACAGGGGGTGCGAACAGACCAGGTGAAAAGCGTGGCCCATCTCAAACTCCAGACAAGTGGACAAGTATTCTTTTAAACTGTATCTGCATCCTCAGGACAAGAGTAGCACTGTTTCTGGAAAGGGAGAGGGGGCAAATCCTAATTGACAGAAGGCAGGGCCAATACGAGTAGGCAGCGCCAACAGAAGTAGGCAGGGGTCAGCGATATCTTAGTACAGCACAAAATGCCACCCCAGCATAACCAAATACCACAGTGCAGCACAAAATACTGCTGCCTTTGCTGCCATATTTATCTGTATCACTGTCCTGAGGACAACTACACATTTGAATTCAGGAGGGCACCTGTGGCCGCCGGCAAGGTGCATAAGCACTAGTGTTGAGCGCGAATATTCGGCACTTCAAGAATTCGCGAATATTTAGAATATAGTGCTATATATTCGTTATGACGAATATTCGTATATATTATTTTTTAACACAGTACACATCAGGTGATCATCCCTCCCTTCTTCTAGCTTGTGGGCCAATGAGAAGGCTTTGTCACAGCTTAGCAACATCCCTAGCAACCAATAGAAAAGTTTCCTACCCCTTACTATATAAAAACCTCCCCAGCAGCTATTTTCTAAAGTTTATTGCAGTTATGAAAGAGACAGCAGTGTCATTGCTGTGCTCTGTGCTTTGTTGTATTACATTAGACAGTTAACTTATATATATAATTCAGATAGTTAGGGGGAGATAGTCAGTGTAGGTTAGATTGATCTATAGTGTAGCTGATAGGTTCTGCTGTCCATACATACATGCTACAGACATAGTGCTGTGATGTCACAAGTTGCACATATTGCAAAAAATATGTGCATCATTTATTGCCGCAAATATATTGGAGCACTCTATCTGCATATAAAGCTATTCCAATGTTCTGCCATGCCAACTATTTTCTCCAGTCTCAGGAAACTTATACCAGCTTGAAAAATGTAGCATAAGTGACCCACGCCTGCATTTCACGCGCATTACGCGAATATTACACTGCCGATTTTTCGCAATCAAGAATATAATCTCGAATTTGCGAATATATGACAAATTTTGACAAATTTTCCTCAAAAATATTTGTGAAATATTCGCGAAAAATCGCGAATTCGAATATTGCCCCTGCCACTCATGACAAATAAGCACCTGATGCCCCTGAGAGCATCAGATCATTATGTACCCTACAGGTTGGGCAGCCCCCTGGGCAACAGCCCACCAGGAAATTTCCCTGTAGGGTCTATGGCCAGTCCGTCCCTGGTTTTGATAGAAGTAGACAACCACAGCCTTGGAGGGCGCGCACCACTATATAGCATCAAGGTAAGGTCATAGGCAAGCGAGTATCCTACCCCTTCCTATTACATGCTAGTTGAGGGGACATACTGATCTGTGACAGAATAGCCTTCTGCACTATTAAGCAAAGATGAATGATTTACTGATGCGTGCTTTCTTGCTGTTACTTGACATTAGTTTCTTATCAAACATCCTTTCATGCAAAGCGTTGGCTCAATCAGCATACATTTGCATATATGTGTGATAGGGGCCCACTCCGCACTCAGATAAAGCCACTGTATTTGAACAAGAGATTTGTACTTTAATTAATATCGGATTGATAACTGAACATATGCAAAAATCGCTTAATCAAACAGAGTTAAAGCTCATTTATCTGCCTCAGATAAGCTTCAGAGGTGCTGTATTTTTAATGCCGGCAATCAGTTTCTTACCCCCGCCAGACAAAATGTCCCGCAGCTTTATTGACTTTTAGTTGTGTCAGCTCAGCTTTAAGAATGTTGTTAAATTTATTAAAATTCTAGTTCAAACTGCTTGTGTTGATCCTGTGATTAAAGCAAATACTTCTTATGATCACACAGATAGTAGACAATGGCATAGTCTGGTACATGGCTTCTTTAGGTTCTAAAGCTGAAAGGGCCTGTTATTATCAGGATTATGGAATTGCGCTGGAATACGGAGCGAAAGTGATTAATCAAAACTTTTGTTCTATCCCTGTGTCAGCAGACATCCCTACGCATATGACAATGGCAGATTTTGACAAAATGTATGCGTTGTTTTTCCTCTCGATATGATGAATGTGCCATATAGATGACCCATATACAAGGCGGCATGTAAATATGCAGGACCTTCTTTTGTTCATATTGAACAATGACTGTCATTAAATAGGACTTGCTTTACCAATATGTCCCCCTGTGAAGATGCAGGGCTGTTCCTGATTGGCCACCAGGACACATCCATGTGCCTTTGATAGCCCTGACATGGAAGATGTATGGTCAAAGTGCTGCACTCAGGACCACTGCTGAGAGGTAAAGAAAACCACAGTGACCCAAACAGACCTGTACTCAAACAATGTCGCACCAACCAAAGACAACATATTGAGAAGAAAAATGCTTGTAAACGGTGTGCGCTGGAAGATGTATTGGCCAGACGGCCAGAGGGCAATCTTTGAACTATTGAAATCTTTAGAAATATTGTATAGTTTAGCAACAATACTTACAAACTCAATTAATCATGCATAGATGGTCATTTTAAATCTTTACATACCGCATCATTTTAATGTTACAATAGAGGTGTCAGATTTGGATAAGTGGCCATTGTACAGGTGCAGAATTGGTGACATCGGGCTTTCCATATACTTTTTTAATGTGATAAAAAGAATGTCATTCCATTGGGAAGCATTGCTGATCGTATATATTGTCCTATACCCCTCCCGCTGCTGGCCTTTGTGTGCTAAACCAGCATTATAAGATAAGTAAGACGGGTCATAGTGGATATAGTATCTACAAGTGAAAACAGTGATCTGAGCTCAGTAGATAAAACAGAATATTAATATATTATCCCTGATGTTTTTTGGGACAGGGATGTGAAAATACAATAGCTCTGTGTCCAGCCTACATGTATGGAGACTGTATGAAAGCAGTGTTCGTATGGGTCTGTATGACTGATTTGTCTTTGGTATGGGTGATGTGATGCCTCCATGCGCACGGCAATGCTATTATTGCATATGGATGTCGTAGAAGAGGTCCTGCACTGTATAAAACTATAGAATACCTTTTACTTTAAAAAGGCAGTATACAAAGGCAGATAGTGCTCTATGCTTCTTTCAATGGTTTTATTTCAGATACCCCCATCCTGACTACTTGGTTACCTCTCCACTAAAATGATTGGGGGTGCTTTAAGGGAAGAACACCCTTGCAGCATGGAAGATTTGTATTCTTCAAAATTCTCAAATCCATGAAGAAATAAAACCTATGTGTGCCTCCATATACATTTGGAAATACAGTGGACTACAGCTCAGCATGGTACTGTATAGTTCTATAATACAACGTGTTCATGGACCCTAAAATTGAGCCCCCTACAGATGATCTTGGTAGACTGCCAGTAACTGTTCTTTACCATTCATACCCTCTAGCTATGTAAAGATCACAAAGTCTCCTCTAGATCTGGTGCCAAATGACAGTTTTCAGATCTTCATGATCTTTTTTTTTCTACTGTTGGACATTATACTGTGTAGATTATATATATGGTGACTGTTGGTCTTTGCCCATCAATGGATTCTGTTAAACTGAACGTTGCAGAATCATCCCCAAAACCTCTGGTGTATTTAAATTTTCCATCTATATGGTAATATGAACATAATACAGCTCTGATATGAAATATAGGATAACACATATTGTTATAGTGACATGACTGGTGGAATAGCATGCAATGTAACATATACATGTATTGAACTATATAATACAAGAGGTTAATGTGAAAACAGTTGTATATCTCTAGCAACGCCCTAATGAAGGAGATCTCTATTTCCTTAGTTTCTTACATTCTACTGCACATTCTCTACAAACCTTATTTACAAGGTGTACTAACCCACCCATAATTTGAATATCTTCACTCAACACAGGATTGTGTGTTGCTTATCAGGTGGCACTCTTTAATTTTATCTGTATATCCTTTAGAAGGTTATTTGCAAAAAGCAGCTGCTTATACAACTCTCAACGTACTTTATAGGATTATATATGACAAGTAGTAGACTACATGTCTTGAGCAAAGATGAATTCACTATAAATTTCTGACACAAATCACACATTTAGACAATGCCTGGAATAATAATGTATATATTGTACACTATAAGATATATAGCATATTTTGTATAACCCACCCAAAAAACAAACAAAAAAACCCCCAATATTTTGCAGGATTTGAGTGAATATAGTATAAAACTTCTCCCTCCAAAATCCTTCAGATCGCTGAAATCCCAACAATCCACAAAGCAACATTTATACAGCCCAATCCTGATCCCTGTAAAGGTGGATCCTGTGGGAAAAATAGTAAGAGCGCGTCGGGGATCAGACGCACTCTTACTTTTCTTCCCGCTCCGAACTCTGGCAGGAATAAGCAGGTTGTAGAGACAGAGTCGGAGCAGGGAGCGCGCCAGTGGCAGGGGCAGACTAGGCATGCGCTGCTCTTATTAGGAAAAGAAGCGCATGTGCAGTTGGAATAAAGCCATGGACGAGCTTTCTCTATAGCTCCTCCATGTCGCGTGCAGCCATGGACGAACTGGCTGCACGCAGAGCGGGGCTCATTATAAAAACATTACCATTCAGATTTTTTTTATAAAGTATATTAGGAAACTCTTTTTTACCCTACCTCCCACTATATAGTGGAAAGTACTTATATAGTGGCCAACCCCTTTAAACAAGGTGGACACCCCAATAACAGTAGAACCAGACAGCTTATTCACTCCAATTTGAGAATCAAGACCTAATAGAATTGCTTATCTATTAAACAAGGGGGACACCCCAATAACAGTAAAATTAGACAGCTTATTCACCCCAATTTGAGAATCAAGGTGCAATAGAATTGCTTATATATTAAACAAGGTGGACACCCCAAGAACAGTAAAATTAGACAGCTTATTACCCCCAATTTGAGAATCAAAGCCTAATAGAATTGGTTATCTATTAACCAAGGAGGACGCTGTTTAATTAAATCTGTGCCCTCCACATTCATTAATGCAAACTGTGCTGTCTTCTATCTATCCCTTCAGCTTCAGATTACAGTTCCTGCACTGTCCCTGCATTCTCCCTGTGCTCTCCCTATGCTCACCCTACAGTATGTAAAAACTCTACCTATGATCTCGCTACCCTGTCCCTGCTCTCTCCCTATCCAATATTTCACAGTTAAAAGACTTTTAGCAACACTATCCCTAGCGCTTGCCACGTCTCTCCCTATGCTCATCTCACAGTGAAATGGCGGAAACTGCGTGGGATGAGGCTTTTAATGGGCTGTGATATCACAGGGCTGCCTAGCTGCTGATTGGCAGTCTGCACGGAACTATGGGTGATCTTGCATTCTTGGGCCTCTTACTTTCACTTTGTAACACGTGTAGCCCCCATTTTAGGAAAAAAATTATTTGCTACAACGAAGCCCGAGGAAATCCGGGTTCATTGCAAATTTAATTTTTCCTAAATTTTGGATCAAATTCCACTTCTAATGCTTCGATTCACTCAACACTACTGATAATATTTTCAATAGCGAAACTACACTGTGTGAAGTGTGTGTTAACTTATAATGGCAACAGAGCAGGTAAATAGAGGCAGTTTTTGCTGCAGTTTATAATGATTTAAGCAACATTTTTCAAAAAGCGCAATTGCTGTTACTATGGTATAAAGTGCATGTATGCACTAGTGGTCGTACTCACGTTTAGGCCTCATGCACACGACTGTATTTTTTCACAGTCCGCAAAACAGGGTTCCGTTGGTCCGTGATCCGTGACCGTTTTTTTGTCCGTGGGTCTTCCTTGATTTTTGGAGGATCCACGGACATGAAAAAACTGTCGTTTTGGTGTCCGCCTGGCCGTGCGGAGCCAAACGGATCCGTCCTGAATTACAATGCAAGTCAATGGGGACGGATCCGTTTGACGTTGACACAATATGGTGCAATTTCAAACGGATCCGTCCCCCATTGACTTTCAATGTAAAGTCAGGAGTTAATATACCATAGGATCAGAGTTTTCTCCAATCCGATTGTATATTTTAACTTGAAGCGTCCCCATCACCATGGGAACACCTCTATGTTAGAATATACCATCGGATTTGAGTTACATCGTGAAACTCAGATCCGACAGTATATTCTAACACAGAGGCGTTCCCATGGTGATGGGGACACTTCAAGTTAGAATATACTGAGAACTGTGTACATGACTGCCCCTTGCTGCCTGGCAGCACCCGATCTCTTACAGGGGGCTGTGATCCGCACAATTAACCCCTCATGTGCTGCACCTGAAGGGGTTAATTGTGCATATCATAGCCCCCTATAAGAGATCAGGGGGGTGCCAGGCAGCAGGGGGCAGACCCCCCTCCCTCCCCAGTTTTAATTTCATTGGTGGCCAGTGCAGCCCCCCCTCCTCCCTCCCTCTATTGTATTATTTTCATTGGTGGCACAGTGTGCGCCCCCCCCCTTCCTCTATTATATTATTTTCATTGGTGGCACAGTGTGCGGCCACCCCCGCCCCCCCCTCCCTCCCTCTATTGTATTATCATTGGTGGCCAGTGTGCGCCCCCCCTCTATTGTATTAATATCATTGGTGGCCAGTGTGCGGCTTCCCCTCTCCCCCGCCCCCCCCCCCCCCGATCATTGGTGGCAGCGGAGAGTTAGAAGCATCATACTTACCTGCGAGCTGTGATGTCTGTGACCGGCCGGGAGCTCCTCCTACTGGTAAGTGACAGGTCTGTGTGGCGCATTGATTAATGATCTGTCACTTACCAGTAGGAGGAGCTCCCGGCCGGTCACAGACAGCGCAGCAGGTAAGTATGATGCTTCTAATATTGCTAAGTAACCATGGCAACCAGGACTGCAGTAGCGTCCTGGTTGCCATGGTTACCGATCGGAGCCCCAGCGATTAAACTGGGACTCCGATCAGAACTCTCCGCTGCCATCAATGATCGGGGAAGGGGGGCCGCACACTGTGCCACCAATGAAAATAATACAATAGAGGGAGGGGGGCCGCACACTGTGCCACCAATGAAAATAATACAATAGAGGGAGGGGGGGCCGCACTGGCCACCAATGAAATTAAAACTGGGGAGGGAGGGGGGTCTGGCCCCTGCTGCCTGGCAGCCCCTGATCTCTTATAGGGGGCTATGATATGCACAATTAACCCTTTAGGTGCAGCACCTGAGGGGTTAATTGTGCGGATCACAGCCCCCTGTAAGAGATCGGGTGCTGCCAGGCAGCAGGGGGCAGTCATGTACACAGTTCTCAGTATATTCTAACTTGAAGCGTCCCCATCACCATGGGAACGCCTCTGTGTTAGAATATACTGTCGGATTTGAGTTTTCACGAAGTGAAAACTCAGCTCTGAAAAAGCTTTCATACAGACGGATCTTCGGATCCGTCTGTGTGAAAGTAGCCTACGGCCACGGATCAAGGACGCGGATGCCAATCTTGTGTGCATCCGTGTTCTTTTACGGACCCATTGACTTGAATGGGTCCGTGAACCGTTGTCCATCCAAAAAATAGGACAGGTCATATTTTTTGGATGGACAGAAAACACGGATCACGGATGCGGCTGCAAAACGGTGCATTTTCCGATTTTTCCACGGACCCGTTGAAAGTCAATAAGTCCGCGAAAAAAAACGGAAAACGGCACAACGGCCACGGATGCACACAACGGTCGTGTGCATGAGGCCTTAGCTGCAGTGTGGTAATGGTGCAGCTTTCTACACCACCAATATGCCCTGTATGATTACACATTTAATATATGCTACTGTCTATAAATGTACTAAATGGCCTATTTTATTTATTTTTTAAGAGGCTAGCATTTCCATTAGGGACAGCTTGTTTGTGAACAGATAAACACAAGTCTTATATAAAATGCATAAGAATAGAGAATGACTTGGTAACCATGAATAATGGAGGCAGAAGCAGAAGGGTGGTTTTACATGGCCTGATTCAAGGCCATGACAGATTTTAAAGAGCCTGTTCAGTGCCCAATGGAAACTGCATGGATGAAAAACCATTACTGATACAATCATTCATCCCCCTTAGGGTACATGCACACGTTCAGGATTCATGTGCGGAGAATCTGCACTGAAATCCGCAGGTGTTTGCAGGCAAATCCGTGGTTGTCAATTTGTGTGGATTTGCATGCGGATTTTACTAAGTGAATGAAGAAAATCCGGTCAGGAAAAATAAAATAAATTGACATGCTGCGGATTTAAAAATCTGCACCGCAGGTCAAAAAAATCCGCACGGAAAAAAAATCTGCATTGTGTGCATTGTAAATTTAAAATTCTCATAGAATACAATGTACATGACCTACGGTGCGGATTTTCCGCACGCAAATCTGATTGTGTGCATTTAGCCTTACAGTTTACGTTGTGTCAGCAGCACATTCCCTATTTACATGGGTAGATGTGCTACTGTTGACTGAGCATTTTTATGCTAGCGTAAAAAAACAAATCAGTTAACAAACGAGCATTTGCTCTTTTATTAGTTGATTGCTGCCCTGTTTGCACTGGCCTCATCATTGACCCATGTAAAAGGGCCTTAGTAATGCAAAAATACCCACTAATTACTATTCCACCAAGTCCCTTACTTGTTTGTTGCTTCTTCCAGCTTACATGAGAGGAAGAAAGAAGCCAACGGCTCAGGTGATTTTACCTAGATGTGGTCTACAGAAAGTTCCCAAGCAGCCTTTACCAAGCATGGCTTCTAGTGATGGTGAGCCTGATGTAACAATAGATGATGGTCTAGCACCAATAACATCTAATGATGCAGTGATCAACACATCGCAAAATGAAGAAGAAAGGAACTCAACACAACTGATTCTGACTCCTGAAATAGCAATCTTTTCAAAATCTAGTGAAACCGAGAATGCCTACACCCAAGAACTTTTGACCAGTAGTGTTCACTCAGGAAAAAATATGGAGTGGTCAAAAACATCATTTCATGAAGTTAACAGCATCTATAAAGAAAAGGAAGACTCAGGTAAAGATAAGAAAAACAGTTACTGCTGAAGGTATAAGGTCATTGGTTGTTACAATCTGTGTTAAATGACAGTGGGAGGGCAACCATAGAATATACTGTAAAGCATAAAACCATGGGTGATAAAATATATGCAAACTCTGAATATTTGAATAACTGGAAATTACATTACGTTATCACAATATGTAAGCCCACCTGCTACGACAAGGCAACCTCAATCAAATGGGCCTAGACCGACAAAATGTACTCAGTATAGGTAGTTACCTGCTGTGGATAGATGGGAGGATTACACCAAGGTGAGGGGATGATACATTGGTGTGTATATTTACGGTATATGCACTGTCTGTATATTTGCCTGTGTCATTTGCTATGATCGTATTTGAGCACTGTGAGGTAGTAATATTTGGCCACTATTATGGTCTCTCTCACAGCATGATATCCCTATATGTATTAGCCATATACAGTATAACTAGCTTCACTGTTTTGATGTTCATGTGGAGCTGCAATACCAGATGGACATGAGGGGTGTTGCTTTGGGAGAAAATACAATTAGTCAACACCTGGACAACACCGTTTAGCTTAGGCTCCTTTCACACTCGCGTTTAGTGCGGATCCGTCATGGGTCTGCACAGATGGATCCGTTCAGATAATACAACCATCTGCATCCATTCAGAACGGATCCGTTTGTATTATCTTTAACATAGCCAAGACGGCTCCGTCTTGAACACCATTGAAAGTCAATGGGAGACGGATCAGTTTTCTATTGCACCATTGTGTGTCATAGAAAACTGATCCATCCCCATTGACTTACATTGTGTGTCAGGATGGATCCGTTTAGCTCAGTTTCATCAGACGGACACACTGCAAGCAGCGTTCTGGTGTCCGCCTCCAGAGCGGAATATAGACTGATCGGAGCCAAACTGATGCATAAACTTTAGCATAAAAGTCAGCGTAAATGGTGCAGACTTCGGGAAAAATTTAGTAAGTAACTAGACATATTTTTCTTTCTTATGTTGCCTTATGGATAATGTATATTTACACTCAGGGAGATTTCTTAAGGTTTTTATGTCACAAAAGCCACAAATTATGGCACACTCCATATTTGTGGATAAGTTGCGACTTTTCATGCTTTCTACTACCTTTCTAAAATGGTGAGAAGGGGTGGGCTTAGCAGGAGGGAAGCACCTCCTGCTAATGCCAACCTGTCTTCTTAGTTTGTATATATAGATTTCTGGAGGTGTATAAACTCCTATTTAAATGGGCCTGTTTTCCATCTACAGGTCACATTAAGGTGCACCTGTGAGGCCTGGGACATATCAGCAAGTCTTGAGTGGGACTCACAGACTCCTCCCTCCTCCCATTGCAGGCATGGCCACATGCTGGAGGTAACTGGTGAGTTGTTTGTGAGTCGGCCCAATGCTCCTGTAATTTGCCCACTGGCTCCTGGTATTGCCCATATGGCTCAGGTTGGAGAGTGTAGGGTCCCGGGCTACTTGAGAAACCTTGTCGCGGTGTCCGGGCTTAGACATGTTCTACACCGTGGGACATGTTGACTAATCTCTCAATTTTAAAATCAGTTTGAGGATTTAGTATTACTGCAGAGTGCACCTGTGTTCGTTATTGTTTTGTTATATTGTTATATTAATTATTACATCCGCACTTGTTACCTTGTGTAGGATGTCTATTGTGGTACTTGTGGTTCGCTGCGGGCATCCTCCATTGTATGCATTTTGCTGGGGATTGCCATTAGCAACGGGCCACAAATGCAGGATCTGCTCCCCTATATATATGCACAACTGCATGTGGGTTTGAAGCACCTCCTGCTAATGCCAACCTGTCTTCTTACTTAGCAGGAGGGACAAAGAATTATTTTAATGTACGCCATGAAACTGGGTAAATTATAGTTTAAGTCTATGCAACGCAAGCCCTTAGCTCAGTGTTGGCGAACCTATGGGACGGGTGCCAGAGGCGGCACTCAGAGCCCTCTCTGTGGGCACCCACACCCTGAAAAAAGTCTAAGGCATGCCAGTATGCCTAACACTTTTCCTGCCATTCATCAGCGCAGGGCGCACTATGCACAGCACAGGCAGCGCACTGAATGTAGGCAGGGTATTATAGCTAAGGGATAAAGTACATGGAAGATATACTATATTGGACTGTAGTATTCAGGGTAAATTGCCGTATTGGCATTTTGCGATAAAGAAGTGGGTTTTGGGTTGCAGTTTGGGCACTTGGTCTCTAAAAGGTTCGCCATCACTGCCCTAGCTGGTGTAGATTTTACTTTCTGTTGCACAGAGGGATGCACCTAATTTATTATGAGCAGCAGATTTGATCCTATGAAACTGGCTGACCTGTTGCATGTGTGCTTAGAATCTGAAGGCGTCTGTGTTGGCCCCATGTTCATATGTGCCCACATTGCTGAGAAACATGAGGATTGGATATATGTAAATGAGCCTCTAGGAGCAACAGAGTTATTACCATTACTCCTAGAGTCTCTGCTCTCTCTGAAACTGCTGCACCCTCTCCATTTTGATTGACACGGCTAGGCCTTATGATGTTTTCATTGCCTGGCATTACCATTATTCCTAGAGGCTTCATATTTCTCAGTAATGCGGGCACATATGAACATGGGGCCAACACAGACGCCTTCAGCTATCAAGCGCACAGGCAACAGGTCAGTCAGTCTCATAAGTACAAATCTTCTGACAGATGCCCTTTAAGAATTAGGTACATCTTACTCCAATGCATAGGAGATCAAAACTGGTGTTGAAAATGCCAATCTTCATAAATCTCCCCCAGTATATTTCATAAAATGTTCATGTTTTAGGCTGGTTCACACTATATGTTTGGCATATACTTTGGTAAACTGTGTCCAAAGAGTGTAATGACTCTGAGTCCTATGTTTGTGGTAAGAGTGTCCTTTGCATCAACATATATTTTATTTTACTATATTGAAAACCATAGTTTAATATACTGGTATATACTACATTTCTAGCACAGTTTGCTTATGAAATCTCTTCTATATGTGTTAGCAGTAGCACAAGATTAGATTAAAGTTAACGTTTGAGCATGGTTTGGGTGGCTTAGTTCTCCAATTCATGGTCTAAAATGTAGAGTGCAATGCATATTGTTAAATGGCAGCTTTTATTATATCTAATATGTTTTTTCTTTTAGATTTGTCTGGGAGGGCTTCCAGCTGCAGCAGCCTCTACAGGTCTTGCAGTACTCCATTTTCTCAGCTGCTTTCTTCATCATCATCCTTATCTGTAAATATGGCCTCCAAATCTGAGGCAACAATCAAGAATAGCTCCGGTAGAGTCACTAAGCAGGTGGAGAAATCTTTTCGATCAGAAAGTGAACGACACTACAGTCCTGGTCTGCACAGTAGTAGTTCCCTTGGTAACCCAAACCTTGAGAAGGCCTCCTCGCAGTCAGTGAGAATAGGCTCACAGGACTTAGACTTTGCATCTTCTTTTGATGAAATGTGGCATGACCGTTTCCTTCATCACTGGCCAGTCCTTCCACCGATCTCCCCACAAAGAGGTTAATAAATGTTTATTTTTTCTCTTTCTGATTCCATATGGGCTTGTTCACAGGCTTCTGCTTGTGTGTGTTTGAATGCTCGCTCGCCTAGACTGCTGTGAGGGAATTGTTCCCCTAATGCTGGCCATCCTCAAATCAATGGCTGCACGTAACAACAGAAAGTGCCTCAGATGTAGTGGTTTCCACAGGTCCATTGTTAAGCTTTTGTCAAGCATTTTTGAACCTAATAAATAATGTCAAAAGCTTCTATCGTGGCCAAAAATGTTCCTTTTCAAACATTTCTAATAGTATTTTTGTTCTGTCATGTCTCCCAGTGTTGCAAAGAATTTGTGCTGCACAATAGGAATGCGCTGTATCGCGTGCCACACGGGGTATTGTGCCGCTTTTAAGATGATCTTGACTCAGCAAGTATTTTGTTCTAAATAAATTCAATTTAACTTATTATTGTCTAGCAATCACTGAATGAATATTAGACATTCATTTATTAAGTACGTTCCTCTATGCACCGGCAATATAAGTGATAACGTGGTATAAGTCATGGTTAGTCATTTCCTGTATTTCTTCCTGGATCTTTAATACATTTTTAATAACATTAATAAGGGTTACTATGCCCAGGTTCCTTTGTTGCCTCACAATATTTAGGCCATATCATGCATAATTTACAATAGGACAGCAGAGGTGGACTGATTATTTGGACACTGTTGACTTCCCCATGGTCCGTTAGAATATTTTAACTTTTAAGTGTAGAGCATGCATAAAATTGTGCACCTTTTATTAACCTAAATCAAGTATAATATGGCTAACTTGTTTAGTAAGGGCCTTATTACCTTTATGGCCCTTGGAATCAGATCAGTGTTAATCCATCAACATAAACCTATATTATGGCAATATATATATGTGTTCTCCAGCAACAGAGCGTTTCAGAAAACTGCAAGGGTATGGCCACATGGTCAGGTTTCCCGATGCAGTTTTGGAAGCCAAAACTAGGAGTCAATTAAAAAAACGGAAGCTGTATCTGTCCTTTATACTTCTCTCCTTTTATGTACCACTCCTGATTTTGGCTTCTAAAACTCCATCAGGAAACCTGACCACGTGTCCATACTAAGATATATATATAATATATTGATTTCTAACTAAGTGAACAGGGGTATAAAGCAGGCTAAAAGCGACCTGAGAAACAAGCCCTGAACTTCATAAATTGATTACTATGGAATAATCTGCCAGAACTGATATCAAAGTTCTTTTTTAGGCCATTCCTTCTCTTGCATCCCTGTATATAGGGTATTTTAAATGAGTGCCTATATGGCAACCTTTGACTCCTCTGCTCCACAACCAAGCCTGTGCTTTAAGTCCCTTGTGTGAGAAAAGTTCATTACAATTTTTTTGTTGCTACCTTTAAAGGGTACAAGAACTTATCTCCTATCTAAAGTTCTGAACATGTCTGATTGGAGGGGGGCCGATGACTGGGGCCCTGCTGATCATCAAAACGGGGGCCCATGTTCCCCTGATTGATTGAAGTGGCAGACATGCATATGAGAGTACAAGCCCTCGGCTATCTCCCCCCTCTGATCAGACACTTATCTTCTATTCTGAGGATAGGGGATAACATTCTTGTAATGGGACAACCCCATTAATATTATTTCATGTGTTCACACTATTAAAAATCATTATATTAGTTATAACTCCTTTAAAACAATACAATAATGTTTACTGACACCCTAAAAACATACCTACTAAGACTGTATATAGGGTGTGTGTTAGATACAGACAGCTCCTATGGGGCCCATGGACAGAGGAAGTCCAACCCAGGTTAACTTTTTTATTTGAGTGCTGACCACCTGCGCAGGTATCAACTCTCCAGAAGTCCTATAACATTACCAAGCAAGGGTGCAGGGAGTTAACCAAAGCAGCACCCCTAAGCAACACTTGAGTGATTAGGGGTGCAGCAGTTTTAACTAGCACCAACAGCACAACTGTTTCAAACTCTACTCACCTCTATGGCCATCTTCTGTAATATATGTAAGGTGCTTCATGTCTAAAAAGCCATCTTGTTACCTTTAGAAGCAGTTTAGCTCCACTGTCAGAAGTGCACCCAAATAACATAGCTCGCACAATAATGTAGCTTCCACAAATAGGCGGGTTCAGATGGCCATTACAATTTCCATCTGTAAAACGCAAACATATTTGGACATTCGTAAGCCAACGGGATGCATGTGTTTTTTTTTTTCTGGAGCCATGCACTTGACTGAATCGGTATGTTATGCAGGCTCAAAACCCTGGGATTATTAGAGACATGTATATCTGCCACGTATCAGATTTCAAATAGGCACAGAGATTTGAGATGGTTTGCAATAAAATCTTACTTATTCTGCTCATGGAATAGCAAACAAGGTCATTATTGGGCTGCCTTTGACCTGTCTTAAAACAGCAATTCTTCTATATGTGAATTTTCCCAGCAGTCAGCAACCCAGGAACAGCTTATTTAAAACCATGAAATTGTGTCACTTTGCAAGGGTTCTAAACTTCTGTCTAGAAAGTGCTGATTATACGCTGCTGCGCTGCAGTTTTCACAAAGTACAACTGTGGGCAGGGATTGCCTGTATATGCACTTTTAGGATGCTTCTAAAAATGCTTGATAGCATAAAAAAATAAAAATTTTCTATTCCCTTGGATATGTTAACA
The DNA here is from genome assembly GCF_905171765.1 of Bufo bufo. NCBI lineage: Eukaryota > Metazoa > Chordata > Amphibia > Anura > Bufonidae > Bufo > Bufo bufo. Next base: position 443,083,619 of record NC_053389.1, on the reverse strand, counting down.
TGCAGAACATCTTTTTTAGACAGAATATGTAAAAAAGCAGCTATAATAAATATTTCAGCCAAAAATATCCAAAACCTTTAATTATTTAACCTTCAAGCAGAGACTTAAAAGGGTTGTACAGCTTTTACTCCTTGGGATAGGACATCACCCCACACCCCCACCGATCAGCTGTTTGGGTGTAGGTCTGTTACAGGAAGTCAGCACTGTCAACACCAGGGTCAACAGTGAAGTGGAGGGACCTTATTACTAAAGCGGTGCTCCCACTAAAGTCAATGGAAGCAGTGCAGCAGTGATAAGTTCTGTCCACTACACAGAAACAGAGCTGTGCAGTTGTGGAGTTGACTTCCAGCAATAGAGCTACACCCAGAAGGTCCATTTTAGCCTCCATACAGTGGTGCTGACTTCAGTTCTATTGTCTTGCCAGCACTTTCACACCAGATTTGGCTTAAAAAAGGTCAATGATGTGACTGAAACATTTTGTATTAATTAATCGTGAAATAGCTGTTTGTATTATTTGCTGAAAGGCTACCTATTCATTCATGTCTCTATGTTGAACTTGTAACTTGAAGGGAATAAATAGTGTTGAACGAAGAGCAGCATCCGAGTGGAATTTGATCCTAATTAGATTTTAAACGAAGCCGAATATCCTCGCGCTTTGTGGTAACAAATCATTTTTCTTAAAATGGTGGCTGGAGTTGTTAGAAAGAACGGAAAAAAATACTCATCCACTTGCTCGAGCAGAGGCAGTTTGCTGCTCTCTTCATTGAAAAAGACCTGCTCGCTCCCAGCGTGATCACGTGGTGATGATGACATCACAATGTGACCATGCTGGGAGCTAGCGGTGATGGCATCATGACCAGCGCAGGTCCTAGTGTATTACTGTTTTTAATGGCCGATGCACTTCTGTCTGCCATTAAAACGGTCCTATTGATGGATAGACTGTATGGGGTTTTAACATAGCGATTAGTGACAAATTAATTCATAACAAATAAAATGACTTGTCAAACTTCAGCGAAGCTGTAGAATTAAATTTTTCAAAACTTCGCTCATCTCTAGGAATAAACCTAGTACATCACAAGAAGTCAAGAAGTGTGCTGTGAACTACCGTAGTACATGGGCTGAAGAGCCATTCTACGGGCACCGTCCACGCTATTAGGTGTGTGGTACCATTATTCTATTTACTAGCATAGGCTTTCTAGTTAGCTGTAACCAGTACCTGATTTATATCCACCTCTTAAAGAGGCACTCCCTGAAACATTTCCCCCCAATGTGTAGGACTACATATATACATAATTGTCTTTTTTACTAATAAAAAAAAAAAATCATGTTTTTTCCAGCACTGTTACTTTTGGCTCCTTATGAGTCTTGCTGTATCCCACAGCATTTGATGTGTGGACAGGAAGACAGGTTCTCAATTTATATCTATGATATCTATGAGAGCCCCCTTGTAAGTCTCATAGGAATGAATAGAGAAACTGACTTCTTGTCCATACAGAGGACACTATGGGATCTAGCAAGACTTATGAAGGGTCACATGATTGCTGCCAAAAGTAATGGAGGTTAAAAATACTTCAATAAAGGGCAGCATAAAGTAGTGACTATAGCTGGCCAGCTAAGACCTGTACTAGGTTGCTAATATAATGTATATGTTTATACAGCTAGACCTGCCAATAACCTAAATACAGTTCTTATATTTGTGTGTTAAAGACAAAAGCAGAGTTATTTACAGTGACTTCATGTTTGGATATTATGTAACAGTTATATTTTGTGTTCACAGAAGCAGAAAAGATAGTATGCCTTTAAGATTTATTATATAATGTAAGGTAAGCTCAATGACACAGCAGAAACAACAGAAAGCATAAAGTTAAACTGTTTTTACAAGGCATGAGTCTAGACCAATCACAGCCAGCCTCACACACAGCAAGAGTTTTGACCAATCACAGCCAGCCTCACACAGCCTGTGTGGGAAATTCCCCTAGCAGGAGCTGCTAGAATCATTACACCAGAGGAGAGAAGCTGAACAGACATTCACTCCAAAATAGGTATTTAGAACAGTTGTATAATGTTCCTATGGTTAGTATTGCGATTAGAACTGCATACTGAACAGTTATTCATGTTTATTTACAGTTCCACTATACAAATCACGACCATACAATCATACAATCCATACAAATTGCATACAATTGCAAACGACAAATTTACAAATTACAAATTTCAAATTCCATATTGCAATCCAAACTGCTTAACCATACAATCGCAAATCAACCATACAATCTGAAAATAGTTACTGCTAACTGCATACTGCAAACTGCAAACCAAGTTGAGCAAGTAGAACTATTATTTAGACCTCAGATATACCTCTCAGAGAGATCATAAAGTGTTTAAATAACTTAAAGTGAGAGTACAGATACTCAAGAGAGAAATATATCCACCATTTTATGTTGAATGACAAGATTGAACAGTTGAACCACCATCTTATGCATACTGCCATTTTGTGATACCTTTTCAACACGTGTTATGTACAGTACAGACCAAAGGTTTGGACACACCTTCTCATTCAAAGAGTTTTCTTTATTTTCATGACTATGAAAATTGTAGATTCACACTGAAGGCATCAAAACTATGAATTAACACATGTGGAATTACAAACCGGATTCCAAAAAAGTTGGGACACTAAACAAATTGTGAATAAAAACTGAATGCAATGATGTGGAGATGGCAAATGTCAATATTTTATTTGTAATAGAACGTAGATGACAGATCAAACGTTTAATCCGAGTAAATGTATCATTTTAAAGGAAAAATACGTTGATTCCAATTTTCACGGTGTCAACAAATCCCCAAAAAGTTGGGACAAGTAGCAATAAGAGGCTGGAAAAAGTTAATTTGAGCATAACGAAGAGCTGGAAGACCAATTAACACTAATTAGGTCAATTGGCAACATGATTGGGTATAAAAAGAGCTTCTCAGAGTGGCAGTGTCTCTCAGAAGCCAAGATGGGTAGAGGATCACCAATTCCCACAATGTTGCGCAGAAAGATAGTGGAGCAATATCAGACTTGTCAAACTTTGCAGCGAAAAATTGCAAAGACTTTGCATCTATCATCATCAACTGTGCATAACATCATCCGAAGATTCAGAGAATCTGGAACAATCTCTGTGCGTAAGGGTCAAGGCCGTAAAACCATACTGGATGCCCATGATCTCCGGGCTCTTAAACGACACTGCACCACAAACAGGAATGCTACTGTAAAGGAAATCACAGAATGGGCTCAGGAATACTTCCAGATACCATTGTCAGTGAACACAATCCACCGTGCCATCCGCCGTTGCCAGCTGAAACTCTACAGTGCAAAGAAGAAGCCATTTCTAAGCAAGATCCACAAGCTCAGGCGTTTTCACTGGGCCAGGGATCATTTAAAATGGAGTGTGGCAAAATGGAAGACTGTTCTGTGGTCAGACGAGTCACGATTCAAAGTTATTTTTGGAAATCTGGGACGCCATGTCACCCGGACCAAAGAGGACAAGGACAACCCAAGTTGTTATCAACGCTCAGTTCAGAAGCCTGCATCTCTGATGGTATGGGGTTGCATGAGTGCGTGTGGCATGGGCAGCTTGCATGTCTGAAAAGGCACCATCAATGCAGAAAAATATATTCAGGTTCTAGAACAACATATGCTCCCATCCAGACGTCATCTCTTTCAGGGAAGACCCTGCATTTTTCAACAAGATAATGCCAGACCACATTCTGCATCAATCACAACATCATGGCTGCGTAGGAGAAGGATCCAGGTACTGAAATGGCCAGTCTGCAGTCCAGATCTTTCACCTATAGAGAACATTTGGCACATCATAAAGAGGAAGGTGCAACAAAGAAGGCCCAAGACGATTGAACAGTTAGAGGCCTATATTAGACAAGAATGGGAGAGCATTCCTATTTCTAAACTTGAGAAACTGGTCTCCTCGGTCCCCAGACGTCTGTTGAGTGTTGTAAGAAGAAGGGGAGATGCCACACAGTGGTGAAAATGGCCTTGTCCCAACTTTTTGGGGATTTGTGGACACCATGAAATTCTGATTCAACATATTTTCCCCTTAAAATGGTACATTTTCTCAGTTTAAACTTTTGTTCCGTGATTTATGTTCTATTCTGAATAAAATATTAGAAGTTGGCACCTCCACATCATTGCAATCAGTTTTTATTCACGATTTGTATAGTGTCCCAACTTTTTTGGAATCCGGTTTGTATATACATAACAAACAAGTGTGAAACAACAGAAAATATGTAATATTCTAGGTTCTTCAAAGTAGTCACCTTTTGCTTTGATTACTGCTTTGCACACTCTTGGCATTCTCTTGATGAGCTTCAAGAGGTAGTCCCCTGAAATGGTTTTCACTTCACAGGTGTGCCCTGTCAGGTTTAATAAGTGGGATTTCTTGCCTTATAAATGGGGTTGGGACCATCAGTTGCGTTGAGGAAAAGTCAGGTGGATACACAGCTGATAGTCCTACTGAATAGACTGTTAGAATTTGTATTATGGCAAGAAAAAAGCAGCTAAGTAAAGAAAAACGAGTGGCCATCATTACTTTAAGAAATGAAGGTCAGTCAGTCAGCCGAAAAATTGGGAAAACTTTGAAAGTAAGGGCTATTTGACCATGAAGGAGAGTGATGGGGTGCTACGCCAGATGACCTGGCCTCCACAGTCACCGGACCTGAACCCAATCGAGATGGTTTGGGGTGAGCTGGACCGCAGAGTGAAGGCAAAAGGGCCAACAAGTGCTAAGCATCTCTGGGAACTCCTTCAAGACTGTTGGAAGACCATTTCAAGGGACTACCTCTTGAAGCTCATCAAGAGAATGCCAAGAGTGTGCAAAGCAGTAATCAAAGCAAAAGGTGGCTACTTTGAAGAACCTAGAATATGACATATTTTCAGTTGTTTCCCACTTGTTTGTTATGTATATAATTCCACATGTGTTAATTCATAGTTTTGATGCCTTCATAGTCATGAAAATAAAAAAAACTCTTTGAATGAGAAGGTGTGTCCAAACTTTTGGTCTGTACTGTACATGGACTATCTGCTGCGGAGGCGGCAGAGTTATATATGAAGAAAAGTTTAAGTTAATAAAGGAGTTATTTAAAGCATTTGGTGTGCTCTTTAAACCTACTGTTTCCATAGAATGGCGCTAGAGGAATTACAGAGTAATACTGGTTAGACTAAAAGTCAGAGATACCAAAATTCTTCTAATGCCACAGCACAAAAGGCACTTCATAGTGTTGCGCCTGCCACAGTGGAACTATTACGCTCAGAGGGCAAAGTGATAGCGCTCCTTAACTTGCACAGTAAAGAGCGCATTAGAGCAGTAGAGCGCCAGCATATACTACTGCGCAGCAACTGTTCCAGTAACATGTAATCCAGTAACATCATCTTACGTCTTAAAATCCTTAGAAAAAAGGCCTGCAAGAGAGACAAGACATGCAAGAGCAACTATTTTTGCAACCAACACAGCAGCTAAAGGTCCAGATACCTATGAGAGCAAGTTCAAAGTCACTACTGGGATCAGTAGAGAGACAGAACCGACAAATCTTCAGACTACCTTAAAATGTATGTTCTGTGGAGATAACCACTCCATACACAAGTGCCAACAATTGAAGGAGAAGTCACCAGAAGAAAAGAAAAAAATTGTACTGGATAACCAACTGTGTTTCGGATGTCTAAGAAAAGCCATGTTACTAAGGAGTGTAAGAAAAAATCCACATGCAGCGTTTGCAAAGGACACCATCCTACACCAGTACATGAAGAACGTCCAAAGAAAGATGAATCCTCAATACCTAAAGATACTGAGGAAGAAAAGAAAGTATCGGTATTCTCTTGCAGAGTGAGGGAAGGACAAAGCGACGGCACATCAATGGTTGTACCAGTGTGCATTTCAAATCCTAAAAGGAGGAACAAGAAGGTATATGCCTATATGCTACTGGATGCCCAGAGTGATGTCACCTTCATTGATCAAGAAATCTGCAAGAAATTACAGTGGCTACAGAACCAGTGAAGCTCAAACTCATCACAATGACGGGGAGATACACATTAGTGAACAGTCAAAGGGTCAATTGACTGAGAGTTAGAGGACTTCATTCAAACATTAGATCTACCTCCAGCTTATACAAAAGACGATATACCTCTAGATCGAGATCGCATACCTACCTGTGAAACAGCCAATAAATGGGAACACCTATCTGTCATAGCTCATGAAATGTTCCCGCTGAAGGAGTTTGGTGTTGGACTGTTGATAGGCTACGATTGTCCGGAAGCCTTGGTACCATGAAAGGTGATCACAGGAGGAAAGGGTGAACCCTACGCTGTTCAAACTGATCTAGGATGGGGTCTTGTTGGAGGAAAACAGCAGATTGCAAACTCAAGACAGGTGACAGGATTGTGTCATCAAATATCTCTCCAAGAGTTACCAACTGTAAGTCCAGCAAAAGTAATCAAGATCCTTGAATCCGACTTTGCAGACATGAGTTTTAAAGAAAAGAGTGTATCCCAAGAAGACATAAAGTTCGTACACACTCTAGAAGAAAGTATTCAGCAGAATCAACAAGGTCATCTTGAAATGCCCTTACCTTTTAGAGAACGACCTCATCTGCCAAATAACAGCAATTTTGCCTTAGCAAGACTGAAATGTTTGAAGAAAAGGATGTTAAGAAATCCCAAACTGAAGAATGATTATTTGAAATTCATGGAAGGCATCCTCGAAGAAAGACATGCAGAGAAAGATAATAATCAGCCTAAAAAAGGAGAAGTGTGGTACATCCCACATCAAGGTGTCTACCACTCAAAGAAACCAGACCAGATAAGATTAGAGTGCTATTTGATTGTTCAGCAAAGTACGATGGTGTTGCATTGAACGATCATCTACTAAAAGGACCAGATCTTACAAACACTGCCTGGAGTACGCTGTAGATTCAGAAAAGTATCCCATAGCAGTCATGTGTGACGTTGAAAATATGTTCCACCAGTTTCATGTGAAGAATGAAGATAGAGACTTCCTGAGGTTTCTATGGTGGGAGGACAGAGATACAGATTCAGAGCCAGCAGAATACAGAATGAAAGTACGCTTGTTTGGAGCAGCATCGTCTCCAGGTTGCGCCAATTATGGTATGAAGTACCTGACCAATCAGAATGAAAAGGATTGCCCATCAGCAGCAAATTTTCCGAAGAAAAACCTCTATGTAGATGATGGTCTTATAAGTCTACAGTCCACAGAATCTGCAATCAAACTAGTGAAAGAAAGCCAAGAGTTATGCGCAAGAGGAAACCTGTGCCGTCACAAGTTTATCTCAAACATCAGAGAGGTACTGGAATCCATCTCTGAACGTGCAGCCACAATGAAGAATATAGATCTCAATTATGAGCATCGTCCAGTTCAGAACGTACTTGGATTGGGATGAAATGTAGAGAATGACAAGTTCTTCTTTGAAGTATCTATTGAAGAGAAAGTTGCAACTAGACGCACCATTCTTTCCACAGTGGCTTTTATATATGATCCATTGGGATTCTTGGCCCCAGTAATCCTCAGAGCAAAAGAAATACTACAAGAATTATGCAGACAGAAGTTGGGATGGGACGAGCCCATACCTGAAAATTTGAGGCCAAGGTGGGAGAGTTGGATAAGAGACTTGCAAAACTTGAGAGAAGTTCGGATACCCAGATGTTTTGTACCTGATGATTTTGGAAAGTACAAGAAAATAGAACTTCATCACTTTTCAGATGCCAGTAGTTGTGGTTATGGTCAGTGCTCCTACATCAGAATGATAGGAGAAAAAAGATACACTGTGCCCTGGTTATGTGGAAGGCCAGAATTGTACCTACCAGTATTCTTACAATACCAAGAATTGAACTGACAGCAGCCGTAATTTCAGCATCAGTAAGCAAGTTTCTGAGAGAAGAACTGGAATTGAAAATAGATAAAGAATATTTCTGAACAGACTCACAAGTTGTCCTAGGATACATAAACAACGAAGCTCGAAGATTCCATATCTTTGTTGCCAACAGAGTTGAGAAAATTCGGGAAATAACAAATCCAGAACATTGGCATCGCATTGACACAAAGCATAACCTAGCAGATCATGCTTCAAGAGGCCTGAATGTAACAGAATTGAAAAATTTAAACTGGTTCACAGGCCCAGAGTTCCTTTGGGAAAAGGAAATCATGCCCAGTAAAGGTTACACAGAATTATCTATGGGTGATCCCGAAGTAATAGTTGTGTAAACATTGAGCACTGCTGCCAAGTGTCAAGATGACTTACTTGAAAGACTAGCCAGATGTTCAAAATGGAATGCAGTCATAAATTTAGTAGCTCGAATTCAACGTTTGGCAAAGGAAATCAAAAAGAAGGAATTGTTGAATGTAGAAGAAAGAATAAAAGCTGAAGAAACAGTGATAAGACTCATTCAACAGAGTGTAACGGGGTGCCGAAGGCGCACTCGGTCTCCCATCAGCCGCAGACCTGCTGCTTAGCTTCAGGAGCGAGGATCTGTGTTTGACCTTGTTCCCAGGGCAGCTTTGCTAGCTGGGAGGCTCCCTGCTCCTAGGTCTGCATTGAGCGCCGAGCTGATCACTCGGTGCTCGACTGGTCGGTCTGTCGGTCATGTGATGCTGGCCACGTCACATGACCCTCACTCCCCACTAGTGAGGGTCATGTGACGGGTCTGCCTGCTCCTCCTGTACTGCGCATCTCTCCTGGTATCCTGACCCCGGCTTCCACCTGACGATTCTGTGCGGACTCCTGTTGTACTTCATTTCTCTCCTGGTATTTGACCTCGGCTTTTCCTGACTATTCTCTGCTCATTCCTTAGTACTGCGTAGCTCTCTAGGTATTGACCCGGTCCATTCACGTTCCGTTATTTGTCTTGTCTGTCTTCCCAGCACGTATCCTAAGTTAGGGACTGCCGTCTAGTTGTCCCCTGTCATTAGGACTTGCGAGGCAAGTAGGCAGGGCCAGGGGTGAGGGTGGAGCGCAGTGGTCACTATCCTCCCCCCTGTGTGTAGTGTACGTTACAGTCACACAGAGATTCTACAGTGAAGAGTTGAAGAGACTTAGTCTAGAACCTAAAAGACTTCCAAAGATCCACTCAAGCTTAATCTTGTTCTGCAGGATGGTATACTGAAGGTGGGAGGGAGACTGGAAAATGCATTGCTACCTAGAAGAGTGAAGCATTCAGCAATTCTACCCAAAAATTATACCTTCACAAGATTGATTATTGATCACTACCACAACAAATCCTTGCATCAAGGAAGAAGTTTTACCCAAAGCTGTTTGAGAGAAGGTGGTTACTGGATTGTGAAAGGAAGCAAAGTTATAGCAAAGTATATAAGTAAATGTGTAGTCTGCAGAAAGGCACGTAGGCCTACCGAAGAACAAAGAATGGCAAATTTACTGGCAGATCGTGTAAACCCATCACCACCATTTCTTTATAGTGGAATGGATTGTTTTGGCCCAGTCATTACCAAACAAAACCGCAAGGAGTACAAGAGATATGGACTAATATTTACATGTCTAAGCTCCAGGGCAATTCACCTGAAAATGTTAGAAGATATGTCAACTGACGCATTCATCAAAGCCTTGAGATGTTTCATAGCCATTAGAGGTACTGTCAGAGTAAGTTCTGACCAAGGATCTAATTTTGTTGGAGCAAAGAATGAATTGCAGAAAGCTCTAAAAGAGATCGATAAAGAAAAAGTAACTGAGTATTTGTTAGAGAAACAGTGTGATTCTCACATGAATGCTCCACATGCAAGCCATACAGGAGGAGTTTGGGAAAGACAAATCAGAACTGTAAGAAATGTGTTAAATTCAGTGTTGAAAAAGAACGCTCGAAGAATAGATGATGCTTCACTTAGGACCCTATTCTATGAAGTAATGTCTATTGTTAACAGCTGTCCACTTAGAGTTGATAACATCAACGATCCAACAGGTTTGGACCCTTTAACTCCCAACTATCTACTTCACCTTAGGTCTGATTACATACAGCCACCACCTGGCAAGTTCACCAAAGAGGATTTATATGCTAAAAGGAGATGGAGAAGAGTTCAATATCTATCAAATCAGTTTTGGAATAGATGGAGGAAAGAGACAATATTATGCTAAGAAGTAAATGGCAAACACCCAGAAGAAATGTCCAAGTTGGTGACATAGTGAAAGATGAAGATTTACTTAGAAGTCAATAGAAATTGGCTAAAGTTCTAGAAGTTCAAAAGGATGAAAACAGTCTAGTAAGAAGAGTGTTGTTACAAGTAGGAGACTCAAAGCTTGACAAAAAAGGAAAATGTCTCACTACTCCACTCAAGTTGGAACGTCCTATACAGACGTTAGTTGTTCTACTTGAGAGTGATAAAAGACACTTAGAAGTTGAGTACCTGATGGAAAATTCCTCAAATTTGAGTTCAAGTCCTATCACTAAGAACATACAATTATTATAGGTAATTTTGGTGGGAGTGTAGCTGGCCAGCTAAGACCTGTCCTAGGTTGCTAATATAATTTATATGTTTATACAGCTAGACCTGCCAATAACCTAAATACAATTCCTATATTTGTGTGTTAAAGACAAAAGCAGAGTTATTTACAGTGACTTCATGTTTTGGATGTCATGTAACAGTTGTATTTTGTGTTCACAGAAGCAGAAAAAATAGTAAGCCTTTAAGATTAATTATATAATGTAAGGTAAGCTCAATGACACAGCAGAAACAACAGAAAGCATAGAGTTAAACTGTTGTTGCTAGGCAGGAGTCTAGACCAATCACAGCCAGCCTCACACACAGCAAGAGTCTTGACCAATCACAGCCAGCCTGTGTGGGAAATTCCCATAGCAAGAGCTGCTAGAATAATTACACCAGAGGAGAGAAGCTGAACAGACATTCACTCCACTAAGAGCTGTGTTTTATGGAAGCAGAGAGGCCAAAATAGGTTTTTAGAACAGTTATATAATGTTCCTATTGTTAGTATTGTGATTAGAACTGTATACTGTACCAGTTATTTATGTTTACTTACAGTTCCACTATACAAATTACATACAATCCAAACAAATTGCATACAATTGCAAACGACAAATTTCACAGTTCTAAATTACAAATTTCAAATTTCATATTGCAATCCAAACTGCTCAACCATACAATTGCAAACCAACCATACAATCTGAAAATAGTTACTGCTAACTGCATACTGAAAACTGCAAATCAAATTGAGCAAGTAGAACTATTAGTTAGATCTCAGATATACCTCTCAGAAAGATCATAAAGTGCTTAAATAACTTAAAGTGAGAGTACAGATACTCAAGAGAGAAATATATCCACCATTTTATGTTGAATGACAAGATTGAACAGTTGAACCACCATCTTATGCATACTGTCATTTTGTGATACCTTTTCAACACGTGTTATGTACAGTACAGACCAAAAGTTTGGACACACCTTCTCATTCAAAGAGTTTTCTTTATTTTCATGACTATGAAGGCATCAAAACTATGAATTAACACATGTGGAATTATATACATAACAAACAAGTGTGAAACAACTGAAAATATGTCATATTCTAGGTTCTTCAAAGTAGCCACCTTTTGCTTTGATTACTGCTTTGCACACTCTTGGCATTCTCTTGATGAGCTTCAAGAGGTAGTCACCTGAAATGGTCTTCCAACAGTCTTGAAGGAGTTCCCAGAGATGCTTAACACTTGTTGGCCCTTTTGCCTTCACTCTGCGGTCCAGCTCACCCCAAACCATCTCGATTGGGTTCAGGTCCGGTGACTGTGGAGGCCAGGTCATCTGGCGCAGCACCCCATCACTCTCCTTCATGGTCAAATAGCCCTTACTTTCAAAGTTTTCCCAATTTTTCGGCTGACTGACTGACCTTAATTTCTTAAAGTAATGATGGCCACTCGTTTTTCTTTACTTAGCTGCTTTTTTCTTGCCATAATACAAATTCTAACAGTCTATTCAGTAGGACTATCAGCTGTGTATCCACCTGACTTCTCCTCAACGCAACTGATGGTCCCAACCCCATTTATAAGGCAAGACATCCCACTTATTAAACCTGACAGGGCACACCTGTGAAGTGAAAACCATTTCAGGGGACTACCTCTTGAAGCTCATCAAGAGAATGCCAAGAGTGTGCAAAGCAGTAATCAAAGCGAAAGGTGGCTACTTTGAAGAACCTAGAATATGACATATTTTCAGTTGTTTCACACTTCTTTGTTATGTATATAATTCCACATGTGTTAATTCATAGTTTTGATGCCTTCAGTGTGAATCTACAATTTTCATAGTCATGAAAATAAAGAAAACTCTTTGAATGAGAAGGTGTGTCCAAACTTTTGGTCTGTACTGTACATGGACTATCTGCTGCGGAGGCGGCAGTGTTATATATGAAGAAAAGTTGCAGTTAATAAAGGAGTTATTTAAAGCATTTGGTGTGCTCTTTAAACCTACTGTTTCCATAGAACGGCGCTAGAGGAATTACAGAGTAATAGACAGTCTGGTTACACTAAAAGGTCAGAGATATCAGAATTCTTCTAATGCCACAGCACAAAAGGCACTTCATAGTGCTGCGCCTGCCACAGTGACATATATACTGATTCCTGCAGTCGGTCACTCAGCTTATATTTAGTGGTTGACAAGAACTTACTGTATAATTATCACAGCCTAGGCCTCAAAAAGAGTCATGGCTGCCTGAGAAGGGTTATGGCTATATTCATGAGCTCCTGCTCTCCCCGCCCACCTGCTGATGATCGTCAGTTCTCTCCTAGGAAAAAAAAAACTAAGGAGAAAACTGTCAATCAGTGGGTGGCCGGTAAGAGCAGGAACTCATGAGTAATCTTGACTCTTCTCAGGCAGCCATGACTCTTTTTGAGGCATGAGATGTGATGATTATATTGCAGGTTTTGGCAACCACTTAATTTTAGTTAATGAGTGACAAACTTCTGAAATCAGTGTGACTGCCGTACCTCAGTGAGGGCAGCATAAAGTTGATTACAGGTTCACTTTAAATTTAGTCATGTATAAATTTTCCCTTCCACTGCTACTTATCCTCAGGGACACCTATAGGCATAGGTCTATTCTGTCTGTCAGTAGGATTTTACGGTTAAACCAGTTCGAATGACTAGTTCAGCTCACTTGGCGATCCGTGGCTTTATTCTGGAAAAGAAGCACTTTAAATCCATATGCAAATGAGCATTTTAATGCACTGAGGCGAGCCCAAGTGACTCTGTGCACCTTAGATCCTCCTACTTCTTCTGCCAGCCCCTCTTTCTCCTTCCTGATTGACAGGGCTAGGCCAGATGACTATGCAGGAACCTGGCCCTTGAAATCAACAAGGAGGGGAGGGTGTGGAAGCAGGAGGAGCTGGGTGCACAGAGTTGTTTGGGCTCGCCCTGAGTGCACTTAACTGCTCATTTGCATGTGGATTAAAAGTACTTTTTCTCCAAAATGGATCAACGGATCGCTAAGTGAAAGGTATCATGGCATTCAGCTGCGCTAGTTTTGTGCCTGCTTTAATGATGTGCTTTTTACAATCTATTTTCAGTTCCCCTTTGACTATGGGTACGGGGGGGCGGGGCAAAATGGTACCTGGGCACTTTAAAAGGGAGTGTTCAAAAATATAAATGTCAAATTCAAAAATATATCTATCTGTAGCTATGGCTTCTCAACTATATAATGCACACAATCTAGACCTTGACTAATGCTGTCTGCATCAAGGTCCCGTTGGCACAGTCATATGTATGTGTTTTTTATTTATTTAGAAACCATTGTTTTATTTTTGCGCTTTTCCATGGTGAAACGCACATGTTCGGCAATTGCCTGTTGACCCATTTTAACCTTCTTTCAGCGTTATCTTTAAAGTGTAACTGTCCTTGACAATGAGAGAGTCCTCCCTATTGTCTGCTTCTTTTTGGCAATCTTTAACATGGTGTTAAATGGCGTTCACATGGGGGAGTTGACTGGAGGCAGGAAACAAAGTGCTGTGTTGTTTTGAGTGACTTTGCTTGAGTTTCCCTTTTGATTCGGAGAGTGATACACTTCTATAGAAGATGACAGACATTTTGACAGGTGCAATATGCTTTGAACTGTCTTGCCACATCGTGCTTTTGTCTTGAATTTTCCCAGCAGAGTTGCACATCTCTTCGGGATGCTGCAGCGCATAATATTTGCTTTTCATCCAGTTTGGTAATGCCCTTCTCATCATCTTCAATCCTGCGAACATGAGAATAGAAACTGACAAAGGGAGAAGTCTGGTTGATATTTTATGCTAAGTACTAGAATATATTCTATAATTATACCTACAGCTATCAGTTCTATCCCATATCCGAACTGCTTACAGGCATACAAATGTGGAAATGAGAATGAATGTGTACAGCAGGGATCAGCAATCTCGGTGGTGAAACTACGACTCCCAGTATGCACATTAGCAAGGCTGTTCTTGGAACTCCCATAGAAGTGAATGGTGCATGCTCCGAGGTATAGTTATACCACAGCTGGAGTGCCGGCGGTTGCTGACCCCTGGTGTATTAGTTTATATCTGGTTAAATGAAGAAGCAATTAGTGAAAGATTATATCTGCCTGCATGTTAAGTTGAGTGGTGCATGTCAGGCTGATAATGGACAGATCACCCCCATACATTACTGAAATTAAGGTCAACGAGGATACAGGTTGTATCCAATACTCCAGGCAAATGTTAATTCAGAATTTTGCCTCAGAGAACCAAATCTATTCTCAAATACCCTACTATCACTGTCACGATTTTTTTTCTGGTCCTATTTTGCGTCTTCTTTTGTCATAGTCTTAGTCAGGCTTTGGTGCATCTTTTGATCAAAAAATATAAAAGCTCCAAGGTGGTATTAAATTTTGTTAATATAAAGCCCTGTGGCACAAATAGCCATCCCATGACACATCCTTATATAAGATGTGACAGATCTTTAAAATCTTAGATGTATTTAACAACATAAAGACCTTTTACTCACAATGTATGGCATATTTAACTACGGCATTCATAAATATGGCACAAAATCAAGATGATGGAGGCAAAATATTCTGAATATTCACTAAACTATTGAACCCCCCACTGATTGAAGAATTCTGTAATTCTTCACCTTTCCTGTGAAGATTATCTGATCCCTTGCTGATGGGAGATGGTTATTCTGTGATCAGTTTATCGTTGGGAACCCTTCTCATAATAAAGATTTGTTCAAAGCCACTTGTTTATTTTTACAAGAATGGGAATAATACTGCAATCATGTACAGTACAGACCAAAAGTTTGGACACCCCTTCTCATTCAAAGAGTTTTCTTTTTTTTCATGACTATGAAGGCATCAAAACTATGAATTAACACATGTGGAATTATATACATAACAAACAAGTGTGAAACAACTGAAAATATGTCATATTCTAGGTTCTTCAAAGTAGCCACCTTTTGCTTTGATTACTGCTTTGCACACTCTTGGCATTCTCTTGATGAGCTTCAAGAGGTAGTCCCCTGAAATGGTCTTCCAACAGTCTTAAAGGAGTTCCCAGAGATGCTTAGCACTTGTTGGCCCTTTTGCCTTCACTCTGCGGTCCAGCTCACCCCAAACTATCTCGATTGGGTTCAGGTCCGGTGACTGTGGAGGCCAGGTCATCTGGCGCAGCACCCCATCACTCTCCTTCATGGTCAAACAGCCCTTACTTTCAAAGTTTTCCCAATTTTTCGGCTGACTGACTGACCTTCATTTCTTAAAGTAATGATGGCCACTCGTTTTTCTTTACTTTCTTGCCATAATACAAATTCTAACAGCCTATTCAGTAGGACTATCAGCTGTGTATCCACCTGACTTCTCCTCAACGCCACTGATGGTCCCAACCCCATTTATAAGTCAAGAAATCCCACTTATTAAACCTGACAGGGCACACCTGTGAAGTGAAAACCATTTCAGGGGACTACCTCTTGAAGCTCATCAAGAGAATGCCAAGAGTGTGCAAAGCAGTAATCAAAGTAAAAGGTGGCTACTTTGAAGAACCTAGAATATGACATATTTTCAGTTGTTTCACACTTGTTTGTTATGTATATAATTCCACATGTGTTAATTCATAGTTTTGATGCCTTCAGTGTGAATCTACAATTTTCATAGTCATGAAAATAAAGAAAACTCTTTGAATGAGAAGGTGTGTCCAAACTTTTGGTCTGTACTGTACCTCTGAAATGCCTTGAGTGGACTATAAGAAGAAATCCAAATGTCAGGATAAAAGATAAAATACTTAAGAATATTCATGAGCATGAAATAAAACGTGTTAGTGGATGGAATAGTGGTTGAAATCAACTTAAAGGGGTTTGAGCAAATAGCATTTATTATGTAGAGAACGTTAATACAAGCCACTTACTAATATATTTTGATTGTCCATATTACTTCCTTTGATAGCTTTATTTTTCCATCACATTATACATTGCACGTTTCCATGGTTCCCTGCAATCAATCAGTGGTGGTCGTGCTTGCACACTATAGAAAAAAGCACTGGCCTATGTGAGCTCCCATGGTGCCGGCCACCAGAGAGGCCAGAACTTTTTCCTGTAGTGTGCAAGCAAGGCCACCGCTGATGGATTGCAGGGTGGTCATAACCATGGAAACAAGCAGTGTAAAATGTGATGGAAAAATGAATAACAATACATTAGTAAGTGGCTTGTATTAACTTTCTCTACATGACAAATGCCATTTGCTGAAGTGACACAACCCCTTTAAGTACTACAATGTTCTTAAGTTATCTTAAGTTAACTGGTGGGAGTCCAACCACTGGGGCACCCACTAATCATGAGAACGGGGGGTCCAGATTTCACTGTTTGGTATTGGGGTTGAGCCTGCACAATACCACTTCATTCAAAGTCTATGGTACTATCAAAGATATCAGAGTACAGTGTGTGGCTATCTCCAGCAGTTCCGTAGACAGTAAATGGAGTGGCATTGCGCATGTTCGACTATTGTTCCATGCAAACAAGGGCCTCGAGACCCACTTCTCATGATTGATGGGGTCCCAGGAGTCAGACTCCCACAGATCTAGCAGTGATCCACTATCCAGTCGATAACTTGGTATTGTCAGAATACTCCTATAAATATAATGTACTTCCAGGAGTTTGTAAAATACTTGGAAAAAGAAATGTTAAAAGGCTGTTATTTCTTTCTTGAGCAATGATCCTTAGCACCATCATGACAATGCTATAAAATGATGCAGGTAACCTGGCAATATGAAACCATACATTAATTGTATCAGTCAAGCTAATTTCCATACCTTCTCCATCGTTTCCAGAGTCTAGTAGTATGGATGAGATTGAGAAAAGATCCCAAACCTCAGAATTTAGCAATGGCACCCAGGAGGCTTTTGACGAGCTGGAAATCATAGCTCCACACACTGGATCATCATGGACATCAGGAAGTCCTCAGAGTGGCTCATTTACAAGTTTTTCATCAGCTTCAGGTATCAGGCATTTTCAAATTTAGCATCTTTGTATGGTATCGCCAATTCTTTTCTTGCATTTTTCACATATTTTTCAGCTCATCAGTTTTTTCCTTTAAGTGGGGTAAAAAAAACTAATCAGTATGTGAAAACTGTCAATAAACTGCTGTTGACTGATTTATTATTCTTATTAGGTGTGTTTATATAGTAGTAGTACTTGGGTGGATAATAGTGTCCTACTCTTATTGGGATCTACAGCAGAATCCTTAGCTCATAAGGGTATATTCACACATGGCACTTTGTATGCATTCTTGTTGCATTGTTTTGAAAATATGACAACATTTTTGCTGTATTTCACACAAAATTCTTGCACCATTCATAGTTGCTGCTTAGAAATGATGATTTAGGTGACCACATGAACAATGCTCATTTGTTTGCTCATTCATCAGGTGATTGGCAGCAGATTTACACAGGGCAATTATCAGGAACCAGTGTTCCTAGTAATGCTCCTTCCTGATAATTGCCCCAATCATTGGCTCATGTAAAAGAACCTTTAGTACAGAAAAGTATGACCTCCATATAATGCTGTACAGGATGTTGGCTGCTCTGTATATGGACTAGAAGGTATTCAAGATGTGAATTCCTTTGTATATTCAAGATGGAGTGGAACATGAGATACTCCTTTTTACTGAAGTCTCAAGGATTCTCAAAACTGGCTTAGTTGACTATAACAACCAATCAGGTTCAACTTTTCATTTTCAGAGCTGCTTTGGAAAATAAAAGGTAGCCTCTGGTTGCTATGGGCAACTAAGACAGTTTTCCTTTGCACCTGTTTTGATAAAGCCCCCCTTTGTTGTTTCATAGTATGACCACGTTTACACCAGTTATTTTCAGTTACTTTATCATTTATTTCTATCAGTTAGGATATGGCTACACGGCGACACTGACTGGTTCCTTGACATCTGACTCGGCCAGGACTACAGAGCAGTGGTGATCCATTTAAATGTAGGGGTTTGATGCATGACTCACAAGTAATCCAGCTGTGTTGGATTTTTTGAAGCTCATGCTGCAATCCCATTCCTTTCTGTGGGATCACCGATACTCTGCCAACCTGGCTGTGACAGCTGTTGCGTGACCAGTGTCGCCATGTAGCCGTACCCATAGGGCTCATTCACAGGGCCGTTGTCCCACCATGCCTGTCCTGAGGACGCAAATTGCGGTCCACACTGTACGGGCACCAACCGTGGGCCAGCCGCATGCGGATCGCGGACCTATTCACTTGAATGGGTCCGCAATCCGCCCGCTCTATCTTTTTGCTTGCGGAGGCACAGAACCCCACGGAAGCACTCCATAGTGCTTCTGTGGGGTTCCTTTCTGTGCTTCCGTTCCGCACCGCATCTCCGGATTTGCGGACCCATTGAAGTGAATAGGTCCACATCCATGATGCGGAATGCACACGGCCAGTGCCCCATGTATTGCGGACCCGCCGTATGTGGGCCACAATACGGCAACGGAAGGGCAACGATCGTTTAAATGAGCCCTTATTGTGAGTTGGTCAAAAGCACAGAACAGGTATTTCCATTATACCTTATTTCTGAGTGGGCTCCACTACTGGTTTTGCCTCACAATAACTGATGGAAATACCTGATCAAATAACTGAGGTTTGAACTTGGCCTTAATACATGCAGAGCTGCAGTAAACCTCCCATCTAGAAGACTAACAGCCCTATTTCCGCTCTGTTTCAATTGGAACTGTAATTTGACTGAGTGCATGAGGACTAATGTGGCTGTTAGGCCAGTTTCACACTAGCACTAGACATCTCCAGCAGGCTGTTCTGGCAGCGAGCAGCCGGTCGGTGATTTCCGGATCCAGCATTGCTGGACGCTACCTGATACCCTCTGGCCTCATTAACTATAACAACCCAGCAAGTGGTTTTCATCTGGCCGATTCTCAACATATTTGCCGGGTTGCGGATGAATCTCCGCCGGGCCCAATTATGGTTAATGCTGGACGGCAATGTGGAAGTGGCCTTAGAGGAAGTGGTCCATAGATCTGGTCCCGTTTCCCTTCCACCACAAAATATGGAAAGCTAAAATTGTGTTTTCATTAAAATATTATGATCTATATTTATATGTTTATTTGATTCTGAATGTACAGTATTTAGAGCATATGTTTCATTGTATAGTACAGTTATTTCTTCAAGTGTGTATATACAAATGTATATTGGATTGTAATTAGGCTTCAGCGAATCGAGCTTTGGATCAGAGATCCGAAGTCGATTTGTTAAAGAACTTCGTTTTTAATGCTGTTTCCGTACAACATTAAAATGTATTGGCTCCGCGTAGGCAACATTCGAGACTTTGTTGAGTTACTTCGGTATTCCTATCTGCGTCTTTAAAGAGTAACTAAACTTTTGTATACATTTTTGTTAACCTGTCCCTAATGCCCTAATAACACTTTTTGTAATATACACTGCCTGTCCAAAAAAAAAGTCGCCACCTGGATTTAACTAAGAGAATAGTTATGAGCCTCCTATTGGATAATTACTGCATAGGCGATTATCTTTCAGCTGGCAATAAGTTATTTAACTCCAACTGCTGCAATGAGTTGCTTCTCATTTCTTAAACAACCATGTCGAAAGACGCATCTCGTGGTCGTGGAAAAGATGTTAGTCTGCTTGAGAAGGGTCAAATCATTGGCATGCATCAAGCAGAGAAAACATCTAAGGAGATTGCAGAAACTACTAAAATTGGGTTAAGAATTGTCCAAGCATTATTAAAAACTGGAAGGATAGTGGGGACCCATCGTATTCGAGGAAGAAATGTGGCGTGAAAAAAATCCTGAATGATCGTGATCAGAGATCACTTAAATGTTTGGTTAAATCAAATCGAAGAAAAACAACAGTAGAACTCAGGGCTTTGTTTAATAGTGAAAGTAAGAGCATTTCCACACGCACAATGCGAAGGGAACTCAAGGGATTGGGACTGAACAGCTGTGTAGCCGTAAGAAAACCACTAATCAGAAAAAAAGGCTTCAATTTGCTAGGGAGCATAAAGATTGGACTCTGGAGCAATGGAAGAAGGTCATGTGGTCTGATTCAGTCCAGATTTACCCTGTTTCAGAGTGATTGGCGCATAAGGGTAAGAAGAGAGGCAGATGAAGTAATGCACCCACCATGCCCAGTGCCTACTGTACAAGCCTGTGGGGGCAGTGCTATGATCTGGGGTTGCTGTAGTTGGTCAGGTCTAGGTTCAGAAACAGTATGTGCTCCAAGAATGAGGTCAGCTGACTACCTGAACATACTGAATGACCAGGTTATTCCATCAGTGGATTTGTTCTTCCCTGATGGCACGGGCATATTCCAAGATGACAATGCCAGGATTCATCGGGCTCAAATTGTGAAAGAGTGGTTCAGGGAGCATGAGACATCATTTTCACACATGGTTTGGCCACCACAGAGTCCAGACCTTAACCCCATTGAGAATCTTTGGGATGTGCTGGAGAAGGCTTTGCGCAGCAGTCAGACTCTACCATCATCAATGCAAGATCTTGGTGAAAAATTATTGCAACACTGGATGGAAATAAATCTTGTGACATTGCAGAAGCTTATCGAAACAATACCACTGTGAATCCGTGCCGTAATCAAAGCTAAAGGCGGTCCAACGAAATATTAGAGTGTGTGACCTTTATTTTTTTCTGGTGGCGACTTTTTTTTTTTGGACAGGCAGTGTAGTTTATTAATGTATTTACTATTTTTTATTACACTTTTCCCTCCCTAAAGTGTACCATTCACTGTGCGCTTAAAATCTACCTCTCTGTATACCGCTGACTGCTCAGCAGTGTACAGAGTCTACAGTTTATGAATGGGGCCGCAGCACCGCAATGAGTTCCGGCAGGAGCGCATATTGCTGCCCGCTGGAGGCTTACTAACTCCTGGCATAGCACATGGGTACCCTGTACTACCAGGATTAGCTGAGCGGAGCGGGCTCCTGCTTCTGCTTGCTGCGCTAAGCTAAGAGCTGACATGCAGTTCTCTTAGTTTAGAAACGCAGGCACAGGCAGGAGCCCGCTGCGCTCAGCTCATCCTGATATAGTACATGGGTACCCATGTGCTATGCCAGGAGTTAGTAAGCCTCCAGGGGGCAGCAATATGCGCTCCTGCCGGCACTCATTGCGGTGCTGCGGCCCCATTCATAAACTGTAGACTCCGTACCCATGTGCTATGCCAGGATTTAGTAATCCTCTGGGGGGCACAGGCAGCAGCAGCAATATGCACTCCTGCCTGCACTCACTGCCCTGTGGTCCTATTCATAAAAATCTCAACTTCGTACTCCATACTTCGGTATTCCTATCCATAGTGCTTCCGTAGCGTTCCGTTACGTTCTTCCGTTCCGCATCTCTGGATTTGCGGACCCATTGAAGTGAATGGGTCCACATCCGTGATACTGAATTCACACGGAACGGTGTCCGTGTATTGCGGATCCGCATATGCGGTCCGCAATACGGAAACGGAACACATACGTTCGTGTGAACAAGCCCTAAGGGTGGGAAAAGAGTAATAAAGATACAAAAAACATTAATGAACTATGTTACAAAAAAATAAATAAATAGGCACAGGTTAACAAAAATGTATGCAAACGTTTATTTACTCTTTAAAAACATTTTAAAATAGGAAGCCCAAGTGGGCTTTGGTACTGGCTTGTACCTTGGTACCAAAGCCGAC
Organism: Bufo bufo; assembly: GCF_905171765.1. Taxonomy (NCBI): domain Eukaryota; kingdom Metazoa; phylum Chordata; class Amphibia; order Anura; family Bufonidae; genus Bufo; species Bufo bufo. The sequence goes on along the minus strand of NC_053389.1, from coordinate 443,061,433 downwards.
TTCAGATTCCTATTTTAAAATGTTTTTAAAGACGCAGATAGTAATACCGAAGTAATTCACCAAAGTCTTAAGCGACTTCAGGCAATACTAATTTTGCCTACATGAAGCCAATACATTTTAATGCTATACAGATCTATGATCTGAACTTAATTCGCTCAAGCCTAACTGTAATTTTAATTCATGCTGTTACAGTATGGATATAAATTACATGTATTATAAGAAAGATGTGCACTTCTTATTTTATTAACGTACCGTTGCTCGGCTTGGCTCCCTCTGGTGGTTTCAATTTGCTCTTCACTTAAGGTTTCTCCTTTTCCCATTTGCAAAATATTTCATGTATGAAAAAAATTGTTAAAAAAAGTGCAGGTTTTCAAACAGAATTTCTGTGTGGATTTCTCTGTGTTTCTGCATCAAATCCGCAATAAAATCCGTATGTATTACTGAAATCTGCACTAAAAGTCCACAGAAACAATTGGCATATTGCAGTTTCTAAAACGTTCAATAGGTCAATTGCCACCCAGAAAATATATGCAAAGTGCACATGACATTTGCTGGTACTGTATTAGGGTGCATTTGCATGACCGTATGTATTTTGCGGTCTGAAAAATGCGAATCTGCAAAAAATACAGATGTCCGTGTAACGTCCGTGTTGCATCCGTTTTATTTGCAGATCCATTGTAACAGTGCCTATTCTTGTCCGCAAAATGGAGAAGCATAGGACATGTTCTATCTTTTTGAGGGACTATGGAACGGACATACGGATGCATACGGACATGGGTCCGCATCCAATCCACAAAATATGCGAATCAGATGCGGACCAAAAATAAGGTTGTGTGAATGGGGCCTTATGCTGCTGTTTTTATGCATGAAAATCCACACGGACCCATGGACCCATGCCACGGGCGTTGCCAGGGTCTCAAAAGATTTGGGGCCCAAGTCCCAATACATACGGCCTCAGTTGAAGCCCCCCACCAACACTAGCACTAAAGACATTTTATGTGCTTTACTTGCTGCATAGACACTATCAAACATACAGGAGTATACAGCAGCACATACGGTACCTCTCACATCCAGGCCTCTCAGATGATGTCTCGTCTGATGTCGATCTTCTCTATCGTCATCTTCTCCATTCGGTCCGGACAACGTCTTTCAGATGCGTCTTGTCTCTGCAGAGTGTGATGTATAAGCACTCCTATAGAGCCCACTGTAGCAATCAGGACCCCTATAATGTCCTCTGTATTTATAATGCCTCCTGCAGGGCCCCCTATAGTTATACTCCTCCCTGTAGTGCCCTCAGAAATTATAATGCCCCAGCCATTCCAACATACAGGGCCATTTAAATAACATCACAGCATATCTCCTGTCTCCTTCAACATACAGTCCCATATAAATAACATCAATCTCCTGCCTTAAGCCCCTTCCAAAATACAGTCCTATGTACGAAACATCATTCCCTCCCTTCAGCCTCATCTAAAAAACAGTCCCATGTAAGAAACATCACTCCCTCCCAAACCGCCTCCATCATACAGTCCCATGTAAGGCTAAATTTACACGAATTGAGGGGGGAAAAAAGGCTGTTAAAATCAGACACACTGTCTGCTTTTTATGACCATTTTCTAAGGCCTCATGCACACGACCGTGCCGTTTTTTGCGGTCCGCAAACCGCGGATCCGCAAAAAACGGAAGCTGCCCGTGTGCCTTCCACAATTTGCGGAACAGAACGGGCGGCCCATTGTAGAAATTACTATTCTTGTCCGCAAAACGGACAAGAATAGGACATGCTATTTTTTTTTTGCGAGGGCCACTGAACGGTGCAACGGATGCGGACAGCACACGGAGTGCTGTCCGCATCTTTGGCGGCCCCATTGAAGTGAATGGGTCCGCACCCGAGCCCCAAAAAGTGCGGCTCGGATGCGGACCACAAAAACGGTCGTGTGCATGAGGCCTAACCCTTTGTGCATCCATTTTCTCGCCATCTGGCTGTTAAAAATGGATGAATTTCATTGGCTTATCCCAACCCCCCATAATGGCCCCAATTGTAAATGATGCCCCAATGTTGGCCCCCAACATAAATAATGTCCCCCATAATGGCCTACAGCAGTAATAATGTCCCCCATAGTGGCCCCCAGCATTATTAATGTTCCCCATAGTGGCCCCCAGCAGTAATAATGTCCCCCATAGTGGCCCCCAGCAGTAGTAATGTGCCCCATAGTGGCTCCCCGCATTAATAATGTTTCCCATACTGGCCCCTAGCAGTAGTAATGTCCCCCTAGTGGCACCCAGCATTAATAATGTTCCCCATATTGGCCCCCAGCATTAACAATGTTCCCAATATTGGCCCCCAGTATTAATAATGTCCCTCCTAGTGGCCCCCAGCAGTAATAATGTGGCCCCTTGCATTTTCTTTTGACTGCCAAAAAACAAAACAAAAAAAACCACTTTACCGCACAGGGACACTTGCTCCTCACTGGATGCAGCAGGACCTGACATGATCGTGTGAGGTCATCATGCTGGGAGGGCAGGTCCTGCTGCATCCAATGATGAGTCAGTGTCCCTGCGTGTTGGATGAGGTGAGTATTTTTTAAATGATTTTAACTCCTGAAATGTCATTTATCCCCACTATGCCTTTTTTTATCGGCTGTTACACGGTCGCACTCCTGTCTAAGCGATCGTTAAAAACGGTCCCATTAATTTCATGGCCAAAGATAGGACATGTCATATTTTTTGTCGGCCGCTGTTCACTGGCCATTAAAACAAACAAAAAAAAACACAGCCGTGTGAATCGCCACATAGACTGCAATTGGTTATAAAAACGGCCGTGTGATGGACGCTACTTAAATTGCTGTCACACAGCTTGTAACCTAAATAACATCACCCCCCTCCTTTCAGCGCAGCCCTCCAACATACAGTCCCATGTAAATAACATCACTCCCCTTAACCCGTAGGATACCAGCGTCGTACATGTACGGCCCTGGTATCAGGGTCACAAATCCCAGCTCCGTACAGCTACGGCGCTCTGATCAGCTGCAGGGGTCTGGCAGTCACTGATAGCCAATCCCCTGCTGTATGCCAGCGCATTAACCCTTGCACTGCCCGCGGCATGTGCGGTATCCTACCGGGTGCAGGGTGGCCATCGGGTCCCCGCATTGCTGTGACAGGGACCCGATGGCACCCCGATGCCTTCCTTAGGCATCGTGGCTGCCTTCCGTATGAGCCTGTGTGATCCAGCCCACTGGATCTCACAGGCAGGAAGCTGTAAGTGTATTACACATTGTAATACACTTACAACCAATGCATTATAATACAGAAGTATTGTAATGCATTGTAAAGGGGATCAGACACCCAAAAGTTGAAGTCCCAGAGTAGGACAAAAAATAAAGTGAAAAAAGAAGTAAAAAAATAAAGTTTTGCAAAAAATTAAAAGTAAAAGAAAAAAAGTGTCCTTTTCCCAAAATAAAGTTAAAAAAAATTGTAAAAAATAGGGGAAAAAATAAAAGTAGACATATTGGGTATCGCCATGTCTGTATTGACCGGCTGTATAAAAATATCACATGATCCACCCCGTCTGGTGAACGACGTAAAAATAAAAAAATAAAAACAGTGTCAAAAAAGCCCTTTTCTGGTAACCTTGCCTCACAAAAAGTGTAATATTAAGCGATCGAAAAAATTGTGTATTTAGCCCAAAATCAATCAAACCGTCATCTCATCCTGCAAAAAATGAGCCCAATGAGCCCCTACCTAAGACAATCGCCCAAAAAATAAAAAAATAGGGTTCTCAGAAAATGGCAACACAAAAACAAGATTTTATTCTGTTCAACAATGCTTTCACTGTGTAAAACTTAAAAAAAAAAAGATAGACATATTAGGTATCGCCGCAGCCGTAACAACCTGCTCTATACAAAAATCACATTATATGCCCCCTCAGGTGAATGCTGTAAAAAAATATATAAAATATGCCAAAACAGCCATTTTTTTCACCTTGCCTCAAAAAAAGTGTAATACCAAGTGATCAAAAAGTCTTATGTAATGGTACCAATCAAACCATCACCTCATTCCGCAAAAAATGAGTCCCCACATAAAACAATAACTTAAAAAATAAAAAACCAATGGCACACGCAAACCAATACATCAAAATCTGCGCTGCAAAAGCCATATGGCGCACCTTCCATTTTGAATCCTGCCATGTGCCCCCACAGCAGTTTACCACCTTATTTGGGGTGTTGCAGTATTCAGGAGAAAAAAGGTAACAAATTATGTGGTGCTTTTTCTCCTGTTACCCCTTGTGAAAATGAAAAAAATTGGGTCTAAAGCAACACTTTATTGGAAGAAACTAAACTTTTCATTTTCACAGCCAAGTGTTTCCAACTTCTGTAAAACGCTTAGGGAGTCAAAGTAGTCAGTACCCCCTACAATATATTCTTTGAAGGGTGTAGTTTCCAAAATGGGCCCACTTTTTGAGGTTTTCAACTGTAGGGGTACATCTGGGTCTCTTCAAATACAGAATGGTGCCTAAAAAACATTTTTGCAAAATCTGCCTCCAAAAGCCATATGGCGCTCCTTTCCTTCTGACCACTGCCATGTGCCCATAGAGCACTTTACAGAATCAGAGTAATGTATATTGAGGTTTATATTGCTGTTAACCCTTGCTATGTTAATTAACATAAAAAATCTACCAAAAAAGTGAAATTTTGAAATTTAACATCCATTTTTCTTTAATTCTTATGGAACACCTCAAAGGTTAACAAAGTTTGTAATATCAGTTTTGAATAATTTGAGAGGTGTAGTTTCTAAAATGGGGTCATTTATTGACGGTTTCTATTACATAAGACACTCAAAATCACTTTATAACTGAATTGGTGCTTAAAAAAAATAACGTTCTAAAAAAATAAAAGGACATTTACAAAATTATGCCAACATAAAGCAGACATATGGGTAATGTTGATTAATAACCATTTTATGAGGTATTACTATCTGTCTTAAAAGTTGAGAAATCCAAATTTAGAAAATTGTGAATTTTTCAAAATTTTTGGTAAATTTGGGATTATTTTATAAATAAAGGTGAAATATATCGACTCAAATTTACCACTGTCATGAAGTACAATGTGGCACAAGAAAACAGTCTCAGAATGGCTTGGATAAGTAAAAGTGTTCCGAAGTTATTACCACATAAAGTGACACATGTCAGATTTGCAAAAAGCGGCCAGGGATTTAAGGTGAAAAGTGGCCCGGTAGTGAAGGAGTTAAATCCCTCCAATATACAGTCACATGTAAATAACATCACTCCCCTGCCTTCAGCCTCTTCCAATATACAGTCCCATATAAATAACATCACTCTCCTCCCGTCAGCCCCTCCAAACTACAGTCCCATGTAAATAACATCCCTTCACATGTAAATAACACCCCTCCCTTTAGCCCTAACATACAGTCCTATCTAAATAACATCCCTTCACATGTAAATAACACCCCCCCTTCAGCCCTAACATACAGTCCCATGTAAATAACATCACTCCCTCAACCAAGCAGGAAGGTGGTATGAGAGAGAACTACAACTCCTACCATTACTCCAGCTCTCACACTGAATTTATCCCTTCACTTACCTCTCCTCATATCACAGAAGTCATCACAGCGTCTTCTCTACTAGTTATCCTCTTCACAGTTGATCACAAGACAGTGACAACATTGTAGGTCCTTCTCCACCACTGAGCTCTGCCTCTAGCACAGATCACCTGACTGTGATGTCATCACAGGTCCTTCAGCTCCTACAGTGCGTCCTGGAGTGGTCAGTAGTCACCCTTGTTTTTTCATTGTCTGTAGACTAGCTGACTAGGGGGCCCTGGACAATTGATTCAGTGTGGTAGTGCTGTAGCGCAGGTATTGTACAATAATATATGTCCAGCAATCTGCTAACACAGTCTACTGGCTGTTTTGTAAATTAGAGATGGTGTCTTTTAAGTCTCTAGCCTTTTCATAAAGATGCAGCAGATGAATCTTCTGGTTAAAATTGGTTCAAATAGTTTACAAAAAACACTGCCAAAAAATGGCAAGCATAAAAGCTGCATGCAGTATGGAAAAAAAAGAGGTTTCTAGGTCTTTTTTTTGTGGTAAAAAAAAAAAAACACCAGGCAAAGTTCAAGCGTGTAGGGGCCCTAATGTAGGTGTTTTGCAAACCGCATGTTGTGCTACATGTACACAAGTACACAACATACAGTACAGACCAAAAGTTTGGACACACCTTCTCATTCAAAGAGTTTTCTTTATTTTCATGACTATGAAAATTGTAGATTCACACTGAAGGCATCAAAACTATGAATTAACACATGAAAATATGTCATAATCTAGGTTCTTCAAAGTAGCCACATTTTGCTTTAATTACTGCTTTGCACACTCTTGGCATTCTCTTGATGAGCTTCAAGAGGTAGTCCCCTGAAATGGTTTTCACTTCACAGGTGTGCCCTTTCAGGTTTAATAAGTGGGATTTCTTGCCTTATAAATGGGGTTGGGACCATCAGTTGCGTTGAGGAGAAGTCAGGTGGATACACAGCTGATAGTCCTACTGAATAGACTGTTAGAATTTGTATTATGGCAAGAAAAAAGCAGCTAAGTAAAGAAAAACGAGTGGCCATCATTACTTTAAGAAATGAAGGTCAGTCAGTCAGCCGAAAAATTGGGAAAAGTTTGAAAGTAAGGGCTATTTGACCATGAAGGAGATTGATGGGGTGCTGCGCCAGATGACCTGGCCTCCACAGTCACCGGACCTGAACCCAATCAAGATGGTTTGGGGTGAGCTGGACCGCAGAGTGAAGGCAAAAGGGCCAACAAGTGCTAAGCATCTCTGGGAACTCCTTCAAGACTGTTGGAAGACCATTTCAGGGGACTACCTCTTGAAGCTCATCAAGAGAATGACAAGAGTGTGCAAAGCAGTAATCAAAGGAAAAGGTGGCTACTTTGAAGAACCTAGAATATGACATATTTTCAGTTGTTTCACACTTGTTTGTTATGTATATAATTTCACATGTGTTAATTCATAGTTTTGATGCCTTCATAGTCATGAAAATAAAGAAAACTCTTTGAATGAGAAGGTGTGTCCAAACTTTTGGTCTATACTGTATATCATATCTTGAAAGCCAGGCATCTAGCTAAGACTCTTTTTCACTGTGTCAGCAGTCTGACTCTTCCCGATGGCAACCTTGAGACACATGCATTTATCGGACGCCGCTGAATGGCATCTGACACTCATAGGCACGCATGTTAATAAAACATTTACGCTTTTTAATGGATACCCATGTATAGAGTAGTGCAATATGTAGGAAGGCACAAGGGACCATCGTTGACAGAAGGTATGTGTCACCGAGGTTCCTGGCCTCGGTGGAGTAAGAGCCAGTTTTCATGTGTCAGCAGCAGTTGCTGTTGGACACCTTGCTATTTAGTATAGCTGTATTAGCTGATCCGGGACGGCTCTTACTAGGAGTAGTCAAAGTGCTGAGTGGGTGACTACTACCCACGATTCAGGCCGGGTTTTGACTGGCCTATATAAAGAAAAACAGCCAGCAGTGTCAACTGGTGGTAATTACCTCTCTCTCTGACAGAGGAGCTCCAGCAATCGCTGGATTAGGATCTGAGCCGTGTTCTAGGCTGGAGGCCTGAGTTTTGGAGGTCTGCTCTGTCCTGAGCAATGCTGATCGGGTGTGAACTAACATCTAGGATAACAGGTGACTCTTTTGCTGTATGAACTGTCTAGGAGTGAACGAACACCAAAACTGCTAATGGACTGTCGTACTGTTTTGTTGCCATAAGTGTGAATAAAACACTGAAGTTTTTGAGTTACAAACTGGTCTTTGCCTCTATACTGCGTCCGCTTGTCCTGTCTACCAGAGCGAATCCCCACAAATAGTAAAGAAATGAAACCTCAAGGTATACCACAAAAAGAAACCTCAAGGTATTCCACCTCTTATGTCTGGCATTGGTATAATGGGGGCTTTTAGGTCCATGTAATGTATGTGTTGGAAACTTTCCCGCTGCATCCAGTAAGCATACACTGCAGATGCAATGAGAAGACCCTAAAATTCCACTACACATAAAAATATATTTTTTCATTTACTATAAATAGTCAATGTTTTATTTAATTATAGAAGGATGATCTTTAAGGGGATCCAAGTTTTGAAGTTATCCCCACAGCATAGGGGATAACTAACTGATTGCTGGGGGACGAGGGTCCGACTGCTGGGACTCCCACCTATCCAGAGAATTGGGGACCCATTCCCACAATCTTATGGAGCAAGGTCAAGCGTGTGCTACTCCATTCATTCTCTATGGGACCGCCAGAAATAGGTGAAGGCTTTACTCGACTATCTCCGGCAGTCCCATAGAGAAGAATTGGAGTGTCAATGTCCAATCCCAGCCTCTTGCTTCATCATATCAGGGGAAAGGGATCCGCCATTCTTGGGATGAGTGGGGGTCCCAGCAGTCAGACCCCCAGTGATCAGTTAGATATCCCCTATCCTCAAAACTCGGTGCAACCCCTTTAATTGCTTGCCATGACCTACCATCAGACCACTGTTGGTGACTTCAGTTTAGTATTGATATTATTATAGACAAAATACATTTTGGTTGTGATAATATTTACATATTACTGCAGTAATGATGACCTAAAATGCACTCTGGTATTAGATATAATCAAATTCATATGATTATAGCATTCACAACAGCCAGGGGGCACCATAAGTGAGATATTTGCCTCAGGTTGCACCCTCTTTAAGGGACAGGGTAACAAAATGTTGCCATATGTACAGCCCAACCCTGTATTTCTCCATTTTACGTTTTACCTTAGGGTACCGCTACACATTCAGGTTTCTAGATGCCGTTTTTGAGAAGCCTTTTTTGATCTTCTACTGATTTTGGTTTGTAAAACGTCATGCAGAAACCTAAACCTACGGCCATACTCCTTTAGGGTAGGTTCACACAGAGTTTTTTGGAGGAGGCTTCGAGGCAGATTTTCCTGCAGGTTTTCAGCCAAATCCAGAAACGTTGATTCCAAAAGGAATGGGAAATATAAAGGAAAGACTTGTACTTCTTCTTCCTGCTGAATCTACTTCTGGTCTTGGCTGAAAAACTGTGGGAAAATCTGCCTTTAAAAATCCATGTGAACCTACCCTAAGGCAGCAAATAGGATAAAAGCAGTATCTATGGGAGATTCCCCTAAGTGACTGAACTCAAGGGAACCATTCAGCTGGTTACTGTTTCTCATTGAAAAGACATAGAGATAACATGGAGACTTATTTTTCAGGCAGTGTTTCATAGAAAAAAGTATGCAAATTAGCTCATACCAGTCAGGGTGTCTGGTTTGGCTGGTATGAGCTAATTTGCATGTTATTTTCCTTCCAACATAAGGTTGTCATACAATAGTCACAGCTCCCCTCTCACGGTTGGAGCAGGGTTGCCATTGATTCGTAAAATTCCTCGACAGCCCGTAAACATAGGCAACTTTTCTCCCAAATAAAATTAATTTTCTAATATGTCTGTAAAAAATATTCGCTGTATGTTGTCCAGAAAAATTCAAAATTAACGTTGTCATAGAAAACTAGCTATATCTCTGATCTTTCAAAGAGGCAGCGATGTAATTTAGAATGGTGGGCAGCATGATGGCTCAGTGGTTAGCACTATGGTCTTGCAGCACTGGGGTTCTGTTTGAACCTGAGAGAGCTCAACTTTCAGGGGGACTTTGTGTATGTTCCTTGTGTTCATAGGGGTTTTCTGCCACACAAAAATATACAGTTTACATAAAATGTCATTGTGGTCATGATAAACTGGTGTCAGTTGTGCCTGAAGGGAAATAGCATGTTATGTTCCTTCATTTGGGATAGTAACCTTAAGGGGTCCTCCATACTTTTCTGTCCGCCTTCTGACCTGTGGAGTCAAGATGGTTTTCTCAGTACTTACCCCTCTGATTATTTTGTCTCTATTGTGAGCATGTGACTGCCTGATCTGGCTATGGGCTCTTCCGCTCAGGTCCCGATCCAATGTTTATCTGAGTTTTCCTGTACAGCTGAACAGGAAGACTCAGGAACAGATTCAGCCAGGACCTGAGAGGAAAAGCCTGCAGCCACTCTAGCGGCATGTCAGAAGGGAAAATACTGAGGAAGCCATCTTGCCTCTACAGATCAGAAAACTGCTGGATATTTAGAAAAGCCTGGAGAACTTTTTAATTGCTATGTTCTGCCAAATGAAGACCAAAACCTCACATTTGTTTGTCATATCTTTTATTATTATTATTTTTTTATTTGGGATCTTTTTCCAGAATTTCCTTTTTTGGCGTGGAGTTGGGGGAGTATCAGGCACAGCTATGTAGTGTAGATTGCCTTTAGATAACTTATCAGCTGCTTTCTTCTGCTACTTAAAATGAACAAAGCAGTGCTGATATGTAGCAGCAATGACTGATTTGTAGACATTTTACAAGAGTGTTTTTCTTTCTGCTACAGTTTATGACCTATGACGTGCCCTTTACCGACCAGGCCCTGAATCTTGTTTTGCAGCTATTGTTGTGCACAGTGTACAGCAATTATTGGTTAATGTCTAGAGATGAGAAAATTTCTCAAAAATTTGATTTGGTCGGTTTGCCGAACTTTCCAAAAAGATTTGATTCAATCCGAATTAATTTGAATTGCGTTAAAAAACAGCTATTTCCTGGCTGCAGAGATCCTGTACAGTGGAGTAGAACACTGTGCCTTGCAGCAACACGCATAGTGAGTCTGCTGTGGTAGTGAAACAATACTGTGAGTCAGTATGACACGCAAATGACAGGCTTCGCTTTTAGAATCACTGCACACTTCACTTCTTTGGGCAGTTACAGGGCCAAAACCCATCAAATAACTCAAGTGTGAACTCAGGTCCGGTATAAAGAACTGTGCAGAGGCCCAAGATCTTACTATAGCGTAAAAGAGCGCAGATCTTCTTTTACACCGTCGTCCGCTAATTCCACATAGATGTCTACAGAACCTGTTTTATTAAACGGTTATACAAATAGAGTCCCCCTGACAGAGTGGAGAGGGTGTCAGCAGTAAGTTTGTGTTGACGTCACTGATTATTTTGCCCTTCCTCGGATCCGTCAGATCAATAATACCCCAAAAAAGGATCCTGTCTGTTGAGCATCTGCCTTCACTCAGTCAGCATTTGGTCAGTAATCCATCAGTATTGCCCAAAAAAAAAACAGGATTGAATACAAAACACGTGGCACGTGAATGGAATATTTGCATGTCTTCTGTGATTTGTACCCACTCCTGCTTTTGGCTACCAAATCATAAGCCAATTCTGATGGGACCATACAGGCCTTACAGCTGCTACACAAACAGGATCTGTTATGTTTCTCATTTTTCCTTCCTTCTGACAGATGAGAAGAAGGGTCAGATAAATGATGGTGTCAACCAAAGCCAAAAAAGGCAAAATAGTGGCCCAGTTATGAAGTGGGGAGGGTGGGGACAGCATGAGAAGTCCACAGAGTGGCCCAATGACATAGTGTGGAGGGGGCAGTAGCATCAGGAGACCACAGAGTGGCAAGGTGACATAGTGTGGAGGTGGCAGCAGCATCAGGAGATCACAGAGTGGCAAGGTGACATAGTGTGGAGGTGGCAGCAGCATCAGAAGATCACAGAGTGGCAAGGTGACATAGTGTGGAGGTAGCAGCAGCATCAGGAAACCACAGACTGGCACAATGACAGAGTGTGGAGGTGGTAGCAGCAGCATGAGGAGGCCACAGAGTGGCAAGGTGACATAGTGGTGATGTAGCAGCAGCATCAGGAGACCACAGAGTGGCACAATGACAGAGTGTGGAGGTGGTAGCAGCAGCATGAGGAGGCCACAGAGTGGCAAGGTGACATAGTGTGGAGGTGGCAGCAGCATCAGGAGACTACAGAGTGGCAAGGAGACATAGTGTGGAGATGGCAGCAGCATCAGGAGACCACAGAGTGGCAAGGAGACATAGTGTGGAGGTAGCGAAATTAATGTGTATATAGTGGCTCTCCTGTTTGGTCTCTGGACTTAGGTACACTGTTATTGGACTACCCCAATGTCCATAAACGTATTAAATATAAGTCAAATAGATTAACAGGCACTCAGTCACCGAGAACTGTACAAAGAACGTTTGTTTATTACACTCAGATATTGTCACGGCTGAGGATGGGGGAAATCCTCAGCCGTGCGCTGGCATGTGCTGTAGGCCAACTCGGCCAGGAGAACAGGATAGGGAGCAGGTCACCTCCTACAGCCTCTCTACCCTGACCCTAACTCCTAACTGCATGGGCCGACCTTAAAGGTAGGAGGACCCATGCGCAGGAACCTCGGATCCCTAACTCACCCTCTGTCCGGTCCCTGCGCTAGGAGTCAGGGTAAGACGACCTACTCCTCCTAGGCACGGAGGAGCAGGAGTCTCAATGGCCAAGCTGTTGGGAAAAGGGGAACTCATACAGCCTTACGGGAATGACAGGCGAACTATTAGTTCCACCAACCTGTCACAGCCTTGCTGACTGGATCCCTGCGCAAACAGGAATCCAGAACCGTAAGCTGCACCAACACATAGAAAGGTCCCAACAGTACATAACATCCAACATCAACACACAGCAGACATAAACATAAGGACAATATCTTTATGACCACAGGGGTGGCTCTCACTGGCAGATAGTAACACAGGAGGCTGCTCCAGCAAGCATGGCTGAAACAACCCACAGAGCCATGCTAACAGTGAGGCTATATAGGCCAGGAAGCCACACCCCACAGTCGGACACACCCAGTGACACACACACACACTGGGAAGGAAGTTAACCCTTCCAACACCCTGGAAGGGAAAACACAACATTAAAGGGAAAGTGTCCAACAGTAGCAACCCACTGTGGTTGTTGCCGCTGGCCACGACATGAGTGGCAACCGTGTCCAGGGGAATAGCCCAGAGGCCGGGACACTGCCACCACATGTACAGACAGCCAAACGTTGCCACGGGCAACCACAGTGCAGGAAAAGTGTCAGTGCACACAACACACTACACAGAGTGCACACAGACAAACAACACAGTAAACACAATACACACACACCTAACATAGGGGTTGCTAGGTGCAACCGCATGCACAGCAGGAAAGCTGCCACAAGCAAGCGTTGTCAGCGGCAACCACAGGTGAGGCAAATACCACTGCCCTCACCTGTGATTGACAACAAAACCAAACCGCTGACAATCCCATGCGGTTGAAGAATCACGGTCAAAGCCATGGCCGTGACAGATATATATTAACATAAAAATATATAAAAGATATATCTCAGAAAAATAATAATAATAAAAATATGATAATGAAAAAATTATATAAAAAAATGTCCTTTTAAAACCAACACATGAAATGCTATACTCCCGTCCACTTCAGCAACAGTGGTATATGTTGCAATTGTCTCTGTGACTGAAGAGGGCTGGAACCCACCCTAGGGAATATTTAAACTGTTATACAATTCAGAAGATACCGTTATTACTCCTATTCTTCTTCCTCTATAAAATGTCCCCTTTGTATTTGGAGACCAAATCTCACATAAATGGCTGGATGTGGTCATTTTCCTGTCCAACTCAGTGTACAGTCGTGGCCAAAAGTTTTGAGAATGACACAAATATTAGTTTTCACAAAGTTTGCTGATAAACTGCTTTTAGATCTTTGTTTCAGTTGTTTCTGTGATGTAGTGAAATATAATTACACGCACTTCATACGTTTCAAAGGCTTTTATCGACAATTACATGACATTTATTCAAAGAGTCAGTATTTGCAGTGTTGGCCCTTCTTTTTCATGACCTCTGCAATTCGACTGGGCATGCTCTCAATCAACTTCTGGGCCAATTCCTGACTGATAGCAACCCATTCTTTCAAAATCACTTCTTGGAGTTTGTCAGAATTAGTGGGTTTTTGTTTGTCCACCCGCCTCTTGAGGATTGACCACAAGTTCTCAATGGGATTAAGATCTGGGGAGTTTCCAGGCCATGGACCCAAAATGTCAACGTTTTGGTCCCCGAGCCACTTAGTTATCACTTTTGCCTTATGGCACGGTGCTCCATCGTGCTGGAAAATGCATTGTTCTTCACAAAACTGTTGTTGGATTGTTGAAAGAAGTTGCTGTTGGAGGGTGTTTTGGTACCATTCTTTATTCATGGCTGATTAATGGGTAATTAAAGGTCGCAACAATAGTGAAGCCCAGACTGCCACCGTCACGTGCAAAGATTTATTGTACTTACAACAGTATCTCTGATAAAACGCATAAAATAGTGAAGCCCAGACTGCCACCGTCACGTGCAAAGATTTATTGTACTTACAACAGTATCTCTGATAAAACACATAAAGCAATGGTATGCACACTTCGATACCGAAGTGTGCATACCATTGTTTTATGCGTTTTACCAGAGATACTGTTGTAAGTACAATAAATCTTTGCACGTGACGGTGGCAGTCTGGGCTTCACTATTGTTGCGACCTTTAATTACCCACAGGAGTGTTGGAGAGAGGAGGGATCCTCGGGTATGCCCCTTGCAAATCTTTTCCCGTCCGTGCCTTTTGTAACCCGTACCAAGAAGGGAGGAGGTGTATCAAGCAGCGTGGTTTTCCACTTTCTTGATTTACTTGCTTCTGTGATCTTCCCACATCGCATTGAAAACCTGCAGCACAAGATTACAGATACAGATATGTATACTAGTGACTTTTCTACTGTGATTTTTCCAGGATATGAATCAGTAGAATGACGTTGTTCATCCCGTAGTCCTGGCGACTGACAAATAAAGTGGCCTCCTCAAAGGGCACGAGCAAACAGCAGGTGTCACGCATGAGCTGCCACTGGCTAACATTGAAGTTACACAGGGGAGTACCTCTGTCTGCCTGTATCATCAAGAAATAGTTTATGGCCTTTCTCTGTTCGTTCAGTCGGTCCAACATATGGAGGGTGGAATTCCAACGGGTGGAAACGTTGCATATCAGCCTATGTTGGGGGATGCCGTTCTGCCGCTGTAGCTCAAGAAGGGTGTGCTTGGCGGTGTACGAGTGGCTGAAGTGCATGCAAAGTTTCCTGGCCATTTTTAGGATGTCTTGCAAATGGGTGAAAGACTTCAGGAAACACTTGACAGCCAGGATGAACACGTGCGCAATGCAGGGCGCATGGCTCAGCCCTCCTTGACGCAGCGCTGACACCATGTTTTTTCCGTTGTCGGTCACCATGGTTCCAATTTTGAGTTATCATGGAGAAAGCCAGGATTCGATTTCTTGATAAATGATGAGGAGCAGTTCCTCCCCTGTGTGACTCCGTTCACCCAGGCAAACAAGGTGCAGAACAGCGTGACACCGCTGTGCTCTGCACATGTGGTGTGCTGGTGGGGCATTGTGAATTGTCCCTGCAGTGGAGATTGAAGACAGGGTGGAGGATGAGAAGGCAGAGGCGGACATTGTCGCAGGACCGTGAGAACGTGGAGGCGGAAGCGACATCACCTGGCCAAGTTGCTGGTTTGGCTGGGCAGGAACCACATTTACCCAGTGGGCCTTAAAGTCATATATTGTCCTTGACTGTAGTTACAGCTCCACACGTCGGCGCTGCCGTGTACTTTGGCAGACACCGACAGGCTCAAGGACTGACCCACCTTCTGTTCTACATATGTGTGCAGAGCTGGTACTGCCTTTTTGGCAAAGAAGTCCACCACTTGGAAAGGGAGGGACTGCAGTACCAGCATTTTGGCCAGGAGCACGTTCAGCTTCTGCACCATTGGATGAGTGCACGCATACTGTTGTCTCTTGGCAATCGCTTCGGTGATCAATTGCTGACGGAATGACTGACTACCAGGAGGAAGGCCACGCTTCACCTTCTGCCCACAGATTCGACAAATGGCCATGTTCACCTTCCCCGGCAGCTTAAAAAAAAGTAGGTGATTTTACCCCCAACACTCCATACTGACTGACTGCTACCGCCACTTCCTCCGTGAACCCCTGCACCACTACTTTCCTGGCCGGTAGGCTCCTGCAAAGCGGGTGGTCTACCCTGGGCACGTTTGGCTCCCGACCTCCCACTGCTGCCACCCTGCTGACTCCCGGCCACGCTACCGACTTGCTGGTTCCGTCACTGCCTCACGCGCAAGCTGCCACCCTCTTCTCCCGATGATGATGAAGCCCCTTCATCACCTGGCTCCCAATTGTGATTGGCTACATCGTCATCGAGTAGTGTCTGCACGTCACTGATGTCCTCCTCTATGGTCTCTGAGCCAGGAGCCTGACTGCTCGAAACACCAGCTCCCATGCCACTCTTCTCATCACTACTTTCCCACCTACCAGATGAAGCGGCGGATGTCTCCTCCGGATCTTGGCTGGGCAGTAGCTGCTGACTGTCCTCTAGTAGCTCATCCTCACTGTAAGGTGGAGCTGAGCACACATCATATAGTACTTCTCTGGCTGAGAGAACAGAAAAGGATAGAGGCAGGTTGAGGACAGGTGAGGGCACAGGGTCTGCTCCCGGGCCATGCCAACTAAGGGTTGCGTCTGACGAACCCACCGACTCTTGGCTGGGGGTGTCTGATGTCACTTGCAACAAAGTCGAAGATTAAGTCAACCATTCAAGAACTGCTAGGTTGCTGGTCAAGACACGACCATTAGCTGCCACTGGGAGCTCAGGCCTCTTAAAGTGACCCCTGCTGCCACGCCCCCTT
Organism: Bufo bufo; assembly: GCF_905171765.1. Classification (NCBI taxonomy): domain Eukaryota; kingdom Metazoa; phylum Chordata; class Amphibia; order Anura; family Bufonidae; genus Bufo; species Bufo bufo. The sequence goes on along the minus strand of NC_053389.1, from coordinate 443,044,743 downwards.
ACTCTGTTGTGACTTTTGCCTGCGGCAGAAACATTTAGGCCTGTGCCCCTCCCCTGTGCAGAGCCTGGCACTTCTCTGTCTGACATACTGTTAGATTAAATAAGTAAATAAAAAGGAAATTAATACATGCCAAAAAGGGCTGTAATTTTTTAACTTCACTACACAACGGCTAATAAGCCCCTCCCCCCCACTAATACATGGCAAAATAAGGCTTTAGAACATATAACTGTGGCCGTAAACGGCAAATAATTTTTTTTTTGCCACTAATACACGCCAAAAAGTGCTTTTATTTCCCCACTTCACCACACAATGGCTAATAAGCCCTTTTACTTTTTCCCCACTAATACACGGCAAAAAAATTTTTTAGAACATATAACTGCGGCTGTGAACGGCAAATAATATTTTTTTTTTTGCCACTAATACACCCCAAAAAGGGCTGTAATTTTCTCACTTCACCACACAACGGCTAATAAGCCCCTTTTTTTACCCCCACTAATACACAACAAAAAAAGGCTTTAGAACATATAACTGTGGGCGTGAACTGCAAATAATATTTTTTTTTCGCCACTAATACAGGCAAAAAAAGTCCTGTAATTTTCTAACTTCAACACACAACGGCTAATAACCCCCTTTTTCCCCCCCCCACTAATACAAAAAAGGCTTTAGAACATATATATAACTACACCGCACAAGGCCTAATAAGACCCCAATAACAAGAACGGTTTGCTGGGATTACAGAGGTATTGCAAACCTGAAATGAGCCGCAGTATAATGGCAGTTTGGATCCCCAGTCAGTGCAGCAAGGTATAATAGGATTGTACCTATTACCCAGACTGTAAACACCCCTATTGAACCCTGTTCTGCTTCAATACTGTATAATAATTCCTTCCTATCCTTTCCCTACACTTCTAATGCTCTTTCCCTGAACTTCTATTGATCAAAATATATGTTTTCAAGTCTTTCCTAGCACTGTCCCTAGCGCCTGTTGACGTCTCTCCCTGCACTAAGTACACTGGAAAATGGCTGAATCAAAGATGTCTGAGGCTATTTATAGGACTCTGACATCACAGGGCTGGCTGGCTGCTGATTGGCTGCATGCATGGCATTGTGGGTGAACCCTCGTTCCCAGAGTTCCTTGCTCCATGTCCTCACACGTGCAGCAGCCATTTTAGGAAAAAATGCGATTCGTTACCACGATCAAATTCCACTTCGTCAGCTTCGATTCACTCATCTCTATTAATGTCATAAAGGGGAATAGAGGAAGTGATATATTGTAGTGACGAGAGAATCTATTCACACATTAGAACGAATTTTACATCTGTGAGGGAGCGTCCATCTACAGACGCTGAATACCTAATCTGCCGGCAGATTAACATGGCTACATATCTCATGCGGCCATGATACACTCGTACTGAGAGTGTTTGCGCATGTGCCAATCATCTGGCTAGTGAAATGAATCAGGGATTTTGCATATGCTATAAAATTTGTGCATGTGGCACTTACAAATCGATTCATGGTCATGTCTGCATCGATACTCGCAATAATGCCACATGAGTGAGATTACTAAAGCCCCGCCAAATGTGCAGCTCCTTGAAAAGTGTAAATTCGTGCAAATGAACAAATTGACTTGTACGGTGGATGGATAGATAATATATGTATATTAGATAGATGGATAGATAGATAGATAGATAGATAGATAGATAGATAGATAGATAGATAGATAGATAGATAGATAGTTAAAAAAGGCATTGTTTTATTTTTGTGTTACCAGCGTTGTCAACATTTTTTTTATTAAATTGAGATAACACAAAAAGAAAAAGCTGCGATTCCACTCCTGGTTTTGACTTATGAAAAAGATGCAAAATCATCTTATTGATCCATTGTGTCTCAACACATAGGATGATGCAGACTGTCCAGTAAATGCAATTTTACAAATTTTATGTAAGAGCCTATTTATTTAAATGTGCACCAATCACCTGACAAACAAACAAAATGCTCATCTCTCGTGTGAGTCCTCTTTCATGTGTCACATAAAACCAGTGTTTGCTGGCAGCACATTGGGTCGCCCTATATAAACAATGATATGCTGCCAACAAAAAATTTAACTGTATGGGTATAAATGATCGCAGTAGAGATCATTCATCCCCATACAGAGGGAATGATTACTGCATGCTTAAATTAGGAATGAATGGTTTGATCCATCCTGATTATTGCACTGTGTAACGTGCCCTTAGAATTCTGCTTCATCTGAAAAAGGAATAATTTTGACCACATCTATCAATATTGGCTTTTGTATTTGGAGAGAAAACTATTTCAATTGACAAAAATTGCTGCTCTTAAAGGGGATCTGTCATCAACTTTAAGCTGCCCTCATTGAGGCCAACATAAAGTAGTGACAAAAGGCTGATTTTAATTGCCTGTCACTCATGAGCTAACAGTAAGTGGTTGTTAAGAACCAGCTTTATAATCATCACAGCCTCATCCTGGAAAAGAGTCATGGCTACCTGAGAAGAGTCAAGGTTATTCATGATCTCCTACTTTTCCCACCCACCTGCTGATGATTGACAGTCTTCTCCTTATTTTTCTCCCAGGGAGAGAACTGTCAATCATCAGTAGGTGCAGGGAAGGACTGGACATAGACACTACAGGGAAATTTCCTGAGGGGCCGATGCCCAGGGGCCACCCGATCCCTCCTCACAGTCACAAGTCGGGAGCATAGCCTTAATTAATGCTAGGAGCATCTGGTATTTATGCACCTGGCTGGCAGAAGAAAGCGCTTATCTGCATTCAACTGTATTGCCGTCCTCAGGACAGTGATAGAGTTGAATGCTGTCGTGGGGGTGGCAGTATTTTGTGCTGCACTGTGCTATTTGGTTCTTCCCGGGAAATACAGTATTGCTAGCCCCACCTACTTACATTGGCCCTGCCTACATATATTCGACCTACCTTCTGTCAATTTGGACCTGCCTACAACATGGGGCCACTTTTAGTTTTTTTTTTCCAGGGCCACTTCAAGTTCCCAGTCCGAGTAGGTGGGTGGGTAAAGCAGGAGCTCATGAATAACTATGACTCTTAGGCAGCTGTGACTCTTTTCCAGGTGTGGGCTGTGATGATTATAAAGATGGTTCCCTACAACCACTCACTTTTAGCTCATGAGTGACACACCCCTGAAATCAGTGCATCTGTCACTACATTATACTGCCATCAGTGAGGGTAACATGAAGCTGATAACAGTGAGGGCGGCATAAAGTTAATCTAATTGGGTTGCCTAGTGATTTATGGACACTACAAATCTCTTGAACAGAAGAACAGAGGTCCTAATTGCGTGTGGAAATTCAATTATGGCATTTTTAAAGTGTGGATAGTCCAGGTGTTTCAACCAGAACTCTACCTGAAACTGGCCTTACACCATAATATACTTTCTTCCACAATGCTGCTTGGTACAATGAATATAATTAAAGAAGAGTTCCAATAGCTTCTCCACTTCATGTTCTTAGGAGGCGTACGTGACAACTGACTTTTAGGTTTCTAATAAAATGGATTTCAATAAATGTTGATTGATAATCAGGGAATTGCACATAAGAATAATCCTATGTGTGTTTTTCAGCAACCTGCAAACCTATTGCATCTCATACAATTGGGTTTTTCAATCAAGAAGAGTCACTTGCAGAAGTACGGCTTGCCCTCTTAGATCACTCTGATTGTGGAGAAGAAAGTAACACTATAGAAGATGCCAATACTAATGAATTCATGACTTTTCCTGAACAAGGTAATATGACTTCCCATTTTATGGCATGATGTATAGTGAATGGGATTAGAAAAAAAATGAAATATCTAACCTCAAGACACTTTATCTATGTAACAAATGATTTATAGCGAGTCTATAACAAGCTGAAAAACAACCCACTTTCTGCAGTAACCAAGAATATGCTCTACCCTAGATGTAATACCGTCATAGACAAATGGAGCTGGGATGGCTATTATTCATTGTCATTTATTTTGTGTCATGTAATTGAACTTTTAATATGTTTGTGCTAGATTTTTTTTTATTATGCATGAATTAGGTAGAAATGTATGGTCATACTGTACCTGTAGAGTGTGAATACTGATCTTCCTACGGAAACTGCAACCTAGGCTCTATCATGTTCCTCAAAGCTTCCTTACACCCAAGCGCTATCATTTTTCTTAGAGACTATGGGGATCATTTATATGTCAGATATGTCAGTTTTGTGGAGTAAAAAAGTCGCAAGTCATGGCAACTGCGACATTTCCATGGTAACCTCACCATTTTTTACAGTAATCTATATTTAAGAGCTAAAAGTGAGATTAGACCTGGATTATGGCTCATTTACTACGTGCGACTTTCACAAAAGTCACAATAAAATCGCAACCCATGTCAGACAGCCCCCTGGTATACTGTCACACCTAAGGGTGTAAACCACATTCCACTCACGCCAAATATATTATTAAAAAAGCACTCCCACAACATTTTTTATTCTCTGGTCCGTTAGAAAGGTACATATAAATTGAAGGTAATCTTACCTATGGTTTTAGGTCCCTGCTGTGTCATGTGACCGACACTGACTCTCTGACTGTCATAGCGTCTTTTGTGTGGACAGGAAGTCAGTTCCTCCATTCATTCCTATGGGAGCCTCGATGTCCTAGGTATGAATAGAGAAACTGACTTCCTGTCCACCCATAAGACACTGTGTCATTTGGCGAGTCAGTGTCGATCACATGACACAGAGGACCGCAAAGGATTGGATAACACACAAATAAAAAGATTACGTTTGCTATAATTTATTATATATCTTTCTAACAGGCCAGACAATAAAACATTTAGTGGGAGACAGTGCTGCTTTAAGGTGCACCATTTCATACATTTGGTGCAGGATCACTAAACAAAGCCAGACTTATAACTGATACAAAAACAACCTCAAATGATAAATGAACCCCTATGTTCACTTTTGAATTTCATTTCTATATGTATACACAACCTCCATGAACTGTTTGCAGGTCCTATGTTTTACTTTTTTATAGAATTATCCTACCTGGAGTTACAACATATCTAATAGCCTGGAGTTGCTTATCAAACTTTAATGGTTGCTACTGGAACAAGTCAACAGATCTATCCCCTTAGCTTGTATGGTGCAGTCCTTTCTGCTGCACAGCATTCTGGGTGCTTTAGTTTATACTGTACCAGTGCCTGGTATAAAGATAATGGCCCAGATGTACTAAGCCTGTAGATGTGCTAAAGGTCTCTTTACATGAGCTGAGAATCTGCCAGATAATTGCTCCCGAGCTTTCATAGAAATGCTCATTATCGATTATCTGGCAGTGTGTAGCCGATTAGCCAGTGAAACACTCATTCGCCATGTAATTGGATAGTTTGTGTATGCAGCGATCTCCTTCACAGTATGAGGATGAGGGATCACTATTGCCATTGCTCATACAGCTGCATGGTTTCTGAGACGCAGATCGCTGTTTAGACAGCACAATCTGTTGTTTAGAAGCCATAATCGGCGGTGCCTGCACGAACGACAGAATCGCCTAATAAACTAGCATTTCTCTTGTTCATCGGGTGATCAGCGGCACTTGCGAAGGACAGATTGTTGGGAATGAGAGTTCACAGGAATTTCGTTACCAATAATCTGTCCGCCACTCTGCAGTGTAAATCCACCTTAAATCATTGTGTAAACAGCCTCTGGCAAACAACAAGTCTGTATGGCAAACAACAAGCGATGGCATTAGGGATCACTCTTTCCCATACTGTTGAGGAGATCGCTGCCTGTAAAGTTAAGGTTTCCTACACTGAAGAGCAGGCAATTGCCAGGAAGGAACACTTTCTTTCCGACTATCACCTGCTGAATTGGCCAGCTGTCACAATGGCTCAGGCTGGATGATACTTGTGATGAACAGAGAGACTTTTGTCTGACTCCAACTATTGGCTTACTGGCTTACTTTGATACAGCATTTTACACCATAAGGCTACATTCACACGACCATATGTGTCTTGCGGTCCGCAAAAAATACGGATGATGTCTGTTTGGCATCCGTATTGCATAATTATTTTTTTTTTGCGGATCCACTGTAATAATGCCTATCCTTGTCCGCAAAACAGGCAAGAATAGGACACGTTCTATCAATTTTTGCTGGACTGTGGAACGGACATATGGATGCGGACAGCACACAATGTGCTGTCTGCATTTTTTGTGGACCCATTGAAATGAATGAGTCCACGTCCTATCCGCAAAAAAAAAAATGGACACGGAAACAAAATTTGTTCCTGTGCATTAGGCCTAAGAGTGGCACAATTTTAGCGCAAAACATTGCATATTAGGTCCTGCCCTTTTTGTTTTAAGGCCCTCCTGTCAAGACCTGCTCCCTTTTTAAACAAAATGGAAAAAATTGAAGAAACCCAAGTTTTGCCAATTTATGCCACTTTTTAGACAGATTGTTGGCCTAGACTCATTAGTAAATCTGGGTCTTTATTGCTCAAGTAGATAATGTTAGATGAGGTGAGCTTTGAAGATTATGTCATTTTGAGTACAACCGTTTATGAGAATGATCTATGATTTAGTTTGCATTTTATTTATGAAGCTTTAAAATGTTTTTTTTTTCTGTTGGAATCTGTATGAATAAGATAGCTGCTCCATTCTGCAATGCTTCTACATGGCTCCATACTAGAGAGACCTGTAACCTATGTGGATTCCATACAGTCTCTGGGAGCCTGGCTGAGTATGTGAGGCCTTAGAAGTATAATAATAATTCGGAGAATGAGGTTTATACCTTTTGGCAGCTCTTTCTGTTATATGTCCTTTAATCTTTTTTTACATGACATTTTGGGGGCTGCAGAATCAATTGCTAGTTTTCCATAGAGTAATTATTATTTTAATTATTCCGCAGACACTATCAGTATGTCTTAGGAGTGTGGGAGAAAACCCATGCAAACCAGAGGAGAACATACAAACCCCATACAGATGATGTGTTTGGTCAGACCCCAGCGCTGCACTACTGAGCCACAGTGTTGCACTAATGAGTAATGATCACAAGCTACAATTTTTACATCTCACAATGGTTGTCCCGGGGGAAATGGATACTGTGACTGGAGGGACAACTGGTAAAGACATTATTTACCGGCTGAAATCCACATATTGATTTGGATTGCATTACATAATCTTTTTGAAAGATGAATGCAAATCCTCTTTTTATATTATTTTTATTATGTAACCTCTTTGTATTATCTCTAAATTAATGTATTAAAACCCATCCTCATCTTCCTTATCAGGTCACGGGTTCCCCCCTGCAGCTGGATTGCCAAATGTACTCTATTCACCCAACACTTATTTAAATAAGGGAGAAGATAATCTGCAGAAAGACCACAATGTAAGTGGTTTTCGATGAATGTGCCTTTTTATATCCGAGTTGTCTGATTTACAGTATAGCTCCATTGTGGATCTACACGAATCTGTTAGTAAACTACAGCACTATAGCATTGGCCTATATTCCCTGTGCAGATACCCGCGTAGGTGCCATCTAAGAGGACGGGTTGTGTATTCAAGCTATAGGGGAAAAATATATGTGGTGTGGGGGATCAAAGACCTAAGTGCTCTGGGGCTCATGTATCAATAGTTATACAGTTCCCCGGCCTGAATGGAGGCATTGATCTAGAAGGAGGCAGAAACATTTGAATCAGAAGGAATCTTACAGTGCTCTTCATGTAATACTGAGGATGTGCTGACAGATGCCCTTTAAACGGGTTTTGTGAGATTAGAAGAAAAGGGTATATGGTTCTGTACTAGCGAAATAACACCCCTCTTGCTCATGGGCAGTCTGTGATATTGTAGTTTAGTCCCATTCACGTGAAGAACTCATAGACTGCTTTTTCTTATTTCATATAACCTCTTTATAGAAAAGATAGAACTAGGCCTTTTTGTATATTCTCTTTATATTACATGCACGTGATAACCAATAACCATAAGGCCTTATTGACATTTCTGTGTCTATTTTCCGTCCATGAAAAAACTGCTCCACTTTTCATCGGTGATGTCGTGTTTGTTCCATCTGTGTGTCATTTGTTCTCTGCTAGACAGAAAAGGAGATTTCCAGGATACCTCCTAGCAAAATAGACCAAACACGGATAAACATCCGTGTGCAGTCTGTGGTTTTCACGGACCTCTAGACATTACTGGTTATGTTTTGCCCAGAAAACGGACCAAAGTAGTGCATTCTTCCGGATTTTTTTCTGCAAACCAACGGTCCAAATATACCCACTGAATTCAATGGATCCATGTGCTTTCCATAGAGCACATGTCAGTGGTTCACTGGCATGTGAATAAGGCCTTAAAAGTAGAATTATGTCCTGGAATTATTATGGGCTGGCATCATTCTGTTCCTATTGTCCTGATATTAAAAGCTGGACTGTCACAGATTGCTTCAAATATCAGCTTTCCCTCTAAGCTGCGCTTGTCACAAGGGTTAGTGAATAATTATTAACAAGTCCCTCTGGAGGTCTCGCCGCAGGGATAGGGGTATGCATAACTAAGGTTAGCAGATGGCTTCAGGTCAGCGGGGACAGATGAGTGAATTTTCATTAACTGCCAGTTTATTGGATTATGTGATGCAATTATGTATGAAGGTGTTTTGCTATCAGTTATGGTGCTTATTGGCCTGTTCATCACTTTATGCTGTCGGGGGTATGAGAAAGTGCCTGATAATCTAAGGACTTTATAATATCAAGGCTCCACTTTTCATAACATGAAGTAGATGACGTCATCTTCTGTATCTATATCTAGACATTTATGAGACTGGTGTGGAATGATAAATCTCTTAACTAGTCCTGCCCCTGGAAAACAGTATGTCCGTCCAGCTAAGCCCCTCAACCTCAAGCTATGTCCATGTCATGGAAAGGTCAAGAACTGGACCACCATAAAATGAGGTCTGTAACAAAACAGCCAGTCTTATTGCATTTTCCAGCCCCCATTCCCTCTTTTTTTACAATGTGACATCTCAGTCAGCCTATTTTTCCTACCATGAGTGAAAGCATGTGTTCCTCTGTCTGGTATACACACAGAGGGTGTAGACAAACAGGAGCTAAAAAGTCAATACACCCGTTGCTTTCCCCAGTGCTTGTTTCCCATTGTCAGGGATGACAACTACCTCATTCCCTATAGAAAAGATACAGCTATAAATACTTTACTAGTTTTGTGAAGGTATGTTTACTATTTTATGCATATTCTGGTGTAATAAACCTTCATGATGATTGTGTCTCTTGTGAGTAATCTGTGGATCAAATTTGCTGTATTCTTCTTATGCATTGTCCCTAGTCTCCCTGTATGCATGCAATAAGCAAAATAGGCAAATACACATGACTGCACACTAAGGCTACATGCACACGAATGTTGTTTGTTTCCGTTTTTTTTGCGGATAGGATGTGGACCCACAAAAATGTGGATGTCGACCGCAAAAAATGTGGATGTGGACCATGTGCTGTCGGCATCAGTATGTCTGCTCCGTAGCCCCGCAAAAAAAAAAAATAGAACATGTCCTATTCTTGTCCGTTTTAGGCATTGTTACAATGGATCCGCAAAAAAAAAAAAAAACTATGGCATACAGATGCAGTCTTCCCAAGCATTGTGGCTTTTTTCTGGCTTCTAAAAAATGCCATGAATTTGGGTGTTTTTATTATTTATTCATTTTCACTGGCTTTTTTTCTATAAATTTTCTAGCCCTAATGAGATGCCTATGAGAAAATGGTTAAAAAAAGGCACTGACCCACAAAACACACCAAAAGTGAAGAAAATGGCACAAAAATGCACTGTTTGTAGTGCATTTCATATTTCCCTTTTGGCCTTACGCTAACATCTGGACACAGGGGAACAACAGGAAAATGTAAAAAAATAAATAAATGAAAAGTTCTCCTAAAAGCGCTATGTGTGAATCCACCTTTGAACTGATCCTCAAACTTTGGGCAATGCCTCTCTTCATAAAAATGTGAAGCAATAAAACATATGCCTTGTACATAGCTTGAAGTTTTATAGGCCTAGTAGCCAGGGGTGGATTGGCCATAGACCCTACAGGGAAATTTCCAAGTGGGCCGATGCCCAGGGAGCCGCCCAAGTCTTCCTCATGACCGCCGTCTGGGTTCTTGGAGCATCACCTCCTCGTCAAACAGCTGATCGGCGGGGGTGCTGAGGATAGGTCATCAATATATCTGTCTGGACAACCCCTTTAATGCTGGGAGCATAAGGAATTTATGCACTTGTCCAGAGGGCAGTATTTTAGACTGTACTACAATATTGCAGGCCCCACCTACTTCTGTTGTCCCACTTACAACTTGGGGCCACTTTTTTTTTTTTTTTCCAGGGCTATGTTAAGTTCTCAGTTCACCCCTGCTAGCAGCTCAAGGAACAATGGATTCTTTATTGTTAACTGAAAACCCTCATGCTTGTACTGTAGTCATTAGAGATGAGTGAACCTACCTTTTAGCAGATTTGAGTTCGGGTTCGGGGTTTAAGTGAATTACGTAATGGATTCTGTTCTTAGGGACTCCATAGCGTAATTCAATGCTGGCATGCCAAGGTCTTGTTACCAGTGGGGTACCTCAGGGATCTGTTCTGGGACCCATATTGTTTAATATCTTTATCAGCAAAATTGCAGAAGGCCTCGATGGTAAGGTGTGTCTTTTTGCTGATGACACAAAGATTTGTAACAGGGTTGATGTTCCTGGAGGGATACACCAAATGGAAAAGGACTTAGGAAAACTAGAGGAATGGTCAAAAATATGGCAACTAAAATTTAATGTTGATAAGTGCAAGATAATGCACCTGGGACGTAAAAACCCAAGAGCAGAATATAAAATCAGTGATACAGTCCTAACCTCAGTATCTGAGGAAAGGGATTTAGGGGTCATTATTTCAGAAGACTTAAAGGTAGGCAGACAATGTCATAGAGCAGCAGGAAATGCTAGCAGAATGCTTGGGTGTATAGGGAGAGGAATTACCAGTAGAAAGAGGGAGGTGCTCATGCCGCTCTACAGAGCACTAGTGAGACCTCATTTGGAGTATTGTGCTCAGTACTGGAGACCATATCTCCAGAAGGATATTGATACTTTGGAGAGAGTTCAGAGAAGAGCTACTAAACTGGTACATGGATTGCAGGATAAAACTTACCAGGAAAGATTAAAGGACCTTAACATGTATAGCTTGGAAGAAAGACGAGACAGAGGGGATATGATAGAAACTTTTAAATACATAAAGGGAATCAACAAGGTAAAAGAGGAGAGAATATATAAAAGAAGAAAAACTGCTACAAGACGACATAGTTTTAAATTAGAGGGGCAAAGGTTTAAAAGTAATATCAGGAAGTATTACTTTACTGAGAGAGTAGTGGATGCATGGAATAGCCTTCCTGCAGAAGTGGTAGCTGCAAATACAGTCAAGGAGTTTAAGCATGCATGGGATAGGCATAAGGCCATCCTTCATATAAGATAGGGCCAGGGGCTATCCATAGTATTTAGTATATTGGGCAGACTGGATGGGCCGAATGGTTCTTATCTGCCGACACATTCTATGTTTCTATGTTTCTATGCCGTTTTGCATGCCGTCATAATACAAGTGTATAGCCAGCAGAACAGAACCCTCGGAACTGGCCATACACTTGTATTATGCGGCATGCTGGCATTGAATTACGTGATGGATTCCATGATAATGGAATCCATTCCGTAATTCACTTAAACCCCGAACCCAAACTCGAACCTGGCAAAAGGCAGGATTGCTCAACTCAACATCTTTGCTTCCGTTAGGGTATGCTCATGTCACCAGCAGGCCCTTGCTCCTAATGTTTTTGAGGGTCACCTGCAGGCCATAAATCATAATTTTTCAAGGGTGTGTACAGTATGATGCCCTCCTTTATGTGTAATAAAGGGTTTATTGAACTGCCGGTTCCTTGTAATTTTTGGCAGCCCTATAACTTAGTGCATAGGCTTTATGAGTGTAGGAGTCCCACTACCTGAACAATTGTACCACAATGTGAATGAGGCTCTCCCTTATGTGATCTACAGGTTGTATCGGAGTGCCTCTGCCTTGTAATTTTTGGCAGCACTTGCACTTTATATAAATCGATTTTATCGTTGGTGTTTTTGCATATTATTGTCAGTCTGTAATAGTGGCGTACTACTCGGACAACATCGTTCGCCGCAGTGACCTAGGAGTCCAAGATGCATCCAGACATGCTCCCCATTCTGTTCCCAAAACATTTCAGTGGTGTTTCCATCAATTTCTGACCTTTTCCTGTGAACCAAACACTTTCCCCTCTTCAGAGCAGGGGGTGCCTGGTTTAATGCTCTGGTTCTCCCATTGACTTCCATTGTGCTCGGGTGCTCTGTAGAGCATCTGAGCACCAGAGCACCCGAGCACTTTGCTGCTTGATTAATACTAATCACAACCACACTGTATGGTCGTACCATAAATCATATTAACAATATGTCAAGTTCCTTGCAGATATTTTATATAACAGCCATTGTACAAATAGCTCCTAGAAGGCACATACAGCATAAGTGTGCCATTCACCACAACATGGCCAGGCTATAGGCTTCTAAGAGCTATTTGTAGAGTCTGCTACATAGAATAGCTGCAAGGAACTCAACATTTGGTTAATATGATTTATTTTCCTCCTTTTATTGGTATTTTTTCCTACTGGTTTGTTCCCATCAATTATTTCTTCATAAGCGATGTGGGCAGGGGGAATGAGAATATCACAAAATAATAACATATGTACCGTATATACTCGAGTATAAGACGAGTTTTTTGGCACATATTTTTGTGCTCAAAAGGCCCCCTCGTCTTATACTCGAGTCTAGGTCTGTATTATGGCAACTTACATTGCCATAATACAGACCATGACATGTTGGGGGCCGGAGAAGCTGTTACTTACCTTTACAGCTGCTCCGGTCAGCTCCCAGCACGTCCGCGCGGCACCTCTGTTAAGCTCCCAGTGTAAATCTCGCGAGACACGCGGGCCGCAAGATTTACACTGGGAGCAGACCGCGAGATTTACACCGGCAGTAAGTACCGGCCCCTGCACAGCCTCCCCTCCCCCTGGACAGCCCCCCCTGTTAAAGTTATTGTTGATACCATATTGTTTTTCTTTGAAATAAATATTCAAAAACCTTTAACCTACTGATGCCTCAATTAATGTAATTTTATTGGTATCTATTTTTATTTTTGAAATTTACCAGTAGCTGCTGCATTTCCCACCCTAGTCTTATACTCGAGTCAATAATTTTTCCCATTTTTTGGGGGGTAAAATTAGGGGCCTCAGCTTATATTCGGGTCGGCTTATACTGGAGTATATACGGTAAACCATTACCCATGGTGGCAACAGCCATCAATATTGCTCTATATTTCTTCGAACTTGAAGCTGAAGCACTTTCTAAAACTACTAGATGGAAGCGTTCCTTCCCGACAATTGCCTGCACATCAGTGGAGGAGACATTTACATGCAGCAATATCCTCCACAGTATGGGAAGGAGTGATCACTAATGCCATCACTCATCCCCATACAGAGTCATTATTTGCCAGGAACAGAATGTGATTAGACAGCATGATCTGCCTCCAGAAAATGATAATTTTTTTCACTTCATAAAAGATGTGATCACCCAATGAACGGCAGCACCTTTACACAGGCAGATCAACGCTAAAGAACGTTGCTTCGAAACACTTGTTAATGGTGATCTGGCTGACCCTCGGCCAGTGTAATACAGCTCTTAGGTCTCAGATTTTGTATATATTTTCATTTTCTTTCCTTTAGGCCTTCTGCACACGACCGTTGTGTGCACCCGTGGCCGTTGTGCCGTTTTCCGTTTTTTTTCGCGGACCCATTGACTTTCAATGGGTCCGTGGAAAAATCGGAAAATGCACCGTTTTGCAGCCGCATCCGTGATTCCTGTCCGTTAAAAAAATATGACCTGTCCTATTTTTTGGACGGACAACGGTTCACGGACCCATTCAAGTCAATGGGTCCGTGAAAGAACACGGATGCACACAAGATTGGCATCCGCGTCCATGATCCGTGGCCGTAGGCTACTTTCATACAGACGGATCCGAAGATCCGTCTGCATAAAAGCTTTTTCAGAGATGAGTTTTCACTTCGTGAAAACTCATATCCGACAGTATATTCTAACACAGAGGCGTTCCCATAGTGATGGGGACGCTTCTAGTTAGAATATACTACGAACTGTGTACATGACTGCCCCCTGCTGCCTGGCAGCACCCGATCTCTTACAGGGGGCTGTGATCCGCACAATTAACCCCTCAGGTTCTGCACCCGAGGGGTTAATTGTGCATATCATAGCCCCCTATAAGAGATCAGGGGCTGCCAGGCAGCAGGGGGCAGACCCCCCTCCCTCCCCAGTTTTAATTTCATTGGTGGCCAGTGCGGCCCCCCCGACCCCCCCTCCCTCTATTGTAATATCATTGGTGGCCAGTGTGCGGCCTCCCCCGGCCCCCCCCCCCTCCCTCCCTTTATTGTATTATCATTGGTTGCCAGTGTGCGCCCCCCCGGAAAAAAACGGAAAACGGCACAATGGCCACGGATGCACACAACGGTCGTGTGCATGAGGCCTTAGGCCGAGATTTCCACGCGGGTGCAATGCGTGAGGTGAACGCATTGCACCCGCACTGAATCCGGACCCATTCATTTCTATGGGGCCGTGCACATGAGCAGTGATTTTCACGCATCACTTGTGCGTTGCGTGAAAATCGCAGCATGCTCCTCTTTGTGCATTTTTCACGTAACGCAGGCCCCATATAAATGAATGGGGTTGCTTGCGGATGCTTGCGATTTTCACGCACGGTTGCTAGGTGACGATCGGGATGGGGACCCGATCATTATTATTTCCCCTTATAACATGGTTATAAGGGAAAATAATAGCATTCTGAATACAGAATGCATAGTACAATAGCGCTGGAGGGGTTAATTTAAAAAATAAAATAAATGTAACTCACCTTAATCCACTTGTTCGCGCAGCCGGCATCTCTTCTGTCTTCTTTTGTGAGGAATAGGACCTTTGATGACGTCACTACGTTCATCACATGGTCCGTCACATGATCCATCACCATTGATCCAACTAATACCATAAACTAATGCTGGATTTACATGACCAGATTTACAGGCCGATTATCAGAAACGAACAGTTGTACGAACATTTGTTCAAGATAATCGACCCATGTAAAGGTGTTGCAGATCACCCAATGAACTAGCAACATACTTGTTCATCAGAACTGATCTTTCATCTGGACATCTAAATTTTTGTTCCTGTACTGCAGATCGTCCTGTATGAACAGTAGTCTGCTGTTGAGAAATAATGCAGCTGTATGAGGATGAGTGATAGCAGTAGTGATCATTCATCCCCATACTGTGGAGGTAAATGCAGCTCTTCACTTCCACTGACAAGCAGGCAATTATCTGGAAGGAACAGTCCCATCCCGATAATTCCCTGCTCAGTGGGGCCATCTAAATCTAGCTTAAAGCCACAAACCTTTATCACATAGTGTCTAAATCTGGTCATACACATTAGATTCAAAGGGTTATCCACCCCTATAATGACCCTAATGCCTGGGCCCCTCATATAGGTTATACTTACCCTGCTCCCCGGCACCCGCGTTGCTCCTGATCCCCTCATGGCCACAGCTGCATTATCCCGTTGCGTGGATCAAAACATCTGGCGACAGGAGGAGCAGCCAATAACAGGCCGCAATGGGGACTCCCTAGCGTCACCCGCGATGTATGGTGTGCCACTCCTCTGTTATTTCTTCTAGACATTTATGAATTGCCAGCAGGTGCAACTGGGTGCCCCCTGCACAGTCTGACGCTGGCAGCACTGATTGGATAAAATAGAGGTAAGTTGTGGTGGCTCACTATCTAGTAGTTACGGTATGGTGCTACAAGCTCATATAGAGGGAATCACCCCACCCTCTCTTAAAAAGCAAATGTAACAATAGGAAAATGAGTGGGCACTCATACACTTGGCAACCAAGTTGACATATGCAGAAAATATTTATTAATAAATCCCCATAAAATTCAAGTAATAAAATTATAAAAACAGTGAAGCAATAACATACAACAAATACAATCACATATACTATGGTAGATATAATCGATAATATATTCGATAGAAAAATATTCAATGTATTGAATGGTAAAATATTCGATGATAAAATATTCGATGATAAAATATTCGATACCATTCAATAATATATAACATATATCATATGTCAACTTGGTTGCCAAGTGTATGAGTGCCCGCTCATTTTCCTATTGTTACTGATTGGATAAAGTCAGACTGTGCAGGGATACCCCCTCCCCCCAAACTGGCAACACCCAGCTGGACCTGCTGGCAATTCATTTATAAACTAGATGGAGTAACAGAGAAACATATAGTCGAAAAGATGCTCCAGATTTTTTTTGCAAGTGGAATGCAAATTGTTGCTAAGAACGACATGTCATGAGAGGTGACAGGCCCTCTTTAAATACTTTTTAAATCTAATATCTTTGTCTCCCTCTGTAGCTCATAGGTGATGAAGAAATGGAGTTAAAAACTCAAGAAGAGTTATGTCATGAAATGGAATCATATATAAAGATTTCCAATAGCAAGGTCTCCCAGAGGTCTTCAGGTATGGATGATGCACATGATGTAGGAGGTATTTACTTTTAAACTGCTCTACAAAAACAATATATAACTGCATAAATATATAAAATACATTCCACTTATGATGCTAAAGTGCTCCTGACAATGTACAAATTTGGGAAACAGATTACACCCCATATTCCTCTTGGAAATGTAATGGTTAATTAAAGTGGGTGTTTGCACTGTCAATGGCATGTGTCCCTACACTTTGCACTGTCCAATCAACCTAGTTGTCAATTTATTTGCCTCAGTATCCTGGAAAAAGTCTTTAATCTGAATGTGCACCTATAGACTCCATATTGTTATATTCATCTAAATAGGTACACAATTCTGTTCTGGCTAATGTCCTAATGTATCTTTTTAGCAGTCAGAGCTTCAAATCTCCTGCATAGAAATAGTATTCAAATATAAAATTCTGAAAACCTGCAGCCACTAAGAAGAGAATCGTCCATGCACAGGCTCTGGAGCTACATCTGTGTCAGCTGTAACATCCGGATGACAGTCTGCTGCAATGACTAGGTTTAGAGCTAAATTCGTGAAGGAACTACGTTGGCTGAGATTACTCAGTAGGGGAGTAGTAGCCCCTTAAACAAGAAAAACATACATAATGACACGGTAACCATTAAGATGAATAGGTACAGGAAATTAATTATTAATTTCTGGCCTGGTGTATATAGGGCTAGGAACATGAACCAACTACCCCTAGAGTCCCTAGAGGTCTGCTGTGCCCAGGGTGGCCCCCTGATGGTGGAGGTTCCCTGTCCCCGTACCTAGTGCTAACCGGTCCCTGGAAATCCCTACAAAGGAATTTAATATAAAAACTCCAGGATAGACAAAATAAAGAATAACAGGAGCTCTATGTAGATGTCTGTCACCGTTACTCTCTATAGAACCACATCTGTTGGTCACTATTGGTTCCAAATACTAAAAAGGTCACCAATAATCCCTGACGCATTTCACCTAATAACTTATTAGGTTCATCAGGGGGTAAAATGAATTGTGGTACTTAGCTTTGTGACCAGATACAAAGACCACGATAGTTATTTCACTGCTGGTCCCCAAGAGGAGAAAATGGACCTCTTTCATCCCGCTCAGTTGTGCCTGGAAATAAATAAATAAAGGTGTAACTAAAAGGAGGCCTGTTATGGGTAAACCAACAAACACAGGTCAGAAGCCGCATAAAAGATGCCCTCTCAGGGCTCCAGACTGACCCTCAGCAAGAGATATACGGCATAGTTACACACATTGAATCATTGGTTTAGTTAATGATCAGGAAGGTATAACATTCCCATAAGTTTTAAGTTACTAATACAAATCCATGAAACCATTAAAACAATTCAAGAAGAATAATAATAATGAGGCACTCTTAGGACTTACAGGTGGGAGAAATGGGGGTCTGTCCAGGCAGAGGGTCGGGCTTTCTGGGTCCAAAGGTGACCCCTGCTGCAGAGGAGTCAGCTAATTATAGACTCGCGCCAGGCAGCGCTCGCTTCCGGACGCTCAGAAACGACTTCCGGCCTTTGGAGCGCACGTTGGAACGCAAGTGAATGCGAGTCACTTCCGGGATCGTGAAACGCAAGATGAAGCGCATAACGAAACCGGAAGTGACGTCGCGTCAGGCACTAGAGCCAAGTGGAACGCAGTACTGGACCGCAAATGCTCCACTGATATCCACAAGCGCTGCAGGAGCCCTTTCACGAGGCCCCTTCAGGTTAGAGACCAAGTGGAAGATAGCTGCTAGGAAGAAATAATGTCTCCCCACCCTCAAACAAAGGTCTTAAAGGGAAAGGCAGAGGGACCTTATGGACGTTTTTTATGTTTTGTATGAAGTGATATTAAAATTATAAATGAACATTTGATAATTATCCGCGTAGTCTCCTAACTATTGAAAGGGGACCACACAGAGATCTTAATAAAGATGAGGAGATCAGATAGAAGGATCACCTATACAATAAGATGCTTTACGCACCGATTAGAGCAGTTAAGAGGGCTAATATACCTAATTGATAATTACAACTAAACACCGACTGAAGAAACATATTAGGGACAGGAAAAAATACTAGATGAAGCATGTAAAGTTTAGTCTTTCATTAAGGCCCAGAGGAGATTGAGACTGGAACCGGTAGATCCAAGAAGCCTCTTTTTTCAGAATCTTTTTGTCCCAATCACCTTTCCTTTCAGGTAATGGGAGTACCTCAAGTACAGAGAAACGAGCACAGGCCACGTCCCCCTTATGACAGTTGTTAAAATGATGGGCCACCGGGGTATCTTTTTGCTTCTTGATATCGTTTATGTGCTCACAGATCCTTCTCCTGAATTCTTTTTTAGTTTTGCCAATGTAGTCAAGAGGACAACTACACTGACAAATGTATACAACACCTTTAGTTCTGCAATTGACAAAGTCCCGGATGGCAAAGGGACGTTGTGTCACGGAGCAGATAATTGTTTTTGAGGTGTTGATGGAACTACACGCTTTACACGATCCGCACCTGAAGACACCCAGGGGCTTTCGGTCCAGCCAGGTGCCTTCTCTTTTGGGGCCCTCATAATGACTCTGGACCAGACGGTCCCGTAGGCTTCTCCCTTTGCGATAGGTAACCTGCGGGTATGTCCTGATTGCCTGCGTTAAATCAGGGTCCATTGTAAGTACTGGCCAATGTTTTCTCAGGATGGATACTATTTCCTTGTTGCTGGAATCAAAGGTGGAAATCAGACGAATCTGACCCTCACCCAGGGTTTCTTTTTGTCTGGGTAGTAGTAGATCCTCCCTTTTTCTAGATTCCGCATGATGGAAAGATTCTTTTAATAGTGGCAATGGGTAACCTCTCTGCAGCAGTCTGTTTTTAAGTTTATTTGATTCGAAATAAAAATTACTTCCTGAAGAGCAGTTCCTGCGGACCCGCAGGTACTGCCCCCTGGGGATACCTTTCTTGACGGCCAAGGGGTGATGACTCTCCCAATGCAGAATGCTGTTAGTTGCCGTTGGTTTACGGAATACTGAGGTGGTCAAGGTCCCCTCAAATTTCGTCACTAACACATCAA
Source organism: Bufo bufo (assembly GCF_905171765.1). Taxonomy (NCBI): domain Eukaryota; kingdom Metazoa; phylum Chordata; class Amphibia; order Anura; family Bufonidae; genus Bufo; species Bufo bufo. The sequence continues at coordinate 443,025,014 of NC_053389.1, read as the reverse complement.
GGAATGTAATCTGTTCCATCTGCGTCTCATAAGTAAAACTCAGGCCGATATCATTTTGATTCAGGGTATTTACAAATTTATGAAACGCAGGTATACTGCCCTCCCAGATCAGAAATACATCGTCGATGAAGCGAGTCCAAAAGGTAATGTTCTCGCCCCACCAACGATACTGATCTGGAAAGACATAATGATCCTCCCACCAACCCAGGATTATGAGGGCCCCAAAAGAGAAGGCACCTGGCTGGACCGAAAGCCCCTGGGTGTCTTCAGGTGCGGATCGTGTAAAGCGTGTAGTTCCATCAACACCTCAAAAACAATTATCTGCTCCGTGACACAACGTCCCTTTGCCATCCGGGACTTTGTCAATTGCAGAACTAAAGGTGTTGTATACATTTGTCAGTGTAGTTGTCCTCTTGACTACATTGGCAAAACTAAAAGAGAATTCAGGAGAAGGATCTGTGAGCACATAAACGATATCAAGAAGCAAAAAGATACCCCGGTGGCCCATCATTTTAACAACTGTCATAAGGGGGACGTGGCCTGTGCTCGTTTCTCTGTACTTGAGGTACTCCCATTACCTGAAAGGAAAGGTGATTGGGACAAAAAGATTCTGAAAAAAGAGGCTTCTTGGATCTACCGGTTCCAGTCTCAATCTCCTCTGGGCCTTAATGAAAGACTAAACTTTACATGCTTCATCTAGTATTTTTTCCTGTCCCTAATATGTTTCTTCAGTCGGTGTTTAGTTGTAATTATCAATTAGGTATATTAGCCCTCTTAACTGCTCTAATCGGTGCGTAAAGCATCTTATTGTATAGGTGATCCTTCTATCTGATCTCCTCATCTTTATTAAGATCTCTGTGTGGTCCCCTTTCAATAGTTAGGAGACTACGCGGATAGTTATCAAATGTTCATTTATAATTTTAATATCACTTCATACAAAACATAAAAAACGTCCATAAGGTCCCTCTGCCTTTCCCTTTAAGACCTTTGTTTGAGGGTGGGGAGACATTATTTCTTCCTAGCAGCTATCTTCCACTTGGTCTCTAACCTGAAGGGGCCTCGTGAAAGGGCTCCTGCAGCGCCTGTGGATATCAGTGGAGCATTTGCGGTCCAGTACTGCGTTCCACTTGGCTCTAGTGCCTGACGCGACGTCACTTCCGGTTTCGTTATGCGCTTCATCTTGCGTTTCACGATCCCGGAAGTGACTCGCATTCACTTGCGTTCCAACGTGCGCTCCAAAGGCCGGAAGTCGTTTCTGAGCGTCCGGAAGCGAGCGCTGCCTGGCGCGAGTCTATAATTAGCTGACTCCTCTGCAGCAGGGGTCACCTTTGGACCCAGAAAGCCCGACCCTCTGCCTGGACAGACCCCCATTTCTCCCACCTGTAAGTCCTAAGAGTGCCTCATTATTATTATTCTTCTTGAATTGTTTTAATGGTTTCATGGATTTGTATTAGTAACTTAAAACTTATGGGAATGTTATACCTTCCTGATCATTAACTAAACCAATGATTCAATGTGTGTAACTATGCCGTATATCTCTTGCTGAGGGTCAGTCTGGAGCCCTGAGAGGGCATCTTTTATGCGGCTTCTGACCTGTGTTTGTTGGTTTACCCATAACAGGCCTCCTTTTAGTTACACCTTTATTTATTTATTTCCAGGCACCACTGAGCGGGATGAAAGAGGTCCATTTTCTCCTCTTGGGGACCAGCAGTGAAATAACTATCGTGGTCTTTGTATCTGGTCACAAAGCTAAGTACCACAATTCATTTTACCCCCTGATGAACCTAATAAGTTATTAGGTGAAACGCGTCGGGGATTATTGGTGACCTTTTTAGTGTTGGGAACCAATAGTGACCAACAGATGTGGTTCTATAGAGAGTAACGGTGACAGACATCTACATAGAGCTCCTGTTATTCTTTATTTTGTCTATCCTGGAGTTTTTATATTAAATTCCTTTGTAGGGATTTCCAGGGACCGGTTAGCACTAGGTACGGGGACAGGGAACCTCCACCATCAGGGGGCCACCCTGGGCACAGCAGACCTCTAGGGACTCTAGGGGTAGTTGGTTCATGTTCCTAGCCCTATATACACCAGGCCAGAAATTAATAATTAATTTCCTGTACCTATTCATCTTAATGGTTACCGTGTCATTATGTATGTTTTTCTTGTTTAAGGGGCTACTACTCCCCTACTGAGTAATCTCAGCCAACGTAGTTCCTTCACAGTTGGTATATATATACCTATACCCACTCTAATATTTATTAAAGGTATTTTTAACAAGTCACTCTTTTTTCACAAAATGCTCTTTACTTAAAAACTATTGTGACAATTCATCTTATTATACCATCCTTAATACTGATAGTTAGAGCTAAATTCATTCCAGTTCATCAAACCCCTTAGCTACTGCGGTTAATAGTGACTGTGGCATCTAAGTAATTGACAGGTGGTGTGGTTTGACAAGTAGCATGGTTTATACCACTACAGTCGATGCCTGGCATTGTGCAAGGTGATCTTGCGTCCTTGCCTTAACCATAGAAATCCATTTCATGAAGTTCCCCCCTCACAGTTTTTGTACTCATCACTTCCAAAGACAGTTTGGTATTGATCAGTGATTTTTCCTTGCCCCGTGCTTCAGCACTTTGAATCCCTAGTCAGTTTCTGTGGTCAACCACTTTGTGTCTGCACTAGTCTTGTTCCTAGATGCTGTCACATTCCATTACTAGCACTTACAGTTGACTGGCACAGGTCAAATAGATCAGAAATTTTACAAACTGTCTGATGAGAGTGCCATGTTTAAAGTCCCTGGACTCGTCAGTATGAGCAAAGGAGAAAATAGAAGAACACAGTAGGAGGAGAGAGGCTCGAAAGAAGAAAAATATAATGATTTCTGCTCTATGAGCCAAGTCTTTCGTAACACAAGAGTAAACTTGTCCCAGAATCTCAATTTTTATGACAGGCTGCTTTGAAAGTAGTATTGCTTCATATGTAGTTGTTAACAAGCACTAGTCTCATAAACTGAACTGGACCAAACTAGAAAATAGTAAGAAAGGCCAATGCACTTGTACTAATGTCTAATAGTTAAAGAGAGAGACCACCTACTAACTGGGGCTCATTTATTGAAAAAAAGGAATTTTATTGAAAAGACCATCTAAATTCTGCCTCACTCATGTATCCCTGGATAATACTGAAGCAGCACATGGTAAAGCTATATCCAAAAGTTGCTTGTCCATGAAACTTGATGTCAGGTTCAGTTGACTGTTATGTGGCTGCATTTTAAGTAACGTATTTTGACCACAACTCCTGGACTCCACATAGTTTTACTGCACCAAACTGAGATCACCATAGGGTTAAATGCTCAGTTCAGAAGAACCTCAGAGGTATTGTGGGACCCTAAAATATGGTGGTTTTGTGCCCATTTGAGACTTTTTTTAAACTATCAATTTTTGTTCTTTATTCTTAATATTATAGATTTTTTCTCAACGACTGTCTTGCAAAATCTTAGAAACATTGTCTGACTGGTGTTACTTTTGCCTACCAAACTAAATAATGGTGAAGACCCACCCTCTGGCCACAAAACTAAAGACCCTAGGGGCAAGAAAATGCTCCAGATGAGATTACAATCTGATGGGTCTTTGTGTAAGGGATGATTATCATGAATCTCAGAAGATCATCTGGTGGGTTCGTTTGATCCTGCTCTCAATAGAAATTTTGTGGGTAGTAAAACTGTATATCTCTGTAGCTAGAGCAAGCAGACTGTAGGGGAAAATGACTAGATATTGTGACATGATACAGTTAGAGATGATCTGTGTTTTTTAGGACCCCTCAACTCAATAACGCAAGACTACTATATCCGATTTACAACAATGGAGTAGGTAGAAGCTGTAGGCAGTCAAACATGCTGCACTGTGACGTGGCTCCATAAAATGTTTGTGGTATGGATTTAAAGTCCAAGTCTGTGCTTCGTGCAACTTGCATTATAGGGCCTAGACATCTGTGGGTTAATCAATTATTTAATTGTATATTATTTTAACGTTTATTTTTAATTCAAATTTGCTACAGTTTTAAAAGGTTACATATTAAATTATTTTAATTCTTTTAATGCTTTAATTATTCTGAATTTCCTTAGGAAATTAGATAAGAGAAAGCCATAATTAAACATGAAGCTTGTTTATTGAATAGTACTTGGTTACCTAGCATTGATAAGATGAAATGTGCTGTGTTCCATCAGCCTTGCAGAAAAGATGAAAGAAATACCTCTGTTTATAGGACATGAGAGTTTCCTCTTTAATGTTTTATGGTTCTTGTCACTCGGGTACAGATAAGAGACTTAGCTTCATCATTTATTGTTCACTATTACCCAGATACTGTACAGTCAGCTTGCCATTCTGTATTTTAATTTAAAGTATATCTGCACACAGTTCTACAGACGTCATTTTGCAGTTTGTTTACGTAGCAACATTAAACCTAATTTCTTTAAAAAAAAAGATTCCTAAAAGAGAATCCATCAGGTCCCTCTTGTGACCGTCTGAGACATCATAATTAAGTGAGAGATCCGCTCATTTCACTTGCGTTAAACTCTGCAGCTTGCAGCCAGTAAGCAGTCCGGTGCAGTAAGGAGTCCGATGATATTCATGATGTTGGCTATTACCGCCTTTCACATATTGATTATCAGATTTCTCTATATTACTGTGCATATAGCAAACACTCAATCAGCAGCTGGAGGGCAGTGTAAACTTACACTAGACAGTCTCAGAATGTGCCAGATTGATCACAATGGCTGATGCTGGATGATACATTTGGTGCCGCACTTTTAGACTGTCTAGCCTAAGTTTATAAGTTTATTACTTGGCTTACTTACGCTTAGAATTAGTTCCAAACTTGTACCATATTGTTGATACATATTGTTGCATCTTAAGCCACACCCCTTTTCTAGTAGGACACACCTTTTTTTCACAAAGCCATGCAAAAAGTCTAAAACACTTATTGGTGTGGTGCAAAGCATGTACGCCAGTTTTCCGGTGCAAATTCTACCAGAATTAGAAATGTCCCATAATGAGCTGTGAGCATATCCAGCAGTAGCCTTTCACATTTAGCAATCTCCCACAGTCACACGCTTATATTACTGTGAATCACCTATTCTCTATGTAACCTGCCTAGCTCAGGATCCTTTGCCATGACTCTGCCCTTTGTTTTTTCCATGTTTTTAGGGTTCCTTTTCCTGATGCTGTTAGTGTTCTTTCAGCATAATTTCTGTCCTTCTGGTTCCTATTCGTGCAGTGTCCTATTTAAACCTTTGCTTCCTTTGAAGGGGTTCTCTGGGTATTATATAAAAATGGCCTCCTGCAACCTGTCATAGAAAGTGACTAGGACTGTTTGCCTCCACTTGTAGAGCTGCTTATGGGGGTGGGGGGCCAAGGCCACCCTACGCAGTATTTTGGTGCCATCATCTGCCTTCACTTTACATTGCTGAGACATTTGCTGTCAGACTGCTCAGCCTGATGGTGCATCTCATACATAATCATTCCATTACTACACTGCTCAAAAAAATAAAGGGAACACTTAAACAACACAATGTAACCCCAAGTCAATCACACTTCTGTGAAATCAAACTGTCCACTTAGGAAGCAACACTGAGTGACAATCAATTTCACATGATGTTGTGCAAATGGGATAGACAACAGGTGGAAATTATAGGCAATTAGCAAGACACCCCCAATAAAGGAGTGGTTCTGCAGGTGGTGACCACAGACCACTTCTCAGTTCCTATGCTTCCTGGCTGATGTTTTGGTCACTTTTGAATGCTGGCGGTGCTTTCACTCTAGTGGTAGCATGAGACGGAGTCTACAACCCACACAAGTGGCTCAGGTAGTGCAGCTTATCCAGGATGGCACATCAATGTGAGCTGTGGCAAGAAGGTTTGCTGTGTCTGTCAGCGGAGTGTCCAGAGCATGGAGGCGCTACCAGGAGACATGGAGGAGGCCGTAGGAGGGAAACAACCCAGCAGCAGGACCGCTACCTCCGCCTTTGTGCAAGGAGGAACAGGAGGAGCACTGCCAGAGCCCTGCAAAATGACCTCCAACAGGCCACAAATGTGCATGTGTCTGCTCAAACTGTCAAAAACAGACTCCATGAGGGTGATATGAGGGCCCGACGTCCACAGGTGGGGGTTGTGCTTACAGCCCAACACCGTGCAGGACGTTTGGCATTTGCCAGAGAACACCAAGATTGGCAAATTTGCCACTTGCGCCCTGTGCTCTTCACAGATGAAAGCAGGTTCACACTGAGCACATGTGACAGACGTGACAGAGTCTTGAGACGCCGTGGAGAACGTTCTGCTGCCTGCAACATCCTCCAGCATGACCGGTTTGGCATTGGGTCAGTAATGGTGTGGGGTGGCATTTCTTTGGAGGGCCGCACAGCCCTCCATGTGCTCGCCAGAGGTAGCCTGACTGCCATTAGGTACCGAGATGAGATCCTCAGACCCCTTGTGAGACCATATGCTGGTGCGGTTGGTCCTGGGTTCCTCCTAATGCAAGACAATGCTAGACCTCATGTGGCTGGAGTGTGTCAGCAGTTCCTGCAAGACGAAGGCATTGATGCTATGGACTGGCCCGCCCGTTCCCCAGACCTGAATCCAATTGAGCACATCTGGGACATCATGTCTCGCTCTATCCACCAACGTCACGTTGCACCACAGACTGTCCAGGAGTTGGCAGATGCTTTAGTCCAGGTCTGGGAGGAGATCCCTCAGGAGACCGTCCGCCACCTCATCAGGAGCATGCACAGGCGTTGTAGGGAGGTCATACAGGCACGTGGAGGCCACACACACTACTGAGCCTCATTTTGACTTGTTTTAAGGACATTACATCAAAGTTGGATCAGCCTGTAGTGTGTTTTTCCACTTTAATTTTGAGTGTGACTCCAAATCCAGACCTCCATGGGTTGAAAAATTTGATTTCCATTTTTTTATTTTTGTGTGATTTTGTTGTCAGCACATTCAACTATGTGAAGAATAAAGTATTTCAGAAGAATATTTAATTAATTCAGATCTAGGATGTGTTATTTTTGTGTTCCCTTTATTTTTTTGAGCAGTGTATATTGTAAAACAATAAATCTACAATAGATGGTAATGATGCAATCCTGTGTGTGATATGCTGCTAGGCTTAGGGTACTTTCACACTTGCGGCAGAGGATTCTGGCAGGCATTTCCGTCACCGGAACTGCCTGCCGGATCCGTCAAAACGTATGCAAACTGATGGCATTTGTCAGACTGATCCTTATGACAAATGCATTGAAATGCCAGATCCGTCTCTCCAGTGTCATCCGGAAAAACGGATCCGGCATTTATTTTTTTCAAAATTTTTAGCGGTCTGAGCTTGCGCAGACCGCAATGCCGGATCCGTTTTGTCGGAACACTCGGGGCATTAATGCATTTCAATGGGGAAAAATGCCAGATTCGGCATTCCAGCAAGTGTTCCTGAATTTTGGACGGAGATAAAACCGCAGCATGCTGCGTCCTGAAAAGGCAAAAAGACTGAACTGAAGACATCCTGATGCATCCTGAATGGATTGCTCTCCATTCAGAATGCATTAGGATAAAACTGATCAGTTCTTTTCCGGTATTGAGCCCCTAGGACGGAACTCTATGCCGGAAAAGAATAACGCTAGTGTGAAAGTACCCTAAGCTGTCTGACAGGAATGAGGAACAGGATCGCATCTCTCCTCCCTGTTCCTGTCAGGATGCTCAGCCTGATGGCATATCACACAGAGGATCGCATCATTACCATCTATTGGAGATCTATTGTTTTACAATATAGTAATGGAGTGATTGTGTATGCAATGCACCATCAGGCTGATTAGCCTAGCAGCAAAGCTCAGCAATTTAAAGTAAAGCCCAGTGGCGATGTGTACCCTCCTAACTCAATAAGGAGCTCTACAAGTGGAGACAACCGTCCTATCACATTCTAGGATAGGTTGCTGGAGGCCATTTTTATATCTTTACCAGAGAACCTCTTTAAATGCAAAGCCTGCTGTCACAACACATATGGAGTGGTGGGTTACTGGCTTTGCATCAGCTTCCTGATACCACCTGCAGTCATACACTTCTGAACACCTGTTGATGTCCAGGCACAGGTCATGGCACCTACTTAGGACTATGACACAAGTAAATTTACCTAGCTGTGAGCAGGATCCAAGAAGAATCGCATGTTTAGCAGTGCTACAGAGGAACTCGTGGTGCAATGATATTAAGCATGTGTGTCATATTAAGCACTGGCCTCATATTATGTGTGTATGCAAATTAAAAAAGCACTGGAGGTGCTTCACAGTGTGGAATCCTAGAAAAGTGAGGAAATGCAGGCAGTAACTATATCTTCTCATCAGAGGAAGTTGTGTTCTGGCAAGCACAGCTCAGTAAATCATCGTGTGTGGATCTGCCATCCTGTAGCTACAGGTCAACCTGTGAGATATCTTCTGTAAGAACCCTGTGGTATCCAATGAAGTTAAAAGAAAATGAAAATAGCAAGACAACTGATGATCACTGCTACTTAGTGTTAGGGGTGCATTCACTTCAACGTTTAGCATTCCGTTCTTCTGATCCATCAGAAGAAGAGAGAGGAAAAAAGACAGGATCCTGCAAAAAAAAAGTATATTCTATGCAATCCTATGCATAACTGATGCAACAAGATCCATTTTTTTTTTACAGGATCCTGTTTTTCTTTCTCTTCTTCTGACGGATCAGAAGAACAGAAAGCTAAACGGTGATATGAACCTATTTCAAATGCAAGACTGCACAATGCATTTCAGAGGTGTGATGTGCATGTTAATGACTGTCAGCGCGCATGTGGATCAAGCAATGTTGAACATGTTTGTCACAGACCAGGCTGCATGAAGAGGAGGTTTTCATGTGATAACAGCACTGATAACCCCCCCCCCCCCCAAAAAAAATAAAAAATAAATAAATAATAGGGTGCATGTATGGGCATTTCAGCACTCTGTTGTACATCCTCTTTTGTGCTCTGCTATGCAAATAATGGTGAGATACTGTGCATGCTGGTACTGCATAGAACTAAGGGAAACAATGTACAATCACTGGTAGGATGAGGAGTATTTGGGAGGGGGGTACTAATAAATGCTACACATTTGATCATTTCAATGGCCTACCTGATATTTTTTCACAATGTTTAGTAATATAGAACCTTGTTATTATGGTAGGAATGCCACTTTAATTATCTCCCGATATGCAAATATTATTATCATTATATAATATTATTATTTTTAGAGAATTTTTGCAATAGAAAAATAAAAAACAAATTACACAGAAAACCTTAAATAGAGTAAAATAACCCTACTTTCTTGTGAAATTTATTTTCTGGGGGGGTTATTCAAGTGTTTTAATAATGTTTGCTCAAGAGAAATTTTAATTTTGTGGATACAAATGAGAAAACTATAAAAATGTTATTTAAAAAGAAAGGCAATGGAGGAAATCCAGAGGCGTACAGTATTGTAGAGATACTCCTAATACGTTACAGTTATACTATAGGTGAATTTATAGTGTGGTGACTTCTCAAATGTAAACTAACATAATGTAGTCTTCTTGTTTTCTGTCCTCCACTGTGGACAATCCATTACATGTAATATATCTATTTATTCCTTTCCCTCCCTGATGCCAGATAATAGACAACATAATAAATTGCAAATGACATGATGTATGGAGTGGCCCTGGCTTATTACTCACTGTCATTAACCAGTCATATGGAGTTGATGCTTGTCTGGTGTTTTCCTTTGTAGTTATGTAAAGATATGGTTAATTATCTCTTTAGGGAAAAGCAGCAGAAACAAATGATCATCTATATATCAGAGATATGATATTTAAATTTATCTCATTGGGAGTCAAAATCCTGTGTGCTTCTCTGTGCTAGACTTCATGTAGTTTTTTTCTCCCTTGAGATATTATGTGTTTACAGGTATAAAGCTCCATAGAATGCATCATTTTCTTTCCTAGGGTTTGCTATTGGGTGCAGAGCATGTTCTTTGTTATCGTATAAAAAATAAAATAAATCTGTATATAAGTAAATTAATATTGTAAAATTTGTAAGACTAAATTTGCCTAGCAGTTTAGAACCTTAGGCTTCAGGGCAGAGACTCGGGGAGTGGAGAGAATGGAAGTGGTGGTTAAGGCGAAGAAGGTGGTCGTAGTCCTCACAGTGGCTCATTCCAGCTCTCTCAGGCCATACAGGCAGGTAATGAAAGGATGCATCCTTTTTTCCTCTCCGTGCACACCCTGTGATTAGGACTTTTGCCTGGTGGTGGTGGCTTGGTGTTGGATAGGTAGAGGGGTGCAAACCAGGAGAACAGGTTCAGGGCCGGTAAATGGTAAAGCCAATGATTAGACTCGATTGGTTATAATAAACAAAGTCTCTCTTTACTGAATAGGTGATGAGGATTGCAGTACAGATATAAGCAATAGGCACAGTTTTCAGGTTTTTCACGGGGCATAGATTTTTCAGAAGGCTCTCCATAAGGGGTAGGCAGTATAATATTCCCCTCTAAGTCTCTTTCTAGATATAATATGCAATCTTCCCAAGTAATCAAAGGCATGCAAATCCTTTCTCTATATTTCTGCAGTTCCCAACTATGGGCTGCAGTCCTTTATTGAATGTCCAGTCTGTCTCAGAAGTGTGGTGGGCGCAAGAAGCAATTAAAGGGAGTCTGTCACCTCCATATGGCCATATACAGTGCTTACATTGCCCTATAGCACACCTATACATGAATGTTATGGTACCTTTGTCTTTACACTTGCAGAAGCTGGAAAAACGAACTTTGATTGATATGCAAATGAGCACTCGCAAGTGCCCGGGGGCGGCGTTCACTGTGTTGGTGCCCACGCTGCCCTGCCTTTTTTCATTGTTCCCCCGCCCCAGCCTCTGCAGATGCCCACCCTCCTATTCCCTTGCGTCATCCTAAGGTCCGGCCGAGATCCCGCGACTGTGCACTGCCTTGCCGGGCCGGAGCATGCGCACTGTGATGCCCATTGTTGGCACGGCATCGCTTTAACTACTGCCCATTGTTGGCACTACATCGCTTTAACTACGGCGCAAAAGCAGCGGCAATGTGGCGTTACCTGCGAGGTAGTGCACAGTCGCGGGATCTCGGCCGGACCTTAGGATGACACAAGGGAATAGGAGGGCAGACATATGCAGAGGCTGGGGCGGGGGAACAATGAAAAAAGGCAGGGCAGCCTGGGCACCAACACAGTGAACGCCCCCCTGGGCACTTGCGAGTGCTTATTTGCATATCAATCAAAGTTAGTTTTTCCAGCTTCTGCAAGTCTAAAGACAAAGACAAAGGTACCATAACATTCAGGTATGGGTGTGCTATAGGGCAATGTAAGCGCTGTATATGGCCATATGGAGGTGACAGACTCCCTTTAACCCTAACCACATGTACAGCGAGCCCAGGAGCATCCAGAGCAGAGGATGGGAGGGGTAAAGGCTTTGGCTGTTACTGTCAATCATAGTGGCTTTCCTCACACCGTTGCTCCCCAGGGCTGTGCAGTGAAGGGAGGGTGCATCCTTTCTTCCTTCGGGGCATACCCTGATGTTGGGGCTCTTGCCTTATGGTAGTTGGAGGGGCCTGCGATGTTGTGTTTGTTTGGGTGCGAGGCAGAGCCTGTAGAGTGCAAAGTGTATGGTGTAGCAGAAGTCTCTTCCTGCAGGGTCTATAGCTGGCAATCTCACTATTTTAATTGTGCCTGTATTTCTGAACTGAGGCATAGTTTTTTTTTAAAGCTACAACTGATCATGTTGTGTCCAAGTGTGAAGGGTGTCTTAAACGTCTTCCTCTCACTGCAGTAAAGTCTAAATATCTTAGGTAGCAGAATACCTTACTGACTCCAATTCTCAGCCATGTCAATTTATGAACCTTCTTCTCTCTTTCTTCCTTCTCTATATCATCCAGATATTGGGGCATCTCTGTCTCTCTGTGTTTTGATCAAAATATATTGGCTGAGAGTCTCAGATTTTATATCAGAGTGAGGGCTTAGTTCACATATAATGTTTGTATCTATTGTGTTAGTGCCTTATTTTCTGTGATTGTTCTTTTATAAAACCTCAACCCATCTGTGAAACACGGTGGTAGTATCATGGTTTGGACTTGATTTGCTGCATCCGGGCCAGGACGGTTTGCCTTCATTCAAGGAACAATAAATTCTGAATTATACCAGCATATAAGCTGATTCTCAAGAGAATGTGGGTCATGCAGCAAGACAACGACACTAAGCACATAAATTGTACTACCAATAAATGGTTAAAGAAGAATAAATTTAAAGTTTTAAATGGCCAAAAGTTCAAAGTCCAGAACTTAATCCAATAGAAATGTTGTGGAATGACCTGAAGCAAGCAGTTTATGGGAGAAAACCTACCAACATAACAGAATTGAAGCTGTTTTGTGTGGAAAATGGCCTAAAATCTCTCTAAGCCGATGTGCAGGACTAATCAACAATTATCGGTTATTGCTGCACAAGGGGGTCACACCAGGTTCACATACATACTTTTGCCATTCACAGACATGTGATGTTGGGTCATTTTCCTCAGTGACTAAATGACCAAGTCTAATATTTTTTTACTCATTTGTTTGATTTGGTTATCTTTATCTACTTTTAGGACTTGTATGTGTGATGTAGTTTTAGGTCATATTTTTGCAGAAATTTCGAATGACCATTGCAGCCATTTTAATGTATTTATATTTTCTCATTATTAATTTTTAACTAAAAGGGGTTGTCTGGGTTCAGAGCTGAACCCGGACATACCCTTATTTTCACCCAGGCAGCTCCCCTGAGGCTAGCATCAGAGCATCTCATGCTCCGATGCGCTCCCTTGCCCTGCGCTAGATCACGCAGGGCAAGGGCTCTTTTGTTTATCATAACCCACTGCCGGGCAGAAACTTCCTGCAGGAATCGCTAAAGCCCGCCCTTCAGTGCCGGTGACGTCATCGGGCTTCCTGGCAGCCCCATGGAGAGCCCCGGTACGCCACTGGATCTCCAAAAAATGCCTTTGCCTTCGCGATTTAGCGCAGGGCAAAGGAGAGCATCGGAGCATGAACTGCTCCGATGCGCAAGTCAGGGGGGCTGCCGGGGTGAAAATGGAGGTATGTCCGGGTTCAGCTCTGAACCCAGACAACCCCTTTAAGGAGGAACTCCTTAGGCCTCTTTTACATACAGTTTTTCCTGTTATTTAAAGCACATGTAAACACCATGGCCTGATTTATCATACTGTACCTTCACTCCAGAATTTTGGCATTAAAAAAGTGGCAAATTAGGGCCTTTGCACTTGCTGGCGCAAAATTTATACAATTGTGCATAAATTTGCGACTTTTTAAACTCACTTTTTTGCATTTGTACACCACTCACTCCAGTTTTGTAATATGGGTGGGAAAGTGGGTGTGGTTAGCTATGTTAATGAGTTTCACTCTAGATTTATCATTGTGAATTTTTTTAAAAGTTGCAAATAAGTCGCAGCCTCACTCCAGGAGGAGGGTGGAGAAGGAAAACTGGAATAGTTTTTCTAGACAGAAGTTTTAGGTTTAAGGACAAGCCAAATTTATCAAACAACCTGTGACTTTGATATATGTGGCACAAAGTACTCCAACACAGACTCAAGCAAAACTGACTTCAAATATTCCCCTCATGATAAATTCCCCTCCCCACATGAGTTTCTTGCATTTTTATGGTGTTTTTTATGTGTTTTTGGAATCAATTTTGTACATGGGTTTTTCTCTTTTCTCTTGTTTTTGAAGTTTTATAAAGAAGCCTATAAACTCCAGGGAAAATGCCCATCTAAAGTATGATATATATATATATATATATATATATACATATATTGTAGGAAAGCGCAATGGGCCATCATTGATGGAAGATATGTGTCACCGAGGTTCCTGGCCTCGGTGAGGTAAGAGCCGGTAGTTTTAAGTGTCAGCGGCAGCTAGTCCTGACTGACACTATTGATTATTTAGTGTGACTGTAAAGCCGATCCGGGCCGGCTCTTACTGGGAGCAGCCAAAGTGCAGGGTGGGTGGCTGTTCCCCACGTTCCAGTTCGGGTTTTGCTTAGGGATATAAAACCCTGCCAGCAGCCTCAGCTGGGTGTGGATTATCCTCCATCTGACAGTGGAGCTTTGCCAGTCTCTGTGTTGGGGTCTGAGAGTTTGGGCCGGGATTAAGGCCTGCTATCTTGTTTGGATGAAAGCACGTGGACTTCTGTTTCACCATAGGACTTATGCATTGCTGCATGGTGTGAACAAACACCAGACTCAAGGTGACAGTTTTTTCCTTGAAACTGACTTTTTGCTGTCAATTTCCTTATGTGTGAATAAAACACTGAACTGTTTAAGTTAAAGACGTTGTCGTTGCCTCTATACTGCGTCCGCAAGCCTGTCTACCAGAGAAAATCCCCACAATATATATATTGTGACACAGTGAGGGGTTGTGTCTGGCAAGGCAGGTATTTGCAGTAGGCAGCCCTGCAAGGTATTGCGATAGTGAGGTCACGGTTAGGCAAACGAGGGTTGCTCTTGGTTACTCACAGTTTGTAGGGAAACCCTGGGCAGGCGTACAGCAGTGATGGAGAGGCTGGCACAGTAGTCCTCTGGGGCACTCTCTGTATATAGGGACCAGGCTGGTGGTAGGTGAGGTGCCCTGGGTGTTGCAGGTTTTAATGTGCCTGAGGCAAGGTCCCTTTAAGTTGGTGACGCCAGTGCCTGTAACGGTGGCACACCGGTTGAAGATAGGAATAATGGAGGAATACGATGTTGGGGTGAACCAAAACTTCCTTTACTGGAAACAGTTAACTTTATACAGTTTTTGGTAAAGTTCCATATAACAGAAGCAGTATTAAGCAGGCTTTTACAATTGGCAGGCAACAATGTTCTTGCAAGATACTCAGAGGGTTAAACACACTCACAGATCAGGCTGCACCTTTTCCTCAGAAATCATGTGCACTGTTCCTGAGAACTCCTGTCTGGCTTAATCCCAAGGCCCATATGCCCTAATGCTGGCTTTATCCTAGGTGGAAAACTTCCTCAGGTATATATCCTTGCTTTAGGTAAAATACTTCTGCCCTTCAGCTCTCTGGTTCAGCTGGAAACACTTCTGCTCTGCTCTGTACTTGGTTATGGGAACTTGATTTCTCAGGAGGCAATTCTTCCCCTGGTGACAATCTTCTGAGCTAACTCTGGCTCAATATCCTCAGGCAGGCTAGACTGCACACTTACTAGCCTCCTGGTATCAACTAGAAACCTGGGCTGTCTAGTTGCATGTCAGAGCCTGCTCGTCAGCCCCACTCTGGCTAAAGTGTCTTCTGGCCTCTGACTCTACACTCCTCCCTGCACAGGACCTGACTATATATCTTAGGGGTTCCCTAGCTCCCTCTACTGTCTTGGAAGTAGAACTACACCCTGACAGGCCTGATAGTCATTTAAAGCAGGGAAAATGCACATGAATAACATGAATAAAGTGACATTTTGCATATAAAACACAATAGCCCTGTTCCACAGGAGGTGGAGTACGACGTAGCCCAATTGACCCTTGTGTAGTGCCCACATTTACCTAGTGGGACACTACATATTTTCCTCCCAGTATGTGCGGCTAGGTGAGGTCAAATACCGGACCAGAGTTTAAGTGCCGGTCCGGGTTTTGGCAGCACCTGGCTGTCCTTAAATAGGCAGCTGGGCTCAGCAGAGATGCCTCTGTTTTTGGGATCTGAGGCTTTGTGCCATGCTGGAGGGCTGAGAGCAGCATGCTGGGGAAACAGGACCCCTAAGGCCTGCTGTAGACTACTAGACGCAGAACTGCAGACAGACTTGTGTTATATGAACTTTCCACTGTGTGTGAATTAACACCAAGACTACAAAGTTATGTGCTGTTTTGTGCAATTGCCTCAAATGTGAATAAACACTGACTTTTTGAGTTAAGAACTTGTATTTTGCCTCTGTACTGCGCCCGCTTACCCTATCTACCAGAGCGAACCCCGCAATATATTTATATTTATTTAAATGTACTACGTCTGTGATCTTTCTTGCATAGGTATGTGTGGTATTAAACCTGCTAACCTGCTGGTCACTTTTTTCATAATTATTTTACCCGCCAGCAGGTGGCTCTGTGTTGTAGCCTTTATTACCTTGGTTAGGGACCATAGTTCAGTTCTTACAGATTATTCCTAACCAATAAAAAATAATTCTCAGCTTTTTTAAAGCAATTTTGAAAGCACGGGATCCAAACTTTGATCCAGTTTTCTTACATATCATTAGATATGCATTACTTTGGTAACGCTGATATACTATTGTGTTCACTAGCTACATTATGCATTTTCTTTGCTCTCCATCTATGTGGAACCTCAGTCTAGTCTTAAGGGCCCTTTACACTGGCCGAAAATCCGGCAGATAATCGCTGATGAGCGTTCACAGGAATGCTCGTTAGCGCATATCTGGTGGTCTAAGGGTGCCGCCGATTACCTGATGAACGAGCGAAACGCTTGTTCATAGGGTAATCGTATCATTCATGTGGTTGCAAAAAATGTTGTTTGTCAGCAGGAGATCGTGCTGATGGCAAACGAGTCTGTATGCCACGAACGATGGCATTAGCGCTTCCTTCCCGACAATCGCCTGCTGTATCGTACCATCTAAAGGGGCCTTTATTATACAAAGAATAGAGTGTGGCTACTTAGCCAATAGAGATGTCGCGGACATAAACGGCGAACGCGAATTTTCGCAAATGTTTGCGAACGGGCGAACCGGGCGAACCGCCATAGACTTCAATAGGCAGGCGAATTTTAAAACCCACAGGGACTCTTTCTGGCCACAATAGTGATGGAAAAGTTGTTTCAAGGGTCTAACACCTGGACTGTGGCATGCCGGAGGGGGATCCATGGCAAAACTCCCATGGAAAATTACGTAGTTGACGCAGAGTTGGGTTTTAATCCATAAAGGGCATAAATCACCTAACATTCCTAAATTGTTTGGAATAACGTGCTTGAAAACATCAGGTATGAAGTTGTATCGATCAGGTAGTGTAAGGGTTGCGCCCGCTTCACAGTGACAGACCAAACTCCCCGTTTAACACACCACAAACAACCGCAAACAGTCCATTTGCACAACCGCAAACTCCCCATTTGCACAAGGTTGAATACCAAGCTAGCCATGTCCCGTTCCTTGTCCTCACTGACGTCATTGAAGGTCTCTTCCTCCACCCAGCCACGTACAACACCAAGGGTCCCCGAAAGGTGACAACAAGCCCCCTGGGACGCCTGCTGTGGTTGGTCTTCAACCTCCTCAAAGCCACCTTCCTCCTCTGACTCCTCTTCTTCAGACTCCTCTCTCTGCGTTGCCGCAGGTCCAGCAATTGACGACGACAAGGCTGCTTCTGGTGGTGATGGTGACCATAACTCTTACTCTTCATGCTCATTTACGGCCTGATCCAGCACTCTTCGCAGGGCACGCTCCAGAAAAAAAGCATATGGGATGAGGTCGATGATGTTGCCTTATGTTTGACTGACCAGATTTGTCACCTCCGCAAAAGGACGCATGAGCCTACAGCCATTGTGCATGAGCGTTCAGTAACGCGGCCAAAAAATACCCAGCTCTGCAGAGGCTGTCCTCTTTTTTTTTTATTAAAAAAATCAGTTCTTACCAGCTTAATCTCTGTTTTGTCCCCTATCAGGGGCCGGTGTGGTGTATGGAATAGATTTTAGGAACCGGGAGATGGAAAAAGATGCTTGGTGGGTCCTCTTACTTCCAATTTGGGGCACTGCGCGTGCGCCGTGCAATGTACTGTGCTACCCTATATGAGTGTTATGTTAAGTAGTACTATTCCTATCAGTTTAATCCCTGTTATGTCCCCTATCAGGGGACGTGTATGGAATAGATTTTAGGAACCGGGAGATGGAAAAAGATGCTTGGTCGGTCCTCTTACTTCCAATTTGGGGCACTGCGCGTGCGCCGTGCAATTTGCTGTGCTACCAGATATGAGTGGTATGTTAAGTAGTACTATTCCTATCAGTTTAATCCCTGTTACGTCCCCTATCAGGGGACGTGTATGGAATAGATTTTAGGAACCGGGAATTGGAAAAAGATGCTTGGTTGGTCCTCTTACTTCCAATTTGGGGCACTGCGCGTGCGTCGTGCGATGTACTATGCAATCCCAATATGAGTGGTATGTTAAGTAGTACTATTCTTATCAGTTTAATCCCTGTTACATCCCCTATCAGGGGACGTGTATGGAATAGAGTTTAGACAACCGCTAAGAGTTGTCAATAGTTGACACACTCATGACATAAATTTTATTCCTCTATGCGTCAATCTTGGTGTAGTGATGACTGTGCTCGTGCGCACGTTTGACAGATTGCAGGCGATGGCGGTTTTTCAAAGCCTATGGTCGTGCTGAGGTAGTTCAGTGACAGTTAAGTGACCCAGAAAACAATGATTCTGCAGTGTGGGCCCATTGTTGGCCTAGTAGGCTTTAATGATCACCTTAGATCAGTGTTTCCCAACCAGTGTGCCTCCAGCTGTTGCAAAACTACAACTCCCAGCATGCCCGCACAGCCAAAGGCTGTCCGGGCATGCTGGGAGTTGTAGTTTTGCAACAGCTGGAGGCACACTGGTTGGGAAACACTGCCTTAGATGATCACAAAGAAAATTCATGTTTTTTCTATGCAAAATTATCCAGCCGATCGCTTTTGGTCTGTTCACAATGAAGCAACGACCTTATCTCATCTGGGGTGTGCCAACATTGCCATTGCCAACACACTCATAGAGGTGATCGCTTCATTGTGATACGCAAGCCCCTTCACCACAACAAGGTAACGATCACAAAGGGGAATTGACACATGTATGTGCCTTTTTTTTGTTTTGTTTTTGCAGCCACAGTGCATCACCAGAGGCCAGAAAAATTAGGCATGTACACATGCCTGATAAATTTGGTATTGTTGCAGCCACTGCTGTAGCAGCGGCCGGAAAAATTTATGTTTTCCAGGCAGAAAGTGCACTAAAACATTTTGGTTTGAACCCTAGTTGATGGCGGAGAAGTCACGCAAGTCATCCGGCATGCAGAGATAAAATACAGCAGCTTGTGGACCATTTTAAGCCCAAGGCAGCTCATCTCATCACCAGGCCTTTTTTAGTCAAATGTATCGCCCACTGTCAGTCGCTTCGGGATCCATGCCTCATTCATCTTAATAAAGGTGAGGTAATCTAGACTTTTTTGACCTAGGACACTTCTCTTCTCAGTGACAATACCTCCTGCTGCACTGAAGGTCCTTTCTGACAGGACACTTGAAGCGGGGCAGGCCAGAAGTTCTATCGCAAATTGGGATAGCTCAGGCCACAGGTCAAGCCTGCACACCCAGTAGTCAAGGGGTTCATCGCTCCTCAGAGTGTCGATATCTGCAGTTAAGGCGAGGTAGTCTGCTACCTGTCGGTCGAGTCATTCTCTGAGGGTGGACCCCGAAGGGCTGTGGCGATGCGTAGGACTTAAAAAGCTCTGCATGTCCTCTATCAACAACATGTCTGTAAAACGTCCTGTCCTTGCCGGCGTGGTCATGGTAGTAGGAGGATTACTTTCACCTCTTCCCCTGTTAGATTCCCATTGTGCTGTAACATCACCCTTATACGCTGTGTAAAGCATACTTTTTAACTTGTTTTGGAACTGCTGCATCCTTTCCGACTTCTGGTAATTCGGTAACATTTCAGGCACTTTCTGCTTATATCGGGGGTCTAGTAGCCTGGCTTTTTATACGAGGGTCCCTCAACAGGCACGACAGCATGAAAGACCCCATTTGCACAAGGTTGGATGCCGAGCTATTCATGTCCCGTTCCTCGTCCTCACTGATCTCACTGAAGGTCTGTTCTTCCCCCCAGCCACGTACAACACCACGGGTACCAGATAGGTGACAACGAGCACCCTGGGATGCCTGCTGTGGTTGGTCTTCCTCCTCCTCAAAGTCACATTCCTCCTCTGACTACTCTTCCTCAGACTCCTCCTCCAGCGTTGCCGCAGGTCCAGCAAGCGATGCTGATAAGGCTGTTTCTGGTGGTGATGGTGACCACAACTCTTCCTCTTCCCGCTCATCTACAGCTTGATCCACCACTCTTCGCAGGACACGCTCCAGGAAGAAAACAAATTGGATGATGTCGCTGATGGTGCCTTCGGTGCGACTGACTAGGTTTGTCACCTCCACAAACGGAAGCATGAGCCTACAGGCATTGCGCATGAGCGTCCAGTAACGTGGCAAAAAAATACCCAGCTCCGCAGAGGCTGTCCTAGCACCCCGGTCATACAAATACTCATTGACGGCTTTTCTTGTTGGAGCAGGCGGTCGAACATTAGGAGTGTTGAATTCCAACTTGTTGGGCTGTCGCAAATCAAGCGCCTCACTGGCATGTTGTTTCGCTGCTGAATATCTGAAAAGTGCACCATGGCCGTGTAGGAATGCCTGAAATGGCCACACACCTTCCTGGCCTGCTTGAGGACGTCCTGTAAGCCTGGGTACTTATGCACAAAGCGTTGTACGATCAGATTCAACACATGTGCCATGCACGGCACATGTGTCAACTTGCCCAAATTCAATGCCGCCAACAAATTGCTTCCGTTGTCACACACCACTTTGCAGATCTCCAGTTGGTGCGGAGTCAGCCACTGATCCACCTGTGCGTTCAGGGCGGACAGGAGTGCTGGTCCGGTGTGACTCTCTGCTTTCAGGCAAGTCAACTCCAAGACGGCGTGACACTGTCGTATCCGGGATGTGGAATAGCCCCTGGGGAGCTGGGGGGGTGCTGCTGTGGAGCAAGACGCAGCAGCACAAGAGGACTCAGCCGAGGAGGTTAGCGAAGAGGATGGAGTAGGAGGAGTAGAGGAGGTGGCAGCAGGCCTGCCTGCAAGTCGTGGCGGTGTCACCAACTCCTCTGCAGAGCCACGCATTCCATGCTTGGCAGCCGTCAGCAGGTTTACCCAATGCGCAGTGTACGTGATATACCTGCCCTGACCGTGCTTTGCAGACCAGGCATCAGTGGTCAGATGGACCCTTGCCCCAACACTGTGTGCCAGACATACCATGACTTCCTTTTCCACAATAGAGTACAGGTTGGGGATTGCCTTTTGTGAAAATAAATTTCGGCCGGGTACCTTTCACTGCGGTGTACCAATAGCTACAAATTTTTTGAAGGCCTCAGACTCCACCAGCTTGTATGGTAAAAGCTGGTGGGCTAAGAGTTCCGACAAGCCAGCTGTCAGACGCTGGGCAAGTGGGTGACTCTGTGACATTGGCTTCTTACGCTCAAACATTTCCTTGACAGACACCTGACTGTGGGCAGATGAGCAGGAACTGCTGAAGGCGAGAGGCGGAGTGGCGGATGGTTGAGAGGGGGCAAAGAGGACAGCAGTGGTTGACGTGGCTGAAGATGCTGGACCAGGAGGAGGATGGCGGCTTTGAGTTTGTGTGCTGCTTGTACTCATGTGTTGATCCCATAGGCGTTTGTGATTTGAGATCATGTGCCTTCGCAAAGAAGTTGTACCTAGGTGGGTGTTGGACTTCCCACGACTCAGTTTCTTTTGACACAGGTTGCAAATGGCATCGCTGTTATCAGAGGCAGACACACAAAAAAAATGCCACACTGCTGAGCTTTGCAATGACGGCATTCTTGCAGGCAACTAACTGCAATTATATTACAGTCAAAAATGTATTTATTTTTTTTAAATGTAATCTACTGTGACACCAGATATGAGTGGCACTGTGCACTGGCAGTAGTTGGCACCAGTGCTTTAAGTGGGCCAAAAGAGGTGCCGGTACTCTATTAGGCGCCGGTGCTCCCCCCCCCTGCACATCAGACCCCCCCCCATCACACACATATATATTAGTTCCTCTATGTACCAGTACAGTACCCCCCCCCACCACCGCACATTCGTTCCTCTCTGTACCAGTACCCCCCTGCACATCAGACCCCCCCCCCTCATCACACACATTAGTTCCTCTCTTTACCAGTACCCCCCCCCCCCACCACACATTAGTGCCTCTCTGTACCAGTACCCCTCTGCACATCAGACCCCCCATCACACACATATATATTAGTTCCTCTATGTACCAGTACCCCCCCCCCCCCCACCACCGCACATTCGTTCCTCTCTGAACCAGTACCCCCCTGCACATCAGACCCCCCCCTCATCACACACACACACACATTAATTCCTCTCTGTACCAGTACCCCCCTGCCAGGGGGGTACTGGTACAGAGAGGAATTAATGTGTGTGTGTGTGTGATGAGGGGGGGGTCTGATGTGCAGGGGGGTACTGGTTCAGAGAGGAACGAATGTGCGGTGGTGGGGGGGGGGGGGGTACTGGTACATAGAGGAACTAATATATATGTGTGTGATGGGGGGTCTGATGTGCAGAGGGGTACTGGTACAGAGAGGCACTAATGTGTGGTGGGGGGGGGGGGGGTACTGGTAAAGAGAGGAACTAATGTGTGTGATGAGGGGGGGGGGGTCTGATGTGCAGGGGGGTACTGGTACAGAGAGGAACGAATGTGCGGTGGTGGGGGGGGGGGGTCCTGGTACATAGAGGAACTAATATATATGTGTGTGATGGGGGGGTCTGATGTGCAGGGGCCCCCTACACATCAGACCCACCCATCAGACACATATATATTAGTTCCTCTATGTACCAGTACCCCCCCCCCCCCACCATCGCACATTCGTTCCTCTCTGTACCAGTACCCCCCTGCACATCAGACCCCCCCCCCCCCCCCCCTCATCACACACATTAATTCCTCTCTGTACCAGTACCCCCCTGCCAGGGGGGGGGGGGTACTGGTACAGAGAGGAACTAATGTGTGTGGGGGGAGGGGGGGTGCCTGTCACTCACCAGTACTCTTCAGAAGTTGGATTCCAAAGCAAAGTCGATGTTCTTTGCTGCACCGTCCGACTCCTGACTCCAAGGAGGACCAGTCACTGGTCGCCGCACTGATCGCTCCTCAGTCACAGGCGCGCGGGAAGGAGTTGACGTCACCTAACGTGAGGTCAACTCCCTGCCTGCGCCAGCCTGAGCCGTACTCTGCAACGACCCGCCCCCCTCCACTAGCTGCCCAGCCAACGACATTAGGGAGGAGATACTGCCAGCTCTCCGCTGCGCTCCGGCAGGGCCGGCCTTAGGTGTCCAGGCGCCCTGTGCGAGCTAACCTTGTGGCGCCCCCCCCCCCCCCAAAAAAAAACAAAAAAACACTGCTTGTTGCTGGCATCATGGCATAGGCTGGCTGACTATCCAACCAAGTAGTTACCAGCCCGCACACCCCAAAGGCCGGTGTAATGTTATACTTCCCTACTTCGTGAGATTTCCCTACCTTCGTCACTTCCGGTCGCACCGGACATGACGTGAGGAGGTGTGCAGCGCCGCGCAGGCGCACAATGACAGGTTAGGGAAGTTTCACAGCAGAGTGCGCATGCGCCAGGAGTCTCGCCGGCGGTTAGGGTAGGGAAAAACTATGGGCCAGTGCGCAGGCGCAGTGATCGGATGGATGTTCTCAGCTGGACACCGGCCGACACTGCGCATGCACCGGGAGCCTCACCAGCGGTTAGGGAAGGGAAAAATTATGTACGGGTCAGTGCTTTTTCCCTACCCTAACCGCTGGTGAGGCTCCCAGCGCATGCGCAGTGTCGGCCGGTGTCCTGCTGAGAACATCCATCCGATCACCGCACCTGTGCACTGGCCCATAATTTTTCCCTACCCTAACCGCCGGCGAGGCTCCCAGCGCATGCGCACTCTGCTGTGAAATTTCCCTAACCCGTCATTGTGCGCAGTGCGCCCCCCCAATATAATAAACATTGGTGGCGCAGTGCGCCCCTCCCAACACTCCAGTATAATAAACATTGGTGGCGCAGTGCGCCCCCCTAACACCCCAGTATAATAAACATTGGTGGCGCAGTGCGCCCCCCCAACACCCCAGTATAATAAACATTGGTGGCGCAGTGCGCCCCCCCAACACTCCAGTATAATAAACATTGGTGGCGCAGTGCGCCCCTCCCAACACTCCAGTATAATAAACATTGGTGGCGCAGTGCGCCCCCCCCAATATAATAAACATTGGCGCAGTGCGCCCCCCCAATATAATAAACATTGGTGGCGCAGTGCGCCCCCCGAACACCCCAGTATAATAAACATTGGTGGCGCAGTGCGCCCCCCCAACACCCCAGTATAATAAACATTGGTGGCGCAGTGCGCCCCCCCATCACCCCAGTATAATAAACATTGGTGGCGCAGTGCGCCCCCCCCCAATATAATAAACATTGGCGCAGTGCGCCCCCCCCAATATAATAAACATTGGTGGCGCAGTGCGCCCCCCGAACACCCCAGTATAATAAACATTGGTGGCGCAGTGCGCCCCCCCATCACCCCAGTATAATAAACATTGGTGGCGCAGTGCGCCCCCCCAACACCCCAGTATAATAAACATTGGTGGCGCAGTGCGCCCCCCCATCACCCCAGTATAATAAACATTGGTGGCGCAGTGCGCCCCCCCTCAATATAATAAACATTGGTGGCGCAGTGCGCCCCCCCTCAATATAATAATCATTGGTGGCGCAGTGCGCCCCCCCTCAATATAATAATCATTGGTGGCGCAGTGGGCAGTGCCAATGAGGGTTAAAAAATAAAAATAATAATTAACTCACCTCCTCCAATTGATCGTCTTCTGTTCTTTCTTCATGACCTGTCAAAGGACCTGTGGTGACATCACTGTTAGCATCACATGATCCATCACCATGGTAATGGGTCATGTGATGAGCTCAGTGACGTCACCACAGGTCTTGAAGAAAACAGGAGAACGGCAGCTACGCGATCATCTGGAGGAGGTGAGTTAAAAATTTTTTATTATTTTTTAACCCTCACTGGCACTTCCCACTGAGCCACCAATGTTTCTTATACTGGGGTGTTTGGGGGGGAAAGCGCACTGCCTACCAACGTTTCTTATACTGGGGTGTTGGGGGGGGGGGGGGGCGCACTGTGCCACAAACGTTTCTTATACTGAGGGGGGGGTGGGGGCGCACTGCCTACCAACGTTTCTTATACTGGGGTGTTGGGGGGGGGGGGGGGGCGCACTGTGCCACAAACGTTTCTTATACAAAAACAGGAGGCGGGTGCTGGAATCAAATAGCCGGCACCCGACCTCTGTGACAGGGAGCTGCGATCAGCTACAATTAACCCCTCCAGTACCGCACCTGAAGGGTTAACTCAACTGCAGCTGATCGCAGCTCCCTGTCACAGAGGTCGGGTGCCGGCTATTTGATTCCAGCACCCGTCTCCTGTTTTTGTATTCAGGTCAGTTATCTTCATTGGTGGCGCAGTGGCCACAGCCCCTCCCCTCCCCTCCTCCTCCCGTCTCTCTTCTTATTGGCAGCGGCGGGGGCAGCAGGCAGGTCAGACAGGGGAGGAGGAACGAATCAGGTCAGACAGGGGAGGGCTAGATGGAGGGGGCGCCCC